>NW_017728951.1:20327050-20360683 GCF_001723895.1 Crocodylus porosus
AAAAAGCAAAGGTCTACCAGACTCCTCACATTAATTTTCTCAGCTGTAGCAGTGGGAAGGGGACAAATTCAGGGAAAACCTCCAGTATTTAGATTTTACACGTGGGAAATTCTAACAAATGGAATTTAATTTTTGTGGAGGGTCTTCTTCTATTCAAGTAAATATAATAATTCCCACATATATTAGGAGTAGTTCCACACCTGTCGAAGAGTTCCCCTTTAAGTAACTTAGGTTATCAGTACTCAGACTGGTGGCTTTTCTTGAAATAAAACAGGCAACTTGACAAATGTGTGTGCAGAAAGGAGAAAAGCTCTTTCTTTTTAATTTTTCCTGTAGCAATCTTGTAAAACACTTTTAAAGATTTTTCTAAGGAAAAACAATTTGTATCACGCAGAAAAAGTTTTATATGTGAAAAGACGGTTAGGGGGCTGGGGAACTTGACTTGTGAGGAGAGACTGAGGAAACTGGGTTTATTTAGTCTGGAGAAGAAAGACAGAGGGGATTTAATAGCGGCCTTCAACTCTTCAGGGTGGTTACAGAGAGGATGGAGCTGGACTGTCCTCAGTGGTGGCAGATGACAGAACAAGGAGCAATGGGCTCATGCTGCAGCAAGGGAAGTTTAGGTTAGATATTAGGAAAAGCTCTCTCACTGGGAGAGTAGTATAGCACTGAAACAGGTTATCCAGAGGAGTGGTGGAGTCTCCATTATTGGAGGTTTTTAAGACCTGGCTCAACAACGCCCTGGCTGGGATGATCTAGTCAGGGCTGGTTCTGGTTCTTTGAGCAGGGAGGTTAGAGTAGCTGACCTCCTGATGTCCTTCCAACCCTAATTTTTTAAGATTCTGTATGGCTCTATGAAAACATGATGTTCCTATTTCACACTACTGAAAATCGGAAATAGAGATGCATTTCTTACATGGAAACATACAAAGACTTGCATACGGTGAATATAGATACATATTCTGTTTTGCAATAAAGTTTAAGAGTGCTTTTAAATGTATGCGTGTATCATTCTCAGTACCTAAAACCAAGATAATCAAAGATCTTATATAGATGCGTGACCAATAATAAACGCATTGATATTATAAAGAAAAGTTTACTAACGGGATGATAAAATGTTTGAATATGGTAAAATAAGTTGTGTTACAGTTCTCAATTTGCCTTTAAAAATGTTTTATCAATTAGTGAACAAAAGTATTAGCCAATCACTTGTATATCATCAAGGTTCCCCAGTTTTTTGTTTCACCAACCAGTACTGTGCAAATATGATAATCACAAATGTACAGTTTGCTAACTTAATTATTTTAAACAATTTCTCTGTTGAGCATGAGCCGAGTAACTTACAAGAATAATCTCACACTTGCACAGAGCGATAAGAAGTGTCAAGAGTTCTTGGTTGGCTGTAATAAATGCCTCCCAAAGGACACAGACGCAATTCTTCAGCAATTATCGTTGTCCAGAGGCCCCAGGCTTTAGTAGGCATCATTTGTTATGCTTAGATGAATACTGGTTTCTAAATAATTACCATGACCTCAGCAACATCCATTCCTAATGGCAGACTCATGGCAATTAAAAACAGCTATCCTGGGCCTAATCCAAAGCTCAGTGAAGTCAATGAAAAGATTTCCAACAGAATTTGGTCAGGTCTTTTAATCTTAGATAGCTAATTAAAAAAATCTTGTCCCCTGTGATGAAACATAGACTTTATCTGGCATTTCAGTATTGTACTCCTCAAGCAAGACAATTTGGCACAGAAGATTGTCAGATTATCAAGAGGGTATACTAGGAATGTCACAGCCTCTGTTACTCTATGTAGGGACATTTATCAAAAAGACAGCTGCTATGAAATGACTATCTCCTTCTCCCACTAGAGCAACTAAAGGTTCTGCTTTGTTTTTTAATTTTTAATTACTTATGTTTCATCTTATTTTCTACAATTCACAATTCCACAATTCAGACTTTAGATTATGGCTGTATGGGATGGTTTGAATAGGGCTGACTGTGCCTCAGGCACGGGGTTCAACTAAATGGCCTCTTCAGATCCCTTCCAGCCTTACTTTTCTTACTTTTCAGACCAAAGAAGTGGCTCCCTTTTCATTATGCTAGACCAGTTTTCATAGTGTAACATTTACCTTTCCTCTCGCTCTTTGAGTCTCCCAATGGACAGGCACTGCTGGCAAGTATACAGGTCACAAAGTACTCTAATACATAGCCCAGATTCACAGATAAGCAATTCACAGGTACAGCACTGTACTAAAGTGAACTCCTGAGGACTCAGAATTAGCTATTAAAATCTGGTTCACCTCATTTTTGACCACCAATGGGAAAGCCTGCAAAACAGTAAAAATTTCAAGTAAATGTACATGAAGAGTAAGAATACCACATTTAGTATCTGAAGGTGCATCTGAACCCACCTATGAAAAAGTCAGCGACCTAGCTAGGACCCTTAACCTTTTATCAAATGAGGGTTTTGAGCAAGGGATTTCTAAAAGGCTCACGCTCACCTCCAAAAAACCCTTCACCAGAATGCAGCTCCCTCTGAAGGAGTCTCCATGTCCAGTTAAAATACAAGTAAAAAATAAAATGGAGAAAAAATAGTTTCTGAAACTTTCATTTACAAAGTACTAAAGTATATGAGTCAAATATAAATCAATGAAGTTTATATCAAGCACCAAAAAGTCAAATGAAGATGAAGACGACACCTGACTGACGTATTTTGCAGACTGACTGCTAGAACACAGCAGCACATGTTTTGGTTTTGAGTCATTGCTAACCCCTTTCTGAAACATTTTATTGTCCTCATGGCATGGTACACATCTCCAACAAAGAGGAACTCTCAGGAGGGAACTTTAACAATAAAATCTCCTCTTCCTCTTCTTATTTTATTGCTCAAGAGACCCAGAGTACTAGAGCAGTGATTCTCAACCAGGGTGCCATGGCACCCTGGGGTGCTATGCAGTGAAAACACCAACAAGGTAGGTTCACAACATAAACCCAGAGATTACTAATAGAAATCCAGAGTGCTGAAAGCACTCGGACCTGCTGTAGTCCTCCTGAGTTCTTTGTAACACATAAATTTATTATTTTTCTTTAGGAAAACAGGAGTGGAAACTAAGAGCTGACATTTTCTAAGGGGTGTCTTCAACCTAATGTGGTGCCCTGAGTCTAGAACCAGGTCCAGACTAATTTTTGTTCTCCGAAATACTCCTGAGCAAGAACTGTGCATTGAAACATGAGCTAGAGCTGTTCTACTCGCAGTACATTATAGTGACATTAAAAATTGCTAGCACTACTGTCATTCCTCTGTCAGAGAGCTGAATTTATTAAGATTACACCTGTGCTTTTCGGTGTATTTAATACATCAGGTGAATCACCAGAATATAAAAAAGACTGGCTATTTATATTTAAATACAATCCAATATCAGAGACCTGACAAAAATAATGTTCTACCAATGTAGCTTAGTGACCAGGTGCATGCAGGATAGATGTGCCTGCTTCACACTGGTGTACTCATTTCACTCTGCGTGACTTGGCTGTAATAATATTTCACGTCAATTTCTGTCCTGACTTTGCATCAAACCCTTGTAAAGAAATCAAGTAGATCTTAGAAACATGAGCAGAGCCTTAAACTAAAATTTAATTAATTTTGCATCCTGTCAATCGCCACTTTTTCTTAGAATATTTCTGGCTTCTGATAGGCTCTGGAGAAGAAAGTGGTTCCTATAAACAAATAACAGCATTCAGAATTAGTAATAGCAGGGTTACGATTTGGTACAATATATTTTGATTTGGACTTAATGACTAGTTTGGGGGGGGTGCCCCCCAGAAAAACTACATCCACAGAACTACCATAAAAGTAGATGATACTAATGTAGTATGCAACTCAGTCTACATTGCAGACTCTTTCTTAGCAGAGTAAATTCACCTGAGTAGAACTTTGTACAGCCTTGGCTGGGCTGTTTCCAATACCCAGACCAGTTTATTTAAAACTAAGGTCAGGTATATATCTTTATTACACAACAGTCTACAGTGATTCTCAACCACGGTGCCGCCAGATCCTTTAAAGGGTGCCTTGAGGTGTGAGGAGATAAGTCCATAAGCTAAGGAGATAAGCAGAGGGTCACAGTTATCCCTGCCTGGATGACCCTCACCCCACCACCCACAGTGGAAGGAGGTGCACGCTGCCTGCATCTACACGAGACACTGACTGTGCAGTCGTTACAGCGCAGCCATTAAGTACTTGTATAAACAAGTACTAAATGACTGTGCAGTAACCAGAGCTGAGGGCAGCTGTTTCATGCCACTGACTGCGCAGCTCATGTCACGCTCCTGCCATGTGACGCTATGGTGCAGTAGTCATGCGCTACGCCACTGACTGCGCAGCGGTGTCATGTCACACTCCTGCCACATGACGCTACGGTGCAGTAGTCATGACCTACTACGCAGTCTGCGTCTCAGATGCAGCCACTGTAATATATAAATTAGTTTCGGAAATTGGGTACCACTCAATGCACAAAAGCTATGGAGGGGTGACTTGAGTCACCAGAACCACTGGTGTAGACATAACCAGTGAAAGTCTCAGCAAGCAGCTAAACGTCATTTTTAAATACACAATCCTGTTTAAAAATTGAGATTAGAGAGGATCGTTAACTCTCAAATCTCCATGGCTTAAATAATGTTGTGCAAAAGCCTCTAAAACCTGAACTGCTGGGAGTGTTTGTGTAATGCTTCCTCAAGGTTTAGATACTCTAAGTGTTAACAACTTACCTAGTTAAACCTTTTTTCCTCCTTCCTACCTCTGACATGTAAAAAAAATTAAAGAATGTGGAAGGTATTTTTTCCACTGTGAAAAACTTAAGCTGAGGAACAAGACTGTCCTGTATATAACTGGTGAATTGTGCAAATAGGAAAAGAATTAGCTTGTTCCTTTTCCTCCATTTTATGACATATGAAAAGTTTTTAAGGGGGGTTGTACAAAGAGGGAGACTTGTTTTTTACATCTGAAATTCAGATCCTGGTTATAGTGGAGAAGTTATTAGGAGTGAAGACTTAGTGGAATACGGACATAGTAAAAAGCAACAGAATTATTTATTTTGTTTAGTTTACTTATTAAAAATGCTTTTACATAAAGTATTATTTATACAGAATAAAAAGTTAAGCAAGGGAAAGGATTTTTAGTCAATCATTTATTTTTATTTATACCTTATGTTTACCTTAGGGTTAAAGTTAAGATAAAAAGCCTTACTGCTGGAGTGAACTCTAACTATCCTTTAGACCTCCCCAAATGCCCATCTGGCAAGATGAAACCTCCAATTCCTGAAATGTCTTAACAAACAAAATGGTTAAGCAAAACAGAACCCTTTCTGAACATCTTTCACACAGACTAATTTTTTGGACCTTTGAAGGCTGCCTATAAGCAATAAAGTCAAACTCAGTCATGCTGCTCATAACTGTTCTTACCCTACCTAGGAATCCATATCTTTCTTATCTTTTTTTTTTTTAGCATTTCCTAACCATTGCCTTGTAACATGCCATCCAAACAAGTTCCATATTTATATACAAATGCATATTTTATGATCCTACTACATTAGATTTGCCTGACTCATTGATGCATGAGCCATCACTGGGGACAGGTTTTCAATCTACCTGTTCAAACTAATTTAATTTTCAACTGCTTCTGTACTTGAATATTTTACATCTTCATTCCCATTCTCTTCTCTCCTTTCAATTTCTCTCCTACTCGAAAAATAAAACAAGAACTAGAAGACAAGGCAAGGAAAAACAGCAATTTATTACTCAGGCTTACTGAAAAGAAAAAAACAGCCACTGTAGATTAATGTGTTTCCTTTCCCACAGCTTTTTGGCTGAAACAATAACTATGCATATTTACTGCAACCTTTCCATCTGCCAATGTCATTACGCTGACACATCCTGCCCGCAGGTGTTATGAGCCTATGAAGGCTAGACTGCACCCAGAAATGTTTTTCAAATTTGTAATTAATGATACAATATCTGCCCATAGGGCACATTTAGCATATTTCACTTCAGTCAAGCAGCAAAGATGACAAAAAACACAAACCCTAACACTCCATGTTACTCTTACCATTTATGCCAAGCATAAGCCAATTAATGAAAAAAATACTGAAGTACGGTATGACCAGAAACCAAAACTCAGCCAACAATTTTCTGCCAGTATTTTAAGCACAAAGTTACCATAAAATTCTCGCCCCATGTACCCATAGATATACGCTCTTGTAGATACGAAGGAAGGACTGGGTAATATATTTGTTTGCTTTTCAGTTCATACAAAGTATTTACTTATAAGCATAACCAAAGAAAGAGGCACTACCAGTGGAAAAAACAAAATGTCAGCAAGGGATAATACATGCTCAAATTTGACCATTAACATTAGGGCTGTGCGAAACTTTGGTCCCCGATTCAATTCGGCAGAGATTCAGCCAAATCCAAATCAAATAAGAACCCTCCAAATCGATTCGGAGAGGTTCGGCGATTCAGACATAGACACAGCTTTAAATGTTTTTTTCTACATACCTCTAGGTACCAGGTGGCTCATGAATGCTGCGATTAATTCATTTCGAAAATATGAATAAACTAGTTCGTTAACATGACAAAAGTTTATGAATGTGTGTGTGTATGCATGCATGTGTGTGCGCACGCGCGCGCACACACACACACACACACACACTTTTGTCACATTAATGAACTAGTTTATACGTATTTTCCAAATTAATTAGTATTTAAGTACCTAAACTCTGACATCACTTGTTTGAATCCTCTGTTGGTATGTCATAAGATTTGCCAGCCACAGTGATGGTCTGGACACCTGTTTGATCACCTATAAATTAAGCTACTGAAACCTAATTTTTTAAACTTTAACTAAACTTTTGCATTCATGAAGAAGTATTGGTTATTTTTTGGATCTCTTTTCTAATGATATGCCCTCTGTAACAGAAAGGATTTCCAAATGAAAGCATGATTTGGTCTGAGATGAGAAACTTTA
This sequence comes from Crocodylus porosus, assembly GCF_001723895.1. Taxonomy (NCBI): domain Eukaryota; kingdom Metazoa; phylum Chordata; order Crocodylia; family Crocodylidae; genus Crocodylus; species Crocodylus porosus. Next base: position 20,334,072 of record NW_017728951.1, read on the forward strand.
GAACACAATTCTAACTGCCCAGTTTCAATTCTTGAAAGAGCCATTGAAACCCAGGTACAGACAGGTAAATTAATAGACCACCCTTTATTATGTGTTAGGTGCTCTGTGGTAATGATTTTTATGCCCAATCCCATCCTTCATTAAGAAGCTAAACCATAGTAACCTTGTTTCATTCTAGATAAACTGCCCCAGTTCAACTTTCACTTACTATGGGATAAAAGTGAACGCACAAAACAGTTACTATGGAGGAACTGATGCATGGAAAGTCCTTCCTCTTTCACCCCTTTTTAACTTGGTATAAATTTGTTCAACTCTCTCCTTTCCCTACATACACACTACGCTGAAAGGCTGGGGATCTAATAACTCCGGAGCCTCTTCAGGCATATGACAACAATGGAGACTTATCTATAGAAGTATATGGAAAAGTTGGTAGATGGAAAGGTTGCAGAAAACTGTTACATCATCTCTAAACTACCCTATCACTCTTCTGATGGATGACAACTAGAACTAACCATTACCTGAGTCTAAGGTAATTCAGTATCCATCCCCACCTTGTTCATTCTGCTAACCAGCCTACCAACCAGACTGCTAATTACAGTGGTTGTTTTGTGATGCAGACGCCTATTCATTTAGGAACTAAGACCAGACCATCAGCTCGTGTTGTATATGTCACTGCACCAATGCTCCATAATACAAAACTTCAATAACTGCTAGCCTAGACTCATATGTTTGCCGTGGGCAGAAAGGCTCCATTATTCCCAACAACCTTCTGCTGACCACATAATCTACTGGTGATACCTGGAGGCATTCAGTCAGGTGACTTTTCCGTTGAGGTATCTATTACCTCTAATGCCCTTCACCAGCACCTTCCTCATTCGTTTATAAACAAAGTCATTTTAATCATGGACACATTCGGCTACAAATTCACTTACCACAACAACATCTGAATGCAAGAACATTCCAGTTTACAGCACGCTAGTCTCATCAGTCATCAGGTTGTAAAAAAAGTTGACAGGTTCAGAGGTAAGAAAGTAGCTTTTAGCAAAGGGAGTCAGATGGATGATATGGGAAACTCATCAAAGAATCTCATACGAAATATCACCCATTGCTGTTCATAAACATGAGCCCGGTTTGGCTATATTCAATTACAAGCTGAGAAGAAGTATAATTAAGCAGCTCATGATATGGAATGGCTAGAGCATGTGTAATCTTATTTATGTTCTCTGCACCTGTGTTTTTTACGGTTTAAATTATAATACTGATCTTTTAAACTGCACACAGGGAGTATCCCAGTTCATCCACGTGAGGGACAGTAATAGATCCTATTTTTAATCAATATATATATTGTAGCACATTGTCAATTAGCAAATATATATTGAGAAATTATAATTAGATTGCCTACCATGGTCTCAGGGACATGAGCTCATCTTGTCTTACTGTTGCTATCCTAATCCTCCATCTCCTCTTTCTTCTGTTATTCTTCCACAAACAGCTATGTTCACAGGACGATTAAAATGGAAAAGCTATGGAAACCCACCATACCTCTTGTTTCAAACTCAATTGTAAATTCCTCACAATTTAAGCAGAGGATGCATTTTCGAGTACCTAGAACAATGAAGCCCCAGTCCTAATCATGGTCCTTCAGTCCTCGCTAAGGTTTTGTTTTTGTTGCATTTGTAAATTGCCTAAAAAAATGGGGCAGCAACTTTTCGGTATTGCTGCAAGCTAAATTAAACACCGCCGTTTAATTAGGAAGACTTCAGAGTACCTTACAAATAATGCAGTGAGCTGCAGCACATTTGTACTGCATAGTCTGGACAATAACCAATCCTTCAACTGTTTTACTGACGAGAAAATTAATAAGGTACTACTAATTGTCTAGAACTAAATCACACATCCAGTCTGTCATAGCTCTGGGAATACTACCTAAGTCTTCTGACAGCCAGCCCTATCCACTACGTGCCAGACTGTTCTTCTCCTTTCTAGGGAAGAAAAAATAATATCCTTAGTCACATACTTTTAATTAGTTACTACATATGGTACATTAATGTAATTGCCTCTAATTTCAGTGTTTCTGTGTGTTGGAATTATTTTTACATAGTTTAAAGGAGGCGCTACATTTTTCACTTATTTTGTTTTACTGCTTTATTTAAAACATGGCAGTTAGAGCACAGGGATGTTGATGCAGCTTGAATGAAGTCTGAACTTATCCAAGTAAATGGGCTTTTGAATACGATCTGGCCTAAAGCCTGCTAAACCCATTCTAGAACAATCAGCTTCTATTATGAAGTGAGATGAGTTTGTACAACATGCACAAAGTGAGGACTACCAGTATTGGCAACGGATTTGTTTTCCTACCCCATTTTAAACAGTGTGTAACAAGCTAATCAATATGTAAAGAGAAGGGTTTTACCTTATTTGCAAGGAAAATTGTTTCGCTCAAAATTGTGAAAGAGATACAGTTTTACAGTAAAACCTAGGAACACCTTTCAAGATAGCCAAATGCATGCAAAGAAGAGACACACCATCCAAGCAGTATTTCATAATAAATGAAAAAATATTTAACAGTATAAATTATAATGTATTATATTAACATCACGTTGTGAAATATTATAATTTATATAATCAATGCTTATATGAAAAGGGACACATGCAATATTCTACATGCTAGCTAAAAGATTAAGCATTGTTACTGTGTTATTTTGTGTTCTTCTATTAGTCCATATACAAATTAATTTAAACAGTCATTTAACTGTATTCCCAAGGAAATCCACTCCAGGATCTTAAAAGCACCAATAACAATCCCATGAGGTAGTTCAAGTATCTCCTTTTACTACTGTGCTCCTACTGAGCTATGTCCAGTACCAGCATACTTAAATTTAATGGTCCCATCTCAAAAACACTTGCATAAATCTCCTTTTTTGCAGGCATATGGTACAAACATTTATATATTAAAACAAGAATGTTATGATTTCAAGGAAATGGACTTCACTTTTAACTTGATTTGTTATCATTTTGATTCATTTCAAGGGAAGCAGAAATTATGCAATCTTGGTGCTACTTACTAGTGTTTAAAATGCTTCCCACTACGAGTGAATTGCCATTCCTTACCTTCATAGTTTGAATTGAAAAGTCCTTTTTCAGCTGGCCAACACCTTTTCCCTACTATCTCTCAACATGCAGAAATGCATTTAGAAGTTATTGAATAACTGAAGGAGTATCTCAATTTTCCTTTCATGGAAAAGGATTGAAGGGAAGTTGCCAACTCAAGATCGGCTCAAATGGTAAGACTGTTTGTTCAAAAGCAAACTTTTAACAAAGCCTATTCATTTGTTTCAGATAAAGACAGTTACAGACAGTGTTTTAGGCACTGTTTAAATGCAAGAAGTAGACACTGCTTCTGAGAGTCAGGCCCAATAGAAGTTTTTCCTACTGATTTTTCTTATATCAACAGTGATAATTTTAAACCTAGAACAAGCTTATCTATGGATTAACATTCCCCGCTAGTATCTACAACTCAACAGCTGAGAACTGAGAGTCTGTCACTAACGGCAATTATATAAAAACAAATAACTGACTACAGTTATTAAAAACAAGGGAAAGGAAATAAGTTAAAACAGCATAAATTAATTGGATTTTCAAAATATCCAAATTCAGTGTAAATAAGAAAATTTAATAATACGTTGTTAGAAACATAAGTTAAGAAATTTGTTTTAAAACTTTTTTTTTTTTTTTAAATGGCTATAATCTCCTACGTAGCTAAATACATTTCATACTATAGTCAGATTTGCCTTATGGCTGCTGAATTTACTTTTCAGATAAAAGAGCATGAGCTGTTCTATATTATGTCAAAAGAATATACTGCGCTGATGCTTACAAAGTCTGGCAAAGGCAAATTTAGAGTGAAGAATAAAGTAACATAAATACTCTTATCTACAGGATTTCTTTTCCTTTACCATTTTATTCAACACACGTCTCTGGGCATTTCAAATAAATACTCTCTGTGTTCTAAACAAATTTGAAAAACATTCCTTTGAATTCGAAAGTCCTGCCTTTATTGTACTTTTTAATCAATTAAATGGCTTTAGCGCTACAATTCCAATTTCCCACTGAGTTTGGGGTTTACAGAAATATAACCAAAACCCAAATCAAACTGGGATAATATTTTCATTTTAGTCTTTAGCTATCTGGAGACATTTTTCCTCAAAACTCCTCTGTCAAAATTAGAATTATACAAGGGATGAATCTGAACAATTGTTTTTAACAGGTTTAGAGAACTTCCACTGTGATCCAGCTGTTATGAAAAGACACCTAAAAGCTGGACATACTAAGCTATGATTAAAAACCCCCAATTATGTGAAAAAAGTTGCAGCAATGCATTGAATGTGCATCATTTTTTTTTTTAATTATGTGGAATAGCTCTAGTATAACATTCATGTAGTGAACAGCCATTTAGTGATCATATTAACACAATAACAAGTATGTCACTCTTGACTTTGGAGTTTTCACATAGTTTTTAAAACTCCAGAAATGGAGGCAATTTAGTCCTCATATACCGCATAAAAATCACTGTAACATACTGCAGATTGGGGTGAGCAAGCAATTACAAATAATTGATTTAAAACTGTCTAGTTTTCACTGACAAATTTTCCCTATGCTTTTTAACTCTGTTTCAGTCATTAGTAAAAATATTTATTAAGTTTTCAGATCATTTTTTTACTTTGTCCAAAAACACTTCTATTGAAGTAGTAGATATTCAAACTGTAAAGTTTTGAATAAACACTTAGGTCACGGCATACCATTTTCAGGATCTACCAAAAGTGCAGCAAGAAACTGACTTCTTGAATTCTGTATAGCCTTTCAAATTCAAAATTCACTTTCCATAAAAAAGATATTTATATTTGCTTAACATTCTCTCTTTCAATGCACAGTCATGGTAATACATTCATTATTTAAAATAATCACAGAAAACAAAAGTAACACTGCAGAGTTGATATATTCATTTATGCAATTCTGAATGAATATTTACAGTATTCTTCACACAGTAGTTAACATCCATAGCAAGTGTCTTTCAAACTAAAATGAACCAAAATTGCTCAAAGGATTTTTAAAACCTAATAAAAAGATGAAAATGGCTAAGAGAAGCAATGAATCTCCCAAAGGAAGAAACTAGAATCGTGCTATTGATCTACATAGGAGCAGATCTGGGTTCAGATGTTAAGAGTCCTTGTCTTCTGCTGGTTTAATTTTCAGTACTGCCGAGTGATAGCTATTAGGGTAAATTGCTAATTTGGCACTATCAAAGTTTGACTATCAAAGTTAGGCTCCTGTGAGAAGGGACAAACTCCAAAAATCCTAGGGTCTGATACTTCCAGGTGTTCTCAGAGTTGCTTAGCACAATGATTTACCCAGTAGGTACCCACCCCCACCCCACAACCTGTTTCTAAGACCATATGCTTGGGCTCTTAGGGCACTGGCAAGGCAACCAACCCTGTGTTGAGGCTACACTGGAGGGAATCCAACCATTCAGTCAGGGAGGGTGTTATTCTCAGCCTCAATCTTGAGTAGCATGAGGGAAAATTTGCTAACTCTTACCTCTTTTGGGATTACTTCCCTGAGAGACTGAGGAGGGTATTCTATACAATGCATTGTATTTCTAAGTTTCTTTTGCAAGATAAACTGTGAATTTGAGTAACTCCTTGGGACGTAACGGGTCTAAAGCTGTAGGTCCATCCATCAACTGAATCAGAGCCAAGCAGGGATGGTAAGAGGCAGATTGAAAGTAGTGCTTTCAAATAGCCTCATATGAACTATTTGTTGGACAAATTCTAGCCACTTTCCTACTCAGGGAATTTCCATAAGCTAATCACATATTCCACACATTTACTCTCAACTTAAGAAATGCCCATGTACTTATTCTACAGATTATTCACCTCAATTTAATACTGGACATTCAGGACATCTGCTCAGTTGTAACTGACTATGGATAAGTCTTTGTATGCTTCAGGAGAAAAGAGATGGCTGAACCGAGGAAGAAAGGGCTGAAGAGGAGGAAATGTTTTCTAACCTCAAATAAATTAAAAAGAAAGACAAAAAGGCTTACTGGTTTTGGTAGCTGTGAGTGACTTATAAATTTGTAACAAGCTCAACAGGGTCTCTGCATGCTCAACAGGGTCTCTGCATTTCAAGGTGCATCTGCTATCCCACTGTCCTGCATCATGAAGTAGAAGAACAGGGTTTGTATAATTTCTAAGCATTCACCTGGGGAAGCACATATGCTTATTCATCAATACACTCTTGGGGTTGGCATACAATATACTACTCTGAGATGTTTAGACACTTCTTTAATTGCACAATTCACTTAAATATATATTTCAGGATATGCATAGCGAACCCTTTCCATTCAAAGTACTGTATCATAATTGTTCCTTAGGGAAGATGATGCATATACAGTCTATTGCACCATTTGTTACAGAATTTTTAAGCATTTCAGAAATACAGTACAATCCCATTGTAGCAAACCCCAATGGGACCAGGAGAAACATCTACCCAAAGAATATTCACTCTAATAGGATTAGCTGATTTGCAGCATCAGTAATAATGGGGGGGGGTGGAAAAAATCAGTTCCTGCTAGTTGGGCTTAATAAAAGGTTTGTTATAAGCAATCAGGGTTGGTTATAGTGAGGTTGCACTGTATTAGACAAGCCTTAGAGATTCCCAAGACATTCAGCCTGTTTCAAGGATGGGGAAGCTGAAATAGATAGCCACTCGGCGCTGTGGACTGCACAGTTTAAGCAGCTGTAGTCTTCCAGTAAATCTACTGGATTTAACAGTGCCTCAGCAAAAGGATCACTGAGGCTCTCTGAAGAGCAGATTTTTTTAGCCAGTAAGCTTACAGTGACATATGTATTAAAAGAATATTTTCCATGTGTAGTAAAGCCTATCTGTCCAAAAAAAAGAAAGTAAATCCTTGCATAAGTTTTCACCACCCAGAATGTGTCAAAAAAAAAAGCAAGTAACAATGCTTTAAAAAACAAACTATGACAAAAACAATACCCCCCCAAAATGTTATTCAGCTCTACACTATACAAGAGTTTAGTTATGGATTAGCAAGGCAGCAAAATAGTATTAGAAATCAAAGTTGTTCCCGAGCTCAAGGACACTAAAAGAAAAACCAGATTGCTATTCTAAAATACAGGTTTTTTTATACTACACTGATCTGTAGCATCAGAGTGAGGATTAAAGAAATGATAACCCAAGTTCCAGAAAGCTACTAAATTAATGCATCAGCCAGATGCTTTTTAAAAATTAGTAAATTAAAACATCTTGCAGAGGTTAAACCGTGTCTGACAACTGAAAAGGAATTTTTCAGCTGTTTAAAACCTTGATGGTAAAGAAGAAATTCCAACACATTAACTCTAGCAGCACAAAGGATACTATGTTCACAGCCCAAGGACTCTCTGATTACCACAGTATATGCTCTGAATGGGCAAGCCCAATTTTTAGTGACATGGCATGACAGGGTGATTACACTGCTGACAAGTAAATGTTTTCATCTCTCTCTCTCTCATTTTGCTAATTCTGTGGGTCAGTAGGGATAAAACTATATGGCACTTAAAATCCATGTGTTTACAGATTGCCTTTTGAAAACTGTCTTCCCTCAGAAGTCTTTATTTAAAATCAATGTGCATGCTTCCTTCCAGCGACTTAAGCCAGATCCCTTTTTCACCTCAATATATGAATAGGGCAGCCTAGGAGGTAAGCTTCTGGAACAGGATTTGTCTGGCTTTTTGAGAGATTTCTGGTACAAAACCTGGTACAATGAGTGTTTACTCTGCTAGAAGTCCTTTGCTACTAATGGTTTAGAAACAATAAATAACAACAGCCAGAAGCTAGCTGCAAGATCAAGATTTTAATTAAGCTGTAGAGATTTTTGCCATTCTGAGATCAGTGGGTGGAACATTAGGTTTAGCTTTTCGGAAGCTTTTTCCTAATGCCAAAGTTACAATGCAGGCATTAGGAATTACTTATTCTTCTGACAAAAACACCCAGAGTACCTATCCAGTTTTATTTAATGCACTTAAGCTTATCCTTACTAGTTACAGAAATGTTTTGAAGAGTTACTAGAAACTCTCAATATGAAAAGTGCAATTTTAGGACCTTTCAAGTCAATATTCACATCCCTGGAAGATGGGTATTACAAAGAATGGAAAGCCAAAACATTACCTTGAGAGAAGAAAGGAATTAAACAGTACTGTTTTGCTTTCTTATGCAACATAAATAAATACTTTTTTAAAAACCAATCATCTAAAATAAAATGTCAAATTTACACCAAGTAGTAAAGATTAGCTTCTGCTGTACAATGCAAGGTAAAACATTTTTTGACACCTTGTTTTACTGTAAACGGACAGGCAAAATAAATACCGCAGGGTGTCATAAAAATGTCTGCAACTATAATACTGAGAGGAAATGTCTTGTGCTACATTGGAAAAGTGTGTAATTCTTTTTCTGTGTTTAATTTTTTTTTAAAATTAAAGGATATTGCCAGCTTGAAGGTTTTTAAAGAACAGAACTAAAGAATACAGGTTTGGAAAGACTACTAATCAAAAACATCTGTGTGTCAGATATAACAGCCTTTGAAAAGAACGCTCTGAATTTCCTTCTTAAAAATGAAAGGTTGTGCTATTTTCCCAAATAAATTTTAAAACTTAGGGTACGTATTTTTGCTGAAGCAAAAAATTCAAACAATTGATTTCCTCTACTGGATAAACAGCCACCAGACCAAAAAAAAAAAAAGTTATGAATGCACAAAGCAAACAAACTATGAAGAGGAAAATGACCATCTTCTCAGCTTCTTCCTGTTACAACCACAAAAAGTATTATTTAACCGTACACAGTCTTCACTGAGATTTTGATGTTGATGATGACACTTTAGCCCTTCTGTAAAAACATGTCTTTTTTGATGTAATGATTTTTTTAAAATTCTTATTCATTTGCTGCCTTCAGTTGAAGTCATGGGGATTTTTTTTAACCTAACTAGGGTAACGCCAATTAAATGTTCACCTTTTGGTAGCTATCTAGTTTTTATTATTATTTCACATATCTAACAAGCACTATTTAAAGTTTCACATTGGACTGCTGAGTTCTGAGTTCTTGCACTACCGCAAAGTTTAGGGAAGCTGTTGCCTGTCAAATCAAAGTAATTAAAGCCTGAGAGGAAAATTAGGTTCAGATGGTGCAAATACATGTTGACTAGCTCCATTCTCTAAGACGTTAAATCAATTCCACCTAGCTGTGAATTCTACTTTGTTTCACAGGGTGAATCCCTGAACTTGATGGACTTGGTTTATTCACAGCTCAGCTTCCTGCCACGTCTTCATTGCATAAGACTCTTTAACCAGTTTGCATTGGCTAACTTAATTGTAAGTCTTGCTAAAAAAAAAATTAAAAATAACAGTTTTTCTTACAATACGTACAGGAGAATTTCAATTATCTCTTTAAACAATTGAAAATATTTTCAACTGAACCCACCAAAATGATAATCACAAAAATACGTTTCTGCTACCAACAATTTTATAAAACAAAAATGATCACCAAATAAATAAATGAGAATTAGGATAAATATTTAGATGCGCATATCCCCACAATTTATTAAACACCAACAATCTATGCTATTAACCCCTTCTTTTTTTGAAGTGAGGCGGTAGCAGGATATATTTTTCTGTGATCCGATGCACCCCCCCCATGTATTTCTTGACCTTTGCAGATAACTGGGTCTGCCTACCAATCATTGTGAGCATCATTAAAAATAGAAAAACAAGTTCTGTGACATTGCCTATCTAGATGTTTAAATACCAGAGCTATCTCCTAATCACCCTGTGACCTAGGAGGGATAACAATATGCTAGAAACTAAGAAAAAACATGATAACGCCTTCAGTTGCCACCAGCTGACCTGACAAAAGCCAGAGCCTGTTGTTGGTCTCAGTGTCAAAAATAGACTGAGTCTGAAAGTAGCCATGCACATTTCCAAAGTTATCTGCTAGTCAGTTGCTTTGTGAAATCCATTAAAGCACTTAAAATAATGGAATCTGGAGTTGGTATAACCTAATTGAAAATAGCTGCTTCTTTGACATGCTCTTGAAAAAGCAAGATTGTCAAGGCCAAGAAACAAATTTTCAGAAAAGCTATTACTACATAAATGCTTTTGCTGGTGTATTTTCAAGATTGGCTCAATATTAGCAAAGTAAAAAAACCTCACCTCCTAGAGATACTGCTAAATATTTTATAATAAACATAAAAAAGAATCCCCAACAGATACTCCTTATCCACATTCAGCTAATCTATCCATTTTATAATATAGCCAGACACACAAAGATTGCTCCCCACTTCTCAGGAGAGATTTAATAGCTCTTAAGATGTTGTTAAATCTTTGCCGTTTTACAGAAAATATGAAAAACTTTCACTAATCCATTGTTAACAATTATTCAAATTAGAGGTACATTAACATTGTCAAATTAAATGAATGAGATACCTTTTTGGATCCATTGGCTTTGCTTCTTAACTTGAGTTTGTTCTCTTGCTCACAACAATGCAGTAATTCTCCACGCACCTTCTGACCATTTACCCAAATTAGCACTGCTCCACTGCACATGGTTTTCAAAAAGCAGTCCAGTTAAGTTAAAGCGTTGGCAGCTAGGAAACAAGTCAAATAACAAGTATGGGTTCTTACTGGCTTATCAGATGAAAAGTAACCAGATGCCTGAAATAGCCTGAAGTCACAGTGGTCTGCGGATTAGTTATGTTTCATTGTTACATATCAGTATTTTGAATTATTAAAATAAATAAATAAATATACACAGATCAGAATCTTTTAGAGTTCCATTAGATGCTAATTTTACTGGATACAATAGTTCTCATTTTTAATGGGCAGATTTTTGAAAATTGATTTCTTCTGCTGTATTTGCTGAAGTGCAAATTTCCTAACAAGGCAATCAGGACTTGTAGTAGAGATGATATCTTTTATTTAGACCAACAGGATTTTTGCAAAAAAAAAAATTCTTTTAAATTTTTTTGCAAAAATCCTGTTGGTTTAATAAAAGATATCATCTCTATTACGAGCCCTGATTGCTTTCTCCTCTAAACCAATACAGCTACAACCTGGGTACCTGAACAATTTCCTAACAAGACATTTCTATTAATCTGGATCTCCTTAATAAGAACTGGGTAAAATTTTCACTTGAGACATACAGCATTCTTTACAAGAGAATCAGGTCAAGCTTTTTACTTTCACTGTCAGTGCTGAGTCTTATTAGAAATTTTTTACATTTATTTAATTTAAAAATGGAAATTTCAGGAAAGGCATATTGGATGAGGGCAAAATAAATTATTCACAACCCATATTTACACAAGTTTTTCTTAAAACCCCAAAGACTCCAGAACATATTTCTAAGGCAGCTTCTAAGATTGTGAAAACCTGACCTGTAACACTCTATACAAGAAAGGAAATCTTCAGAAAAAGCTGTGTTCACTGCAAGCAAACACATGTGTGACTCCATAAGGATGCTACCAGCAAGTACAGTGCACCAGAATGAATTATCAAAAAGCTGCCCAAAGAACAAAAGTGGCTTCTTCATAATTTAGTCAAGTTTCTGTAAATCCTGGCAATTAAGTTAGACATTTAACAAGAAGATTCAAGGCAGAATTTTTGGTAGTACATTATATCACCCAAAATACTAGAAAAACTAAGGGCTGAATAAGATTATGAAATCAAGAGAAATGCGCAAAGCTAGATGTAGTAGTTTGAAGCACAAGTATTATTCCGTAATAAATTCCAAACACTGGTAACAAGTTAGCCATGTGTGAAACAAAGATCAGCACATAAATCAGTGGTAAGATCATGTGATTAAGTAGGTGTTAATTAACAGAAGTCCATTTACACTCTTAAACCTGCACCTCTTCATTAACCTGAGACTTTCCTTCAAAATTTCAAGTAAATGTGTTAATTTTAAGCCAGCAGTGAACATATGCCATGAATGCACGCTAAACAGACATTCTCTGAAAGGCAGCTCAAAACAGCATTGCTGGGTTTCAGGTTTTTCTAAAGAATTCCCCATTCCATATAGGTAGTTTAAAAGTTTTTTTAAAAAGAGTCTGAATTGCCAGCCGTCCATCTGGGACTGTAAAGCTGAAGGGGTTGCGGGGACGGGGCAAGACTTCAAAGATCTTACTTTCGGAACATAATGAACAGGTTTGGCTTGGTTTTTCTAAACAAGGCACTCCTTTTGATGATACAGAAGCTGAAATAAAAATAACACATTTCTCTTTGCTTTAATTCTCATGCAGAACTAAGAGTAGAAAATATTTTTTTTTTAAATAAACCAGTATCTCATTTGGGACACTGTTGTTGCTGTAACTATTATTAGTTAGTATTGCAATAGCACACAGATATGTTGGGTCAGAATGCGGAGTTTTTGCAATCACTTTTCACAGCAGAATTACATTGTAAAATACTAAAATGAATAATCCAAAAGAGGGGGAAAAAGTAAACCATGCAGATCTTGAATACATTATTTTGTTTAGCAAATATCAGGATCTAAAAGAAAATGCTAAATTACAATAACGTTTTCTGCAACAGAGAGATACAATATTACAGACTTTTCAATAAGATGTTTGCTATGTTTCAGGGTTTCCTCAGCATGCACCTGCCCCTATTTAACCATAAGCAGATATATGTACAAAAAAACCCCTGATTTCAGCATGTACTATAAACCCTATTTTTTTAATCAGGTTGTCCCCAGATTCCCTGCTGAAATAAGTGCCTGCAATAAAATGCAAGATTACACATGTAAAAAACTGCTGAATTTAGGATTTATTGGAAACTTAAGTGGAAGGATGGGTATTACCAACATTTTTAAAAAGTAACACTTGTGCCTGAATGATTTTTAGGCTACTGATGTTAAAAATGAAAACTAGTTCTACTTACTGAAACACCTGGGTTTTTAAGGTATTTCATACATGACTGTTTTCTGTATAGAAAGTTCTTTTGTTGGTAGGGACTTTGTTATTGCAATAGGAAAATGTGGTTGCAAAACCACAAAAGATTGCAGAGGTATATTTACAATAACGTTCCAATACAGTATTTTAAATCAACTACATTTCAAAACCAGTAGTGCACGTTACAACTGGTACAGAATCAAAATTAAAAAGGAATTTAAAAAATCATGCACAATTATAAATAATCTTGCACTGCCATATCAGCGTGGATTTGATTTAAATCAAATTAATCTGAACCATTATTTAAAACACAAATTAAATCACTGGTAAGGAAGCCATGATTTAAATTATTGTTTTCTACTAAAAGTGCATTCTTGTGGTTTAATATCCTTTATTCTTTTAACTTCTTCAAACTTTGCACTTTGAGAGAAAGGTAAGGGCTTGACTGTGTGTACGCAAACTTGCAGAGAGACAAGAGGGCTGAGGGGCAGGTAATCAGGTCTGTTCTCTCATCTCCATATACTGCTGTTACAAGGATGTTATCTTTGGAGACTCAGATCCACAGTTTGAGAACTGAAATTAAGCATGACACCGATGCTTAATGGGATCTTCTAGACTGAGCACTAAGTCCCATTGGGTAGAGTGGATTTCTTTAATCTTTACTAATCTATACAGGAGCTTCTGGGAACCCCATAATATTGGGCCCCTAATGGCCTGTTGTGACCTATTTAGAAAAAATTTCAAAAAAAAGTTACATTGTCTCAGATAATACAGAGTTAGAATATATCGTCTCAAATAGTCTATAATTAGAAGTTATAATCCCTATTCCATGATGATATCTTTGATCTTTAACATATCTTAAATTAAAACTATCTTTATACAGGTTTTTTTTTTTAATCTTAACAAAATAATTGAAGTGGTAAAATAAAAATATCCAACTTAAAATGTTTAAAACCAATTTTTTTTACATATTTTTATTAAAAGTCGTTGATTTTTATCCACCTTGGTCATAACTAAACTAAACAATAAATCCCGGTTGATTTATCAATATCTATGATTAATCCTGGATCGGATGCTTCCTAGACACAGAGTTAATTCAGTGGTGACCTTCTGTGCTCCTGGTTTAGATTTGAAGCCTATGGAATGTGGGCCTGGCTAACTCAGTGACTGCTCCTTATGTTAGTGCTCTGATATGCCAGACTACACCCTTCAACCAGTATTCAGACCCCTATATGGAATCCTGAAAATGCGAGGAAGGTCACCCTATACTCCATTAACTCGACAGCCTAAATTAGGTTTTTGTAGCTCTTATACACACTCTACGCTGTCCCATCAACATGGAATTAACTAAATTCAAAGTTCATTTAATGCCAAAACACAGCTGACAAACAGCTACCAGGCAGTTAATTCTAAGTTGCCAAATAAAAATGATTTTCTTAAAAAAACCCAAAACAAAACAAAAACCTATTGTGGACTTGCATCGGCTTTGAAAATCTCTAGTCCCTCTTAGTAAGCAAACAGTAAGTCTCAACTTAAGTCGGCAAACTGGATTCCACACCATTAACATTGATCATTGCCCAATTCTCCATAGCCTTCTTTCCAATATTTCTAGCCAATGCACAAAAAACTAGCAGATTTTCCTCAGCTCAGAGGCAACAGTGGCTGGGGGAGGCAGAAGTCGAGATGATCACCTGCACCTGACAAGCAAAAGAGGGCTTGGCAGAGACGAATAGGAGAATCATACAGGAAAGGGGGCAAATAAGTATTGGAAGGCATCAAGGCTGCTGGAAGGGGTCGCAGTGGAGGAGAATCTGAAAGATGGTGCGTGGGAGAAGAAAGGGCAGAGGATGGTGGCAGTCTTCCAAGGCTCCTGTTCTTCCCGCTGCCCTCCCCTGCAATTCTTGCTCCATGTTCCCAGATGCTTGCAGAAAACAGCCACAAAAATCCTCACAGGCAGGGAGGATTAGCTACTGCTGCCTGGAGCCCAGCTGAAGGCACAGAATAGCTTACCCAAGATATGTGGCACTTGACAATGCTGAACACCAACGTAATGGCCACACAATGAATGATACCAAGACCACCCACAATGGCTCAGAATTAAGCCTTCCTAAACTTAGGAAAAGTCAGCTACAGACATAACATTTCAGCACGTTTTAAATAAATACACGAACTAAATAACTTCTGGAGTTCTTACAGAAATCCACTGTCCTTCAATAGAAATCAAGTTACAATCATGGTCAGTAGCACTGAATTAAGCAAAAACAGCTTTATTCAATTAACAAGCCTGGATGGAATGACTGAGAATAGCAAAAATTTGTCAAAAACAGTCCAATTAAGTGAAAGAAATCAGAAAGCTATAAAAAAAAGAAAGGCATGCTCATCACATAGTTCTTTTTTTCCCCTCTATAAGACGACATTTCCGCACTGAATTATGCAACTCCCTAGGCATATGGTGAAGGGAAAATAAAAACATTTCACAGCTGTGCAATGCCATGCATGATAACAAACATCTGAGAAATTAAGAAGGGACAACAGTTGCAGTTGAATATGATGCACTTTTTTGTAATTGTAATTATGGTAAATGAGCTTTTAGGAGTGAGAATCCTACCCATATTCCAAACCCCCTTTTCTACTTTGGAAATACAGGTCAATTATATAACAATTGCCATGTTAGATTGGGGAGGGAAGGGGGGGAAGGGGTTCTAGCCCAGAATCCTGCAGTGCCCACTACCAGATGCTTCAAAGGAAGCTGCAAGGAACTATATGCTGTGATTGTCTGCTTCATTTTTTAAGAAGTTTCTCTCTCAGAGGTTGTGCAATGCTCTCAAGAAATGTGCACCTCTTCCCAACTCTTAGTCTTACTCCAGTCCCATTTCCTGTACCTGATTTAAGTAGATGGGCCTGTGGAAGAAGTAAGGGAATCATTTAAAGACTCTTCTATTATTTCTGATAACAATTTTGCTAGGGACCGAAGTTACACAAAAACCAGTTTAAGTAATCAGAAACTGGTTTAAACCTGTAACAGAACAGAACAGAAGTTCGGTGCACATAAACCCATTTCAAAACGGCTGAAACTGCTTTAAAATAAATCTGGTTGAATTTGGTATCAGACTTAACTGATTTGGGTCAAACTGGTTTGGGCAACTTCTGTCCTAGACCCCTTCCTGGTTTAAGTTAAAACACAGTCCCCCAGCATGCCCTGGATTGGACTGGGCTAGGTCGTCTGCTCCAGCAGAGAAGGATTGTGCAGGTGGGGGCAGCAACTGCCCCCCTAGGCAAACCCTGTCTGGGGTCAGGGCGAGGAGTTAAGCTCCCCTTCAAAGTACAGAGCTACCCTGCCCTGCTAAAAACTTACTGCTACTGTGAACTACAGATCTCAGAGGCACCTGGAAGCAGGAACAGGAAGTGATGAGCAATCCTGCAGAGTCTTGCTGCTGTAATTCTGAACTGCAAATCCCAGTGACTTTGGGGGCAGCAGGAAGAAGTGAACAAGCACAGTCCATGCTGGCTATGTGCCAGAGAGCTGTGTGCTCTAGCACGCTCTCAGCTTCTGGCCTGAGCCACTGCAGGTATGTGGCTGCATCTCCTGAATCAAAAGTGAATGTCCAGTTTTTGCTCAGTTTAATATCTTCAGTTTAGACTAACCTGAAAAGACTGAATCGATTCAGCCTTGGGCTTTCTGACTGTCTGTACTTAGCCCTGGAGGACACTGAGCCCTACAACCCAAAAATTTTGATCAATACGTATCCATAGTTGGGCTACACGACTCATCTGACACCATCTGTGATGACTTAGAAAATCCTGTGCTAAATGTCTGTTTAAATTTGATGCATTCTTACCATTCAAAGGGTGCCTAGTTTTAAAAAGCTGTATGAATCTTATTTGTCAGCCTAATAAAAGCATCAGTTAGTAAACAACATTGCTGTAATGACACCAGGAGAATTATGAGCAACTGCAAATTGCAGTTAACTTGATATCAGCCTGTATGTCTACCTTAACACTGATGCCAGCAATTTAATTTTATTTCAAGCCAACACAAAAAAAAATGTTTTACTGCTACTTCTCTTTGAAGAACATCAAAACACTGCAAGTATCTGCTAATATCCTATACTGTTAACAAAATATACTATACAATGGATGTGAATTACTTTACTAACCTTAGAAAAATGGAATTAATCAACTCTAGTTTAGTTTGAACTAGTTAATCCAGTTTAGCTATGTAGTTATGTGAGAGCTTTAAGTAGTAATCAATCTTCTTGCATTCACCGACCAGTGACTTGTTAATCTGTAGTTTTCATAACATAATAAAGAATGTTTCAAAGATAGTTGTATTATCCTAATGAGTTTCTACAAGGCTTGTGGTTATGTGCTGGATAAGACTGCATGCACAGTAGCGAAGTGTATGATACCATATAAATTACCTCATATCCCACCATCTGGAACATGTTGTCAGAAAACCACAAACACTTTGAAGTTGCCTGAATCTCTTCTGACTAACAACATAACCAATTTGAGCTCCATCATGAATGCCTGAAGAGTGATTTGTATCATGTGAGACTGCCTTATTAAGCAGGATATTGCTCTGAATAAATATATTTTAAAAAATCTGAAATTTAATTTCCAGCCTACTTGCAAGTCAGACTATATTTTAATGTAAGCCTCTTTTTAATATTGAATCAGTTAATTCATCAATGTGGCCATAAGTGAGGTGTTGGGGTACAAAATTTTTCCATGACTAGCAAGGCAACTGGAAGTTTCCCCGCGTTGGCCATATCTTGTTGTTATGGTATCTATGAGGTTGTTACTTCATTAGGGCAAACTCAGAAGTAGGGGTTCCTGACTCCCAAAGAGATGACGATCTAAGTTACTGACTGGGTAAGACAATATGGCAGGGAACATACTGAGAATATTACAACTTCAACTGTAACTACAATTAATTGGAGCTATGCTTAAGGCTGAGTGAACTGAATCAAATACCCCAGGTTCTGCTAATGAAAAATATAGCAGCAGGCAGCCCAGCAGCTAATAGTGCTGATTTGTAAAGTCCTCTTCACCTATCGAATTGCCAGCTTTCCAATGCAGAGTCCAGGCTCTTTGTTTCTGATCCATAATGAAAGTTTGGATGAGATGACTGAAATCTGTGAACAATTTTGATTTCTCCCTACTCCTCCCTGGCTAAAACTGCATTTTTTTGTGGATTTACTATTTACTGGAAAAAAATTGGCTGGTTCGCCTACCACTTGCCACTTGAAATTTTGACTCAAATGCCAAAGCCCAAAGGCTGGTTTACCTATAAGCACAGTAGGGGAAAACATGAAAGTAAAGAACTGGACCCATGTTAAATACACAGACCCACAAAAACCAGTACGCAGAGAGGGAAGCACCTGCCCCCCGCAGGTGGGCTGACCAGGACTCGGCAGCTGGCCCTAGGAGCAGGGACTCTTTTCTCCCTTCCTGCTGTGCATCAGTGACTTGCACTGGCCTGGCATGGCAGCGAGAAGCAGGGGCTGAAATTACTCTCACCTTTCCCCCCTCCACAGCTGGGCAGATCACAGCTCAAGGAGATCTCGGGCTGGCCAGGGGAAACCCTCCAGAGGCCTGGGGCTCCCCCCATGTAGGCAGACACCCAAGCTCAGGGCCAGCTGGGATGAGGGACTGTTTCTCTGCTGCAGGAGGACAGCAGAGGGCTGGGGGTGTGTGACAGCTAGTAAGCCGGGGATGGCCGGCAAGCTAGGACGCAAATTCTAGCACCCCGTGTCTTTTGATCTGAGTCAGTGCAGGCCTTCGCCTGCCTTTCCCAACTCAAAAGTAAACGTCCGTTCTGTTCATTATTGAGTAAATCTATGCCACTTTAAGGAATCCGCAAAGATTGAATCAACTCAGTCTCAGGCTTTTGGACTGTCTGGACTTAGCCTACGTGTTCTGACACACTGGTTTAAAATGTTAGTGTCAATAATGCCGCTTCTACGATTACTAACCAAAAGGTTTTGCTAATTCTTTTTTATAAATGTAATGAAAAGTTCATTAAATTTAACCTCACAGCACAATTCAGTGCACAAACCAAATAACTTATAACTGATGCCAAGGATGTCATACATCCACACTGCTTTAAATAAATAAATAAGTAAATCACTCATCAACACGCTCATCTAACCGTCCAAAGCACTTGCTATAATCTCAGCTCCAAACTGACAGGACAGCCAAAGCATGAGACAGGATCTGGGAAGCACATAGAAAGAGCACATTAATTTTATTACTTGACACCTTAAACCTCATGCTTTGAACCAAAGATCACCCAAAGGTAGTAAAAGAGTTCCTAACCTAACACAAACCCCCTATTTAAATCAATGCAGGGTATTTGGAAGGATATAACCATTTTAATTATTTTGAAGAAAACAAAGGAATAGTCATATCAGCGTGGAACATTTGTGAATAATAATACTTAAATAATGCAAATACTTTTTCTGAAATAACCTATGCTGATTAAATTAAAATGGCTATACATCTTCCATTTTTTTATTAACACAATACTAGTACAGTACTCTTTACTTTATTTCATTGACACTGCATAATTTAACTAATACTATATTTCACAGAGCTGTCACCCATTATCTTTGGTTCTTTCATCACTGGTTCTTCCTATACTGAGAGACCTAGGTAGCTGTGTTAGTCTGAAGTTAAGCAGAAGGGAGGGTATTTTGAACCTTATAGACTAAGGGCATTTGTAGACATGCTCTGGGAGGCAGTGGAGAAGGGTGTCTTAACTACAGTGCCATCCTAATTGAAAGTGTGCAAGTGTCACATATATCAGCGCCCCCCTGCTGAAAAATGGCGGCAGAAACCAGCTTTAGTTCAAAGCACCCCATCGTCCTGTCTCAGTGACGGGACACTGATGCACGTGATGCTGGAGGCTGCTGGACCATGCCGAGTTCCATGCTCCAGCAGACTTGAGTCTGCTCTGACGCACTGGACTTACAGTGCATTGGAGCTGGCCCCCTGCACATCTATAGGAGCCTGTCTATTTTAGCATAAGCTTTCATGAACTGGAGCTCGCTTTATCAGATGCTGTAAAAGGACATGCACAGACCAGCGTATAAAATGTAGACGTTGATTTGAGTACAAAGGTAAAAAGTGGGAGGGGGACAGTGCTGGAAGAGGCAGCAGGTAAAGAACCCATAGGAACAAAGGAGTCTCAAAAGCTACTCTAGGTAATGGGTAAGAATCTAGTCCCTGTTTAAACCATACTTAACACAATCCAGTCTTGCTATACTGAAACATCTACAGTATATTATTTTTACAAATGCTAATAATTAACAAGTTGTACAAATGGTTATTTTATTCTGTTACATAAAATAAGGTCAATTTAAGATTACATGTTGTTTGATCACTTCTGTCCAGAAAGAAAAGGTATGTATTTTTCTAGGGTGCGAGACCAATGTCAATTCAAACTTCAAATCTCTAAAAGACTATACTAATTAATGTAATAGGAACCTTCCACCGTCTTAAATAGGTATAGTTGCTGCTTATTGATACAATTTTACAGATTTGGAAAGTGTGTAATTTTTTTCTTTTACCGGTTCTTTTTTGTGCATTTTTGTATTGAACCAAACTCAATTTTAATAATTACATTTTGAAATTAATGCTAAGATCTCCATCCCTTAGTGAGATCCATTTGAAGTTTCACATTATTTTTTCAAGAAAAATAATCACACTGCTCAGATGTTTAAATCAGCCACTGGGACCACAGCAAATGTATCTTGAAAAAATTAATCTCTGACAAAATCCCAATGCAAATGAATGGAAGGGAGCAAAACTATTAACCCCATGGGGAAATGGCATGGGCCCCATTTTGATTGCACAAATTGAATAATGTAAATTATTCTGAGCTACATTACTGTGACTGAAATAAAATGTGGTGTGGCACCATTTTTGGGAGCAGAGAATGGCATTTACACATCATGCTATAATGTGAATTTCTAGCAACCCAGGGGAAACTTGAACTTCTACCAACTCAGGGGAAACTCCCAGTATTAGCTTCCATACGTTCAATGTTAGCCTGTACTCTCAAAGTGCTTTAAAAAAGCAGGGAAATGCTGTCATCTCCAAAAACAGAATGAAGGTCTACTGACTTCAGCACTTTGTCTAAATCCAGCTGCTCCTCTTCACCTCTTCTTGAAGACAGCTGTAGAGTTTCTTAACCGCAATTTGCCTAAGCTCTACACCAGGGAGCCTGTTACTGAGAGAGAGAATTCATAGACCCATGGCCAATATTAAGTTCCAAACAGATTGTACAGGCTAAAATTCCTAGTTCCAAAAGTAACAAATTAAGTACATCATACAGCTTTGACTTCGAAGGGAAGTATAAAACACCAGTGTTTTATAATACTTGCATACCTTCGCTGCCAACAGAATGAAGAAAAGGGCAGAAGGATTTTTATCATTTAATCATTTAATTTGGGTAATGAATTTGTGCATGTAAAAATGTACGGCATTTGAATAAATGCGTAAAATTTTCAAGCTGTTAAAAGGAAGCTATGGTTTCTAGCTCTGTGGTAATTTAATCCAATTCTCTCTCAAAGTGACATTAGAGAATTTAAAGCATCTTTTGTACTACAAGCTAAAGCCAGTAAGGTATTTAAAACAGATGGTGGTAACGACAAAACACTTCATTTGGCTGGCCAAATACATTAATTTAATTAATTGTTTATAAATGTCCATTATTCTCTTCACTATAATCACACCATTCGCTTTCCACTTGCTGAATGAACTGGACACACTAACACAAGCTATTGGTTATATATACTGTGAGCATCAACAGCTTAATTTTAAAAGGCAACTGATAAAAATAATCAACTTATCCTTATTAGCTGAGTAGAATTGTGTTAGTAAATGTATAGCTGCCTATGTTTTACGTTGTAATTTAGCATTCATGTTTTGACCGCATCTCTCCTGTTAATGAAAACATAAGAGTTCTCTCTATCTTACACAGAACAAGTTACAAAAGACCATATTTGTAGTGAGCAAATTCTCCAGAGGGAGCATGATTTAAGGGTATCACTTCACTCCACTACTGAGCCGCCTAACTCAGGCTTAACACTTCTTGGGGTGCTGGGTCACGCTGCTGCTCCTCTTACCAACTGTCGCTAAAAAACATGAATCATGTGGTCTTCTGACGGTCTGACGGGTGGAAGTAGAGAACTGGGGAGCTCTCAAATGCATGTAATATCCACGTTCCACTGCTTCCGCGGTCACAAAGGGCCTGTGTTTCATGGTGAAATCAAGATGGAGAACTCTCAAAACTCAACGTTCTTTTACAATCTATATGTTACAAAGGAAAGCTCATTCCATTCACTGTCAAGTGGCATTTTGTTAATAATCCAGCAAAGTAACATTTAATTAGTTTGGGCCACAGCCAGCAGTTGGAAAGCTAGTGGGCATAAATAACAGGGTGAAAAAACCTGCTGCTCAAGTCATCTCATTGTTCAGATTTAAGTCTGAAAATGAAACTTTTATTCATGAAAGAATGAAGCTGTTTGTGGGAAAAGTGCATACATTCTGTGACAAGATGCAAATATGCCACGCATATCTTTGTGCTGAGAAATTTACAATTTCAAGCCAGGAAAAGGGAAAGCACAGAATCAAGCAGTACAGGATGAATAGGTGATAGGAAAGCAATGGCTGTTATTACACCAGGAGAACCTGCATCACCAACACTCAGCACTTCCAGCCCAACAAGAAAATGCTCTCAGGACCCAATTACTCTTAGCTCAAAGGTAGGCCTATTCATCCCTACTAACACACCTTCCAGGAGCATCGGGATACAATTGGAAACAACCTTCAAAACCTACTTTTCTGCAGCACATCAGAATAGCATTAAAGCAAAATCACCCAGAGTGCCTTGCAACTACCTGAACATGAGCAGTGGGTGAACGAATCTAAAGAAAAGATTCTTAACTGAGACTATCATCATCTCAGCAGCACTCACAGACATTAGATG
The DNA here is from genome assembly GCF_001723895.1 of Crocodylus porosus. Classification (NCBI taxonomy): domain Eukaryota; kingdom Metazoa; phylum Chordata; order Crocodylia; family Crocodylidae; genus Crocodylus; species Crocodylus porosus. The sequence continues at coordinate 20,357,063 of NW_017728951.1, forward strand.
AATATAAATAAAATATATGACATATATGGGCAAACAAGAGTTTCCTTGTCACTTTATAGTTTATTATCATATTTCATCCCATATAACATACTTCCTCAGCCCACCCCCAATCAACCACCCAAAACTAAGGTGTGTGTATTAAAGGGAGAAACTGATTTTCTGCCTGGGATAGAAGCACCCCGCTTTAAGTCCTGCTCCACACTGCAGCAGCTGCGGTATTACTATCCATAGCTCACGCCTCTTCACTCAACGGGTATTAAAGATGGTATCTCCTTTTTAATCATCTTAATGTTCCATGAATCAAGGTAACCTTTCCTAGGATAATCTTGCCATCTACTAGCTGTTCCTCATCTTGTCTCCTATTTCATGGTCCTGGAAAGTCTTTTGCACTTTTCAAAATCATAGACTCACTTATGGAGACCAGTCTTCAAAAACAGCTGGTTTTTCAGCGTTAGTTAAGCAAGCAATAGGAGGGTGAGTTAGCTGAAGATTAACCTCTGTTCCTGCTCTATGTAGCCATAACTCTGGAAAAATCATTCTTCTTCATTCTTTCAGTAACAAAGTGCATATTATATTCCATGACGTATTGTATGCAATAAAGTATGATACCATCCCATACATAATCAAAATACAAGGGTTCCTAAATCAGTATTTTAGTCTCAATGTACTAGATTCTATCTGAATACAAAGTATAGTCCAGGGGTGGGCAATTATTTCCGGCAGAGGGCCACTTGCTGAGTTTTAACAAGCTATCGAGGGCCACATAATAGGCAGCCAAGGGCAGATAAATATTAATTTTCTAAATATTTCAGGGGCCCTGCAGGCCAGATAGAATGGCCTGGTGGGCCGCATCCAGCCCATGGGCTGCATTTTGCCCACCCTGGCAAAGTCCATGCCCCAAAAAGCGTCCAAGGAGCCAAAAGACATGCAGATGAAAGTGGGCGATAGGAAATTAGTATGTACAGTTTCTACAGAGGTGCAATTAATCACCACCAGAGTAGTTCTCAAGCTCTCATGAACTGGTGGGGTAGATAAAAATCAACGGGTTTTTTTAAAATTGGATTTTTAATCAGATATTTTTAATTGTATTTTTTTCTAATTTTGTTTTTAAATAAACCTATGTAAACATAGTTATAACTTAAGATACATTAAAAATCAAAGATATCTTCATGGAATAGGGATTATAACTTCTAATTATAGACTATTTGAGACAATATAGTCATGTAAACTTTTTAGAAAAGTTTTATAAATAGGTCACAACGGGCCACAGACTGTATTAGGGGCCCAATCTTATGGAGCTCCCAGAGGCTCCTCTATAGATTAGTAAAGATTAAAGAAATCCACTCTACCCAATGGGACTTAGTGCTCAGTCTAGAAGATCCCATTAAGCATCAGTGTCATGCTTAATTTCAGTTCTCAGACTGTGGATCTGAGTCTCCAAAGATAACATCCTTGTAACAGCAGTATATGGAGATGAGAGAACAGACCTGATTACCTGCCCCTCAGCCCTCTTGTCTCTCTGCAAGTTTGCATACACACAGTCAAGCCCTTACCTTTCTCTAAAAGTGCAAAGTTTGAAGAAGTTAAAAGAATAAAGTACATATTAAACCACAAGAATGCACTTTTAGTAGAAAACAATAATTTAAATCATGGCTTCCTTACCAGTGATTTAAATTGTAATTTAAATCATGATTTTAAATCTATTTGACATAAATCAAATCCACCCTGTTAATTGGATAGTGTCTTATAAGCATTGTGCAGAGAAGAGATTTAAAGGAGGAAAGATGTCCACTATAAACCGGATTCAAGATTCAAGCTTATTCAATAGCTGTTGGAACAGACTGGATATTACATCACATACTGCACTGTAAAACAAGGTAACACACCTACTAAGAATATGGGGAGAAATCATTTTGCTCTATGTAAACTCAGAGGTTTCCTATTCATTTTGATGGCAGCTACTGGCCAAAAATACCCATATTTAAAGACAGCAGACTGTTAATAAGTCTAAACAGAGCAACTTGCAATGCTGCACATGAAAAGTTTTCTAAATTATTTTGGAAATATTTTCTAAATTTTGTTTTTGCAGGAAAAAATATTGCTTGATTTTTTTCAAATTGGACACTTACATTTTCAGTTTTACATTTGAAATTTTCATTTTTAACTTTTTAGAAAACACAATTTTGAATATTCATTTTCCTATATTTTGTTTAGCATCAATTGAAATAAATAATCAAATTGTCTGTTTTGGATATCTGGGTTTCCCCATTTTTTTCCTCTTTTCTATTCTCTTTTTCAAAACATCTGCAAATTCGGACAAACTACAGTCCCCAGAAAAATGGCACTAACTTTGCCACTCTTCAATTTTTCTGAAGTTAACAGCATTTTTTAAATGTTAGAATAGTAAAGTTAGTATTTGATTATTCCTTTCACTTGTAACCCATACAAAGCTTTTGTTTTGAAGAGTTTTAGAGCTGAAAAAAGCAGCAGGAAAGAAAATTAATCTTAAACATATTTTGTTCTATTCCTTTTAGGAAACCAATAAATAATTGAGAATGGAAAAAACAAAACTCCACAAAATATAGAAAATTAATTTTTGGAGTTGCTCAAAAAAGTCCATTCAAATCAAAACAAAAATTTCACTTCCAATGTCAATTACTGGTCTCAAATGAAGTTCTCTCAAAACTAACTGCAATTTTTATTTTAAAAAAGCGTGTTTGGGAGAATGTTACAACTCTAGTTGTAATGCCTCCTAGCAGATGAGAAACTGAACAGCTAATCTCTTCTATTTCTATTCACCAGAATTTCTTGAGAGACAACTTTAATGACCTTCTGTGATGCCTCTAATTAGGACTAAAACATGATTATGTAACTAGTATCTGGGCATAAAAACCAATCAGACAAACAACGTACAGCTACAGAAAATCCTGTTCTTTTCTAGAGAACCCACAGGATACAGTAATGCAGTTATAGTTCTGTAATCTGATGAGGGAATGTTTTGAATAAGTGGATAATTAAGTTAGTAGAGTCCTAAAGAAAGATTTCACACTCACATTCATATACTAAAGCAGTTTAAAAATAGAGTGCAAGAACCGCCTGACTTCACTTTTTAATTTTAGCTGGGTGATGAGCTGGTCCCAAAGACAGAAAGGCGCATCAGGTTTTTTCTCAGCAAAGTGCTCTTCGTATTTTATGTGAAGGAAATGCGGTATGTTCTATTAATAGATGGCTGCAGACCCAGATAAATATGTGAACTCTGGGCTGTGGATCAGAAAACGGTTCTTGCTGACTTTCTCGGGCCACTCATGCTCTCAAAGGCATACAGGCATCAAAGGACACTTGGAAATCTGAAGCTGCTCGAAAGGCTAAATGTTTATTGCAAGGGTAGTTTTTTTTCCACTATATCACTGAATTATGTATCTTGTAATTTCTAAGTGACGCACGTATACAAAAATCTGGTATGTTTGGAAAGAAAACTGTTTGTCAATACACTCAAAGGCTTGAGGAACAGACAACACCAACAGTCTAATCAACTAATGATGCATGATACAGGCAAATTGTTGTGAGCCTAGAGAGCATGTTTCCATCACTTGCAAATATTTCACTTAAAGAAATAGGAAG
>NW_017728951.1:20360793-20380434 GCF_001723895.1 Crocodylus porosus
GGGGGAAGACACGCAAAACAGTTTTCTCATATTTCCTAGACCATCGTGGCTACATCACTCCAAGACTACTACCCCTCTCCGTTTTATTTTTGACAGCATTTAGTTTCATTTTAATTTTTAAAAATTGGGCTAAGTACAGACAGTCAAAAAGCCTGAGGCTGAATCTGTCAATTCAGTCTTTGCAGGTTAGTCTAAGCTGCACAGATTGAATTGATTAGCAATGGAACAGACATTCCCTTTGATTCTGGAAATGCAGCCACATGGCAGCAGCCTGGGGACGCTAGAGCATGCCTCCCTGCTCAGCTGAAGCAGACAACTTGGGCAAAGGCTAACCTGTCCACCCTGAGAGGGGAGGGTCTGCAGGGGAGACAAAGCATCCTGGGATACTGTGGGACTGTGATTCTAACTTGAACCTAAGAGGATCTAGGACAGAAGTTTAATAAACCAATTTAATCTAAAATAGTTAAGTCTGATACTACGTCCATCCAAGTTGATCGGAACTGGTTTCTGATCACCAGGGATCCTGGTTTTCCCTGATAAATAATTGCAAATTCTCTGACAAAACCCCCAAAATCTGTGATTAAACTGAAAAGCCTCCAGCAGCCCCCCCTTCCCCTCCCACAGCCCTGCTGGTACCCTTTGCTTCCCCACCCACAGCCCCTACCTCCCAGCCCTGCAGGAGAGGCCCCCAGCTGCCAGAGCTATGGGGCATGGGACCTGGGTCCACAGTCCCCTGCCCCGAGCAGGGGGTGACGGCAGCTGCTACAGCAGAGCAGAGCCTGGCACCCTCCCTGCTGCAGGAAAGCTTCTTGCTGCTGCGAGCTTTGGACTGCCCTGATGAGGCATCCTCTGCACATAGTAGTGAGGGGCACAACCCTGCACACAGGGGATGCATTGCCAAGGTAGCACAGACCTCGCAGCAGCAAGCAGCTTTCCTGGGCGGCCCTGCTCTGCCATGCTGGGTCACACCCACCTGGCTGTGGAGGCCTCAGGGGAGGGCAGCAGGGTGAGGAGCCCAAGTCCACAGCAGGCAGCGCACACCCACCTCTCCCTACAGATCTGGGGTGGGGGGTCACAGGTCCTGCCTGCCCCCTGGGAATGTGTGTAATGGCAGGGAGCCAGCACCGCTCCGAGCCCCAGATGAGCCACTCAGAGCCCTGTCCCACTCCCCACCAGGGCCCTGAGGCCACGCATTGCAGCTCTGGGCCCAAGACCTACACGCTGCCTGGCTGGACAGCCGCCCCAGCCCAACTCCCTCCCTCCCTATAGGGACCTCAATCTTCCTCTCCCAAGACACTTACCTGCAGGAGCTGCTCTCCAGGTGGCCTAACGATGCACATGGCACCTCCTGCCTGACCACCCTCCTCCCATTCCCCCCAGCCCCTGCAAGCTGGAACTCTGCCAGCCTGCAGAGGGCTTGTTGCAAAACTTGAAAGTCTGTGGGTTTCTCTGCTAAACTGATGAATCTGCATTTTACTCTGGTAAGGGGGGAAATCCACATTTTACTCTGTTTTCTTCCATGGGAAACGGAAAACCCAGATCCCTGGTGATCACTTACACAGGTTTATGTGCAACTTCTGTCCCTATTCCAGATGGAAAAGAAAACAGGTGCCCAGCTAGGCCAACAAGAATTACATAAAGGGAAAAAAACCCAAAACTGTTGATTTAATATGTCAGATACCCAAGTGTTTCCCAAAACTATAAAAAGGTGGGTTCATTTTCTGCCCAGATCTTCACTGTACAGTTGGACTGAATAACTGGCACCAAGTCTGAGCATCCACGTTATTCTAGAATCCCTGCAGCAATGCCTGACCCACATGACTGTATTCTCTCCTGTTCCTTCACTCACCAGCGTGTACATCTGACAACATATACCATGGTTTAGATGCGCTTGGATTTGCTCCCAGTCATTGTGCCAATGAAAGTGCGGGAAGGGTTTTCACGGATTTACAGACCTCGGCTGATTTTGTCCTAACTGCCAAGTCCTAGTGAAGGTGAATCTAACCAAGTAGGATACCTGCATTTTAAACCATCTTCTGGGGAAGATTTCTGTGTGGACAGTAGGGAAATTAGGGCCAAAAGCTGACAGAGCATGGATTAACTGTGTAACAACGAAGTCTCCCCTTAACTCCCCTCATCAGTCCCCCTCTGAAAGCCACCCCCATTCTTTAAATACAAGATAAATTGCCAAAATAATCATTTTTTTTCCCTATTGGTTTATTTGTTTTTTAACCTAGGAGCTAATACAAAGTCCAATTCAGTAAACTCTCTACTCACATAAGCACTGAGCCAAGTGAGACAACTTGTACCAGTTTAAAAATGTTGCCCCAGTGTGGTCATTTAATTATACATAATGAAGCTCCCTTTACTCACACAGGTGGGCAGATAATAAACACAGGTGGGCACTGTCAGTCATGTAAGTAATCCATTATCTCAGTGAGAAACTCTCACCAATATGGTAAAGAGTTTGCCATCTGGCCCAGAATGCCTATATCCTATTCCTTCAACCATAATGGAGGAGGAAGGGTACTCTTATTTACATTTCTTCCTAGGTTCACTCATTGTACTTGCTTGTATCCATATACTTGTTGAACACCAGTCTTTTCTTATTTTAAGACTTTTTTGCATTTTTAGCTATTCTATTTACTACAAGTCAGCCTCATTTCTACACAAATTTACATGATCTCTAGTCTTCTGGAAACCATTTCCCCATTAAAAAAATTAAGTTTTATCTTTTTTCATCCCAAAGCATGGTGTTTCAACATAGTCCACACAAATATAATTAGTTCAGTCACCTTTCACTGTACCACTCTTAGCATTTATTTAGTTTAAGTGTCTGATATAACTGGCTGAGGCATCAATAGCATCACATTCACGCCACAAGTGACAACTTCTACTTAAGGTATTACAAAAAATTAAACGTACAATCCCTTAAAAGCAAAGATTAATATTGACTACTTATATTATTGCTTGTGTGTTGGATGCTTATATCTTATATCAGAGACGTTAATCTTGCAAGGAACCTATTGAAACTGATTTATTTGTGCTTATCCCCACCAGGTATCCTTGGTTATTCATCATTTTTGCTCCACAAACTTAGTTATTTACACTGTAGCAGGACTCATGTTAACATAATTTCAGAACCTATTAAAATTAACTTTTTCATAGGAATCTACCAATCAATGATAGTTTTATTTATGAATTAGTTCAGATTGTTTAAAATCTGAATTACAAGGTCAGCATAGACAGTATTTTTCTTCTTTCTGCCCAACTGCCCACTCAATGCATAGTTTAAATATTTCTTTCCAGATTGCATTCATATCCAAAACTGAACTTTTTTATGTAAGAGCTGCTGTTTTAGCAGAACAAAGAGATTCAAATAGAGACACACAGCCAGTAAGGATGTATTCTGAATGAATTTATTTTTGTCTACATTAAAACAGGAGGAAACATTAAAATAGAAGGCAACATCGTTTTGCCCTGCCCACCACGACTCAATATGGGTAACAATAAATCACCTCTCTATAGTTAGTTACCAACTTCCAACTTAAAATTCAGATTTAAAGATAACTTAGTGGTACATATGTAATGAATTATCTCTAGCAGTGGTCAGTCAAATTAGATTTCCAATTAAGAGTAGAAAAAGCTAAATATAACCAACTTAAACTACAATTATCATCATGGTGCCTGCTGGTGTTACTCCAAAGCAGTTAATGGTCCATCGGGGATTTATGGATCAGCTGTGAAAATTTGCTCAGAGCTAAAACTTGCCAATCAAGGACTGAGCCTTGGAACACTGCTACCAACTCTAATTTCATGGGACTTTCAGTTATAGAAATGGCAAGGCAAAACTGTGTGGGTTTACTCCACAAAGTAAAGTAGCACTAACCTGAAATGCAAGGGGAAAAAAAAAAAAAAAAAAAAAAAAATCACTTACACAGAACACTGTCAGGTGAATGAACAAGGTGGGTGAGGTCTTTTGCCTTCATGCTGGAAGCCCTATTAAATGAGGTTTGACATATTAGCAGATGTATTGAGGGTTTTTTTTTAACTCTGTAGCAGGTTAAGAGCAAGGTCCCCACTATGCTAGGTACTGCACATACACGTAGTAAGAGACAGTCTCTCTACCAAAAAGTGAACAGCAATCTATTTTAACAGCAGTTGCATCAAGGGGTCATGCCAACAATTAGAACATGAGAAACAAGATGGGAGAAACAGTAAGGGAGTGCATGGCTTCACAACCTATTAATACTTAAAACCCTGTTGTTCTGAATAATACAAAGGATTTTTTGGAGGGCAGTGGGTTTAAGCTGGCAAAGAAACTTCAGCAGCCTACTTGGCCATTGTATTTATTTCCCTTCCTTAGCTGCCACTGGCCCGTTTCCCCAAAACAGGACCTTGAGGCCAAGTTTACTCCTTCAGACAACACCCTGTCGATTATGTGCTGGTGCATTTGGAGTCTGAGCCAAGCCTCTTGTGCCCTTATCCAGCCTTGATCACAGCACCTTAGCAGGTGTGCAGAGCACTGCATGTAGCATTTCTCAGAACGGTACTTCCTTCATGGTGAATTAATTTTCAAAAGTATTTTTAAAAATTGATTTCACACAGCAATGTAATGGAAATCCTCTTCAAACGTTTAACTTCCCACTCTGCTTCTGAAGCTTCACCAATTCAAACTGCCAGTCGGGCCCCTGGATGACTCAGTGAAGCAACTTTAAGCTTTCAAAAGCTTTGACTTGCGCTTAAAAATGATGAGGGGTTTTTTTAATAGTAGAATATTGAGGTTTTGTCTTCTAGATGTCGAGTCCTCAGGGTTCATCCACAACCAGGTGGAACAGGGAATTATTTTCTCATATACAAAACACATTTTTTCCCTAAAATTACACTGCTAGAAATAGGGTGTGCACTAGAAGCAAGGCAATGTAGTAAAAGCAGTTTTTGCCTCTGCCATAGGAAAGTGAAAGCGATTCTGCAGTGCTGCACATGGTGCTCCTCCTGACCTGCTGACTGTGGACACCATCTCTTACCCCTGGAAAACGAGCCTGCTGCAGAAGCAACTATTCAGGTACTTACCAGTATTTTCCAGGAAAAATCTTTTTTTCTTCATTCTGCCCTTCAAAAACAAGGTGTGTATCTTATTTAAGAGTGTGTTGTATATGAGAAAATACTGTAACCCCTCCCCTCCAACAATTGAAATTGGAGAGCTGAAATCCTTCCTTAAGTACCTGAATGTACGTAAGCAACACAGCAAGACTGGTAATAAATACAGTTGCAAGACTTGGAAACACTATATTTTAATTCCTTTACAAGCAAATCTCTGACAAGCAGACATCGCTCTAGACCAGATGCACTGGCAAAATAAGGCAATAATCTACAAAGCAAGTGTTCCTAACTGTAGGCGTTGACATCTTATATCTATGACTCATGGCTAAGGATAAAATAGGATCTTACCATATTCAAAGGATTTTTTATGTCTATAATTCTCAGAGAATAAACTAACAACAAAGTTTTTTTTTTGGTTTTTTTTTTTTTTGTTGTTGTTTTTTTTTTTTTTTTAGGAGAGAGTACATTCTGCTAACTTTTTCTTAAAACAGAAAACAAATAAGAAGACTCACAAGTGAAGTAACAACAAGAATGTGATTTAGCACATTGAATGTGCTCTAGTAAGGGTCTGAAACATGCTTAATAGATATTGGGCAGTACCAGAAACAATCACCATTCAAAGCGAAAGGTTTCCAAACTGGTTTTACAGACATTTTGAAGAGGTCTATCAAACATGTGAAATGTTACGACCATGCTTCTTTCTAACACACTACTGAGATACTGATACAATAGCATAACAGCGGATCAAGTAAAATGTTATAAATTCTGTAGTGCTTGTTTTCAGATGTGAAGTCAGACAGTTATTATTGCTACTATGGAGTGCAATAGTACTACAACTGCTACTATGGAGCGGTGCAGAGTTGTGCCCCTTTGCTGTGGGTGGGCGGGCAGGGGCGCCTCCCCATGGTGGAGCAGATCTCCCAGCAGCAACAAACTTCCCTGCTCCACCCCACCACACTGGGTCCTGCCCACTGGGCTGCGGAGGCCCTGGAGGGAGGACAGAAGGGTAGGGAGCCTGCACCTGCCCCCCCAAGCCTCCACTCCAGCAATACCACCGCAGGGGAGGGGGAGCCAGGCTCCATGCTTCACTCCCCTCTCGGGCCTCAGCTGCCACCACCTCCCACATGCAGCAGTCAGGGCTTGAGCGCTGCTGCAGGAGGGCAGGGGGCTGTGGACCTGGGTCCTTAGCCTCGTAGCCTCTGGCAGGGATCAGGAGGCTGTGGGTGGGGAGCACCACCAGGGCCAGGAGGCTGTGGGTAGAAAAGGATGGACACCAGCAGGGCTGGGGCCTGGGGATAGGGAGTGAGGGGCAGTGGTAGGGTGGGGGAGCAAGGGGCATCAGCAGGGCTAGGGGGCTACAGCTTGGGAGTGAGGGGTCTGGACTTGTGTCCTGGTGAGGAAAGAGGATAGGGGGAGCACAGATTTTCCATGATAAAAAAACCTAGAAATCAAATGTCAAAATGTATAGGTATTTAGAATTTCTTTACAGTGATTGAGGCACTGGTAGGCTCCAAAATTGCTTTAAAATTGTAAATATATCAATAAAACATCGTGTCCAACTAATACCTATGTACATAGTGGTGTTTCATTTTAATGGATGATTTGGGGGATTTTAGTCAGAGGATTTGCAGGGTTTTTTAAATCAGAGAAAACCAGGATCCCTGGTTATAAATTTGTATTGTCATCTTGTTTCTGTGCAGTAGCCCAAGTGCTTTAGCAGAAGAAGCTTAGTAATATTCATGACACCTTATGGAGTTAGTTGATACAGTTAGTATGTTTCTGTACATACACGATAGGTTTTGTTTTACTGTACTGAAACTCCTCCATTGGTTATCTAAAGATAACTGTAAAATGAACAAATAAATTGTTAATTTTTCTCTATCTCATACACATTATTTCATAGGTATCCAGGTATCCAAGGCTGGAAGGGGCCTCCTGAGCCTTCAGCATTTACCCAAAGAATCCCCAAAACTTCCACTTCCAACCTTCACACACTACAGGTCACAAAATCCAAGTCACCAAGTTGCCATTAGTAGAAATGGGAGAGAGATGGGCACTGCCAAAACCCTGCATTTGCAATGACAGGGAAGTAATTGGTTAAGAGAAGCTGAGAATCCCAGGAAGAAAAGTATGTATGCTCCAAATAAGAGAGAAAGGGAAAAAAACCCAAACCACCCTTTAGCAGGACCCCCTGAATTTTCTACATTCTAGCAAAAGCAGCAATACACGCCAGCCAAAAACCCTTAGCTGTAGTCAACATCCCAGTGCTTTAGGGGAATGAAAATCCGTGTTCAGAAGCCAGTAGCGTTCATGATGGCAGGGGGAAAAATCCTCCTTGGTCCCTACAGGTGAGCAACAAAACCCCCAAAGCATGGGATTACCCCGTGGTATTGTGCAACACCGACCACACTACAAGACAGTTCTCTCTACCCCGCAACACAGGGATTGCAGATTCATCACACTCACTCACTCAAACTGCTGACCTGGTAATATCCTATCCTGTCATACCATCCCTTTCATAAATTTAAGCTCAGTCTTAAAACAATTCAGGCTCCTTTCTCCTACTACTCAGCTCAGAGGCCACCTCAAAACTTCACATCTCCTAATTTTCTGACTTCCAGCATAAATCTTCTAAATCTTTCTATCCAAATGTTCTTCTGATATCCCATCTAAACTTGTTAATAGCTCATGTGTAGCTTTTTGAGCATGTGCCCAAGTTTTTCAGACTAAGAAATTATATTCTCTCCCTAATATTTACTCTATGGATATATTTGTAAAAAATGATCAAATGCCCTCTATGTTCCTTTAATCTTCTTTTTATACAATAAGGTCATCATTCTCTTAAACATGAGTTCCCTTCTTTTTACGTGTTGCAAGTTATTGCAGTGATCAGCACCACAGTATTCTAAATGGAGTCTTATCATTCCTTCATACAATACTACTAGTCTTATACTGTATGCCTTGTCTCTACTGAATATACCTCACCTAAGATACGCTACAATAACCTTTTTCATAAATACAACACACTGGAGCCCCATGGTCATCCTACAATCAACCAGCATTCCCAGGTCCTTCCCTTCCCCAATTATCAACTACCCTATGTGATCCAATGTTATAGCCAAACTCCTTGTTTCAAAGAAGTTTTGTTTATTTTATTCTAAATACAAATTCAAATGGACAACAATAATGATTAAAGTCGTAAAGGTACACTAGTATTTAGTTCACACTAGTTTGCCTCTTTATTTTTATTTCTATGAATATAAAAATGAAGTAGTTGTTTGGCACATTTTACATAAGAAGAGATGGTAAAATACACTAATGTGGTCAAATTGTTTCAGCAGCCCCATGATTCAACTATAGATGTAAAAGTATTTTTTATGATAACTGACTTTGAACCAAGGGAAAAAGCAATCTTAAAAATATTGTTCTAGCTACCCATTTGGTTCTCCAGTTAGGCAACTAATAGCTATCACAGTAGGCCAGCATTCTACCGTGCTATTTACAAATTTGTTCCCTCCTAGACACACACCAAGATCTCCTTCACCAACATAAAACAGACAAAGGTAACCAAGGGGGAGCCATTCTTTACCAATCAACTAAATACTGGGCAAGGATTTTTCTAAGTGCACAAGACATTAATTATTAACAACAACATAGGCAGATTCAGAGAGGCCAATAGAACAGGCTGACTATATGGTTTCTAGAAAGCTCAACCTCATGATCCATTTCTGGAACAGCCGGTGAGCCCTTCCAAAAGAGGATGAGAGAGTATTACTCCAGTGAAAACTAACGACCTTGAATAAAGTTGCACGTAGAAGAAAGAACATAATGTTGGTTTGCTGGTTGACTGGAGGATGGAAAGTGGTAGGTGACCTTGAAAGAATGTGCCAAGTGCCGGGTGGCGAAAGAGTGGAGCACAAATGGATGGCTTAAAGAACATGGAAAGTTAGGGTGTGAATGCTGAGATGTGTTAATGGAAGAGTTTTGAAAGTAAAAGGAGACAAGAGCTGAAACATACACTACCTCGTTTGCTAATACTTTTCTCTTCTGTTTTACAAGGCAAAAGAAACCCGCTCCTAAGACTCCATCCTCAAGCTGAGATGTGCATAATCTTTAACATCAAGGAATTATTTTAGGTTGTGAAAGTTGTTTTTAGAAAATGTTTCTGAATGGGCATCTATGATCAATGTAAGCTTAGTTCAGAGTTGTGAGAATAAACTTTTTAATCTCTAGAGGTCGGGGGGTGTCTACACAAGATGCTACTGTGCAGTGGTTACTGTGCATTTATTTAGTACTTGTATAATCGAGTACTAAATAAATGTGTGTTAACCGAAGTTATTGTGGACTACCCTGCAGTAGTCCAATACTACTGTGCAGTAGAGTACTAGCACTATCGGTGCTGTGACACACTACTGTGCAGTATTATTTGGCTACCGAGCAGTAAGAGTCTCAGGTAAATGCACCCAGGAAGAACTTCTCAGATAATTTTTCTACACCACAACTTGTCAGCACATCTTATTTACAGGGTAAGTGGGACAAAAGCGTGTGTAATATTTTGCGTGACTTGGCTAAGAAATGCACTACGTTTATTTCTATATGAATACTTCAGTGATTTAAAAACAAAATACTTTGTTCCCCCCCCCACCAATTCAATTGGTTTCCAAGCACAACAAAGAACAGCCTATTTGGGAATGGTTGATCTAATGAATTATACATCTGTCACTGATTTAGAAAATTACTTTAATGCACTAAATTAAGAACATTTCCTTTCAGCAGAAACAGTTACCTATAAAGAATGCCTTTTACTATGGAACACAGAGTATGCTGTATTCTGTATTACTGGTATTTTTACATTTACTATTTACTATTCAGGAAAGCTGACTTTGACAAGCTCAAGAGGCTTGTTGGTGAGGCCCTAAGGGACCACGACCCCAAGGGGAGGGGAGTTCAGGAAGAGTAGTTGCTTCTCAAGGAAGCAATCTTCAATGCACAAGCTAATGCTATTCTATCTTGGAGGAAAGGCATCAAAAGGGCACAGCAGCCCCCTTGGCTCTCCAGGGAACTAGCGGACCTCCTGCAGCTAAAAAGAAAGGCCTACAAAGGATGGAGGATGAGATCCACCTCCAAGAAGGAATGTTCCACACTGGTCCGGACCTGCAGGGAGTGAACCAGGAAAGCCAAGCCTGCAACCAAACTCCAACCGGCTACAAGTATCAAGGATAATAAAAAGTCCTTTTTCAGATATGTGGGGAGCCAGAGGAAAAGCAAGGGCAACATTGGACCCCTGCTAAACCAGATGGGACAACTGACGACCAACGCCCAGGAAAAAGCCAATGTATTAAATGGGTACTTCGCGTCAGTCTTTCATCAGTCCCACAGATGCCCCTGCCCATTACAGGACAGGGCAGCCCAGGTGAGGAAGACTCCCCACCCTCCCTTAATGCTAACCTTGTGAAAAAACACCTTGAGAGGCTGGACACCTTCAAGTCAGCTGGCCCTGACAATCTGCACCCCAGGGTACTCAAGGAGCTGATGAGCATCATAGCCCAGCCCCTGGCATGGATCTTCAAGAACTCTTGGTGCTCTAGTGAAGTGCCCGAAGACTAGAAGAAGGCCAATGTGGTGCCTTTCCTCCTCTTCAAGAAAGGGAGGAAAGTGGATCTGTCAAAATACAGCCCCATCGGCTTGACCTCTATCCCAGGGAAGGTCTTAGAAAAGATAATTAAAGAAGCCATTCTTAACGGAATGGCTGACGCCAACATCCTGAGGGATAGCCAACACAGGTTTGTTGTGGGTAGGTCTTGCTTGACCAATCTTATTTCCTTTTACGACCAGGTGACCTATCACCTGGACAAGGGAAAGGAGATTGATGTCATATATCTTGACTTCAAAAAAGCCTTCAATCTAATACCCCATGATCACCTCTTGGCGAAACTGGCTAACTGCGGCCTCGGGTCCACCACGATCCACTGGCTCAGGAATTGGCTCCGTGGTTGGACCCGGAGGGTGGTGGTTGATGAAAGTCAATCATCACGGTGCCCTGTGACCAGTGGGGTCCCCCAAGGCTCTGTCCTCGGACCTATATTGTTCAAAATCTTTATTAATGATGTGGACATTGTAGTCAGAAGCAGACTGGCCAAGTTTGCCAATGACACCAAACTCTGGGGTAAAGTGTCCACACCTGAGGACAGGAGGGCAACCCAGGCTGACCTGGACAGGCTCAGGGAATGGATGAACAAGAACCTGATGGTGTTTAACACTGAAAAATGCAACCTTCTCCACCCTGGGAGGAAAAACCTGCAGCATCCTTATAGGCTTGGCAGTGCTACACTGGCTAACACTACGGATGAAAGGGACTTGGTGGTCATCATTGACCATAAGATGAATATAAGCCTTCAGTGTGATGCTGCGGCTAGTAAAGTGAGCAAAACGCTGGCTTGCATCCATAGATGCATCTCAAGCAAATCCGGAGACATCATTCTCCCTCTGTACTTGGCCTTGGTGAGGCCGCAGCTGGAGTACTGCGTCCAGTTTTGGGCTCCACAATTCAAAAAGGATGTGGAGAAGCTTGAGAGAGTCCTGAGAAGAGCCACGCACATGATCAGCAGTCAGGAAAACAGACCTTACGACAACAGGCTGAGCGCTATGGGACTCTTTAGCTTGGAAAAGCGCAGGCTCGGGGGTGATCTGATGGCTGCCTATAAGTTTACCAAGGGTGACCACCAGGATCTCGGGGAACAATTGTTCACCAGAGCACCCCAAGGGATGACACGGTCAAATGGTTATAAACTCCCTTAAGACCGTTTCAGGCTGAACATAAGGAAGAATTTCTTTACAGTCCAAGCCCCCAAGGTCTGGAACAGCCTGCCATTGGAGGTGGTTCAAGCACTTACATTGAACACCTTCAACAGAAATCTGGATGCTTATCTTGCTGAGCTCCTATGACCCCAGCTGAATTCCCGCCCCTCGGGCAGGGGGCTGGACTCAATCTTATAAGGTCCCTTCCAGCCCTAATGTCTATGAAATCTATCCCTGAAGACCATTTCCCAAGGTACACATCTTCCTTGCTTTGTGTTATCACAGTAATAGAAGTTTGTCACGCTAAATTCAATGTATTTTATTTTGCTGCCAGTTTCAACATGAAGCAGATTTTTGTTTTGAAAACATAAAACTACAAGATAGATTTGTTGGGGAAAGGCAGGAGTTCTCAGTGGGGCTTTTGGCATCCAAAACTCAAAGCAGCTGGGAAGGAATGGAACTAGGTTGTGATTTTTGGTGCTCACTTCCTACTTGGTCAGGGGAAGAAATTACTTTAAATCTGGGGAAAGGGTATTAAATTCCCACCCTATTTGCACACTCCCAGTACATGCCCTCACAACCAAAAAAAGACATTATTTTGGCATGTCTGCTAAAATGACCAGTAGTTAAATAGTTACCATTCGTAAATTTCCTATACTATTAACAGGCTTCAGAGTCACCACCAGACAGACGCAAGAGTTTACATGTATCAGACGTGCAGATTCAAGCTGTCTGCTGATTCCGACATGCATTATTTTACCTTTTACCAGCTACCCTTGTGACCACAAAGGTGAAAGTTTTTTGTTTGCTTTTTTGTTTCACTAACACTTTAGAGTTTGTAATAAATATCATTTACTGGAAAATTCAGAAGCCCATTTATACTGAAATGCAAATGGCCATAAAATATCATCATGTAGAGAGCACTACTAACTGGCAGCTTTATTAATCTACTTAACTGTTTGCACTGGGAAACTAATGACAAAGTTGGCCATTCTATATTGCCTTAACTGTCTGTGGCCCAATTAATAAATATTTCTTGGAGATAAAATCATTTTTGATCTAACGGTCAACATAAGAAGAGGTCTAATAACTTTATGCAAGAACTCTGTAATTAAATTATAATCTCTGTGCATTTACAACTAAAGCATTTATCCACACCCCAAAGGATTTGTTGCCAAAGGATTTACCTCTTTCCTGCAACACGCAGAAAGCTCATATCTCACAAGCAAGAGGCATTCATGAAACGAATGGTGCTGGAGTCGCCAAAACAGGAGAGGTATTAACAGTTACCACGATGCAAGGAGGCACGTTTGCTGATTTTTACCCAGGCTGCAAACTGACAGCTTCCCAGTGACGGGTCATTAGCGTGATATAGAGAAAGCAGCTGGGTATCAGGGGGCAGAGGCTAACAGACTAATTACATCCTTAAATCATTCACAAAATACCTCAAAGGATGAAGAGGGAAGAAAGCAAAGGGAAGACACCATGACAAAATATCTAGCTGCGCAGATGTAAAATATTTTTAGAAAGAAGTCAAGGTATCCTAATGCTTGCAAAGAAAGTAAGAGGTTTCCATCAACAGTGAAAGTAACTACCAATGTGATCCTTTCAAATAATGCCTCTGTTCATTCTCCTAAACACAAGCAAGTACTCCTTTCTAAACACAACAGTAGCAGTTACTTCTTTAAAGGTCCTGCTTCTGTTGCAGTTGTTTTTTCTGTCCAAGGAATGAAAAAAAAAAAAACAGCCAACACTTAATCAAGGCTTTTATCTGTGCACATTGTTCTTTCCTTTATAAAGGACCAGAAAGAAAATTTTAATATGGCAGTGTTAGATATACAGATTATAGACAGCTGCATTAAATTTCTAGGTGCCTTCAGATTTGAATGCACAATGCCTGCTATACCAAAAGCTGACTGCATAACCAAAGCAAACGTTTTCCAGTCTCCTCACTGATGGGAACAATAGTATTGAATATCCAATAAAAAAGAATTAGATCCAGTCAACTTAGTTCCAGTAAAGAAGAATCCACAACCATGTGTTGTGTTCTCTAAGCCACTAATTACATTGCTTACTTCTTATCCTTGGTCTGAAATATGTATCCTTCCACTTTCCACTGAAGTTTAAAGCACTGCAACCATGACTAGTACAGCTATCTGTGCCAGCTGCAACTCAGCAGCGTTTCCCCCATTAAGAGCTACAAAATGTCTTCCACATCTGTGGCATCATCCAAAGTTGCTGATCATTATAACTAGGAATAAAAGATAGATTAGATGAGATGTTTGTGCACAAGATCTTTCAAGCTTTGAAGGAAGCCTACTTCTCTTTTCTGTTTTGCTAAAACCTCCATCTCAAGTGAACCCTTAAGTTTGAAAATCAGCAGTTGAACATGTGTAACCACAGGAAAATGCAAGGCTCAGAACAAAAAATATGCAGTCTTTGTTTCAGACAGATTAACAATATAAAATCAACTTAAATCAGCCTGACCAAGGGTGTTTGTGCCCGAAAGCTTGCTAAGATTTTTTCCAGTTGAGTTGCTCTACTAAAAGATACCAGACTTAGCCAAACAACCGTGTCAAACTTAAAGTATCATATTTATGCCTGAAAATATTTTACCTGTTGCTGTTACGCTGGTAACACTTAAACAGACCAAAGAAAAAAAGACTAGCGAAAAAAAAATCTCTTAGTGTGTTAATGCCAAGTATTTGACAGCATCTTGCATATAATCCATTTGACAGTTTCCAAAAATCACACAAGAGAACAATATTTAAAATAGGACATTATAAAATCACAAGCATTAGGAAGAAGACTCAATGGTGAGTGTTGTGCCTGACATTACTTTTAACTTTTTTTAAAGTTTTTATTTTGCACTTTATTTGATACCCACATTTTGAGTCCTGAATTGATTACTAGGCACAGTCTGGGAAGGGCATGATTGTTTGCATAGTTCAGTGATGTTTTAGCACTTCACAGTGGAAGACAAATTTGTAACCCCGGAATTTCTAACGTAAGTAGACAACAGTTGGACAATGGATGGGAGAAAAGTGGGAAGTTTACTAGATTGACCAATGTAGTTTAACAAAGCTCTGGCTTGTTCCAGAACATCAGTTTTGCTTGATTTGGTTTTTATTCCTTTTCCACTGCTGTTAGTATTTCTCCATAGAGAAGGCTATGGTGATTTACTTCCATTTGGCACCGAACGAAAAAGCAAGCAAGTCAAAGTTGTTCTGATCTGGAGTGATCGCACTATGAGGCCTTTGTTGGGAAAGGGAAGGGAAAAAAAGTAAAGAATCAAAATCATTTCATTTTTTAAACTCTTGACTAAACTAGATATAAATATAGAAAGTCTAGATCCAGTAAGAATATTGTCAATAAAAACAGTATTTTTCCTGAAGTGCTCTTGTGAAATATCAGCTTTCCATGTGCCATATGTAAAAAGCTATTTGCCATGTTGAATGGCTATAATGGAGTACACTTCATATTTTCTCTCTCCAGCTTGGCCATAGGCACCTTACAGAACAGTACCTGTAAGTTTCTCAGGAAAACAAAATAAGCAAAAGGAAAACACTATGGTACATTTAATTTTTAAGCACAACAGCAAAAAGATTTTCCCTTTTCGCTGCTGGAGAACAAGAGCTATTTTAGGATATAATAGGTAAAGAAACACCTCTCAAATCTTCCAATTGCTGAGCATGCAAAGTTGCTTGACAGTATATTTTTCCCCTATGTGCTTGTTTTTCTCCCAGCTAGTTTCTAGTTTAAGATGTAGAGCATAAAAGCAAGACATGTCAAAAATATTCAACACTAACATGTGTATCCTTGTCTTCCCTAAAACTAATGACAACTTAGGCACAGATGTTGGAAATTCCGTTTTCCTTCCAAAAAAGTTCAAAACCTCATAGTGTGGTAACCTTCCCCCAGCAGGAGAAAATGTTTACTGTGCTTTGTCTCCTTATTGCAAAAGTCTCCCTCAATTTGTGGAACAGATGTATAAACACATAACAATTGTATGTACACGAGATAAGAAATTCCTCCTTTTTTCATGACAGTTATTGAAACTCAAAGCGTGCAACTCATCATTTAAAATTTGCAATGTGTTAAGTTGCAACAACTGTCCTAAATTGTGGTGTTTACTTGCAGCACTTTCAACACTGATTTTGCACAGAGAACACATACTCAAACTGCCATTTCATGCAGCCTTTTGGTACTTAAAGCAAGAACACCTTGCTTGTGAATCTTTTCTCCAAATTGTTTGTTGCTTAGACCACAGCAAATCATGCACCTTGGAAATCAAAGTTTAGTAAAGTAAGATCTTGGCTCTTTCAAGATGCGTAAACATCATCCTAAGAACAGGCGATAGTTGGTCAAACATGACACTGAATCATCATCTAAAAATTGGTCACACAAACAATTAACTAATATTATTATGTACAGAGTTAACTATTTTAGGAATCTTAGAGGCATCTAATATTAATACGTTTTTATAATCCCTGGTACTACCAGACCCTAATCTCCCACTACGGTCCCCAAACACTATGACAATACAAATAGGAAATTTATAACAGCTACTAATGTCTGATTTTCCTATTTCTCTTTACTTAATCAACAGCTTTATTTTGTGGATAAATGTATGTTAATTTTCAAAATGGTGCTGGTTCGGGTTGCTCCCCCCCAACTAGTCTGATAACTTTGATCTCAGAGTGGTAGTTTACTTTTACAGAATGAGAAATCTTCTTTCAGTTAAGCTTAACTATACAGGCTTAAGTCTGGAATTTTAAATTTCCTGTAAATCCTGTTTATAGATCTTCATTGATCAAGACCAATGATGATGTCAGTTCAGGGAACGATGCATCACCATGTAGACAGCATATTCAAGTGGAATATCTAGGATATATTTTTGTGCATTGAAGCAGTCAGAAAAAAAAGTAAAATAAAGTAGTTCACATATTAGGACAATATTATGCATTTAAAGGTGACAAACAAGTCTTAAAATCCTAAAAAAAATTACAGTGCATTTACTATAGTTACATCTTAAGAATTTGGAAAAGTTACCTCCTATCAAACTTCAACTCAAACTTCCAGTTTAGTAAATTTTGAAGAAAATTGAACCGACAGGCTGTTGTAAGTACTGCTCATCAAGTTGTTGCTGTATAGGCTTATTTTGAAAGGTCTTTAATGATCCTGTAACAGTCCGCTAACTGGAGTCGGGAACCCGTTTTAACACTTTTATAGGATAAAATGGTGGAATACTTAACAATATTCACTAATGACACTATAAGCAAAAGTAACCACCAGGAAAAATCCAATCAAATTAATTTCTACAGTATGCCACAACGTTCTAGATTAGTTGTTAATATGTTTATTGAACTTTGCAAATCAAAAATAAAAAGTTGAGGCCTTTTT
Organism: Crocodylus porosus; assembly: GCF_001723895.1. NCBI lineage: Eukaryota > Metazoa > Chordata > Crocodylia > Crocodylidae > Crocodylus > Crocodylus porosus. The sequence continues at coordinate 20,378,098 of NW_017728951.1, forward strand.
TTCCCCCAAAGGCAACGAAGCAGAAACAGAAATCCTTGTTTTCCATGGATCTATGGACGAGAAATTCCTGTGCTAGTTATGAATAAGCTATTCATGGAAAGAAGCCATATAAAATCTACTGCTTTCACTGATTTCTTAAAACACGTTACTCTGCAAATCTCAATATCTGTATGTTTAATTTAATTTAAAAAGCTAATTGGATACATCATTTTAAGATAGGCCATAACGGATGATTCTCTCTAATAATCTCCATGCAAATTAAAAAACTTCAGTATATTTTCCATCATCTTGGGGTTGTAAAGTTAATTTTAAAAATCATAATGATCCATGCAGCAAAGCACAACTTGCCATTGTTTCTTAGCTAAGGCAGTGTGGAAGTGTGCTAATTATAATGGAAACCTGAAGGCCCAGATTAAATTATGCAGCACAGTTACAAAATAGCGCGATCAAGTTGCAGTACCGTAGATGGAGATGTTCGACGTTTGCCATTTTATGCCATGCTGCCATGACAGAGAATAGCTGGAGCACACCACAATTGTTAAATCATCCTACAAGACAGAACTGAAGGCAGACTCATTTCCTAGTTTTCCTACCCACAGCTTGCCACAGAAGCCATTTCCAAAATGCATTAGAGCTTTGCAGCATCACATATTTGCATCCTTCTGGTTTTGCTTGATATGTGCAAGTACAGTCAAGAAACCACCTTGAAAGCTTCACCTAGCTAATTTTTCCTGTGCGTCCATATAAAGGCTTGCTAACAAATAGGATGCACCAAGGCCATTTTCAGTGGCTGTAATTTAAAAGTTCAGAAAGATTTCATGACAATTTATGACTATGTCGCACGGCCTTCGAGCAGGATTACAATTCACGTGTAGCTCTTGAGTTACCCAATTGACACATGCAACATGCACCAATATCTCAGCATGAAATTCTGGTTTTTCTATTGGGAATAACTGGCCTGAATACAGATGATGGTAATGTTTTTCACAGATAAAAACAGTACAAGCCCTGTCAAGTCCTAAAATAAAAAGACGAGGGGGTCTTTGAGAGTCTGCTTTCATTCACCCAGCTCTGTAAAAACAAACACACACACTTTCCGACTCAAATAACAAGACGCTCGATTCAAAATTTCCTGTCACGTTTGAAAACAAACTTTGCTCTGCTGAAAACACTGGGGAGAGGCACTGAAAACGCTTCCTCCGCTACTTGCCATCGGCAGGCGTCTTTCTTGGCGATGTAGTGATCTCTAAAGAAAGTTAACAAGACAGTAGGTTCATTTTGCGAGACGCTGCAAGGAAATGCTACGTTGAACTAGGAGCCAGCACTAGCTTACGATGTTTTATCGCGTAATATTTAGTTGACGTCTGAACACACGCACACAAACAGTGACCTGGGTCACCATGTCAAGATGTGTTTTTCAACATAGGTTAATGCTCCCATTTGACACACGCGGGCACTCGTGCCTTTTCCAGTCGGCAAAGCAAACAGTGGTGTGTTGTTCCGATGGCTCCCGAACTGGATCCCCTTCAGCATATTTCCTCCTAAAAACGAGCTGCTCTTTCTTTGAACATCACCCTTAGCGAAATGAACAAAACCCCCAGTAGGCGCAGTTAAATCACATCACAACCGTCTCAGCTCTTACGTGTATCCCCGTTTCGCTCCCCAATCCCAATGCCCTCAACTAGCCCTGGACAAAACACCACCTGCCTAATGAGGCATTTTCTCAGGATAAGCCTTTTTTGTCTTCCTCCGTTTTTGGGTGGAACAACAGTAAAAAGACCCCTGGACGCTGCCGGGAACCATCCTTAGGAAGAGGCGGCTGAGCCCACCCGGAAAGTTTCCGAGGAGGGTTTGGTGGAAAGAGGTTTGCAACTCTGTCCCCTCACCCCCCGCCCAAAACCTGCACCCACCCCGCCCGCCCGCTGCGGACAGCCCAACCCCGCCGGGGAATGGGGGGTTCTCGCTCTCGGGTGTCCCGAAACGGCCTCTGGGCACGGAAGGGCAGAAAGAAAGAAAAGAGGGGAGCGAAAGTAAGGGAGGGAAGGGGCAGGGGGACAGGAGGGAGGGAAGCAAGGCGGTGAGGGGGAAGGGGACAGGAGGGAGGGAAACAAGGCGGTGAGGGGAAGGGGGCAGGAGGCCAGGCCGGCGGCTCTTACTGCTGCAGGAGCTGGGGCAGGCTGGTCGGTGGCGGCGGCGGCATCCCTGTGCCGGGGTTGTGGGGGGGCATTACCGGGACAGGCCCGGCCCTTGCTCGCGCCTCTTGTGCTTGCTGCCCGCACTCGGGCCTCAGTGGGGACATAGGAGGCCCAAGTGCGGGCGGGGAGCACACGAGGCACG
>NW_017728951.1:20380534-20407092 GCF_001723895.1 Crocodylus porosus
GCCAATGGGGCGGGGGCCACCCCTCCCCCCCGCGTCTCCTCAGGGCCGCCCGGGACCAGCGCTGGGGGCGGCCCCCCCGGGACGCCCGTGTTGTGTTGCCCCCGGCCTGAGGGGGAAAACGAAAGACCCCCCCGTGCCACCTGTCGCCGAAAAGGGGAGAGGAGGGCAACGAGCACGTGTTATTATTATTACTATTTTGAGGGCAATGAACACGTATTACCATGATTATTACTATTGTATCCCGGCGGCAAGGACGTCTGCCTGTCCATCTCGATGGCTGTGGAGCACATCTCCACATCTTCCCATCCGCGTCGTCCGACACGCGTTGCGCCCCGCATCGGGGTGCCGCTGTAGCGGCCTGGAGGCCATGGGGACGCGTAGTCTCTTTTTATTACACCAACAAGATTTTTTTTGGCCCAAAAACCCTGTCCTTAAGGGCAAGCTTTCAGGCACCAGCGCCCTTGGTCAGGCGTCGGAGAAGAGATCGCACGAGGCGTCCCGGCCCGAAACGCAGGTTCGTGTTTCGTACGATTTCACTGAGGAGTCAGTCGATGGAAAACTTCCCGCCGGCGCTTATCCCAACAGCGAAGGGGAAGGGCGGACGTGACTAATTTCCAGCAGTATTCCCTCCCCTGCACGGGCTACAATTATTAGTAACTCTTTGGGATGCATCAGTTATGTCGTGTGATTACCAGATAAGAGAGAACGACTCTGCCTGAGCTGGTGGTTTTATCGCTTCCCAAATGCCACGCATGAGTTATGTAGTCATCGCTAAAACACACTCCTGTTAGGCCTCAGGGCTTATTTTTACTAAGCGGTCACACAAAATACAGCATCCCCAGTCTTGCAGGTACTTACACGCATGTCCAAAGGTCGGCAAGATCGTGGCCTGCGTAGCGGTAATTTTGCCCACCACTGCAATGATGCCGCGTTTCAGTTCAGAGAGCTAAAAAGGAAGATGTGGCAAGGTATCATTATATTTGCTTCAGGATGGGGCAGACGTGTTTACTGAGGAGTGATAAAACAACCGAGTGATGGCTGCTCTGAACCGGAAACCATGCTAAAAAATGTTTCCAAGCTATTTAAGTTGGTCTAATAAAAGATATCAGATTCACCCAAAAACGCCCGATTACTAGTTAATACACCCCTGGATGGTTTCTGATGTACAGCATGTCATGAAGAAATAGGAAAGGTGGGGGTCTAATCCAGCCCAAACTTATTATCTGAAAAATTTGGTACAAAACATGGGCATTGGGTGTTTCCTCCTCTTTCCTGCAAAAGAATTGGGTCTCTTATATTCTGCACCGCCTTGCACCTGGTATAATTGTTTGCATGTCTGCAAGACTGAAATGTGCCTGTAAAACACTCCCAGCAGCATGAGTGGCTGGAAAAAATTGATTTGGTTGCATTTTACGCCTGTGGTGCATTCACCTGCAGCAGCATATGTAACTAGAGCAAGCGCACCGTAGGTGTAAGCGCACTGTATTTCAGTTTATGCAATGGCCTTAAAAACAACGTCACACTAAAGGAACTACAAAAATGAAAAACAGCCTATGCTTTGTCTTACATAAATATTACAAAATAGAAATTGGGGCATCACGTCAGCGCACTAGGTTGAGACCAGAACAACATTGCGTTAGGAGCTATACACACATCAAAAAACATGAGGCAGTAGGTGGACACGGAGAAACCAGGGAGTATAGTGCATGGAGAGAACAGGACAGCCTTAGTGAGCATAAGCTAGCTATACTTTCTTCAACGTAGTTTAAAAGTTTCAAACTTTCACCATTTTCTTTGATGGGAAAAAAAAGGCCCTACATGGAATTTGTCCTTATTTTGAGGGCAACAAAAGCACCTGCAGTTATATCTCTGTTTAAAAAATAAAGACAATTTCATGGCAGTATTTAATCAGGAAAATGAAAGAACCACCGCTCTCATTGCTCTGTAAGAAGACTGGAAACATAATTGTGAAACTAATGTATACTTGTGCTTTATTATATGGTCTTCAGCTTTGTGACTAGGTCACCTGCACACAGTCCATGTTTGTGTCACCCGTGTAAGTGGTAAGACAAACAGTAAGATTTTTTTTTTAATGTGAACGGCAAATAAATTCCACTCAGTGCAATACTGCATTTGAGGGTTACACACACACACACACACACACACACACACAAAACTATTCTGAGCCATTTTCTATTTTTCAACTCTATAACTTGCACTACCCTCTCTTTGAAATTCACAGCTACAATTCCTATACCTTCACTATCTTGCAAGCGTTCTTCTTCCCCTGTTCATTTCCTCATGCTTAGCTTCAGTCACAGTTTTACTTTTACCCCAGTTGTTTGAAATATTGTCCTTTCCAAGTTAATCACTGCTTTATCTGAAAAGCTACCTGATTTGTGACTGCCTTGAACTGTGAGAGGGATACTTGACGAAGTTGGCTAGCTGAAAACAAATGATGCTGTATTGTGACTATGAGCGCACACTCCTTGCTGATTTTCCTGCTGCCTTTTCATCCAAGTGACCAAAAAAGATAGTCTCCTCTCCAGGCCTGGCTGTATTCCTAGAGCAATAATTTAAAGGAGGGGGAAAAAGCAAGAATTGCTGATGATCCAAAACCCACAATTTTGTGGTTGCACACTAGATCTCTCATACTAGTAGTTAACAGGCTCAGATTTACTAGACAAGGAACTCTAGCTTTCTTTGCATTCTAAATAGATTCGTATTTGTTATATTTGTAGAAAAATCATGACCGTTTATTTGTGCTAGAGTAGTCCACTGTGCATACTTCCATGCTATCCTCAGTTTTCAACAACCGGCTTAGATGTGTCAGTGTTTTTAATGTATTATAAGTATCTGAGAATTTCTTTTTTGCTCACAAATATCCCTGTGCTTTTAGAAATGCAGTCTCTTTAATTGAAGAATCTAATCCATGAAAGTTATGTAATGCAGAAGCATCCCATGTCGAAACAACTCTTAAATGTTAATCTGCCAATATAGAGGCCTTCTATTTTAAAAGACTTTAGGAGATCTTTGTTTTGCTATCCAAGGTATGCAAGTCTGAGTGTGTATATATAAACTGAGGCATGGAGCTAGCTTCTGCTCTCATTTATATCGGTGTAAACCAGACACAACCTCTCCAACCAACGGAAATGACAGCCATTTGAGTGATCTCAGAATAAACTCTTCCTTGTGAAGATAGATTAGCAAAGGATGGGCTACTGGTTGGATGGTAGTAGAAAACAGAAAGAGCCAGTAAAGCATGGAAAGCAAGCGAGGCAGGCGCACACAGGATAGTCTGTCCCTAAAGAGTGCAACGTCAAATAGCAAAAATAGCTATAGCTTCATTGCCTTAAGACCTCAATTAACTATAGACACTACATAGCAGCAGCAAAGAAACAGGTCTAAGAATAAAAAGATTATCCCAAAGTACGTGTGTGTATGGCTCGGGCAAGGCCTTCGGTTCATGCCTGGCTTGCCTCTCACCTAAATTTAATCATGCGCAAAACAGATAATATCCCCAAAGCACTGACTCTTTCATTACAGTGCATAACATGATTCACGGTACTTTATGTGGCATTAACAAAACAGTGCTGAAATCGTTATTAATGTTTAAACATGATCTTGTAAAAATAAGACTGCTCTTAAGTCACGATAACGCTAATTTTAAAACGTAATCAAACTGCAGGAATGGAAGAGGGTAGCTGTGCATAACCTGTGGAAAAAGCTCTGGCATTCCCAAAGCTGCTGGAGAAAGAAACAGGTGCTTTTGTTGCCCTGCTCAAAAATGCAGTGCAGCAAAGCACACCATGAACTTCAAGCAAAGAAAAAAAAAAACTTCCTTAGAGCCTCTAGATAGTATCGCTTCCTCCGGAGTTCCATAAACATATTTCACTCTTGTCCCCAGACCCTGTTGAATATGTCCATTTGTTGTTCCTCCTAAGGGCCATTGAGATGGAGAAGCCAAGGTCTTAAATAGAAGCGTGCAAGACCTGCTGCTGAATAAATCATCACACTTAAGCATTCATTATCAGCTTCTCCTGAAAATAATCTCAGCCAGAGTGGCTTTTCACTTGTTCTTCTACAAGTAAGTTTGCACTGGATGTGAGTGGGAACAGGTGGCCACAACTGCCAGAAGCAAGAATGGCTGCTGCATTAAATCTTTTTGTTGCTGGTCCTAAGCTGCACCTGTGCTACTTCTTTGGCCCATTACCATTCCTTTGAAGCTGTAATTCATTTTACTGGGTCATATGTAAACAGCAGAAATCTAACAGCTAACTGTATGAGCAGATTTGCAGATTATATGTGAACAAAAGGATAAGCCCTTTAGCATCGCCTCTAAATCCAAACTACAAATCAGAAAAAGTTTCCTTGAAGAACTAATGGGAAAATGCAGGAGGCCACTAATGCCTGAAAAGATACCGGTCTACACAGCTGTAGGTAGCCTATGGAAATAACATCATTTTGAAACAATTAGGCTAACCCCTTAATGCTGGGAGCAAAACAATCACTCTCTATAGGCAGTGAATGACATTTCCAAATGAGGCTTGAAGAAAAAGAGCATTGTTTCCAAGGGGTGGAAGGAAAAAGATAAAGCTCAGAGCTGGATCAAAACCTGAATATGATGGTCAAGTGTCATTGAGATTCATACACATCAAGAATTACAAGGATGGAAAAAAAATAATGAATGGAGACAAAGCTCTCAGGCACTCAAGTTCAGAGTCATCATTATGTGACAGTGGAAAGTTTCCAAAATACTGGAATACCAGTCATGTGATTGAAGGCAAATACTATAACGGTCTGGTGCCTGTGATGAACAATTAATATTGCCTTTTGCATTTACTGTGAAATGATAATATCATATCCCCCACCCCCAACACCTGAAACTGGTGACAGTATAATCCTCAGTCCACATACTGTAAGTTTAGAAAAGACTGGAATGTGCAACCAATCATACCTAGGATGTTTACACATGCTGTTTGATCCCAAAATACTGGCTTATGTCATTAATGGCTGTGTCATGCTCCTTTCTAGTTTCAGAAATGGCAAATGTTCACTCGCTTAGCTACATTAGTCTCTTGCTTGAACAAAAATGAAAAGGAAAGGAATAAAGCAGAATAGGACAAAACTGGATTTGGGGTGACTTTCAGAAGGGACACAATAAGAAACACAGTTTTAAAGTTTCCCCTCTTTGTACTACTGACAACATCCTTGATGAAAAGAAGTGGTAGATTGAAACTCCCCCTTGGTTTTCATTTTGTTCGCCTTTGCATTTGACTGCATTTAGGGAGCAGCATAGCTAAGCTTGTTTGTTTTAAATGCTTTTTGGTACTGTGTCTCATCGTTCACTACCCCAGGGATGGAGGGGAATCTTTAAAATCATTTAAAAATTCTTTTAAGTTCACAAAATAAACATTATATTCAGACTGAGTTTTTACTCCCTCATAAGCAATCACAATTAGGGGTTTGAACTCAGAGTGTCTCCCTACTTTTATATGACTGTTATGTCAATTAAATACACTAATACTAGGAAGTTTTTGTTATTTTCTAATTTTTCATAATTTACAGCAACATTTTCCCTCATTCAAAAGCTTTTTTTTCAAACATCCAGGGTCAAATTCTGTTTTCAGATACATGCACCAACTTTCTTGAACGTATACATAGCTGATGGCACAGTGTGATCCTTACTAATTTCAGTACTCATTAAGAGTACTGCTTTTTGTGAAACACCAAACTGCCATTTAATGGAGGTGAATGTTAAAGACAGGCTGGCAAGTACAGGAGACTTCAGTAGATAAAATTAAATTATCTCTTTGAACTTCACCTAAAAGGACTAATTTTTTTAAAAGATCTCACTAAAGCCTTGGAAGCATTTCTAGAACATGTGCTCTGTTTAGCTGGCCATATCTGACAGCCAGGATACAGCAGATCCCTACACTTCCACAGTCAGTTCCTTATTAGTGAGGCAAAACAATTATTTCAGTGTAAGGAAGTTGGCCACATTTCAGCTCGGGTAATTCAATTATCCCTAAATAAATTCCCCTTTCACTTTGAAAAATGTATACTTATTTCCACATCCTAAAATCTCTTGTAAAAAGTTGCAGGCACAGAAACAGAGACTTCGGTTCCTTTTCAGGAAAAAATGGTCATTTACCAAGTTGTAACTGTGATTCTTTGAGAAGTGCTGTCCTGCATAGATTCCATGCTTGGCACGCACGCATCCTCTCCATACCAGATTAGATTCCTTGGGCCAGTAATATCTACTGGGACCATGCCTGTGCCCTAGATGTCCTCGTGTCCCCCACTCAGGCTAGGGCACAAAATATAGAGGAAACCCAGCCATCTCTCAGCTCCTTCACCAGCAGCAGGACATCACTGTTGCAGGGAAAAAGGTCCAGTTATAAAATCCATGTAGACAAGGCTCGTAGATTTTTGCAAAATTATGGACTGAACTCATAACTACCCCATAGACTTCAAAAACAGAAAAGTTCTTTTAATGGGCAGCAGAGGCAGCCTGAGCCAGTGGAATGAGTCTAATATGGCTGGGTGAATCTAATCTGGCTAATTCATATGTTTTTATGAAATTGGAGAGTCACTTGGGTAACCTCTGAGAGGATAACGTCTGACCCTAAACTGCTCTGTAAAGTTCATAACTAGTCTAGATGTATGTCCAAGTGGTTTGTCATTATAAAAGGACAGTGGCCTTACACTGTCCTAAAATATTTGAAGTTTAGCTTCTCCTGGGGAGAAAACTTGGAGATAAACATGGAAACCTAGTAATCTAGGGTAGGAAACTGGTGTGAAACCTGAGAGTGCGTCTCATTCAAAAGCACCTTGTAAAGAAGACTCTTCACAACAGACTGACTGTCTCCTGCTATTGGCATGATAGAATGGCTATGTAACAGGAAGTCATCCAAAAATAGTAAAGGAAACAAGTTGCTAAGGTTCAACATAGTGGACCTGAGGTCCCAAGTGGATAGGGTCCCCAAAACAAAGAAAAGAACACAAATAAGGCTCTTGGGGAATAGAAAATTAGGGTTGGAAGGGACCTCAGGACATCTAGTCCAACCCCCTGCTCAAAGCAGGACCAGCCCCAGCTACATCATCCCACCCAAGGTTTTGTCTGCTCAGATCTTGAAAACCTCCAAAGATGGAGAGTCCACAACCTCCCTGGGTAGCCTGGTCCAGTGCTTTACCTTTACTACCCCATCTTGCCACAGCATAAAACATCACAGCCCCAGGCAGTAGCATGATGCACAGGTATTTCTACCAAGTGGACTCTCTCAGAGCTGACAGAAAGTTTTGACTGTTTACAGACAAGTAGAGTCCAGTACTGCTGATACGTGGGCCAAGGAAGATAGTTGGTGCATGGACACCCACCACTCTTCCACTTAGCTTTAAAAGTCAGGCTGAGTTTTTTCTGTTGCGGAGCAGACTGTTCTGAACTTCAGCCAAACAGCTTGTTTCTGATGGACATCATCCAGCTAAGATGAAGATGGTCAGAAATAACAATGCTGGGTGTTGAACTATTGTTCTGCAAGGCTATGCCAGGCAGAGCAGTTGTTGGCTGTACTGAAGGATTCATTGGGTCCAAATACCAGACCCACTTGGCCCAGACTGCAGCCATCATAAGCATCAAACCCACATCCTGCCTCCGTTTTTTCAGAGCTTGTAGTGATATAAGTTATACTTCAGAGACATTCCCTCATTTAGAAGAGTTGGGAATTGGGAGATGGTCCCACCGGCAGCAGGTAGCTAGTTAAGCAGTAGCTGACAGCCAGTTGATCATAGCCAGATAGGGTCTGCAGAGGTTGTACAATTGAAATCTGTGGTTCTCATTCTGTATGCATGTATTTATTGAACCTGGTGATCCCTAGGAGCTCTCCATACAACGAGAATTGGTGGAAAGGGAGACGTTGGTCCTAATATTCAAGGGAGGACAAAAAGCTTCTATCCAGGGGCTAGAATGCAACCTGCTCTGGAACAAAATGTCTGACCCTTGCTCTTCTTGTGAAACATGTTGTGCAGGACTCGATCTTTGACAGACCACTTGTGATCATCTGACAACTGTCTGCTGAGTTGCTGCACCGAGGTGTTCTGATGGCCAGGAGGGTCCAGAGCTACTAGCATGCTCTGATCTGGAAAGTGCCAGCTTCAGAGCTGCATGGCTTCCTGATAGACCAGAGACGATCTTGCTCCTCCTTATCTGCTGACATAATGCACAGCTGTGGTGTAATCTGTCAGCACTTGTATCAGGGATCCCTGGGGAAGAGGCAGAGATGCTTTGCATGCTAGGCAAAGAGCTCTGAGCTCCAGGAAATGTGTGTGGAGAAGCCAAGCTTCTTGAGGGGACCTCTGTGCCATCCCTGAACAGAGATGTTGATCATCAGTTTCCCAGCAAGTAGAGTTGCAAAGGGACTTTTTTAGGACTATGCCAAGGTTCCTGCAGCATCTTTTGGGTAGATACTACCCTCCACACAATCTGGTAGATTGGGTTACATAGATGCATCAAACCATGCGTTATAAAAGGCTGAGTTATACCTGGAGTGATCATTTTGGATAAACTTGAAGCTATTTGGTGAGGTTTGCTATAACCTAGTCTACTGCCTTCCCTGCAGAACTATTCCTGACTGGAAGCTAACCCATCACTTTATTATGTCTGTGTATGGATTTTCTCTGTTATCTAGCAAGACATGACCATGATCCCAGACTCCCCTTGCACTGATTCCCAATCCCACAGTTGTGCCTCTTGCTGTACACACATGGCATGGCAGGAGGTGAGATGGTTAGGATCGCGGATCAGATCCCATTGTGCCTTGAACTGAAATTCAGCTCTTTACCCAGCCTGTGCCTGATGCTGACATTTTTTTAAGACTTCAGCAAATATGGTTCAGCTGTTCCTAGGAACAAGATGACATAAAAATAGGTTGTGAGGCCCATGTTAGAACAGCAATGACTGTGCAACAGTTTCATTGAGAAAATCAAGCATTTCTGTGCTTTGGAGCTGGGGCATGAAGAAGGTAGGGCCTGATGTCAGGGACACAGTCAAGGAGAGTGTCCTGGCACTCGGCACCAGGGTACCCCCGGACCAGGGGGAGTCACTGCACGAGTAAGCCTACTCAGTCTTTGCTAGAAGCGTAAGCCAGACAGATGGAGCTGGTACCTGCTGGCAGTGCAAAGGGAAATCCTATATAGACTATTGGATGCGTTTTTAATGCCTGTAAGAGAGACGTTTTTATTCTTCCCCCATGGCCTGTAAAGCCTGTCCCCAAGGCACCTGGTGCTTGGGATGGATCAAGACAGCTATGGGTGTTCCCTGGGGGATGCTCAGCCCAGCAGGACACCAAAGCTGAGACCAGGCTTAGACAGAAAAACACTCAGAGGAGCTGCGGGGAGCGGGATTAGCACTCTGCAGAAGTCCCAGCTGTCTCATGGATGCTGTCCCCTGAGGGAGCTAATTAAGTGCATTGTAAAGAGGGTTGAGTTACTTCCAGGGGACAGACAGGATGTGTATATATATCTATGGGGCAGCACCAAGAGAAGGTACGGCTGGCTAGGACATGATTGTGTGATTTGCTTTATCATTGCTGTGTTGCTCCACTGAGGAATCCACTTTGTTATTATTCCAGCCAGTGATTAGTTTATGCTCTGAAACATGAGAATTGATAGCCCTGGAAACTTTATTGCAGTTGGTATGACTGCAGATACTGTTTTTATGAGAAGTGTCTAATCCTCACTTTTAAAATGTTATTAAATTATCTCAGTTAACAGTCTGCACAGTGAGTGCCCTGGGTTAAATATAAGTTGTTGCTTGTTTTATGTGTGCACTGAGTAACTTCAGTTTGAACAGAGCCCTTGTGTTGGACACTGTTGTGTGAACTCACCGGATCACTCTCTTCCTGCTTTGAGAAGCTCTCAGTCTATAAAACTGCTTTAGATAATTTAATGGTTGACTCTAATTTAATCAAATACCTACTTCTATTGCACAATAAGCAATTATTGAATAAATACCTACACAATCTCGGAAGCAGAGACCAGCACAGCCAGGGTTCCCTCCTGCTTCCAGATGCATGGCCTAAATCACTATAGTCACGCTTTCTTGTATTCTCTCTTTCCCAATTAGTCCTTAATTATGCCATATGATGAGTACAGTCTCAACAGGAAGGTTAGGCTACCCCCTTGGGGGGTGGAAGATAGGGGGCTTGAACCTCATCTGACAGAGCAGGAAACTAAACACAATCTCCCAGATATTAACCACTAGTGACCATGGTTAAAGAGGAGAAGCAGCACTTCCGCTACTTCCCTCTCCAACTATGTTTTACAAGAAAGGCGTGCCCCCTCGTTTGTGCTCTCTGATAGAAACAAATGAGACGCTGAACATCAGGACAGAGTTTAGAGTTACAAAACCCAGTGGAGATGAGAGCACATAAGTCCTGGACAGCCCTCATTTCAGTGTTTCCTCTGCTTCTCCAAACACCATCCTGGCTTGTTTAAATCCCGACCTGAAGCATTTAACTCTCCCCACACATTGCACAGGGAGCCTGAGTGCTTGATTCAGGCCTGTGGACCAAATTTGGTATTTACTACCTCAAGCTGTAAACCCTTTGTTCTACCCCATTGAATTCAATGGAGTCACATGGGCAGAAAATTAAAATCCTGCGAAGAGGAATCAGGCCTGTAGCTTTCTAATGATGTTCATAAAGATTGTGGGGGGCAACATTTTTTTAAATTAGCTCTTAAAATACAATTGATATTGATATTGTCATTTTAACACTTCTTCCTGTCCCAGACCATTTAAGTAAAAAATAAAAGGAAGATTGACATTGGCTGGGATTTATTTTCTCTTGGTCATCAGTGAAGAAACAGGATACACATGACACGCACTAGCTTAGTGCACACTTTCCTTTGATGATTAGGACTGAATTTTCATTATGGTGCACGGGGATTAAAAGCATGTCACTTTAAATAATAAGTGCTGTCCACACAAATCAAAATGCAATTTTCCAAGGCCAGGGTTCAGGCATCTGAAAACCCCAGGCAAGCAAGAGAAATAGCATGTTGTGATGGTATGAAAAAATATTAATGCAGTAAGGATGAAGTTTTAACTGCACAGAAGTAAAAGAGCTCAGAATTAAGGTCCTGCCACTTGTCTTGGCTATGACCCTGTTAGCAGACTTCTCCAATATTTGCTGAGCTGTTCTTTGTATAAACTGTTTATAAATGCAACCTCGGTGCTTTGACACCAATTGTTTTTTATATAATTGGTAGCTTCAGCAGAGAAAAACTGAATGGGTATAACTAGGGCTTAAACCAATCTCAGTAAATGTTAGGTTGCCTAATAATGGAATTGCTCATAACACAATATTGCTTAGCATATATCTGGTGTTTTATAAATATCATGGCCATTTTAAAGGTTGGAATAAGATGACAAAAATGAGAGTGAATTTCTCTGAGAAAGTTTCTCTGTGGTTTCTGAGGAACATCTGGCAGTTATCAGGCCAAATGAATTTTTCTAAAAAAAAAAAAAAAATTAGGGAAAAAGTTATGGTGAAAGATAAAGTAAGATTCTAATACGGTATCTGCTGACAACTTTGGCAATCGTGCAGAAGATTGCATCACGACTTCCCCCACCGTCCCGTAACAGCCCAGTCTGAAGTGACCCAAGCAATGTCAGATGGAGCTGGACTGTTCTCAGTGGGGCAGATGACAGTCCAAGGAGCAATGGGCTCAAGTTGCAGCAAGGGAGGTTTAGGTTGGATATTAGGAAAAACCTCTCTCACCAGGAGGGTAGTAAAACACTGTAATAGGTTACCCAGAGAGGCAGTGGAATCTGAGTCCTTGGAGGCTTTTAAGGCCTGGCTTGACAAAGCCTTGGCTGGGATGAAGTAGTTGGGGCTGGTCCTGCTGTGAGCAGGGGTTGGGCTAGATGTGACCAGCAGGCACTGGGGAAATCCTTGTTCCCCTGACCACTACCATGAGTGACCAGGAATAAGGGTCACAAGCTGGCAGAGGGGAGATTTAGGCTAGATATCAGGAGGCGCGACTTCACGGTCAGGGCAGCTAGGACCTGGAACCAATTTCCAAGCAAAGTGGTGCTGGCTTCTACCCTGGGGGGTTTTAAGAGGAGGCTGGATGAACACCTTGCTGGGGTCGTTTGACCCCAGTATTATTTCCTGCCATGGCAGGGGGTCGAACTAGATGATCTGCTCAGGTCCCTTCTGACCCTAGAAACTATGAAACTATCTTTTGTCTTGTCCAGGAGAAAACTAATCATATTGATCAATGCTGCATTGATTGATTGATTGATTTCATTGTGTGCATCTTTCAGATGGGCCAAAAGACCTTGAGGAATTGCCTGAGGGACCCAAGAAAACACTGACATTGACACTGGCATATGGCATGGACACGATAAAAACCTCAAAATCTGTGATTAAAATGAACACCCCCACACAACCCTGTTGGCCCTAATTATGCCCCTCAACCACACTGGCCCCTGACCCCCAGTTGCCAGGGCTATGGGGCCAGGGACCTGGGTGCACAGCACGCTGCCCCTGGCAGGAGGTGGCAGCTGGAGCAGAGCCCAGCTCCTCAGGCCCTGCTGCCTCCCTCCTGCCGGTTCAGGCAGGGCTGGGGCCAGCTCCCCACCATTGCACGTGCTCCCAGAGGTAGGAGGGGCCTGTGCCCCCCAGGTCTGTGCACGGGGCAGGCTTGGGATCCCACCCTGCTGCCCTTCCCCAGGGCCTCCACAGCCCAGTGAGTGCAACCTAGCGTGGCACCCCCTGCCTGGCCACCCCTCTCCCGCTCCCTCCAGCCCTTTGCAGGATTAAAGTCTGCCAGCCTGCAGAGAGCTCTTTGCAAGAGAGTAAAATCCAAGGGTTTTGTCTGGTAAAATGAGAAATCCACATTTTCCTCTGACAAAGGGGGAAAATCCATGGTTTTCTCCATTTTTCCACGGGAAATGGAAAACCTGGATCCCTGATCATTACCCACTGAGTCCAATAACCCAGCCAATTTTTGGTCTACCTTACAGTCCGTTCATTCAACCCGTACTTCCTGAGCTTGCCTGTGAGAATGTTGTTGACACATTACAAAACGTTGGGGGAAAAAACGATACTGGGAAGACCATTCAATTTGTATAATTTGTATATAGGTTTGAGTAGAACTGTAATTAAGCATCCCAAGAAATCTACCAAAGAGGAAAAAGAAAAGTCTTTTAAGACACTTTCAAGCAGGTATGAAACAAAGCATAAGCATCTATGATGGAAGACCGTATCAAAAGCCTTGCTAAAGTCAAACTACATCAAGTCCACTGCTCTTCCCACATCCACAGAGCCAGTCATCTCATAGAAGGCAGCCAGGTTGGTGAAGTATGACTTGCCTTTGGTGAATCCATGCTGTTACTAATCACCTCCTCCTCCAAGAGCTTAGAAATGCATTCCTTGAGGACCTGCTCAATGATTTTTCCAGTGACTGAAGTGAAGTTGACTGGTCCATAGTCCCCCAGATCCTCCTTCCTCCCTTTCTATTTGGAGGAGGTGGAAGGTGTAAAAAACCCAAGCCGTCCCGTATGCACTTTTTGTTGAAGTCCCATCTATCAGCATGATTTATAGACTATGGAGCTTGTAAATGTTTTATTGCAGAATGGTGTGAAGCTCTGCAAGTCTTCTCTTGCTTTAAAAAGAGAGAGACAGTTGTTGATTAAATTACAAAACATCTGTGAAAGTTCAGAAGCCAGCCAGTCTTTTGAGTCACAATTTGCTAAATGTGGGGACTGAACATGGCATTGTTTTCCCTTCCTTAACCATTTTCTCTACAAAGTCCACAGTGAGATAGGTAAGACAACATTTCTGATGGATTGTTGCTCTCATAGGGGCTGAAAGCACTTGGCCTGCAGCCCCGTGTCTCACAGCATGTTTAAGGCCTCTGATAATCCTCCAAAAATACACAGCCCATCCCGTCTCATTGCTTCATTAGAGACATACTTTCTCTGTCTCCTGTCCAAAAATCTTTCAAGATATCCAGTAGGGGAGTGGCAAACCACTGAAATCCCAGATGGTGCTGGCTTAATAAACTTGACCAAAGCAGAAACAGGAAGGGAAGCCCATAAACCTGCACCCAAGTGCCACTGAATGCCGGAAACTTTAGGCTTCTATGAAACTCAGGCACTTTAGAAATGTTTGCTCTGGATCACTTCACCTCTTTGTACATCTATTTTTTCTTCTCTAATGGGTATGTATTACTTACCACCTTCCTAAGGATAAATATTTTAAAATAATCCTTAATATTTTAAATAATCAGTAATATGAAGTACTTCTGACACATTACAAAACGTTGGGGAAAAAAACGATACTGGGAAGACCATTCAATTTGTATAATTTGTATATAGGTTTGAGCAGAACTGTAATTAAGCATCCCAAGAAATCTACCAAAGAGGAAAAAGAAAAGTCTTTTAACACACTTTCAAGCAGGTGTGAAACAAAGCATAAGCATCTATGATGACTGATTTACTCAACATTAGGGTCAAATAGATTGTCACAAGGATATGAGAGGGGATCACATGTAATCTCAACACTGATCTATGAAAAATGTTTTGTATTTCTGAACCCCTCCCCTCCAGGTTTGTTGATTTGTTTCTGACACCTGTTGCATCTGATTTTACACTGCAGTGAGATCAATCTGGCCCATGTGAACACATGATTTTGTTCATACAGGGCTTGTATGAACATGTGGTTTAGAACTGAAGGCAGCATCCAGATGAGCCTGGACATTTGTTTCCCCTGGGGACAAGTAGGAGCAGCACACCTTGTGCCACTACTTGCCCCCGGGCAACACCCATGCCATGTGTGCTCTGATGCACGGCAGGTTACCCTGGGTGGGGTAGGAGAGGCTGGGGCCAGCGACCTTACCTGGGCTCCTGGGAGCCTCAGGGAGCTGCTAGCATGGTGCTTTTGCAGCTGGGAGTCTGGCCAGCAGCTGGAGCCACCACATGTACCGCCCCACTTTTTTTGGCGATGGTTTTTTTGATTTTTTGACCCCAGGATCTCCTGGAGTCAACCTCCTCACCCCATGCTGAAAAGTGGCCGTACGAGGAACACCTGCATGTGCAGTGCGTGATGCCACAGATGGGTCTGCACGTGTCCACGCTAATCTGGATGTGGCCTAAGATGGTAAACTCTTTAGGGCAGAGACTATATATTCATGTTTTGCCTACCACAGCTAGGACTGGAGCTTTCGGCTGCCATTCTAACATACCACGACCAGAAGCTTGTAACTTCTTGTTATTTAGCATAAGGAAAGCTTGGATAAGGAATCATCGTTCTTGCAAAAAAACAGACTTCTTGCCATTGACAAAGAGCCTGAGTTCAGTAAAGGAAAGCACCCAGGCAGTTACAGCACCAGATGTGAACTCTGACCTGACTCCTAGTTGTGCCCTGGGAACCATCTTCCCAACTTCTGTTATGGGAGCCAAGGCACAGCTTCTTCCCCAGCCCTCCAAGACAGCTGTGGAGTAGAAAGAAGTGGGGTCTTTCTGCAGATCAAATGTCCCATTGTAACTGTGCACGTGCAGTAAAGCCTCTTTTACCATGTGGTAACTTATTCATATAGTACACCTGCACAAAATAAAACTCAAGGGGGTCTACCATGTCAGACCTCTGTTAAATTCCCTGCAATCATAGGTCTTAAAATGGCAGGGTACAAGGCAAAAAATAAAAGACCAGGTATCCCCAAAAGTACAGTTTGCATCTCCCAGTCAGTTCCTTGATGAGATTTATTACCATCATACCTATAGATAGCAAAAATAATTCCACCCTCATTAGCAGTAGAGCAACATGTGCACAATCGTTTGTTAACATGACCACGAACAAGATTTTTTTCCAAGGAATTTTAAAATGAAATAAGTCCCCTATGTTTTGCAATATGCTTTTCCCACTACGAATGGAAATAGAAGGGACAGAAGTCTCTAGGCCATCAACATTTCCAAGTTTTCTTCTATAATACAGTTAATCCATTTACTGCTTTAATTTTTAACCAATTTCTATATGAGGAAGGACCTTTCATATGAGTTAGAAGGTACCTTTCATTTTCTCATTGATGCCAGTCTCTAGCACCAACAATTCTGAGCAAGAGAGTGCACAGGCAGAAGCAATCATAGATTTTGCTAATTTAAAAATACCAGTCCAATTAAGAGAGAGGGGAAAAAAATCAAGAAAAAGTACATGCAATTTAAGCAAAATTCCCTGCTTTCTTTCTCATCTCTCTGTTCAGCTCTTTCAGCAGCCCCTGCAGACATCTTTACACACATGTACACCCCCCCCCATCCCGATTGGGCCTCTGAGGGGAGATCCGGTCACATCAAGTCATACAGGGGCTCGTGTGTGATGATGAGAAAAATCCCAGCAGGGAACCTGAGAGTCTGCTTAAGCAGACACTCATCTGGAAAGAAGCTCGCTGCAGGTGAGTCTAGTTAGTCTCAGACCCTGAAAAAGGGACAGGCCTCTCAGAAGACAACGCTTACCAAATTAAAAACAAAGATGAGGAAATTCAGCAGACAGGCAGCCTGACAGCTGAAGTTGGGTTCTGCTGTTCACAGCTGAAGGATTACAGTTACACGTAGGGAATGTGACCATGGACTGTGATGAGTTTTCTGTTTAATTGGGCAAGAAGCCTATAAAAACATACCGGCCAGCCTTTAACCTGGGTGCCTTTAACCTGGGTACCTCTGTGGCTCGTTTCCTCCTGCGCAGACCCTGGACCCTGCCAGTGGCATCCCTGCGGGTTTCCAACGTGCTAACAAAATGCACGTTCAGTGACAAAACTGTTTTCAAGAAGTGTTGGAAAGGAAGGTCAGAAGCCGCCACCCTCACGAAACGGCCCCTTCAGACGTTACGGGAGAGAAACCGTAAGCTAGAGCATAGAGGGCAACAATGTCGAACCTGTGAGTAATTCTGCAGCACCTGCGGCCAACATGAATACAAGATGCCTGTACTCCAGCTCCACTTATAAATATGCGATCAAATTAATTACTGGTCTAAATAAATGAGAGCGCAAAGAACATGTATAACACTATGCATTTCCCCCCACCCCTTAGAGCTGATCCTAACCTAGCATCACAGAATAGCAACATGTCTCCAGACATACGACTCTGCACCATGTATTTTCCTTTGTCCTGTACGTCAGGGTTTTGAAAAATAAGGATGGGATGCCTTCTGTGCAGTAAACCGTCTTTCTTTCTCAGTGCCTTCAGTACTTTGCCATCAAATTCAACTATTGTGTGCTACCACCTTCGCCTCTGAGACCAGCATTGTCAACGTTCACGGTTTCAGCGCGAGTCTCACGATTAGGGACCTATTCAATTCACAATTTCACGGATTTTGCAGAACGTGAAATCTGGCGATGTCTATGAACTCTGCGAAGGGGGGATACTTTTACTAAAAATAAAATACTGGCTCGCCAGTGGGACCCAACAGTCCTTATGGCCGCTGCGGCCCAGCTGCACAGCCCGCTGGGGAGGAAGAGGGGCGGGGGGAAGGTGGCTGCGGCGTGAAGGGTTGCCGGCAAGATAGCTGCTGCCCCTGCCCCTCACCGCTGATTGGTTGAGAGCTGCCTGCCAGCCAATCAGTGATGAGGGGCAAGACTATATGATGAATAGCCTTCCCCACCAATCAGTGGCAGGGGGTGGGGCCAGAGGCAGTGCGGGGGGGAGGTGACCCTAATACAACTAGCCCTTGAAAAAGGTGGCCGGCCTCATGATTTGCCTGCAAAATTGGCCGCCTGCCTCCTCAAGTTGGGCAGGTCCTTACTCATGATACTTGGCACTGTCCTTTGAGCCCCAGGTGCAGGAAACGTTTAATTACATGAGAGTCTTAAGTATTCATTAAACATTAAAGCTAGGCCTCGTTTTTCTAACGAAAAACTTAAAAAATGTGGCCTGAGCACACTGGAAAAAGATTAAAAAACAGAAAGGAAATCAAATGAACCCAATGCATTTGCTCTTCAGAAAATCTTGTGACTTGGTTTTTTTAAACAGTCTCATTTATTTTTTATATCTGACTCATCGTTCTTGACTACTTAGGTTTCAAAATACTGCTGAACTATTTTCTCTGTGGGACAGCAAACATGCATTACTGTGCTGAGTGCTGATGGTGCTAAATAATACAATCTCCCAGTCGTTGGTCAATCATTCATCCTCTAGATCCTGCAGTTTGTGCAACAGCTTTTCAAAGATCCCTCAAGGACCTTCAATGTCTTGGTCTTCAGCTATGCTATCCATCTGCAGGAGGTTTCTTACTTAATAACTTAATCCAAAGTCTGATGAAATCAATGGAAAGACTCTTAATTAAAAGTCAGTGGGTTTTGGATCAGTCCACATGTTGCCAATACTACTTTGATTGATGCAAACAGAGAGGTACAAGTCTGATTTGGCTGGCATCACTTCTGCAGGTGACTTACTAGTTTAATTTCAGTCAGTGGGAAAGCAACTAGCTATTTAAGGTTTACTTGGTTTTCTAGCTCTTTTCCAGTGAGGTGTGCAAACCATACCTATCACCAGGTTGCCCCTCGCTTTCAGGTTTCCAGGCACAAGCTCAACTCATTCCTGTCTGTGTTAACAACATTTACATTATGGATCCTGTTCCTTTTCAACAAGATTAAAGGAACAGGAACACATTACAGTTTGAAAGACTATCTTGTACGTTTTAGTCCTAAATAAAGAGCCCGTTTAAATAGTGGCTGCATGTGTAGTTATAGGATTGCCTTATCATAATTATTGTAAATTAAGGATACTCACTTTGCGTTCCAGATCAGCCTTGTGGATGCATGCTAAACAATTACAATAGGCACTTCAGGATTGAGCTATTATTTCAGCAGCAGTGGAGGTCACAGACCTTGACCTTGGCTCCCTGTGTGACAGTGGGAATGTGCCAGCAAAGGAGGAGGACTTACAAGACAGATGGCCTAATTCATCATACACCAAAAATAAAAAAAAAAGCTGTTCCAAGCATCACATCCACAGTGACGATTGTAAAATTCACAACTCGAGAGACCTGCCAGGCGATTACACACCACACGCACATGTTGCTCCAGTTCCTGTGCAGACCTCTAGCAAAGGAAAGCCTGAAAAGTTTACAAAATGCAAAAAGTCTAACAAATGCAATCACCTAGAGCTAGAAGAACTGACCAACCCCTGGTTAGGCTGGGCACTTAAGAGAGGGATGCTGACAGAGTATTAAATATTAAAGGATGTCAATTATTGCTAAGTTAAAAGATGGCACTTGACAAATTATGCGACTCACCAATTTCTTTTCACCCTTTCCTTCTGTTCATACCCCCAGAGCTGGAAAAGGCTTCTGGGTTTATGTCTGGATGCTAGAAAATGAGCATCTCTATCTGTACACCATGTACTGCCAGCTTCCCCACACTGTCTTTACACCAAGCCTTAGTCTCGGTTTGGAGGAAACAATGCTCAGACCAGGAGAGAGCCGTCACTCTCCAGGGTCCAGGCAATCCTTGGCTTCTCCACAGAGGCTGTGAGGAAAGGTGCTAATTCCTCTCCGTGGGGAGGGGGTGGCTTCTCTGTGGTGTGGGAAGCCAGCCACCTGGAAACGGACCGAGAACAACCTGACTGAAAACAATATTACTTTATTTATAGCCGCTCCTATCTGAGGATTGCAAAGCCTTTCACAAAACACCAATGAGTTAAGCCTCAGCTGCCAAACACACGAAGAAAACCAAGGCCGCAGATATTTCCTTCCCAGACGCACACAACAACTCTATGGCAAAGTTGGGCCACAGCCTACTCACCCTGCCCTGACTTTAATACAGGCCGGCACTGGGTACCAGATGAAAAGAAGATATTCATGTTGTGTACACTGGCCAAGGGCATGAATGAAACACTTGGATCCCACAGCTTTGCTCCGAAATGGCTTGGACTGAGCCTGCTTTAAAGCTCCAATCAAATATTTCACGCAGGCCACCAGAATCATCCCCTTGCCTGTTTGCAGGCTGAGGAAGATGTGCGTGGAAAGGCAAGAGAGGAAGGATCACTTCCGCACAAATACTGTGTGAACCCAAACACACTGGAGAACCTTCCTCGCCGACAAAGTCCCCCACTCGGGATTTGGGTCTGGCTCTGATGCTTTTTAAGAGTCAACAGGTCCTCTTGAAGGGCCCTACTGAACCATGCCCTGCTCCTCTGCAAGTCATGCCTGCAGACCTTGTTCTTTTTATAAACTTTATCTGCCCACAATGCACTGAAAGATGCATACTGGGAACTCTCTCAAGTTTTAGCTTCCCAGCTGGAGTCATCCACACTTCCCCCTCGTCGCTCGGCATATTGCAGAGATCAGCCCACGTCGCTTCACGCAGTAGCTCAAGAAAAAGGAAGGAATTATAGTTTCATAGTTACTAGGGATGAAAGGGACCTGAGCAGATCATCTAGTCCGACCCCCTGCCGTGGCAGGAAAGAGCACTGGGGTAAAACGACCCCAGCAAGGTGATCATCTAACCTCCTCATAAACACCCCCAGGGCAGGAGCCAGCACCACTTCTCTTGGAAGTTGGCTCCAGACCCTAGCCGCCCTGACCGTGAAGTCACGCCGCCTGATATCTAACCTAAACCTTCCCTCTGCCAGCTTGTGACCGTTATTCCTGGTCACTCCTGGCGGTGCTCGGGGGAACAGGGACTCCCCAAGTGCCTGCTGGTCCCCCTGACTAGTTTATAACAGGCCACAAGGTCCCTCCTCAGCCTTCTCTTCTGGAGGCTGAACAGGTTCAGGTCCCGTCGCCTCTCCTCGTAGGGCCTGCCTGCTGCCCCCTGATCATGCCAGCGGTCCTCCTCTGGACCCTCTCGATGCTGACCACATCCCTCCTGAATTGCGGTGCCCAGAACTGGACGCAGACCTCCAGCTGCGGCCTGACCAGTGCCGCATAGAGGGGGAGGATCACCTCCCTGGACCTGCCTGAGATGCATCTGTGGATGTAGACAACAAAGAGCAGGGATGTACTGTACCGAGTGCCAACTACTGATTCCCGTTTGGACAGGAAGGGCTCTCCCAGCTTCTTGTCAAGCAGCACATACGCTTAGAGAGGAGAGCAACCCAGCACCAAGAGAACATCCCGCTCACCTTTGGGCACCGGGCGAGGGGCTGATAGTATGAGAAAAAGCAAAAGACATGAAAAAGAAGAAAAGCAAGGAAGATCCTCCAAAACTTTAGCTCAGCATCCTATGGCTTGGAGGCCAGATCTAGGCTGCAAAGAAATTTTAGCTGACCTGCCAAGCCAGGTTGGTGGCAGGATTTGGCCATGAGGGGAATCAGTGGTGCAGTTGTTGGGCTGCGTGACCTGCCTTCAAACCGAGCTGTGTTAGCATTAATTCAGCCCACCGTTGGTACAAGTTTGCCAGCCCCTGATCCTAGGTACTTACACAGCCCCATTACTCTTGTATCTGAGCTACCTCAAAAACTTCAAGGTATTTGTCTGGGCAACACCTCATTAACTTGATATTTGCTCTGTTAACAGACGGGGAAGGGAGGCCAAGCGCCTCACCTTGCATCATACTTCCCAGCTTGGCACCCTGATCACTAAACTATCCTTCCTCTCTCGCCCCGTGGTTTTCAAGGTCCTAGTTAGTGCAAATGCTCCACAGGACAACCGGTCCACTATGGACACCACCAGAGATGTACTGATGTGAACTCAAGTCTGTTCACTTGATGTCTGCAGCTAGGCTTAAAGGAAGCCCCAGAACTCAGCAGAGCTACGTTCAGCACCTGTTAATTGGCGATGAGCAGAATGAAGGCTCTTGACAAGAGGGCTGCATCCATGGACCAGCAACCAGCATGTTTTCAAATAAAAGAAAATGGTTATGCAAACCTAGTCAACATCAGAAAGTGCCAAGCAAATGTTTTAGCAAATGGAGACATTGCAGGGGATCAGACTAACCTATTCTTACCATGGACGGACCCAACCAGAAAAAGGTCGAATGTTTTTGGGCTTGGCATTCTGATGCAAGCCCATGTCTGGTTTTCTCCAGATGTGGTTTACTAGAGATCAATCACACCGGTTCTCCGTTGCCCAATAAAGGACAGGGAAGCGACATGGGTGGGACAAAACCCTGTATTGTTCTAGACTCGTTTGGCGAGATTACTGGAAGTGGTATCAGCCTTTCCAGCGCACACATTTAGCTCTTTATCCAGTGACAGATCGTCGCTCACTGCGGGTCCAAGGTAGCAGAACTTGCTCGCTGCTTTGAGAGGTGTGTTATCACAGCTGATAGATGGTGACTGGCAAACGACCTGTCCTAGGATTACAGTCTTCTTAATGTTGATGGCCAGGGCAAACCACTTTTGAGCATGGGAGAGACAATTCATGAGTATTTGTAATTGGCTTTCTTCATGGGCAGTGAGTGCAGCATTGCCACCAAAAAGGAACACCCTAATGAGTATGTGCCTCACCTTTGCCTTTAGACATGATGAATTGTGGAGTTTACCATCTGATCTTGTGCAAAAGTATATGCCGCCGTCCTCCAAGCCATCAAGCACATAGTGCAGCAGCACAGAGAATAATATCCCAAAGAGTGGGATAGCACAACCCTGCTTCACTCCACTCTTCATCTCAAACCTGTCATCAAACTGAACTGTGGCCTGCATGTTTCAAGGAAGGAGTGCATCATACTGAGTCATGTTGAAGGGTACCCAGTCTTAACCAGGATGTTGAACAAACCCGCTCTGCTGACAGTGTCGAAGGCTTTCATCAGGTCAACAAATGTACAGCGGCTTATTTTGCTCTCTGCATTATTCTTGCAGTTGGTGTAAAGAGAGTGTCATGGCCACTGCTGATCTCCCTGCTCTGAAGCCACGCTGTGATTCTGGGCAGATGTGGTCAGCAAAGTGTTGCAAGCATTTCAGGATGACTCTGGCTAAAGCCTTGCCTGTGACTCGGAGGAGAGACATGCCCCTATAGTTGATGCAATCACCTTCATCTCTTTTGTTCTTGGAGAGAGTGATGATGTTAGCATCCTGCATGCCCTGGGGTACTTGGCTTTCCTTCCAGCAGCACAATGGGAGTGGACGAAGATGTGGTAGCAGATTAGCCTTCCTGCACTAGCTACTAGGAGGTAGTAAAACAGTAGAACAGGTCACCAAGAGAGGTGGTGAAATCTCCATCCTTAGAGGTTTATAAAACCCAGCCAGACAAAGCCTTGACTGGGACGATCTAATTGGGGCTGGCCCTGCTTTGAGCAGCAGGTTGGATTATGTGTGACCTCCTGAGGTCCCTTCCAACCCTAATTTCCTATGATTGGGCGTGCGCAGAAATCAGGATTAACCACAGGGATGTGAGGAAGGGAACAGAAAAAACAAAAGGGCTTATTGCAAGGAAGAACAAATAGTATCACAAAAAGTAACCCAATGCTTTGACCACACAGTACAGCAAAAAACGAAAACTGACAAAATCCTTACCTTACCAAACTACCTCCTAGCCCTCAACATCCCTGTGAAAATCCCCTGGGGGACCTTCATTCACCATCTCCTCTCCTCCCCCTCTCAAGCCATCCCCTAATGGGCACTGGCCCCAGGACTTTCCACACAGCCTCAGAGGAGCTGAAGAACCCTCTAGACCCTTTTCTGCCTGTGCAACTGCGACACCGGGTACAACTTGACCCAGATCCAGAAAAAGAGACCAAAAGTGCAACACACCTGAGGCAGTAAAACTTGCAACAAACCTGCACTGTCAAATGCATTGGCTCTTTTGCCTGTTGTGGCAGGTACACAGAGTCTGGGCAAGTCTGAAGAGAATTTGGGTTTCATCAGTAGCGCTGCCTCTGCAAGTAGCACCACGCAATGATGTCGACGCTGTTAGTGCCATCACTGTGAACGCAAGCAGTACAGAAGAACCACTTCTTTACAAAGGTAAACACACATGGCAAAATAACTACTTCTTTACGAAGTTAAACTCCCCCATAATAGAAACAGTATAGGATCGGAGAAGAGAAGGGCTGGAAAAGCCCTCAGGAGGTCTGCTAGTCTAACCCCCCTGCTCAAGACAGGATCATTCTTGCCCGAATCATCTCATCCAAGCATTTATCTAACCTGCTCCGAACAATTTCCAAGGATGAATACTGCACAAGCTCTGTAAGTAACCTAATTCCAGTGCTTAACCACCCTCAGAGTTGGGAAGTTCAACCTAAATCTGCCCTGTTACTATTTAAGACTGTTACTTCCTCTGTCCCCTACAGTCACAGAAAATAGTCTATTACCAACCTTCTTAAAACCACCAGCAATCAAAGACTGCTATCCAAATCTCCTCGTGTGTGTTGTGCCATGTGCTTGAGAACTATCGGTTTCAATGCATTTCCCACATTTGGCTACATACAGCAGCCTGGGGCAGACTCCTGTATTCTCTGGAGGATCTGAACAGTGAAGGTCACAGGCCTGTGCTTCGTTCCAGAAAGTAGAGGATAAACACATTGAATTCTCCGTGGGTAGCAAACAGGCTTTCTATCTGTAGTGAGGGTCAGCAGCGATTAGATATCATGCTTCTGACACACAGACACTATCCAGAAATGCCATCCATCAGACAGCACAAGAGCAGTGAGCCTCCTGCAATCTGCAGCTGACTGATACTCCTGGAGCTGGTGATGAGTTTGCATGGCTGGGCCCTAACTTCTAATCCCATCTGGTTTAGATTAGGATTCTAGAAAGCCGGGCAGTTGTCAGGTGTCAAAATCCAGAGATCTTGTGTGTCACTTCACAGACTACCCCTCTGGACTTCTCCCCAGATGGAAAAGCTTTTCTAAATGTGGAGAATTAATATGCTGTTTAATTAATAATTCTGCTGAAAATAATATGGGAGGGAGTTTCTGGGAAAAAAAAAAATTTCTAATTCTAGTGCAAGTGAAATGCAACATGAAACAGCTGCTGATTCAGTAGCACTGAAAACTGATGCTAGTGCAGCATGCTTATAAATGGACGAGCTCGCTGCGCCCAGTTTATGCTGCTTGAAGCAAGCAGTTAACACATAGCTCATAAACTGCAGCAACAGAGGAATCTGAAAACTATCACCCATTGATCTTCCCCAAGTGATAATGTCACCACTTGAATAAGAAACGGCTGGGGGGAAAAACAGGAATCAAAATGCCAGTCCAACGTGAGACAAGGGACAGGTTAGCGTGTTCTGCACTGAGGGCACCCCCTGCCGGCTGCGGGAGTGGGCTGCAGCGTGAGATATAGAAGAGGAAGAAAGAGCAGGGATGCCATGGAGCAAAGGGCACAGCAGAACGATAGTCCAAGGATCTCAACCCAAATGATTTCCTTGTGTATCGAAGCTCAATGTAACGGGGCAGAAAGCGAGCTCAGGCCAGCAAAGTGGTGCCCCAATGTCAAGAAGTTTTTTGAAGATGTATCCACCCAGCATAAGCTTCCTATGCCAGAGATGTTTGTCCCCACAACGCACTATTTAAACTACCAACAAACAAGGCAGCAACTCTGGTAAAACCAATTTACGCTGAATACATGCATGGAACAATTTAGGTTTTGTTTCTGGAAATACTATACCGAGTACGATAGCGACAGTAAACGCACCGATTTCATAGTTTCATAGTTTCTAGGGTCGGAAGGGACCTGAGCAGATCATCTAGTCCGACCCCCCTGCTATTTCATGGTGTCTAACATGGGATGGAGATGAGAGGCTGGAAATGAAGGGCTTTTGCAGAGTCTGGGGTCACCTTTCCCTAGGAGAATATTTTGGAAGAGTATCTGAGCAGACGTGCAGCTAGTGTAAATTGTCATAGCCCCACTAAGCCCATGGAACCAAGATAATCTCTCCTAAGGGAGGGCAGGATATTTACTATAACCTAGAGCATTTCAACAGCAGAACAGTTGCTCTACCAGAGATTTAATGTGCTCTAGGGATGAATGATCTGTGATGCCTGACTCCACCCACAGAGAAGTCATAATAATTTACCTTCCAATCGAGTGGCAGAAGTTTAACGAGGGGTTCCCCCCCATGGCACACCCCTGCCACAAAGAAGAAAAACAGGTAAGGAGAGAGTATATAGCGGCCTGATATTTCAGGTGCAGGGACAAGGAAAAGCATACATCAAATCAAGAAACTCCCTTGAAATATAACTCACCATCTGTTTTAGCTTCAAGCAAAACTCAAAAATTTTAGCCCTTGCTTTTCCTAAAATCCTCCCTAATTTCTTACCTGCCTTTTTTTTTTTTTTTAGCATTACAAGGGATTACAAGAATACCTGCCCTGCTACATTTTGCTTCTGCAGAACATGGGAAATAGGTTTATTTTGGATACAGTGATTCTACCAGTCAAACCACAGATCTAGCCAGTTACATCCCCTCAAAACGCCAAGATTTGGATAGTTTTGAACCAGGGAAGAGAAGTGATTCCAGATGTTTTTTACTTTCTTCTGGTCCATAGTGAAACAATTATTTGTTCTACCTCATCTGGATTAGTAACTATAAATGAGCCTGCAATGCGATGCTGCGGCTAGTAAAGCGACCAAAATGCTGGCGTGCATCCATAGATGCTTCTCGAGCAAATCCCGGGACG
>NW_017728951.1:20407527-20408918 GCF_001723895.1 Crocodylus porosus
ACTTCCTGCCCTTTGGGCAGGGGGCTGGACTCGATGATCTCCCGAGGTCCCTTCCAGCCCTGATGTCTATGAAATCTATGAAATCTACACAATACCATGATTGCTACACAACTGTTATTTTTACTGTCGTTCTTGGTGCTGATTTTATTTGCAGCAAACACAGTCAAGTCCTGCCCTTAAGGAAGAACTCTTGCCTGTTTAGTCCTCTTCAGCTCCACCTGCTGATCAAAGAGCCAAACTGCAATTTAAAACTTAAAATACGGTTTTAAAATACTCAATGAAACTTTATAACGGTGAACTTTAACTCAGTAAAACTACTAAATACTTCTAGAGATGAAAACTAGTCTAAGGCAGGGGTGTCAAAGATACAGCTTGCAGAGCCCTACCACCTGGCCCGTGGTGCTGCCTGTGGGTCTTGGACTGGACCTGTTGGCTCTGGATTTAGGACCCAGAGCCTAGTTCTGGGGCCCTCAGACCACCCATGACCTTTCCATTGGATAACAGGCAAATGCACTGATACCCAGTGATAACAGAAAAGAAACGATACAAACAGTCAAGCAATTCTATACATCTGCCAAATCCTAGGGATGTCATCAGAGTCAAAGTACATCTGGCCAGGACGCAGTCTTCACTCTGAGGCTGTCTCGTAGGTGGCACACGGCAGCAGCATGGAGGTTCGATGCCAAGGCCCACACTCCTCCTCTTGTGGGGTGGGTGAGACAGGCTGGTGGTATGCCCGCTGTCCATGGTGGCCTCGGGGACGGAGAGGGGATGGGGAACCTCTTTCAAGGAGAAGGACAGGGAGGAGGAGGAGAGACGGGGTGGGACCCCGGTGGAGGATTTGTTACTCTCAAATCTCTGCCTTTGTATTCTTCTTCCCTCCTGATGACTCTTCATTCAGGGCTCTCTCTGGCTGGTTGTCTCCACACTGTCTAGGTCAATACGTTTCAAGCCTATCACATGCACACCTACTAATTTGGTCTTTCTGGGCTCTCTCCTAATTTGATCTTTTCCCCCAAAATCGGGACTCATGCCCCGCCCCTGCTCTGGGGCCTTGTTAACTGATGCCACTTATCTTCTGTTACGGGGAGTGTAGTACATAGACCCTCAGTTCCCAGGCTATGTGCCCATCCGTTGGTTTTGTTGTGTTAGGCTGCCTGTCTGCTTTCAAGGCTGTATAAAACTCTGTGCAAGAGAGACCCAAGCTCTTTAGAAATCAACCAACCCCGGATGCCCATCCTGAACCATTCTAATACATATATCTGCAATTGGACCTATCTGCTGCAATCGGACCTAGACAGGCTACAGGGGTGGGTGGATGAGAACAGGATGGGTTTCAACACTGACAAGTGCAAGGTGCTGCACCTGGGGAGGAAGAACCGGCACCATAC
>NW_017728951.1:20409520-20425805 GCF_001723895.1 Crocodylus porosus
CGGACTTGATGATCTGCTCAGGTCCCTTCCGACCCTAGAAACTATGAAACTATGTATACTTGTAAGTCAATTCCCTTAAAACAAACCTTTAAATACCATTTCTAAGCCAACAAACCCACATGCTACATGTGGCACATGCTGGACTGCATGCAGGGCAGGGTGCACACTGCATCAGGCATGCATGGCTGATCCAGGACTCATGCTGGATCAGATGCGTAGAGCCAGTCCATGGGCCCGATTCAGCCTGCAGACAGACCAGCACGATGCTACTCATCCAGCTGGTGAAGCCTGATGACTTTGACACCACCAAGTTTAAGTAATCAGAACCTATGATGAAAATCCACATTTTGATTGTAGGACAGCTTTCATAGTTTCATCATTTCACAGTTGGTAGGGTCGGAAGGGACCTGAGCAGATCATCAAGTCCGACCCCCTGCCATGGCAGGAAAGAGTACTGGGGTCAAACAACCCCAGCAAGGTGACTGTCAATTGCTTTGACAGCTTGAAGTGAATGACCCCAATAAACGTTTTCTGTAGAGTTTAATCAATAGTAGTTTTAAGAGTGAAGATATTTTCTGAGGCTGTTAGGAGATGCACAGTTGCCCAGGGAACCAAGATAATCTCTCTTGATTATCTGATATTTACTACAACCTGGTGCATTTCAGAAGGAGAAACCATTGTTTAGGAAGTGCTCGAAGGTGCTCTTGTGATAAATGATCTGTGATGGGGACAATTTAGCAGAATTCAGAATCCAGACACCACTTGACTCCACTGACAGAGATGTCTGAGGTTGGTAGGAGATGCACAGTTACCCATTTAAAAACATATTCTATGACCTACATAATTATAAATGTGCTTTTAATTAAATGTCCAGTAAAATAATTGCACCAGACTCCATGCATTATGTGCCTGTCCCCCTTTCTTCCTGACAAAAATCAAGCTGGCAGCACTGCGGATCTAAAACAGTTTCAAGAGGAAAGAGATGACATCTTGCATTATACCTGCCAGCAAAATGGCTTGCTAAAATCCTGATGGTTGAACATTTACTGCTGATAATGTACAGGCAGAACAACAGCCAAAGGATTTTTCAGAACCCAGAGTGAATCTGCTGTTTGTAGGTTAGATCAATATTTTGCTCGTTAACTGAGTAATTGGGTATGAAAGTCACGAAAGGACCACAGGGCATGTGAAAAATCTCTAGACAATTGGTGCATAAATTGCTATGCTGTACAGTGAAGGTCTGGGGGTTCAATACATGATGGGACTGTATCACATGTACTGGCAGGATGGGTGGAGGAGCAAGGCAGTAGCTGGAGAGCAACTGCTGTGTAAATTCATTAAGCAACTTCTGCCCTTAACTGTAGACAATTATGTCCCAGGGAACACACAATGCACGCTAATTGTGGCTCTGTTGGCCATTTACTTCCTTTATAGACCAAAACTTCCCTTAAAACAACAAACATGGCAACACTGCCCAACACACAGAACCTCACCAAAAACATGTCCTTGGAAGAATCTGGTTGCAATCTCACTGCAGGGCTACTCCAGGTTGCCTCCACATTGAAGAAGTCAGTCACACACTAGAAATCCTCCAAAAGGAACTTCCTCTCTCTGTCTCCCTCTCTGTAAATAAGGCTCCCCCACAGAAGAAGTGATTTGTGGAAGTCAGCAGCACTGGTGCTTGGACCACTTGGTAAGTGCCTTATCAATCCACGTATAACATAGACATGAAAGTAGGTCTGTTGCTGGTGTTGGACTTCCTTATTGTTTTCATATAACTGCACAAGATGCCTGATACACTCTTAGGCACTGTGACCTGGTCCTACGAATATGCAGATGAGAAAGCTGGCTTGGTATGATGATGATGAAGAATACTCCTGGTACTGTGGTTGAAATAGTGGCATGCCAAATATTCCTCTACAGACTCACCAACATGCATACACACACACACACACACTCATCTGCCAGCCAATAGCTAGCTGCTTGGAAGAGCAGGGTTTAGCTGGCAAGGGTTGTGCTGACAGCCTGGAGCAGTGCTTGAGGAAGATGAGGGGCTAGATATGGAATGGGGTCATATTGTAAATGCTCCTCCATCTTCTGAGGAACAGAGGGCAGCAGGGGTTGTGTACAGAAAGACACGGGAGCCAGTGGAAAGGTCCTACCTGTATTCAGGCCCTATAACTTACACGGGAGCTACGTCGCAAATCCACTGAAGTGGCCACGTGGTGGGGTGAGTACCAACTGAAGCAGTCACAAACCTGGAACCTGCAAGCTCAGAACTGGGGGGCTCTGGCTGTACTTGCCCTGAGAAACTAGCTTAGAGGCTTTTAGTATGGATGCTAGAGTGGTACAGGGGAGAGCACCTAGGCATACTCAAGAGTAGACACACTCTCAGGCACGAACATCCTACAATGGGCATTAAGCCAGGCAGTCTAATTTTCATTCCCTTTTTTTGCTTGCCTACTTTGCATACAGAAGCAAAAAGCATTTTTGTTCCACGTTTCCGTCTTCCCCTTGCCCCACACACACATGGGTTTATTTATTTATTTATTTTAAACATGAGGGCAGCTGTGGCTGACATTATAAAAGCATAGGGAATGAAGTGGCTGTCTGGAACATTTAGGAAGATAGTGGAATCAGGGTTAAATTTGCATTTAAACCCTGGAGAGCTCCATTTTCACATGCTCTCATCAAGTAAACACAGTCAGGGAGTCTGCACATGAGCCCATATAATTTGCACTATAAAAAAAAGTCTCTAACTCCCACTGCTCTTATTAAACTCCTGGAGCCAGTGGAAAGACATCCTGTTTTATTGCCTGCGCTCACTGCCTACTGTACCCGTGTCCCCTTTCAGCACAGAACAGTAATTCAGCCCACTGGACTGAGGTCTCGGAAAAGTCTATTTTTGTCAGCCTGGACAGACCTGCCTCAAGTCAAATCTCTAGTGGAAGCCACTTTCTTGACTTCTTTTCTTCACTGAAATCAGCACCTTACAAACAGCCTGAAGACCATTTTGTAGCGGCGACTCTTTCAATTTGTGATTACAGCTTGAAGAAATATTCGTCTGAGCAAGGCACGTGATTGAATATAAATATGAAGCCACATTAATGTGCACCTTTATAGAGCCATAAAAGAGGACTCCAACGTCCATATGAAAAACAACAGAAAGGAAGTGAAGGGTACCAAATTATTGCTAGACATGTCATTGTCCCTTTTTCTGCATTTTCACCTATTTAGGAAAGTTTCTATGCTAGTTATTAAATAGAGCTCCTTTCCTTTCTAGGATCAATGTCTCCCAGAATTTGCAGCTCCCAAGCTGTGTAGCAGTCCCTTTGAATTTCTGGATATGTCTATAGCTGTGTGGTGAGGAAACTCTGGGATTAAAGCAATCATGTCCACCTGACCAAAGATCACTCAGAGATACTTCATACAAGATGCTCATTACCACTCTCGCACCTGTCACTTCAGCTTCAAACATGCCAACAAGAGAGAGAGAGAGACAGAGATGCACAGAAAAATAAAACTGCCTTCTGTCTCCTAGATCAGACACCTAGGAAAAGAAATGACTTAGGGAATAGATTTGCATCATTTCTTCCCCAATCCTAGGATCCTTAAAGCAAAGAGCTACAGAGTAAGATAAAAAAAGATGGCACAAACCAGAGAGTTTCTTTTGCCTTCCCTGTTGGAAGCAGTGTGACTTTGCAGGAACGTGGAGACTGCTGCACACAGCACTTTCCTATCACTCGAAGCAGGTCTGCTGTGCTGAGGACTTGGAGGCTGGTTCTACATATCCTCTCTCTCCTAGCTGAAGGTGTTTTCTAGGATGCGCCCCCATGTAACATTTGCGTGGGGGCTACAATTATGAGCTCTAATGTACTCCATACTCTTCAACTGCACAATATTTTATGCACCTGGATAGATTTTTTGATGCTTTGGATACTAAGCATTTACGTTAAAGAATGAGAGAGACACCCCACAGATCTGCAGCCATGCTGGAGATGTGTTGAATACGCCGAGCACACCGCGTCCAAGTTCCACATTGCGCTGTTGAGTGTTTGGGCAGCAGGGAAGGAGAACTTTCTTACCCGATCATTTCCAATTAGCACCTTATTTTTCACCAGTGAGTGATATCTCAAGTCTGGGGAGCTGGGAGAGTTTCCAGGGTTGCTTGCAGGCAGCTGCAGACTAGGCTCTGCCCCTTTTTCCCCAAGCCATCAGAACAGTTTGGCTGAAGCTGGAGAAATATTTCAACCACCGACTGTTAGCCTGGTGACAACAACATATGAAAAACTTCAAAATAAATACAGGCCTAAGTTTCCCTTTAGACAAATACTCCAGTTTGTTAAGAGTTGGCATAGGCTTTTTCAGTAGACCCTCTGACGAGGGCAGTGGGTGGGGGTATGGATATAGAGATAGGTGCATGGCACGTGGTTATGCGTGCAAACTGTGTAACCCACTTTTAGTGTGCTTTGAGCTGTCAAGTGAACCACAGAGGCCACCTGGCAGTGTTGAAGGTGGAAATGTGTGTGTGTGTGTGTGTGACACACACACACACAAATACTTTTGCAAAAAAGAAAACCAAAACAAAACAAAAAAACAATAAAAAAGTTGTATGTCAGTCACTTACCAGGCTACCAGATGGGCTGAATGTAGAGAGAAGCAAATTAAGAGATAAGAAATTATTTATCCTTCCCCAGATTCTCCTCTCATCACTAATAGGAAGTAGCAGTGAATCACAGAAGTAGGGAGGGAAAAATAAGCCTTGCTTTAATTATCACCATAGTGGAAGAGCAGGCAGGAATTCCCTCGATAGACAGCAAGAACTCAATCATGTAAAGAACTACTTGGGAAACAAACAGACAACACTTTTATCCCGATGGGTATCTGCAAAGAAATAGCAATACTTCGTGAAACTTCCTCTGATGAAGCCAGAGGATTTTCCCCAGAATGCTAGAAATGGTTTCCCAAATTCGGTACAGGATTTTAATCTTACCTGATGGAACCTGGAGACCCATCATTCTTTTAGGCTAGAATAACGCAAAAGGTGGCATAATTAGCCCACACCCTCCTCCACAGCCTAGGTGGGGCTTCCAAAGTGTTGCAATACCTGTTTCAGAGCCTCTCAGAGGGGAGCTAACAATTGCAACAAATTGATGGAGAATTATTTCTAGGGACCTACTCAATTCGTGATGAGACAAAGGGGTTTTTGTGGCCCACTCACAGCACGCAGAGCCGATTTCCTGGGCATTTTGTGCCAGTCCTGCCCCCCAGCGCTGACTGGTGGAGAGGACCTGGAGAGGGAAGGGAGAAGCTGCCATCTTGATTGCAGGCAGCTCCGTCTTTCAGCGTTGATTGGTGGAAAGGCCCTGGCAGAGAGAGATGAGAGGGCAGCCACTATCTTGTCTGCTGCCCTGGTGCCTTCCCCTCCCAGCAGCAAGGGCCTCTGACTCCCACTGGGGAGCCAGCATTTTATTTTCTACCTATATTTCGTGTTGAGTTAGCAGCTTTCACAGACAAGCCCAGATTTCATGGTTTGCATGAAATCTCCAAAGCAGGCCCTTTTCCCCACTAACTGCAAAGGAAGATGGGTGAGGTGGGAACTTACCTAGAATTGAAACAGTTTTGGAACAAGATTCTTTTCCCCCTCATGGTAACAGCATTGTGGGTCCTTGAACAGATGGAAATAGCAACCAGGAAGGCCAGCCACAGGCTTGTCAGATGTTATTTTAATTTTGACATGATGCAGAGTCCGATGCATGTGCCTAGAGAAACCCACCAGAGCTGTTACCCACTCGTCTAAGCTGCTTTGACGCAGGACTCCAGTCCTCCATGCTGGAACAACTCTGGGGTAGCTGAGCTCATCAGTCATTTGTGATACTAGAGTCAGATATTTGCATCTAGAGATCATGCAGTGTATTAATAGTCAGTTCTCGGTCCTGTTCGCTACCAGAAATATAAATTAAAGCAGATCAGTGAGATATTCTCGTTTCCTGTATACTAAAGAAGCATCCAAGTGAATGTCAGCTACACAATTCTGATTCTCTAGCTGTTAACCGTACACTTTCTGGATCTGGATCAGGTAGGGAGCCCTTGTTTCAAGAGACTGAGTGTTTTGTTTTGCAAATGCAGTAGGACTTTGAGCAAGCATGAGGTGCCTTCTGTGCCACTGGGGGTGAGGGGCAAAGTTTTCAGCTTCCTTTTTTCTGCACCGTTTTATATGAACAGCGCAGAAAGACAGCAGATTTTCCTTAAGACAGGTGACCCACTGCACAGCACACCCTTTTGTGGACAGGTGCAACACAGCAGGACATCCTTTGGCACTCCTGCCACAAGACGCTCTGCTTCAGTGAGCTGTTGCTGCTCAGGGCTTGGCCCTGTACCCAGGTGACATCCAGCTTCACCCCTTCAAAGGAAATGTCAAGTCCCACAAGTGGAAAATCTGAAGAATTTGTGCCAGTGCCTGTTCACCCTGTGGCGGGACACCTGGACTGGATCCCAAACAGCTACAGTCTGTTCCTGTGCTGGGTGCTTGCTTATACAGACCAGCCCATAAGGCTACTTCCCCCTTGGCCCTTACCCGCTTCCCAGGGCCCTCCCCAGGTATTAGGTCAATTCCAAGAGACTTTTGCCTTGTACCTTTCCAACCGTCTCTCACCTGGACTTTTCTGGATACAGAGAGCAGACCACCACGACACTTCTTGCAAGTTCTTACACACAAAGGTTCAAATCACCTTGGTTATATCAACAACTTCTGTTGATTCGAGGCAAAATGATTTAGGGGGGTTTGGGGGAGTTTCTCCTCCCATACCCTTTTTTCCCCATCCTTCTTCACTGGGGCAAAACAACTTTGAATAATTTTAATGTTATCAAAGACCATTGGATTTGCCTTGAAAAGGAGAGCAGACACCTCTGCATTCTCGTTTTTTAATTTCTAGTGCTTCTCCAGACACCTCCTCACCTCGTTAAGTGCAAGAAAAGCCTTTTTAGTTTGTCAGCACAGACTGAATTGTATAGCATGTAATTCAGTCTCAGGTTTACTGAAGCTTCTGAAAAGAAGTCTTCTTCCAAGCACTTGACTTCCTACCACTGGCTAAGGCTACTTCTGCACCAGTTTTCAGTTTCCAAATTATTTCATAAACTCCCACCCGGCCGATAGCAGCAGACCTCGGGAGATCATCGAGTCCAGCCCCCTGCCCAAATATCACTTCCCCTGCCTGCTTTACAAGATGGCACTCTAGATGAGGACATCAAGTATACTTATGGCAGCACAGTCAAAGGCACTGGTACCAAATACTTGATCCTCCAGTTCACAAGTATTAATACAAATATCCCTGGTTGTGGGAATAGGTTCTAGGTGGCTTGAGGAGTGGCAGGAGAAAGAATGCCTGTCTGGTCCCTAGGCTAGCAAGCAGTGCCGGAAGTGCTGTAAAATACATTCAGTAAATCAAAGTAATTTTTAAACACCAGCAATGAATTTCCTCACAGTCCTCTTTGTAACGCATGATGGCTCAGCTACGTGGTGAGTACAAGTCTCATGTTGCCTCTGTTCTGGTCACAAGCCTGCCTCAACTGCTCCTTGTACTTTAGTTGAAACAGAGATATACATCTTCTTAACTGCAAGCCTTTTTTACAGGCTGACAAAAATAGACTTAACAGTCTCATTACGCTGCATGGCTTCACAGAAAGAATAAGTTCTTCTGTATTTCCAGACATACTCATGGTGATGAGCCTAATACAGATCACGGTGAAAGTGGTTTTGTGCGAAGCCCTGAACACTTTCCTCACGGATGCAGAAAATGTTTTTATCGCGTTTACTCTTTCAGTCCCTCAAACTGCTGCCCTCCAAAGAAGATACTTACTCTTTCCTTTTTGGATTCTTGATTAGCACACTGCCTGCAGCATTTCAGAATGGAAACGTTGAAGCATCTAGTCCCACCTTTCCAGTTATTCAAATGCCACAGTGGAGTAATCTATTGTCGGTACCCGTCTTGAAATTGTTGATTAAGGTTAAAGAAGTGCTGGCTTTGTAGCCCTCAGCAATAACAACAGAAAAAAAACCCACAAAAAACTCCAAACCAAATTTACTTCTACTTCTCCACTGAGTTGCAAGATGTTGCCCAAGTGCTCCTGGGACACACCCTCTCCTGAACCATCAATCCAATTACGGAAATGAGTATGGAAGGATGAAGATTTGCCTCTGGATCCTGTCTTTTGAGTGGCTCCCAACTTGCATTTGATCTTCAGCCCCATCCACAATCTATCAATCCCAGAAACTGGCCTTTTCATGAAGAAACTTCAAGAACCTTCCCTCCAATAGTCTACTGTCTGTGAGGGGAAAGAGCAATCCTATCTGAACCAGCTAGAAAAAACCCCTTTAGGTAAACTATGAACCTGCCTGCTTCAAAGTGAAGCAGCACAAGCATATTGCTGAATGAGGTCTTGTACTGCTGTTACCTGAACTTCACTCTCACTGATTTGTAAAGTTGCTGTAGTACAAACTCCTGCTGGTATTTTTCTTTTCTGAAGAGGAAGAAAACACAAGAAACAGTCCTAAGAATTTTTCTGTGGATGAAGCCATATCTATTAGTCCTCGATCCAGTATGTATATAGTTTTGAGGACTCTGAGACTCATGCTAAGCTGGGGCCTACTCACAAAAGTTAAAATACAAAATACTGATGCTAATTGCATGGTGCAAGAGGATGAGGATGTGAATTCGCAGCTAGGCTATCTGAGAAGAAATACTGAAGTATCACCCTCCAGCTTCTCTTGCTATATTCATGACTATTTTAAGCAGGCTCCTAGTTGTTTGCTATGTAGCTGTGTAAAATGTCTATCCTTGATTAGTGAGTATGGTAAATATTTCTTTTGCAATTAACTCGTCCTTACATGCAGGAAGAGTCATTCTCCATTAGTGACAGATGTCTCCTCCCAATTTACTTTTGTTTTGCTTTAGTGGTTCTTTTGATCTTTCAAGCATGAGTTAAAAAACCTTGCGTTTTTCCTGGGTGTTACTCAGTTTCTTGACACGTTCCAAAACTTAGTAGTAATTAATTCAAATGGGAACTTTCTGATAACCAATAATGAGTAGTTTGATCAACAGGATTTCCCTGCCAGTTACTGCTTAGGCTTCTCTCTCTCTTGATTTACACTACAAGAATGCTTTGAAGATGCTGAGCTAAAGGGTGTAAGAAGAATGAAACAGCTAACAGGGTGCTGCAAGAACGAAAGATCCTTCTGACAAGAATTGCAGCTGAACCCACCTTTCTTCTGGTGAGAGGATCCACACCTGGAGAAGCTGCCAAGAAAACAGGCTGTCTCTCTGTCGCTTGTTTGGTAAGAAATTATCACCTAATAGCTAAATACTGGACTTTGGTTTGGGCTCGTTTAACCTTGAACACTTGCAGTAAATAAAGACTTTCTGTCATTTATTGAATGAAATGTCGTGTCCATCCTTTAAGACTAGTCCAGGATCCCATTTTATTACTTAACAGTTTCCTTCTAAATAATTTGGCATATGCGAGTCCCTTGCTATAAAAAATAAGGAATGGATGAAGACAAGACTTAAATTTCAGAAGAATAACTACAGCAAATGTTCTGTAATACACTCTTTGTTAGAGGTCTCGTGGGTCTGGATCTTTGGAATTGCACCATTTAGAGGACCGAAATCCCATATAGCTTTTGACAGACCAAAAAGATGCTGTAGGAATTATTACTTTACCATTTCCAAGGCTCCAAGATTACTTAGTAGAGGAGATGGCATCTTCTTTGCATTATAAATCAGAGATAAATAGAAAGTCTGTTTTGACAAACGACTTGCACATCTCTAACACTCCTTTGAGACTTGCCAGTATTGTCTGTGACTTCACCCAGTTTTTGGCTCAGCCATTAAAACACCTGTGGTTTTCGATAAACACAAGCTCAAAGTAATCTTCTGCTGAGCTACAGCTGGTCTGTCCTACAAAGAATGAGACTTTTGCCAGACTAAAAATATGTTTGGTATCTATTGATGCATCATTCAAAATGAATACATTTGTGATGTAAAAGTATACCAAAAAAAAAAAGAAAAAAAAAAAGAAAAGAATAATGAGCTCTGTTTTAGCTCCTAAATGTGGGATTAATAAAATGCCTAACTCTAGAAGATTCCCTTTCCACCAGTCCAAAGAAGAAAAAAAGAGACAACTGCACAACACGATGTATATGAATTACAGCAATAAAACCAATTGTTTAATTGAAGCTATTTAAAAAAAACATGTGAGGCAATATAAATGATAAAAATTATAGCCAGGAAGGGATAGCTAACACTTTTTGAAAAGCTTTAAAACAGCAACAGGACATTTTACAAAAAGATTTGTGGGGATAAAATTTAAGAACTACAGAGTACTGTATAAAGGTAACATTAACAGTTATCTTATAAAATACAGCAACAGAACAAAATGGGCACTCAAGCTCCTTTGAAACTAATAGTTTTCTGGTGGTCTTGGTTAAAATGTATGTTCAAAAACTATTTTTAACAATGACTAAATATTTCCTATTGTAATGTACAGTTCCCTAGGGTAGGCATCACACTATACACATCTTCCAAACAAGCTGGCAATGTTTCCACTTAACCATGAGTGGTATCATCTTCCACAAAATCTTTGGCCATCTCTGCTGTGATCACATCAATATGACTAACCTGATGAAACAAACAAATACACACTATTTAAAAGAAATCTCCCAGAGTCTTAAAACAGAGCATATAATGGTATCAGAAATGAACAACTATAACATGTCAGCAAATTAGGGTTACACTAATTGCAGTTTCTACCATCTTTTCAAGGAAGGGAATCATGACAATGGCCAGAACTAAGTATGTAGACCCCTCTAATACACCTCAGTTCTGAATGCTTTACAGATATATGTGAACAAATAAAACCTTGCCATTCAAGTCGTGATTCTGGCCCCAAAGAAAGTGGGGGCTGCCAATCGCAGAATATTCCCTAATCATAAAGTAACTTTGTGACATGGCTCTTGATCTGTTAGACACCCAGTGCAGGTCTAGACTGCATCAGTACTGTGCCCAAGATGCACCATGAGGCATGTACTGCCCGACTCACCACAGCATTTCCTATACTTTACTAAGGTGGTACAGAAATGTTCTAGACAGTGGTGCCACCCTATCTTTCAGTTGAAAAAAATTCAAAGCAGTCTCTAACCTATTGGGTAAACTCACAGCCCAATTTGTTCTCTAATACCAGCAACAATTTTAGTTTTAGTATTTACCTTGTTTCTAAATTTTACACCGTAGAACTTGTCAGCAGACTCAAGAAGTTCAGGCCTAAAAGTTGTTGTAATGAACTGGGCGTGTTCAGCTAGTTCCATAATCATATCTGAAAAATAATAATAGTTTTAAACCAGGTATATTTTCAGTACTGTAGAACACTGTTCATGATAAGCAACAGATAGGCAGTTGCTGAATTTTTGGGGTTGTGTTTTTTTTGGGGAACCAACACACTCTCCCTACAAATCTGAATTACATTTCAAATTATAACAGCAAATCCAATGTACGGCAACAAATTCCATCGCTTGGCATATAACCCCATATGCTGGAAGGTGGTCTGATTTACTAGGCAGTTCTTTTAATAGTAAGATGTGCAGACTGCAAAGAAGTGTTTGTTTTTCCTTAGGTAACTTGCCCATTTCAGAAACAGTAATGTTCCTACAGCATATTTTAAACAAATCCTTTAAACACTGTGTCCCGCCCAAAAGAGGATTCCATCGTTTTAGTCTTCTGTGAAATATGAAACACCATAACCAGAAGGGAATATGACTACATCCTGTGCATCACCAAACAACTTCGACGTAAAGAGAATATTCCAACTTTTCTCTGAGCCTGATCTGCATAAAATGAACTGTTCCAAACAGGAGATTTTATTGCATCTTCAACTCTCCTATGAAATATGAACTTTCATTTCTACCTAGGAGAACTTTTACAGTCTTTTCTCCTATGCCTGAAGAAGGGTGTTTGTGCCCAAAACCTTTCAAATAAACATTGTTTTTTCTAAAAATCTAGCTGATCTAATAGAAGATATTACCTCTACCACATGTACTACACAAAGCACGTATTAATTTTGAAAACATTTCTAGAAAGGTTCAAAGATAACAACTGAATAAACAGTTGGTTTTCTGTATTCCTTATATGCAGTGACATATACCTTTTAAAATAGGAAACAATATGCATTGGGAAGCAGAACATTACCTTCTTTACTAAAGAGAATACAAAACAAAGCCTTTACCTGAAACAGCCTTTCTGTGCTGAGCATCTAGAGCTTGGTCGATTTCATCAAAGAGGTAAAAGGGAGCCGGATCACATTTCTGGATAGCAAAAATCAGAGCTAGGGCCACTAATGATTTCTGCCCACCTGAAAGTTGCTGCATTTCTCTCATTTCACCCTGTTTTCCTGTAAATGACACCTGAGAAAATGACACAGAATGGAGTTAGTTCTAAAGTACTAACCACACTGCATCACATGCTACTGCAATGAACACAGATCAACCACCTTGTATCTTCAGTTTCTAGAGTTAATTTTTACAACTACACTGAATGCAGACTAAAAAGATACTGAATGAAAAGATTCTGGTTTACCCGAATCCCAACTCCAGTGAACTGGTCGACAGATGGCACGCTACTCTGTGATCCAGATCCCCTCTCGCTCTCGGCGCTGCCTTCTCCCTCATCCTGGGACTGACTGCCTTCCACATCTCCTTTCTTCATTACCAGTGTGGCTTTGCCGCCAGGTACTAGCTTCTGGAACACTTCACTGAAATTTTTTGACACCTTGGAAAACAAAGTCAGTGGCAATTCAGTTCATCTCTAGTCAAAGAAAGAGCTGTTTTTACCTCATGGTAACATGTTATCTTTACAGCAGTTACACGCTTGTATGTTAGAGCATATTCAAAAGAGCAAGTTTATAATTCATATAATTTAGTGCAGAATAATGGGCTTATTTTGTATTCTACAGCTTCCTTGGAAGATCTACAGAAAGGGATATGTCTTGTAACTGTAAAGAAATCACATGCACAACCAACCAAATGTCACAAGGTATACTTGTTGCTTCTCTAGGCCAGAATCCAAAGCCAAATAGCTAATAAAAAGACATTGACCTCAAGAGATTTGATATTGTATTTCAGTTAAGCAAGGTCTTGGACAGCTGCAACAAGGGCACTTTGCACTAGCTGAAGTGAGGCCTAACCCCCAATACCCGAATAGGTTCATATCAGAAGCAAATCTCAATGAGATCTCAAGAGAATTAAGAAAGGATTTGCCCATCACAAAAGGCAAATCCTTATGCTGGGCAGAGTTTAATACTATGGATTGTTCTACAGAACAGTCTTACACAAGGTGTGCATCTTAGGTGTGTTCAAGTGCTCCATGAATCTGGGGTGAATGATTTGTTGT
Organism: Crocodylus porosus; assembly: GCF_001723895.1. Lineage (NCBI taxonomy): Eukaryota > Metazoa > Chordata > Crocodylia > Crocodylidae > Crocodylus > Crocodylus porosus. The sequence continues at coordinate 20,422,960 of NW_017728951.1, forward strand.
TGTTTTTTTTTTTACACAAATTTAAAGTATTAATGACACTTCCACTATTCATAATTATGTTTAAAATATTGACTTGTTTAAGGCCTTCATTATTTTAAGAAAAAAAACTGCATAATCACACTGGTAAGAAGATATTGTCTTCCACTCCTTTTACTGCAATTGTAACTGCCAACACACAAGGACTAGATCTATTTCCTCCTATAAAAATTACTACTTTGCAAAACAAAAACCAATTTTTTCTGGTTTTGCAGTCTTTTTGTAATGGTTTCCAAAGTTACCTGTTTGAAAGTCAGTTGGATGGCTTCATATTTTCTGAGTTCAAGCACATTCATCAACTCCATGATAGATTTGTAGCCTCTATCCAGCTCCTCCTGTCGTTTTATCAACTTTTCCTTCTGTTCTGAGAAGTTGACAAACTGGTCCAAGGCTTTTTTATTGACATGACTGTATTTTTTCAGTTCTGTGTTGCATTGTTCTAACTTACGGAATAACTGTAAGAGGAAAAAACATTAAACACATCATGATGGCTTATGGCTCTATTTCAGTTTGACACTCAAGATGGGTGGCAAGGCCTCTTTTACTCTGGTCTTTAGACCAAGCACACACATTACCTGCTTTAAGCTCAATGTCTGATATTTTTCAAAGGCCTCCTGTGGAAGAGAGCCCAACTCCCTGATCTTCTTCATGCATTCCTCCTTCTTCTTAAGAAGCATGCCTTGCCGGTTAGTCATCTTTTCAAGTTCTTTCGTGTCATGGTTAATGGCATCCATGTGTTCCTTCTCCATGTTTTTCCAGCGCTCCATACTTTTTTGAAGTTCTTTAATCCCCGCTTCTGTTTTGTCAATTGAATTATCCAGATCTAAGATGTTAAGAATAAAAACAAAACGGTAAGTTTATATGCCTGTGTAAAAAAATCAGTAATTATCCAAGCAACAATAATTATCAAAGAAACTATAGAAGCCACCAAGGAACTGATATTTAAAATGGAAGCAGTCTACTTCAGTGAGATAAAGCTTTAAAGAAATAAAGAGTATTTTAGATGCTTTATAATACTCAAAGAAAAGTGAGCACTTAATTAAATTACTAAGCAACAATTCTTATACTGATGAAGTTTTAGCATAAGACTACTTTCTGCTGCCATTTTATTTTAGAAGCTTTTATGGGAAAAAATGATTTTGAAACATACTGGTTTAGCAAACCAAGACTACTACCATGAAAAGCAAATTAAGCCAATGACTTCTGCATGAAAGCCACAGAAATCTAAATTTCACAAACTTAATGCAAAGCCCCAAGACAGACCAGATTTGCCTGAAACCAAGACCAGGATCGCTAACCACAAATTAAATGCATGGTCCATCCACATGCAGTATCTTATCTGACAGCAGCCACTATTAATAGGTTAGAAGAGTCAATACCAAAAAATTATGTAAGAATATGCTTATAAGGAAGGCTTCATCCTAAGCCCAATAATTAGCAGGAGATGCATGTCCCGAAAAATGACTATGGATGTTGCTTACACATTCTTATCTTCAATAATTGAAACTTGGCATTTTAAATCTTTTCCGGTTCCTGCAAAATTCTCTGCCCCAGCATTCTCTCATAGAACAAACTCTCAAATTTAAAGGGTGTAAAAAAGTTCTTTTAGTAGTTTTACTCTTGTCTTAATGTTATTAGACGCCACTTGTTCTCGTACTAGGGTCAGTTCTTGAACTAAATGAACACTGTACACAGGCTTTCAAAGAAATAACATTACCAACCATCTGATCGTGCCAGGGTATCTTTCACTCGTTTGTTGATAGCTTCTAGTTCTGACGTTGTGGCAGTAAGAACTGTGCCCCCTTCTGTTTCACGTAGTTCGTTCAACTCCTACAGGACAAAATTAATGGTGTATGAAGCCTAACTAAATCAAATACAAGTAAACTCATGTGGCAGATGCACACTATTTTCCACAAGTCTTGCCCAATGTATCCAGCTGTATTATAAAACACAGTAACTGTAAAGTGCACGTAGGTTTAAAAAAAAGAAGAAGAAGAAAATGGGGATTTCATGGTCTTGCTGTAGTTATGTTAGTGTGACCTTATATAATTAAGCTCACAGAGGAACAATGTACGTAAGCACTCTGTAGATCACGCTTCAACAAATTTGAGAAGTATTTTGAGTTGTATCATAGGATTTACAGTTCATGTTGCAGGTTGGTTAAAGAAAAATAATGGCAATGCAAATGTTACAAGTCCTCTGCAGGGCACTAATGCCTATTTAACAGGAAAGGGACACTTAGCCAAATGCAAAGATAAAAATGGATCTAAGAAAATAAAAATCTTACTTGCTCCACTTGGTCTAATCGTTTTCTCAGATTTTCATTGAGGTACGTTTCAACTCTTGTGATGATGCCTTCCAATTTTATCCTCTCATTCAGAAGCTGCCTGTTTTCCTGAAAGCAAGGAAGGAATATTAACCACGTGAAACAAAAGCTCCCTTTAGAGGTTCTTATTCTTTGACGGGAAAAAGTCTGTAGAACACAGTAAGTGAAAATTTAATACAAAACTCTTAAGAGTGATGGCTCCGTTACATAATACTAATTTAATAAATTGAACACCTACCTTATGCAACTATCTAGAATTAAAATAGAGCAAATAAAACCAAACATACCCATAGTTAAAAAAAGGCTACTGAGGCCTTTTTTCATACAATCACAGAAGTTGGGTCGGACTGGACCTTGTAGATCTTCAAGTCCGACTCCCCGCCTGAGCAGGAGAAAAACTGGGCTCAAATGACTCCAGCCAGGTAGGCATCAAGACTCCTCTTAAAGACCCCCAGGGTAGGAGCCAGCACCACTTCCCTTGGAA
>NW_017728951.1:20425985-20441700 GCF_001723895.1 Crocodylus porosus
TAGTGAGTTTACAGACGGTCACCAGGTCCCCCCTCAGCCTTCTCTTGTGAAGGCTGAACAGGTTCAGGTCCCACAGTCTCTCATTGTAGGGTCTGCCCTGTTGTCCCCGGATCATGCAGGTGGCCTCCTCTGGACCCTCTTTTACTTTATCAGACTCCAGTTCTCAGCAAAGAGCAAAAGAACTTGAAAGCATAAACCTTTAAAACAAAGCATTTCTCCACATATAAAAGGCCAGATGAAATCAGAACTTAGTGTCTCTATACCGTAACCTGGATTCAAAATATACGGAAGATCAATTTTAATAATAAATTTGCCTTTCCAAACCATGCTGGTTTTACTGGAAGAGCCCTCTCATATATCCTTCCTTGCTGCAAAAACTGGTGTAGGAACAAGTTAAATTTAACTGCTACTGCAGAAAAGAAAGGTATTGTCTTGTCTTGTTCTAAAGTAAGTACAAGGCAAATGTCCAGATGTCTGACAGCTTCGTTTAGAAGAGACATACAATATAGAGCGAGCACAGATAACAACGAAATAAAATAAAATGGCAAATATGCTCCTGCTGAAGCTCCAAGATTGTAGAGCTGTGTATTATCAATGGCAGTGCCCTACTCTTCCAGGAATAAAGCAAGAATAAAAAGCAGGAATAATGCACGAATAAAAAGCCCATATAAATGAATTCACATCTTCAGGTAAGAAATATTCTATATTTTGAATCATGACATTTTCCTCTTACTTCTCCTTACTTGTTGTAACTGTCGAATCTCATCATTAAGAGCATCCACACGTTTCTGATCCTCTAGGCTGAGCTGAGATAGCAAGTCTGTTCCAAGTTCTGCTTTTAATGATTCCCGAGTTGATTCCATGGCATGTAGACTTGCCTCCAAGCTTTGCAAGCTGCGTTGCTACAGATCAGATTATGTTAGATGAAACCATCTCTCAAATAAGCATCCAGACTTCTCTAAACCTGTCTTTTCCTACCTGTATGAAGTATATCCAAGGGTGGCAGCTTTATAGAAAACTATAAATAATCCACAGACCTGTCCAAAAATCATATCCCAGCTATGCCAGACCACTAGTACTTTTTCTAAGGGCCCTGCTACATGTCCAGATTAAAGCTGGATAGAAACGAGCTATAGAGTTATTACACATTTTCAAGCACTAACTTTGAAGCTGTTTGGCTGTATAGCTGGATAGTCATTTTTATGGCATGATAATTATTATGCACATGTGACCTATCTGAATTTATTGTGCAATTTACCAGTAACTGGCGTGTTATATGTAACATGTAGCAGGTGTCTCCCTTGAATACTACCTTCTCCAGCTGAAGGTTTCCCCAACACAAGTATAAAAGAAATGAATAATTATTTAAAATTTAATGTAATTAAAAATTAATTTAAATTAAATTTTAAATTTAAATTTAAATTATGTCCGTCCCTTTGATATCCTTGTGTACCTGTGGCTTGACATTATCCACATTTTGGTCACTAAGGTTATTTTTAGACATGTAAGTACCCAGCACTGCGATACTTACAGTTAAGTGGCAAAATGTGCATCAGCACTGAGAAAATGGCGCTGGCGCAGTTTTGACCTAACACACACAGAAGGAGCTTCAGTTCATAAGTGCACCACCACCATTTTCTGCACGCTGACGTGCATTTCGCCACTTGTATAACTGCACGTGGCGCAGAGCATCAGCTCACATGTGGAACAATCTTGATTAATCGAGTCTGCTCCAAAGCAGCAGATCTCCGGCGCATTGCGGGACAAAAAAGTATGTATATAAATGCCCCTAGTGCTCTGAATATCTCCATTTTCTAGCGTTTGTTTATCCAGACTACATTCATTGTGACAGGAAACAAGTCTCTACACTCTGCTCCACAGTAAACTGATACCAACCAAGCAAATGTCAAAAACTATGACACAATCAGACATACACGCACCTTGGGCATAAAGGTTTTTTCAGACTGCTGCCTCTTCTCTTTCAGCATTTTCATCTCTGACAAGATACTGTCTCTGGAAGCTTTGAATTTTCTCTGCTGGGTCTCAATCTGTTGCATCTGGTTCATCAGTTGGTCAATTTCATTGTTAATCCATACCGTGTGCTAAGGAAAATTCTACTCAAATTTTAAATTCAATTTTTGGCAATTTTTATCCCAAGGCTCTTAAAGGGATTATCCCACTATTTGCTCTCCCCTATCAAAAATGTCCACATTGCAACTTCAGAACCAGTTCCATTCAGCTGCTCTCTTACACAAAGCCTTCACTTCAGGCTAAACAGAAGAGCTTAAATGAAAACCGATCTGAGTTGGTTTACGTCATTTCCTCTAAGTTGCAACACATTACTTCGAGAGCATCGCCAGGAAAGACATTTCAGCATATGTAGCCCTGTAATCAAGACAGCTAAAGATGCACTTAACTCTTAATAAAAAAATTAAAAAGATCAGAGTATCTTATTTAAGTCCTAACAACGTACTTAGTACAGTACAAAAAAGGAGGAGGGCGTTATTCATCCTGTTCTATGCCTGACAATAATTTTAAGCCAATTCAGACAACATGAAATTGACAAAAACCAATCTCAAGAACCAAGTTTCCAAGGGGATCCCCTTCTGAATCAAGGTTCAGACAGTGAAGTTCTCCCCAATTTTAACTTTGCTTAAGTGACTGCAGTGGGGGGGGGATCACTGCTGTTCCCTTCCTTTTCCCTTGCCACCAGTAGTGCCTGAAGGTCCTGCATTTAAACGGTAGGCAAAAGGTGGGGGGGCAAACAGTGATGGCATTCACTTTCTGCGTTCTGGGAATATGCAAGAACAGCAGCTCCAGTAACTGTGCTGACAAGCCCCATGAAGCACAATTTAACCACATGCAGGCTGCAAGAGGCCCACAGACTGCCAGCTGGACAGTTCTGTTTTAGAGTAGAGGTGAAATCTTGCCCACATTGACATCAAAAGGAGTTTGCTATTGTTTCGAATGAGACAACCACTTATCTTCAAGAAAAGAGACCCCCCTTCTACCTCCCTAAGTAATGAAAGGCTTCTTCCATATTATTTATTTTTAAAAAATATTACTAAAAAGCTTTAATGTCACCAAGGTCCTACAGACATACAAGTGTTATTTACTCATGGAAAGAATAAGTCATCATGATTCACTGTGCCTTTAAAGTTTTACTAATTTCTTTTGAATTTCTCTTTGGTAGCTACAACATCGACAATGTTAGTCACTTGCACTGCACTGCACTGCACTTTGCCATATACTGAGACAGCTTGGCAACTCTTTATTTGATATATTAGTCAACAATCTGAGAAGGGTATAATTTGCAGGCTTCTAAAACAGCTGTTTTGTCACGACTACAAAGTTTAAGGTTTACAAAAGCTATTTAATGAGGAATTTAGAAAAATCACTTAAATGTTCTTATTTTTTAAAACACAGACGCTGTCCAACTGTAATATTTCCCTCGCTACTATTCTATAAAAAGTACCACACGTGCAAAGCTATCAGCTGACCAAGTTTTATACTTAATTTATGAGTAAACAAAATGTTCTTCTTTGAAAGATATTTAAAGTAACACAAGAGAGGTATAAAGAAATTGGAAGGATTAACGGAAGAACTGGGCTACTTCTCTTACATATACACAAGTAAAATAATGGGACAAAGAATCCCATAACGTAGAACAAAACTACACTGATATTAAAAATCTAGCACAGGACAATCTTGTAGTGATTATGGGCCTAGCTCACCAGTAACACCATCAGCAGCACACAGATTTTTGTCAGGGAGGGACGCTAGGAGAATGGAGCCGGGCACGGAGCAGCCACTTAAGTTTCCTCCCTGCAAGCTGCTGATTGTCTTCCCCAGCTGCGGCTGGCTGCTCCTCAGAGCTAGAGCCACCTGATAGTTGCTGGTCAGATGGGGCTTTTTTTTCCCTCCTCGCTGAACAGGGAAAAGATGTCTTCAGCCTTGGAACTGAGTAAATATGATGCATCACACCTATTCAAATACAGACTACTTTCAATTTACAGTGTCTTGCTATGGCTACATCCTGTTCTATGAGAAAAAAACAGCCATGAAAAGCAGAAATTATGAAAAACAAATTCACTTAAAAATGTTTAAACACAGAATTCTCACAATTAAATCTGGGCTGCACTAAATGGCAACAATGTTAAGAAGCTGGACTCCCCCACTCAGTCTCAATACTTTAGAAACATAATATTTTCTGAAAGACTATAACTGATTGAACCAGTTTGTCCTTAATCCCAAATACATAAGCCATGGTACATGAAATTCTGCACGATATAATATTCTTTTCTCAATTATAATTTATATACTGTATAAAAATGAAGAAATGATTTATAAACTAGAAAAATCACATCTGTCATAAATGGTACATTTTAAATATTGTTCTAAAGTATAATTTATAAACACCTTGTTACCTCTTGGTCACTGACAATTAAATCATTTAATAATATCTATTAATTTATTAGCACTATCCATACTATGAATTTCCATTAATATAGCCAAGAATTTTTTGTGCTATACTAGAAATTCATGTCTCCAAAAATACAAACCTCTATTACTCTGGTACACAAATTTATTAAGAAGATATTCCTCCGTGAGTTGTACTGTGCTGAATTTATTTCCTACTTTACCCCTTGCTTTATACAAATGGCTAGTATGGGGACCAAATAAACAGTGACGCACCACTTACCAGCTGACTCCTAACACAACATATCCACACAACTTATTTCTCCCTCATCATCTTCATTGTCAAATAGTCATCCTATCATGAAATATTTCCCAAAAACATGAACAAATATGTCAAAAAGGATATTTTCAATGTTTCTACGCAAATTTTCGTTAAGTTTTGCCTCAAGTTCACCAAGTTCCTCTTCTGCCTTTCTAACATCTTTCTGCAGTTCAAGTCGAGACTTTCTTGTATCATAATAACCTCCAGTTAAAGCACCACGATGGCTGACTTGATCACCTAGGAAGGTAACAAAATTAAATGCAACTGTGTAGTACATGCCCACATTAATAATGTTTAAAAAGCTGTTCCTACAAAAAGCCATGACTATGCTTATATTTTAACTACTGTTAATTTTTCTATAGAGATTCTATACAATTCAATGGAGATGAGTATTTAACATTTGTAATTAAATTTCACATACTGAAGGCAAATTGTGGGGTTTTTTAGTATTGTTTTCAAAAGTGGATTTAAATTGCTCAAGGTAAGCAGGTCCCTAGCACCTTCTCAGCAGTAACCAATTCAACTGGTTTTATTAGCTTAAATCTCTCCTTTAAAAAAAAAAAAAAAAAAAAAAAAATGAACAAAGCCCCCCAAAAACTTGAACTAAAATTTGTTTTTAGAGCTCATGCTTTGTACCAAGTCTTCCAACTTAATTCTTTACGTGTAATTGCTATCTCTTAATTGCCATCTCAATTCAAATTTTACCCATAGATCGCCAAGCCTAACCTAGATTAATCTGCCACAAACTGTGGTTCTGAGAGCTGCCTCTGCCTAACAATCTGTGCATATGTATGCTAAAACTCTGCTGATGCAGAGTTACTTGAGCCATGCAAGGCCACGTTCCTAACGTTTAGATTCCTGTTTATAGAACGGACTGTGGGCTGAGCGGCCCTTTGGTTCTCTCAACCTAAAAAGCCATTAAAAATAAACTCTGGAAAACAGAAGGAAAAGTTGTGGTGCGACTGTTCGCAAATGAACCAGAGAACTGCAGATACTAATTAGCTAGTATTCTCTTGAGCGTGGAAAGTGATTCTTAGCTAGGGTGCTCCCGGAGCCCAGGGGTGCTGCCAGAGCCATTGAAGGGTGCCACACGGTGTGAGGAGAGAAGCCGATAAAAGCTCAGGTTCGGGCTTGTCCCCATCTGGATGCCACCCCACCCAAACTGCCCAGCCCTTCTGCAAGGTAGCAAGTCCTATAAAATACATAAATCAATTTTTGAAAGTGGGTGCCACTCAAGTCACAAAATTTATGGCCAGATGCCAAGACTCCAGGGGCATGCCTCAAGTTCAAGAATGTTGCAAGCTACTGATATACAGGAGCACTTTTGAGAAATATTACAAAGGGAAAAGAAGTAGCAGAATGACTACTAGGGAGACTGCTTTCCCAAAACAGGAGGATGCCTAGTCAAGGCAGCAATACTGCACAAATGTGCTACTGGTACGCTGAAGTACTCAACTTGCCCTTCATGCCATGGGAGGTGTTTTAATTCTAGTAGCATCAGCTCTCAATACCTTAGGGACAGACACTGGCTAAGCTGAATACAAATTTGGATAGAAGCCTAATCCACCTGGTAAGCTTCTAGAATGGGAAGAGACTCCTACTGACTTAACACCTCAAGTCACAAAAAGCTTAAGGAACTTACAGAAGGATTTTGTACTTTGACATCGTAGCTGTATTGACGTTTAGTTTGTCTAACCTCGCTTACCAGATCAGTTACTAAATTATCAGGTTTTACAAAGAAAACTGGGACAATAATAAACTATCTTCAAAGAACCTTAATCTCCAGTGGCCCTCTTTTCCTACCACACCATAATTTTTATGATTCTGTACATACCTTCCAAAGTAATACAATCCATAGTGAAAGCTCTAGCCAACTGAGTAGATACCTCCATGCTACGACAGATTAGAGTCTTTCCAAAAACATGTTTGAAGGCTTTGTCAAATCTTGGATTGTATCTCAGTTTACTGATCATAGGAATAGCATCCTGAAAATGTAGCAGTCATATCAACAAAAATAGTATGATATCAACAACAGGCTGAACTCATAAGGCACAGATATTAAAGCACTGTGCTCATGTACAGGGCAACTGCAAGTAAAAAATGTTAAAATACTTAAAGTTTTAAATAAACTTTGTCCTCCAATTTTTAGTAAGGCCTGCTAATTTATATTAAGACCTTCTGTATTTTTAATTTAAGGAAATAAAGCATTAGAAATTATAGAGAAAATTAACACACAACGTATACCTTACAGGCAAAGAGCTTTTAGAACTTGAGTCAAATTGTGTGCGCCATCATAAGTTATATTTATAATACCTCTGATTGTGTATACATTATGGATGATCTACATGATCGCTTTTATATAAACAATTAAGACAGTAGGCATATTAAACATTTTCAAGATAAACCAGAAATTCTGCACATGCAGTTTAGGTATAAACAATTCTTAAAGTCTTGAAGGCCCAGACTGAGAGCTTTTTCCTACTTTCATTGAAGCAAACAGAAGATCTGTCAATGACTAACAGGAACAGGATCAAGCTGCTGTAGCGCATTTAACTATGCGTGTATTTTTTCAGCAAAAATATTACGTCATTATATCTGTTATTATAACTTCTTTACATAAAATGATCTAGGATATCATATTGTGACATAATACAGAAGCATTAATACGCCACTCTGAAACAACGAATAATAAAACATGATGGCTGCATCTACACGTTGCCATATGGCAATGCTGCTACGGCACTTTAGTACTTCCAAAAAGTGCAGTGTTGGTGGTTACTGCGCCGTAAATGCGGTGCAGTTAGATTCTGCCACTATGTCACTGTAGCAGCACACTATAATTGGGGAGCATGCCGCTATGGCAATGCAGCTGGCAAGCATGTGTAGACCCGTGTGATCAATACATCGCCGTAACGTGTTGCACATCGCCACACTGCATCGCTGCAGGGTGATGTGTAGAAGCACCCAATGAGTAATAAACAGCATCTGTAGTTTAAATAACAACATAAATCTAAATACTTCACTGGGGGATAGGAATCACTGACATAAATATAATGACTCACATTCGTCTCAGGGTAAGCAGTATCTCTAACGTCCAGCTTGTTAAGAGGCAGAAAAGTTACTTCTCCAGGAAGGTTCATTTTATTAAACTCCATTAAAATCTTTGTACTGACTTCATCAGAATCCACAATGTGATAAAATAACCTTGTTTAACAAAGAAATAACCAAGAGTTGGTTATATCAAAATCATCACTATTTTCCATCAGGAATGGAAGTGTGCAAAATGTAAACACTACATTCTATTTTCTCTATAGTTTCCAGTACCAGTGTGCCTCAGAAAACACAAGTTTTCATGGTTCTAAAACTGATGAAACTTCTATTAATAACAATAATAATTATTAGTTGTAGGAACTTCTACTCCTCCTGTAAGTGTCTCTCATTCAATATCATTTAGAACAGATCACACAATATCATTTAGATTACAGATTAAGGTACCCCCCAATCTGCTGCATATTCCTGTTTCAGCCTTAAAAAAGCAAGGCAATTCAATCTACCTTGCTCTCCTGTATAGCTTTATAAACAAAAGAGGCTGTACAAACATGTTATCATATCTAGGCACAACTAAATCCTTCCGCTCCAAACAAACAACATATAGGCATCTAATAAAAGAGTAATTGCAGTATTTTCCATGTGGCATCAATTGCCAAAAGCAATCAAGGGGAGCCCAAAAGCTACTATTTGCAATCTATGGAGTAGTTGATTTCTGCCTATTAAATACACCTCAATTGATTTAATACATTGAACATAATATCCCATTGTACTTAATGAAAATAAAGTGTGACAAAGGTGATGGTGCCAACCATATTTCTTTAAAACTATGTATTTGGATTCAGAAAAGGTAACCGTTTTGATTGCTGTGCATGGCTAAAGGTCTGTGACCTTCCAATGTGGAATTCTACAGATATTAATGTCATTATCATCTCTGGACTGAAGTAACTGCAACATACTCTACTTGAGCCTACTCAGAATGCTTCAGACATCGTTCAAATGATAACCCTTGATGATTTCAACCCTAGATATCAAAGAGACCACCCTTTCTACAGTTCAAATTTTCCCAGAACGTTCAGGCAAATTGACTACAGACAGCGTTCACTGAAACTCCTGAGTTTTGAACTTGCTCCAGGATTTGCTCAAAGACCAAGCCTATTGATCTTCTGGGCAAATCACAAGGATTTTTCTAAAGGGGAAAACTGAGAAAAGGGGGTATCAACAGGGTAGAGTTCTTTTTTTTGGTGTCTTTTTGGCCTTCTGGAAGTTCGCTTATTTTATCCATAGGCATCTAGCACGGACAAAAGGTACAACATGGGCCTCAAAAGAATAAACCGTCCCGTGGCAAGTTTGTGCCAATAACTGTATTCCAACATACAGAACACAGTACCTCCAACCTTGTCCACTCCAACTGAAAAAGAATTTTTAAAAGGTTCAGAATACTAAATATTATTTAGTTATTACCTGTTCCCCGCAGTAACTTCAACACAAGTGTAGAAAGCAGGTTCGCACTCAAAGTTATTCATCACAATACCATGATAGCCATTTAGAACATGCTGGTTTATGCCTTTTCGACGGAAGTGCTCCAAAACCTTATTTATGCTGTCTATACCATTTAGAATTGCCTGCCATATTAAGACATAACAGATGTTGTTATGAGACCTCAGGGATTATATAAACTAGGAAAAACTTCAAATCCCAGCTTTTGCTTTAGAATAGTGGTGCTCATCCTTTTGGCCCCATGGACCAGATGAGTGGTATGGGACACCACCCGCCCCCCCCGCTCCTCATAGTTCAGGTTCAGTCCCCGTTGCAGAACTGGGCCTTGTGCCATCCCCGCATGCCCAACCTAGCATGCAGGGCTGGGAGGTAGGGAGCCCTGCAGGCCAAATGACATGGCACGAATGGCTGAGCATACCCGCTTCAGAACACTTGTGACAAGTAAAAAGGCCAACTTAAAATACAAACTGATAACAATTTATGAACTTTCTGCTTTGATTTTGAGTTTGTCAAGCAACTTCTTCTAGAGATTGCAGGTAGGCCTGTGTGAGCTGGCAGTGATCCGATCTAGCTTTGGATCTGGCTGCTTTGGATGGCAGTGATCCAATTCAGAGCTCGGGACTGGGTTTCTGCCTCGATCTGGCCAAAGCTGCTCTGAAGTTTTGGAGCCGCCTCGGAGATCCGGCCACAGGGTATAATAGGGGAATCAATGAAATATCTATAACTGTGTTGTTTTTTGTCCAATTTGGATGAAATTTACAGGATTGGTAGCCTCTGCTAAGAGCATGAAACCTGTCAAGTTTCAAGAAGATTGGTGCAGGGGTTTAGGGAGAGCTGTACCCCAAATTCTTGAAAGCAAAGCTCTTGTCACATCCCCCCCACAGAGGGTTCAGAACTGCAGGGATGGTAGCTCTTACTGAGGCCAAAAAGCCTACCAAATTTCAAGAAGATCAGTGCAGGGGGTTGGGGAGAACTACACCTCAAGTTGAGGACAAGCAAAACTCGTGACGGGTGACACTGTGTGTTAAGGTGCAGTGGAGTGACAGCTGCAGGGATGGTCGCCCCTGCTGAGGCCACGATGCCTGCCAGCTGTTGAGGAGGTCGGTGCAGGGGTGTTCTGGGGCCCTGCACCCCTAGGTGCTGGCAGCCAAAACTTGTGACATGGGTGCTTGTGGGACTGACTGTGTCCGTCCTGGGGCAGTTGATTGTCTGTATTGAGTCTTTCTTGTCCTTAGTTTGGCTTTGTAGGTGCAATTAACTGGTTACATTAGCTAAGTCCTGTGTATTGAGCTGGTCCATGCGTGAATCATGATTGATTGGTAACTGGTAACACAGCAGCTTAGCAGTCAAGCCTGCAGTAGTATCTCCCATGCCCCAAGACAGACTGTAAATATCTGAAAAATAGGGCTTATAAAATATGCTGTCAACCTTGATCTGAGCACAAATACTGTAAATCTGCAGCAGTAAGCATTATGTTTCCTTTAAGATTTACCAATTTTTTAAAAAGATTGATCAGTTTGCACCTTTCCTGTTGCTGCTCTAAGAAGCTGCTGTTTTTTTTCCAAGTCCTCTCGTTTTGCAGCTAGAGCTTGTTGTTCTGCATTCTCCTCTCTCCACAGATAACTGCAAAACAAGACTAAAGTCAGCTTAACGTTATTAAGAACTCTTGATCATTAGGAAATTCTTAAAATGAATACAAACCAAGTTAACTCTTCTTCTAGAACACTAAATTCTTCTTAAAAGAAAAAAAAAAAAGATGTACAAGGTTAAACTTTAGATGAATTTCAAAATACCTAGGTAACTATGCCACATTAACTTCACAGCTGGAGCACTTTACACACAAAATAAATCTCATTTTACTGAGTTACTAACTTTCTTTCACTCTGTAGTTCATCTTTTTTGTTTTTCACTTCGTAATATTTTCTGTCCAGTTCTTCAACACGAGCCTTCACTTCATTAAGATCCTGGTCCAATTTCTAATGCACATAAAAAAGAAAATAATTGTCTGTAAGCTGTAACTCTTTAGGTTCACATTCCTATTCTTATCCACATTATTACAACAGCTGAAAAATTATGAATGAGGTGTTCACAACTTTTTCTATGGCTTGCATTAAAATTGCAACAAAGCCAGCCAACAGCTCTTCAGAGGTGGGAGACAGACCAGATGTTAACAAAACCAGATAGAAAGAATTAGAAAGATTCATTCTGCCAATTTTGACATTCCAGCCACCTCTTGAAGTTAGCAAATAGACAGGAACATGCTCACAGCTATCATGAATTACACCAAGTAGTGGAATTATACCAGAATACCACTGACACCTACCCAGAAGTCTGTTCCTTCATATACAAAATTAATAATGGGCCAGCAACATCCAGACTGCAGTAAGAATACATTGTTACTACAATCATGATTCTCACAAGTTCTCCAACAGAGTTGCTGGTACCAGCTTAACAGCAGCTACTCAAGAGCAGTGCTCTGGACGTACTTCTCAGTAGACATTCTTCTGACCCTTGCTGAGACCAATGGCTTTCACTGCTTTTATCACTTTAATAGACAGAAGTCTATTCCATATTGCTGCCAATATTATCTGTGATCTTAAAATACCTCTTTTTTTTACCTTGGCTCTTTTCAGCCTCTAGATCAGATTCTTTGAAATGTCTCCACGTTGTAAAAACACTACACAATTCTTTCACTTTAATTAGATCTCTCCTGCCCACATACCCATCTTCCTGAAACAAATTAACAACTCCAGAACCAAGACACCTTTGACAACCAGCCTATTAAGGACTTTTTCCCCTACTTCCAGAGAAAATAGATGCTTAAGAGCTATTGACTGGGTGTAAAAACTCTGCTAGTACAGACAAACAGCCAGAAATCAGTATCACTTCCCTCATTTAACCAGCCCAGAATGAATATTGCTAGAGTAAACTTGCTCTCCCCCAAAGTACCTTTTATACTCGCAGAACACGTTCTTCTCCAGTACAACTATGTTCATAAATTTTATCAGGCTGTCCATTTATTATATACCATTTATATATATCTACTAAGTTTGACAGATATATCACACAACAGAGATGGTAAGAACAGCATCTGTCAGCACATTAAGCATAATGGCATACTCCCTGCACAGGCATATAACTGGTCAGAGGCAATTCTTCATTTATATAGCTGCTTCTGACATGCTGTGGGACCTAACACAGTTCAGCAAAATCAACACCCATTAAATAAGTTGTTTAAGCTGGATCTGAAACTCTAATAAAATAGACAGTATAAGGCCATCAAAGCTGCTGTCAGGTTTTTTTTCTTTCAATCTAGATTCAGGAACATTCCTTATAAATGATTATTATAAACATGATTGAAAATATGTGTACAGTATTTCAACTGGATATCACAAGACAGACCCATTCCTCTGCTGAAAACAGGGTCCGTGTGTTTTTTAATTACAACCTGTAGAAGCAAAAGTGCAACACCCCAGCAGCATTTTGATCGTGCTGTTTGCTGGAGCTCACATATACGAAGGGAGAACATCCACTGCTAAATCCTATAAAGAAGCTGCAGAGCACATTCCACTCCACAAATGAGCAGCTCCATGGGTTCAGACAAGTAGAGCAATGCCTCTGTGACATGCTTTCAGAATAGCTAAAGCCACAAGACAAACAGTGAATGAAGAGATGAGATCGCTTCATTTAATCCTTTCCGTTTCAAGTGCTTTATCTTGAGCTTTCTAGAAAAAGTACCCCTATACCCAAACACATGAACAACTCTGGGCAGATATTTACTTTTGGAGAAGTTGGACCCAATTTTTCATACGTGGATCTGAAAAGGAATCTTTGTTTTGATATTGCAGTGACAGCTTTGTACACAAACACACGCAAAAGGAACATACCACTTGGGTTATATGCAGACATTACACTTTTCCCTGGTAGAAAGCCTTCTGTTGCCAGATCCTACAGGCAGAAAGCCTTTTGTTGCCAGATCCTACAGGCACTGATGTACTTGTCTCTGCTTCCAGTATCAGCAAAGTATACTAAATTAAGGCGGTGCTAAGAGTTTTTCCTGGGACATCACTGTGTGTCAGTGAGTTAAGTGAGCTGCAATTAAATGCAATTGTGGTTCATTTCAGAGAACAATCTGTGGGGCTCTCTCTGGCCACCTCCTGGCAAAGGGGCAGCAACACAGCCTGGAAGGGTTATGTGTGTAATGGGCCAAGGCACTCCTACTTTCATCAGAGTCAAAAGACAGGATAATCAGAACCAACTCTGCTTACAGCCCCCCAAACTACCCCTCTGCAATTCTTCTATTTTGCTTTTACTGGCAAATTGCTCTAGACTGGTGATTCTCAACCAGGATGCCACAACACCATGGGTTACAGCCAGGTCCTTTAAAGGGAAGGTATAAGAAAATAACTGAGGTGTGAAGAGAAATGGATAAGCTTAGCACAAGCACAACTTCAGGCTTGTCCCTGTCTGGTCAATCCTCCATCACCTCTGCAAGAAGGTAAGCACTATAATATATAAATTTTTGAAACTGGGTGCCACTCAAGTCACAAAAAGTTATGAAGGAGTGCCTGGAGTCCAAGGAACCACTGCTATAGTCATTTTGTTGGCTTCTGTTCTACCCAGGAGAGGACACAGTTCACCAGCAGACTCTCTATGTGCCTGAAGAAGGGTGTTTGTGCCTGAAAGCCTGCAAAGAACAATTTTCCCAACTATTTAGTTGGTCTAAAAGATATCACATGTACCCAAAGAAGCTTGACTGCTTTAGACAAGTATTCATGCACAGTATTCTTCTCTTCATGCACATGGAAGCAGATTCCTATCAAGACGTATCATGCAAAATGCTAATCCTACATTAAAGTTTGTGGAATTATTTAACTTGGAACAAAGGAAAGGGCTCCCTCAACCCATGGAATGAGTGAACAGAAGGACAGTGGGGTTTTTTGTTTGTTTTAAACATTTCAGGACAACATTGCTACAATATTTTTACAATGCTTAAAGCCTAAACTTCATCAACTTACCAAAAGTCCCTTTAACCTACTGCATACAGAAAGGCATGGACATGCTACCTTGCAAGAGGTGGTTGAGTACTGATTTCACTCCGCCTCAAGAATCGTAGAAGGGAGAAAGAGGGGACCCAAAAAGCCCCTAATATGTATATTGATAAAGTCAATATTTGAAAACTGTTTAGTAAGAATTCCTAATAATACTCTACTTTAGAGACCAGTGCAAGAAAAGTTTTCTGTCTTGTATATCTAAAAGGAAATTCAATTATTACTCACTGAAAGAAATGCAATTACTGACAACTGTTTTGCCTCCTCTCTCAAAATATGTCTACACAGTAAGAAGCTCAGGATGCCTTACACTGTACTGCTCCAGATTCTTCTCTTTATTAGCCTCTGTATCCTCTAAATCCTTGTGGATAGCTGCAATCTGCCGTTTCTTGTCATTGATGGCCTGATCTAGAGACTTCAGTTCCTTTTTAATCCACTTATCTCTTTCTTCCTTGGAGGTAAACTGACTTCCACGACCTTGTTTTGCATAAAGATCTGTTCTTTCCTGGGTAGCTTGAGCTAATCTAGTTGAGAGGGGAAAAAAAAGAACTCTCCTAAATTAACTCAATTCAGAAAACATCCAAGAGTACAATCAAATTTATAAATAGTTACCAAATGTCAATTAATTAAAACAAACACCCAAATTATTTTTGTAAACTGTACCATAATCCCAGGAAGAGCTTAATAAAAAGGGGAGGGAAACAAAGTAGGGGCACAGTTCAACTCACAGAAGCGCATTAATACTACTTTTTTGAATTTTCATTTATTCTCTTGTAGTTGCTCTTTGAAGCATGACAGTGAAAACAAAAGTACTCTTTCATTCAGGGAGGAATAGGCTGCAATGAGACCTAGACAGGTTACAGGGGTGGGCAGATGAGAACAGGATGGGACTCAACACTGACAACTGCAAGATGCTGCACCTGGGAAGGAAGAACCAGCACCATACCTACAGGCTGGGGAACCCCCTTCTCATCAGTGCACAGGCAGAAAAGGATCTTGGAATATTACTGATGCCACAATGAACATGGGCCGGTAGTGTGGGGACTTGGTCAGAAAGGCCAACCTCACCTCGTCATGCATCCGCAGATGCAGGTCCAAGGAGGTGATCCTCCCCCTCTATGCGACACTGGTCAGGCCGCAGCTGGAGTACTGTGTCCAGTTCTGGGCGCTGTACTTCAGGAGGGATGTGGACAACATGGAAAGGGTCCAGAGGAGGACCACTCACATGATCAGGGGGCAGCAGGGCAGGCCCTATGAGGAGAGGCTACAGGACCTGAACCTATTCAGCCTCCACAAGAGAAGGCTGAGGGGGATCTAGTGGCCTGTTACAAACTAGTCAGAGGGGACCAGCAGGCATTGGGGGAGTCCCTGTTTC
>NW_017728951.1:20441800-20449136 GCF_001723895.1 Crocodylus porosus
GCTCCTACCCTGGGGGTCTTTAAGAGGAGGCTGGATGTACACCTTGCTGGGGTCGTTTGACCCCAGTACTTTTTCCTGCTATGGCAGGGGGTCGGACTTGATGATCTACTCAGGTTCGTTCTGACCCTACCAACTATGAAACTATGAATTCATCAAGTCTGTCTTTTTCTAAAAGGATGCCTCCTTTTTATTCTTAAGATAACAAAACCATGTTGGCTTTGCCTTCTTGTTTGCTAAAATAACTGGTTCTTTCAAAGTTTTGTAATAAGGTTCTTGAGAAGCCAAAGTTAACCTACTGTGTGTATTATGTATATGGTCCTGCAATATTTTCATTGACCCATAATCATTCACTATATACATACGCATATAGGGAATGGTACATATATAGTGAATGATTATGGATTCTATTTTTTTTTGGCAAAAGCAGCCATCTCAAATGTATTCTCTATCACTTTATTGCTGCCATAGAATAGGATCCATTTTGAGCAAATGGCTTTGACAGCACCCTTTGCTCCTTTTAAAGTGATTTCATTCTTCATGTGGAGCCACAGACCTAGCAATTCCTCGTTCTTCCTTCTCTTTTACACTGTTGAATTTGGGTTCTGTTTCTGCTAGTTCCTTCTGTTTCTCCTCAATTTTTTCAAGAAGCTTCTGTCTCTCCTTTAACAGCCTTTTCTGAAAGTAAAGCAAGGTAATGTTTAATGTCTATTCCAACATCATCGAGCACAGCAGCATTTCTAAAATACATTTGTAATTATAAAATTGCAAGCTGCCTTTGCTTGCCTGTCTCTGGAACGGCAAGGAGAAGGCTTGCATGTGGTCTCCAACACTTGGAGCAGTCCTACTGGGCTAATAGCTATATGCCTGCTAAATGAAGTACTTGGTAAAGCCACAGCTGATATCAGAACTGAGAGTCACAACAGCTGAATCTTCACAAAGTTACACATAAGATATACTGTCACTGTTTAGATCTACAACAGATGACAAACAACGAGCATTATTTGCTCGATATAAATGGCTGCCCATGCTGGAAATGGGTGTTTTAAGTTGCGGGGAACGGGACTATATACACTATTCTTGAAAGGCCACGGATCTCTTAGATTAGTAACAAATGAGTGCAGGTCAAATAGCTGAGTGCAACTCAAGGGTGTTCTAATGACCTCCCTTCAATGAGTCTGAATTGCAATGGTCTCTTTAACATGCAAACAACTGAAGCAGAGGAAGGACAGCTACAGCCGATTGATTTTTCAGCCAGGAGGCAACAATATAATTGATCAAAATGGAGGAGTTTACTATTGTTCTACAGCACAAAGTGTTAGGCACTTCACAGAAACAAGAGTCCTGTGTCCTGAAGTACTAACAGTGTAATTAAAGCTTGCAGCCTTAAAAGCAGATGCCTCATGGTACATTACTGCTCCGACTACATGCACACCCCACTTTTGAGATCCTCACAAAATAAAGTGCTTACCCTTTGTTCACTGTTGCCAGCCAGCTCGTCTTGCAAGTCTTTAGCTTTAAGCTCCAGTTTAGTCCTCTGTTTAATCTGCTCCTGTCTTTCAGCACTAAGTTGTTCCTTTTCTTCTTTCATTGCTGAAATCTTTGTTTTTAATTCTCGAACCTGTCGTTCTATTTCCTATACAAATAAAAGCATGTGTTTTATTTAACACAAGATACATGTGCCATTGATAGATTTTTTCTGCATTTTTGTTTCTATTAAAGAAACTGGAACAATGCAACCTTATTATTCATCCAATGATATAAGAGGAAAGCTGAAGATACAAAATGTGAAAAAAATGAAATAAGTGTATTCATCACTATATATTCACAACAAGATGAAGCCCAAAACAGTATTGAAAACTAAGCTTAAAAACAGGAATACATGACTAAAACAGGACCAACCCAGCCAGCGAACCCAGTACCCTGTATTCGTAAGTTACCATTTCTCCAAAAGCAATCAATTTAATCCTGAGCACATGAACAAGATCAGCCAGACAGGCAACTCAGCATTGCTCAGCATTGTTAGGAGCACCAGCTAACCAAAACCAAATTCCCCAGTCTAGCTATGGCCACAGTTCAGTATTTCAGAGGAACTGGGGGAGATCAAACATCTAAAAACCAAACAATGCTTTTTAAGAAAGTTCTAGCAATTCCAGGTGACCAGCAGAAGCCCCAAAATTGAGGATTACAGGATACTTTCCACATATTCAAGCAACCCACTTCAAAATCAAGTTCTTGCAACTTGCTCGTAGGAGTCACACAACAGAAACAACATATCACATGTTTGATTTCTGCTCGAAGGTTTTACTGCCCTGTTCTGGTAGGATCTTTCTTCCATAAATCTGTCAAACTTCATCGTGAAACAATTCAGACTCCTGTACCTACTACTTTGTCCAAAAAACCATTCTAAGACTGTAGTGGTTAAACCTTTATTCTGTTGATTAGATACCTCTTTCAGCTTTCAGTCTAAATGTACTTGTGGCCAACGTGTGTCCAATATTGTTCTTTGCCTTATAGCTCTTTTCTTTCCCCAATACATTCTTTTAAAATACTTGCTGGATTAAATCTCAATTTAAATTTTGCTAAACTAAAATGTGCCAAGTTCTTTCAAGCTCCTCCCATAAGGCAAGTTCTACACTCCCCTAAACTTCGAGTGGCTCTTCCAGTATGAATCCACCTTTTTATGAATGTAAATGACCAGAATTGTAACAATAGTCTAGACAGGGTCTTACCAAAGTTTTGTTCAGTGCTAGTTACCTTTCCCTGTCTCTACTGAAAATATCCCACCTAATACAACTAAGAACTGCATTAGGCTTCTTCACAGCCATATCACACTGGCAGCTCAGGAACATCCTTCAGTGGACTAGTATACTCATGTTCCTTTCTTTTCTGTTTCCTTCAAATCATAATCTCCCATTTAACAGCAGAAGCTGAAGCAGGAGCTTTTCTAAGTTGACGTAGCAGATAAAGTCACTGATAAATGTTGTGCGCAGCCGCAGCATGCACGTGGCCAGGAATACAGTCCAGTAGCTTGGCGAGCAGTGTCCAGCTGGTAAGTCTGTGCGGTGGGGGCACAGACTGAGGCCCCCACAGTGAGAGAGGAAGTGGTGCTGGGTTAGGAGCGGGTGTAGGCGCTGCCCAGCTGGGGTGGAGCATGGTATGGAACTGCAGGGTCATCCAGGTGTAGGGTGGGGCTACTGAGGACCGTGGGCTGCACTGGCCTCTTTCCAGCTGGGGCTGGGCTAGGGCCGCGCTTAGGGCTGGCAGGCAGGGGTGGTGCAGGTGACAGTGGTGCTGGGAGGGGGCCACAAGGTGGGCTATAGCCATTCCAAAATTCCCCATAGGCACCCTCCCAGTGCTGCCACTGCCCAACCTGCCCCCATTCGCCCTGAGTGCAGCACCAGCCCAGCCCCCTCACTGGGAAGAGGCTGGCACAGCTCCTGCCCCCAAGCCCACACATATCCTGCTCCCCATGCCTCCCCTGTGGCTGTGCGCACAGCAAGAAGCTGCCTGCCATACTCTGCACGAGCTACCAGCGGCTCCATCCCGCACCCCGCCCCACTCCTTCCCTCCCACAGAATTACCCGCCAGAAGCTTCTCTCCATGCTGCCAGGCTGCATACCGACTATCATATCGGTATCAGCTGATAGGACTGGTTAATTGGCCATCAGTACCAGTCCTCCATTTTACAGGTGTTGCTATTTCTCATGCCAGATCCTTCAATCAATCATTTAGTTGATCTTAAAATTTAGGAGTACCATCAGGATGATTAGACAACTTCAAGGTCTGTGTTTAAATTCATTCCAATTTGAGACATCGCAGATGAAAATAATATATTCTCTCTCAAATACATACACGTATACAGAAACCCAGGAAAAAGATAGCCAGTGGCAACTAAACAATGCGTCATCACAGCAAGTCTTGAAATTGGTCATGTTAGAGCTCTTCTAGATTATACCTCCATCTTATCTCTGGCATCTTGTTGTGCGTCTCTCAGCTGCCTTGATTTCTCTCCGCTCGTCTCTCGTTTGGCAGAAAGCTGGAGGCAAATATTATCACATATTTAAGTATTAAATACTTATTTTAATATCATTTTTATCCAGGACAATGTCAGCTTGGCAAATTAACAAACATAAAATGAATGACAAATTTTTAAATATTCTTTCTAGAAGGATAAGAAGTCTGCATAAAATAAGGTAAGTTTAAGTGTTCATAATAAAAGAATTATGAAATGAGGGATAGACAGTATGCTCTACCTCATCCAGCTTAGCACGGGTTTCATTAAGCTCCTGGTTATAAATGGTGTATTCTAGTGCTCTCCTCATTTTATCCCACTTTTGATACTGAGCAAGCTCTTCTTTCTCCTCTTCTAGTGTATGTAATCGCTCTTCAATGTACTTCAGCAACTCATTGATTTTCTCTCGTTTACCCTCTTTAGAAATAATGAAATGCAAGACAAAGATAGCAGCTAAATTATACAATGTAGTCTGAAAATAATATTTATTCCCTTTTTACATCATTCCCTCTCTTTATGACTCATTAAATGGGTCTTTTGATTTAAATCAAATGACTGCAGAAAAAGGCCTACTGCAATTGCGATCTTGGTCAATGGTTAATATTCACAGTCCCCCTAACCAAAATCTTCCATCTGCCAAGGATTATGCTAATACTGCTTCACAGCTGCTGATCAGTGGTTATGGACATGCATGCAACAAAATAAAAATCACATTTGGATTTTCTGGAAATTGTCCCAGGAGACCTCCAGTTTTAAGCCCACAATACTGCAATTCCTAGCTCTATTACAGTTCATCATACACTCCACATCTAACAGACACAGGATTAAAGTCAAAATAATTAAAACAAACTTTAAATCTGCACAATGCAAAAATATATAATAAAAAAATGGCTGAAAGTCCAGGCTGCATAAACCCGATTTCTTCTACCCTTCATTTTTCCTTCAAAAATAAGTTGAACACATTCCCCATTTTTGTTCCTCTAAAGCAGAAGTGCCAACTGAAATGAGCTGGCAGGGTGTATTCCTTTTCCAGCAGCATAGGGGTTGGTCATAACCACTTCATAGGCATCAGATCTTGCTAAACTATACCGGCAGCTAAGGTCAGAACCTCCTTTTTACAGGTGTGCTGTGAAGGGGGCAGCTTGGTCCTTCAAGAGTTTAACACTTGGGCCTCAGCTGCTGTGCTGTTTTCCAAGAAGCATAGCTTGCCAGAGGTACTTCTTGCTCTCCCCAACTGTTTGGGCTGCAGCTTTGACTCCATGCAACACTGCAGGACGTACACGCTATAACTCATTTAGAGCCACCAAAGAAAAAAAAAGAAAAGAAAGCAAGAGAGTTGCTGCTAGGATTTGATAATGCAGTCAGGCCGTTAAATGTTAGGCTCCTATCCATAAACAAACGGTGATTTCTGCTATAACAATATACCGCTTCAAAATTTAAAAATGTCAAACTCTGCAGTTATGGATTTGTAGAGACTACAGGATTTGAAATTAAATGAGCAAGGTAGCTCATGTATTTTAGTCCTGCTGTTTCATCTAAATCTGCAGAATCAGGAAGACACCATTTTATACACAGTTGGCATTTTCAACATCATCATCATAAAACAAAAGACAAGAAATGTTAAAAAGAGAGATCAGATTCTGTGGCAAGACCAAATTTATGGAACCAAATTCATGATCAAAGCACTGAGAAATATACAATGATCTAGCCTTAACTTTGAATGTTTTGGTTTTTAAAATGTATTAGCAACATAGCATTAAAAACAGTTGAGTTATTCTTGCAAAGGTTACTAATTATTTCTCCCCCAGGACTAAAGGCAGCACTGTCACATATCAGTTGCTGACAAAATTGAACCTCTTAACATAGCACTAGGTGGCAGGTACGTTCCACACACAATCTGTAAAGCCCTTGGGATCTTTACAATGAAAGGAAAAAATAGTTAAAAATTTAAATTACTGACCTTATTAAATATTTAATAAATATTTACAATTAAATATTCATTTTTACAACCAAACTGAAAACCTTGTGATTAATCAAACCAGTGGGGCAAGAATCACCATATTTCTTACATAAAATCAGAGGAAGGGAGGAAGGGGGATAAAGATAAGGGAAATCTTTTTTTTTTTTTTTTTTACCCGTTTCTTTCATTAATGAAATACTCTCTTCTTTCCGTTCATCATATACTCTAGTACCAGCTACTTCTCTTAACAGCTTCAACCTCTGAGAGTCTGGTGCTGTTGCCATCTGATTAATCTAAAAGATCAAGGAAACAAAGTTATAAGATTACTGTTTTGAATATCTTCGTTACACACTAATAATTATCAGCACCATATACAATATCCAGTACGGTGCATTTTTTATAACTGTTCAAATACAGTAGAACTTCTGTAATTCTCATTTAACTAGCCAATAAACCAGTAATTCTTTCTAGTCAGGCGTCAGATGCCTAAATCAAGATCGCATGACATTTATCTGAAATGCACCTACTCCTAATTACCGGTACAAACTTGCTTGATGATACAACTTTTCAGGACTGACATATTTTGAGGAAGATCAGTATGTATTCTCCTCCTTTTGATGCATCAATTACTTGTTTTTAAAGAGAGGTAGCTAGCCATGTTAGTTGGAAGTCAGGCAGAAGGCAGGGAAGGGTTTTTTTTTGTTGTTGTTTTTTTTTTTAAGTGAAAGAAGTTTTCTGATAGTGATTCTGATAATGTAGCTCATTTTTATTAATTTTAAAATGCTAGGAGACCTTGAGGCCTAATCTGAGTCAGTATTTCCTGGACTTTGAAAAAATAAACTAGATCTGCTTAAGCTGATGTTCAGAGAAATTCAGGCTTCAGTCTTAATATTCTGCTGCTAAACCACTTAATTAACCTACTAATTTAGCTAACGCCATACGACCACATAATTCAATACACTATGTCCCCAGATAGCCTTGAATTTTAAGAACCTCTGCTTATTCAATGGGAGTTCCTCTCATTGCAGCAGCCCCTACTGCTTAATAGAACTTATTAATACAACTGATTAACAGAACTTGTCTGATTACTTCTAACTAATTACCAAGGTGCCACACTCTCAACTATAGAGTTTTGGTTCCTGCATCCTTTTACATTATCTGGAAGAATAGAGTTGCTTTCTAACTATTATTTTCCCTTAACTTTGGCAAATTCAGTAACATCATAAACATGTATAATGCAGTGTTAAAACTGGGGCCCAGTTTTAGCAGTGCATAATACATGTTTATGATGTTATGAGACTATCAAAATCTCTCCACTTTGTCATTTATTTACAACTGATGAGATCTTTTTCAAAGGTTATAAA
>NW_017728951.1:20449236-20496346 GCF_001723895.1 Crocodylus porosus
GATTCAGACAAGGTATTTTCTTCAACAGCTCTTCTTGAAGGCAGGAATCTTGGAAGCCAGGATGAAGTGCATATACTAATATTTGCTCTGTAAATAAACACAGCTGGTACAATACAGCAATAGACAGTGTGGGAAAGACATGATATGGGCACTTCTGATCAGAGCAATGGAGGAACAGAAAATTAGTCAATACTTCACTTCCATGCAAGGCAGCTGTACCTCTAGGGATGACTTACAAAACGAGTCTACAGAAAAATGTTTTATTTTATGTCATTCAAAAGGTGGAGGTTTTTTGGTTTGTTTGTTTTTTAAAAGCCTTATTTTTATATTTAGAACAAAGTTAAAGTTTAGTCCTCCAAGAAAATTTGACCTTTCCCAAAATAAGTTCAGTTAACTGAATTTCACCGGTGATAACCAATCTTACCTTTCCTTGTTTGACAATATAGTAGGGATTGCTGCGTGAAAAACCAGCACTTTCAAGAAGATTCATCACATCGTTTTTCCTGCAAATAATATTTTACCAGTTAGTCAGCACAGGTTTCTTATTACTAAAACATGACAAAAGTGACAACTAAATGATTTAAGGAAAGCAATGCTATGACTAACATGCTACAAAGCTATATGTAATGTATGATTCACTGTCTCTCTCAAAGTCTGTGACAATCCCTGGTCATGTGTTAGAACTTGGGAAAATAAGAACACTAAAACAACAACAGAAGATATTAGAGTGTAAGGAAAAACGATGACAGCAAGCTAATGCAAGTATCATAGAATGATACATAGTTTAGGTTAACATTCTGCCTGTTTTTTCTTCATTTTCAGTTACTAAAAGCAAGTTCCTGAGAAAAGTATTATAAGGAACTTTTACAGACAATGTGCTATGGTAGTTTGTGGCACTAACCCAGTGACTGAAAAAAATGGGTGCCTTGCTTCTAAAAGTAAAGGACCACTGCACTAGCTTTTCAAATCTGAAGACTAAGATGTCTGCAAATTTTGCTAAGGTCATGAGTGAAAGTTGCCTTTTCATGGTCTTTTTGGTAAGCTACTTAGCCACATAACTCTTTGCCCCATTAACTGGGCAAGACTAGAAGCAGCCAGTTAAAGAAGCAGAGGTCTATAACAACAAATTCAAATCAAGAACAATTATAGAAAAAAAAAAAAAAAAAGAATACACAGTAGTTGCCTGTATCATGCCTGGCTCAAGCTAGTAAAGGCCATCCCTCACTTTCACAAGCACTAAAATCTATCCGTATTTAACTTAAATATGTCAACTTTTCTTTTTTTAATAAATAGGTGATCAGTTTCATCCCTGCACTCTGATCTCTTTAACTCTGGCAGAAAAGCTTGATTTCAGATGAAAGAAAAAAACCTGATGCTATTTACTATATTATTTAATCTTTCATAAGTAAATCTCATGAAGAAAAAATTAACAATCACTCCTACAAGCCATCTCTATTGGATCTAACATAGCAAAGTATCCTTTTTTGTCTTGACATGCAAGTTAGAACCTGTTTTGAAAAAAAAGTGCATGCTTGTGAAAATTCTCTCAAAACGAATCTTCTTCATAGAAAAACTGCCTTCAAAACTCTTATATGCAATCTGTACCAGGGTTTTTTTTCAACACCACCACTCATGCAATCCACCTGTATCCCATCTGTCGCTGGAAAAGGCATTAAATGTATAACCAGTTAGGGCTGGGAGACCAGGAATTACATTGTGCTGACTTACACCCTAAATAATTTCACTGACTTCAGACCATGTACCAGTACAGAATCCGGAGTGAAAGCAAGACCCTTGCCATTAAGGGAATGAAATGAAGACTAAATTACTGCATACAAGGTTGGTGTGTGCATACCATCTAAAATTCCTCAGATCCCACCTGCGTGACTGCTGGGGCAAATCTGTTGAACATCTGTATCCTGGACCCAAGGGACTCCAAGGCTCTCCACAGTTACCTGATCATCCACAGTTACCTGATCATTCAAACCAGGCAAAGGGCAGCCTCAGGTCTGGGACACTTGCCATACATTCAATTTAAGGTGCAATACAAACCAGTCACAAAGATGTTCCACATTAAACATAGAACACTTCTGTGGTTGGTTTTCAACTGTATTACGCCATAAATTGGCTGAACATGTGGCATGTTGCAACCTATTCTACATTTCACACAATTATTGTGCAATAACTATAATGTCTGCCAGGGCTTTGAGTTGTAACAATTATGTTTTTTAGTAAGTATATGTAGAATTAGCAGTCTAATGTTCCAAGCAGGAGATGGCTCCTACATGTTTAAATGTCTTAACCAATACCAATTTAATTTCTGAAAAAAGAATAAAATGGTTCTAAGTTTAGAAATAAACAATTTTTTATTTAAGATATTAATAGTGAGTCAACAGATAATCAAGTTCAACTCAGCTACTGTTCAAATATTACAGAAACTATAAAATAAATCTTTATTTGATACCAGGCTTTATTGGTATTAGAATAAATTAAATTGTAAGGGATACTAAAAAGGCGCATTATAACCAGCCTGCAATCCAATAACCCCAGGTAACCTCTACATTTTACCAGCTACATTCCATCACCAGATCAACTTTCCCCCTTTTCACCTCCACACCTGTCTCACCTATTATCTCCCACAACCTCTGATCCTCACTGCACACATCTGTTTTTTCACAGATCTCCATTTTGCACGTTGGCTTCTATTGCACCCAGGACACCAACAGACTCTCCCAACACCTGAAGAAGGGTGTTTGTGCCCAAAAGCTTGCAAAGAACAATTTTTCCAACTATTTAGTTGATCTAATAAAATATATCACATTTACTCAAAGAACGTTCTCTGCTCACGTCTGTAGACCACCACAGCTACAACAAATACCCACTAAAGAGGAACTCAGTTCAGTTAGAGGTGTTCACTGTCACCCATTCTGCATGACTCCACCAAACTTTACAATACTGGGTAGTCAGCTCATTTTGGGAAAAGAGAAGTACCTACGTCACCATTTTCTTGTCTAAGAAATATTGGTCCTTTTTGGCTCCAATGACTCTGCGAAGTGACACTTCTTCTTTATCAATCTTACAAGAAAAAAAAAAAATGACACAAAAAAGACAAATATAACCACTTGTGAGAGTTATCTACAATGTCAAGCTCATTTTCAGTATTTAGCATTTAGATAACAAGAAAGGGGAATCATTAATGAAAATTCAACCAACCAAGAGAACAAGAAATCAACAAGAATCTAAAGTGAAAAGATTTTCTGTATGAGTATACTTGTTCACTTACCGGTAACCTGTTGTCAGAGTTGTCAAAAATGATTTCCACAAAAGCTGAAATAACGCGTGGTCCTGTGCCTTCCTAAAAACAGAAAATATTTATCTTTAAAATAGTGCTTGGAAATTCTTAAGGATTTTTTTGGGCATTTTTCTGTTAAGGATTCAAGAATATATTCACATGTCACATTCGACAAACTTCAAAGTACATTTCTAAGAAGTGTACATAGAAGTGAGATATCAAAAAATCAATTTATGCTGTATCTTCTGCCTGTAATGCAGAATTTGTATAAGACGTAAAATAATTACCCTGTGCCAAAGAAGTATTATCCAATATAAATCTAGCCTCCACAGGGTGCACTCCCCAGAAAACACTACTAAAATGTCTGACAGTGCAGCAAAAGGAGGTTGTTCAATATTCTGAAATAAAATATGCATTACAGCAAAAGCTTTGTTATCCGGCACCCACAGTGAATGGATAACAAAATATGCTGGTTAACTGAGTGACCCAAACAGGTGTCTTTGCCTGTTCGGGCTGTTGCCTCTCCTGCTGCGTCCAGGGCATCGCTGACCCTCCTCCGGGCTCTGCAGGACAGGGAGAACAGGCCACGCGTAGCCCGCCATTCCTCAGCCTGTGGGGGCTTGGCAGTGCAGGCTGCTTTGCCCCAGGCTGTGGGGGCTTGGAGAAACCAGAAGTACCACGGGTGGCACTTCTGGTTTCACTTGATCTTACAAGCCAGCATGCCAGTTAATAGAACACAACGGCTTGTAACGTGCTGGTTAAGGAAGCTTTTACTTTATATTGTTATTTTGTAGTACTGTATCTTTCTAATTTGAGTTCATCAAGAAGTAAATGCCTGTTAATTAGAGGTGAACCAATATATCTGTCTGTATCGTATCGACACCAATAAAAGAAAAAATGACATTATCAGCAATCAGCCTTTTTTGCCTGATGTGACCAATAATGCCATCAATACATGCCATGCGCACGCGTGCAGCTGCAGCATGCACGCAGACAGGAATGCAGGTCGGGAGCTTGGAGAGCAGCATCCACCCATTACATCTGTGAGGGGTGGGGAGGGGGAAGTGGGAGGGGGCAGACTGAGGGCCCCGTGGTGAGGGAGGGAGTGGGGCTGGGGCAGGTAGGGCATGGGACAGTCACGGGCAGTTCATCCAGGGGGCATGGTGGGGGGGGAGTGTTTCGTGCTGCTGCGCACCCTCAGGGGAGGTACATGGGGCACGTGCCCCCCAGATCTGTGCGCAGGGTGAGGGCAAGCTGCCCGCTGTAGGCTCAGGGCCAAGGACTGTGCTGGCCCCTTCCTGGCATGGGGGCTGGGTCAGGGTTCCACTCAGGGTGGGTGGGCAGCAATGGCGGTGCTGGGAGTGGAGACTCCAGCAAATTTTGGGGTGGCCATAACCCCCCTCCAAGCACCGCCAACCGCCCCAAGCACAGCCCCTACCCAATCCCCCCCCTGCTGGGAATAGCTGAGCACAGCCCCTGGCCCCAAGCCCACAGCAGGTAGTCTGCCTTAGCCCACACACAAATCCAAGGGGCACATGCCCTCCATGCTTTTCCTTGGGGTGCGCAGTGGTGGGAACCGCTCCCCTTCCCCATGTCCCTGGACAAGTCACCCATGACTCCGTTCCACACTCTGCCCCAGCTGGGCAACACCTGCCCCTGCCCCACGCCCTCTCTCACTGTGAGGAGCCTCGATTTGCACCCCCCGGCCTACAAGCCAGACTCCGCTGGGCTGCATATCAGCAATCGGATCAGTATCATTCAATATGGCTGGTTAATAACTGGCCATCGGTATTGGCCACAAAAGATTCTTTATGGGTGCACCCCTACTGTTAATTGTAAAAGCTCTTTCAACTTTAGTTCAACATGAAGATGCATATAAATCATTTTTAAGTATTTTCACTTACATGCAATAAAGCCAGTCTCTGTTCTGGGCGAAGATGACTAAACTCATCACTGAGGACGAACTGAATTGCTACAATAAAAAGGTACAAAAAAAAGTATGTTTTCTTTTATGAATAGTACACAGCAGAGGCTAACAGGTGCACTTAAAAAAAAAAAATCAGTATATTACTGTAACACAGAAACATTACATCTATCTCAATTAGTGAAAACATTCCTCCCCACACACACACACACAAAGCTCTTGGGTTCCCGGTCATTTAGATTTGTCTACACAAAGCTGTCCAACTCACCTGGGGCCCCAGGCTAGATCCCAGCTTCTGTGGTTACAGTGGGGTAAGCAGCAGCAGTGGGCCAGGAAGTCATTTGCCATGGTGAAACAGTGGTGGGATAGCTGTCTACAGGGTGACCAAAGGCTGTTTCACAGCCCCGACTTTCCTGCCTGCTGAGGGCCATGCCTGCCAGGCCCCAGACTCCACAACAGGCCATGTTCCCAACTAGCCATACCCCCAACTTCTGGTTGCCTGGCAGGTGGGATGGAGCAGGTCCACAGGCCAGATCCAGCCCATGAGCCACACAGTTGAAATCTCTGGTTTACATTAGGGGTCATTCATAATAATGCCCCTTTATTGATACTGTTGGCATATGACCCACCAGGACTTACATGGTGTATTTAAATACCAGAGCACATTTAGTCCCAAATAAAGGTTAAAAGTCTAGAAGTTAAAAAGTGAACAATTGTTTTTTTAAAAAAAGCTTACTGCAATATAGAAATTTGAGAAAGCAGAAGTGGCACTATGGAAGGTGCCCTACATTGTCAGACCCACAAGTTACAGTCAAAACTAGCATAAGGGAAGGCTAGGGAAGAAAGAGAGCCTTCAAAGGTCCATAGAAAAGCAAACTGATGCCACATGAAATATTCTAGAGTTTGTTTTCAAGTGACACAGTGAACTGCAAATGCGAAAAAAGGGCATAAAACAGTTAAAAATCCTACATCTGCTTTTCAGTTTTCCACCACTTATTTATTTTTAAAGCTTTCTTGGCCCTTTTTCAAGTATAAGAGATCTACACAGACAAAGGAATCTATTCTCTTAGTGTAATTAAATGCATAACGTAAAAACTATTAAAAAAACACCTACAGTTCTTTAATCATCTAACAGGTGTGTCATAACATTAGGCAAAGAAATTTTAGAAAAAGCAACTGTTTTTATTTACTAAAAGAGAAGGAAAAAAGTTACTCACCATAGAAAAAGTTACTTTTTCCAGATCCATTTCTTCCCACTAAATATGAAAGTTAAGTTACAGATTTTTAAAAGCCGAAGTAAAACAAACTTAGGAGCAATAACATTTTTAAATTCTGTTCACAAAATTAAAGACTCCAAATTTAAACAAATCATTACCAGAGCAAGAGAGAATGGGCCTCCTGCCTAATATCCTGCCCTGCCCCTCTCCCCTCATACACGTCTGGGATTTACAAAACCTGTATCAGAATATTTTATCTTCTCTCACTGAATGTCAAATTAGCGTGCTTCAGCATCTATTTATAACAGGCCTAAAAGCATGTGAACATAAAGCTAAGATCGACTGTTCTTGTTTAAAATGATCACAAATGAACATAAACTTGTCCATTTAGGGTTCAACTAGACAAAGACAATCCAATCCAATCCCAGAGCCATAACCATGCTTTGGAAATTTTACTTTGGAGACAGGTAAGTCAAACTGATTTTTATCATCAATAACCCAGCAGAAAAGTAGCAACATATATGGCAGCAGAACTGCTAAAATATTGCAATCTGAATTAGGATTTCAAATACACTACTCTAATTGCATAACATTAATTTCTTGAAAACAAAATGAGATCATTGCTGGCTACCCAATGATTCTCTCAAGGAAGCCAATGTGCTTAGCAAACAAAGCCAAACACATCTAAAAGATACATTGACTATCAAGCCACAATCTTATACAGTTAACTGTAAATAATTAATACAACTGTGGTTTCACTGAAAAAGGCTAGTTAAAAAACCCAAAAATTTGTTTTCAATGCAAGTTAATACTACTGCCTTTATAAAATCCTATAGGAAAATCAAAGAGTCAAGGAAAAGACAAAGTTTAAATGCTCTAAAAAAAACCTCTAAAATAGAAAATGCATTTTTTAAAAAAAGTTTTATTTAGTATTACTCTATTCAGAACACTGCTGCAAGTACAAATATCAATATATTGTCAGGGCCCGATTCAAGCTGACCCTGCATAAGTATTTCTTTGCAATTGAGACAGTTCTTTTGGAGGAAATAAACAAGATCACTTAGTAATCGGAAGAACCTGGTATTTGCATCTCTTTGGAATATGTGCGTTAATTCACAGTTTAATGATACAGTTAACAATCATGCACATTTTGTTGGATATTGCAGTTTGACATTTTAATACAAAGTATCAAATACTGTTATAACAAAATGCTACTTTCTATATATTTCTTTAAAGTCAGTTTTAAGTAACAAAATATATAGCAGTACTAAGATACATTAGGAGTCACAGTGAATTTCAGCAAGAATCACCTGACATCCAATATATATACTGATATATCGAGGGCAGCTTATAGTAAGCAAAACAAAACTTAAGAGGGGAACTAGCATAAAACTACAGGTGTTAAAATAAAACTACAATCCACCAAACAGTATCTTAGACTAGCTTTGGTTATTAAATTCCTCCCCAGTTAGAAATGTTCTTCCAGTACTTCTGAAAGATGTCCAGGCTCTAGCTCTTTCATATATTCTACCGCCATGGTTTTGCAACAAGCCCTATGTACACAGAGCCCCACGCATTCATAGGGCTTCCCTGACTGCAACAGATCTTGGGACAGGTGAGGAGATATGCCAAAACAGATGATCGCTACAAGCCTGGAACCTTAAAAGATGCTGACATTTTGGCAACTATCTTAGTACTGAATGATTTCTGAAAGCAATTATTTTCCTATGTGGTACAAGAAGAAGGTGTCCTGTAATACACCACAAAACACAACTTCAGAGAAGTATCAGATTTTAAGTGTACTCAGTTGCCTGACATTTGAAAGGCTATCAAAAAAATCAAAAGACCTCTAATCTGAATCTTAATAAAATAATGACACGTTATTTCATATTATTGCATGTATACTGGAAGAACTCACCTATGACATTATGCTTTGAACTGAATGGATCCACAATTGTCTGATCTCTGTAACTTCGAAACCCCTGGATGATCACCTGATGGATAAAAGCATTTAAAACATTAAAAAAGAGCATCTAAGCTGTTTCAGGTAAGTATCATAGTTACCAGTTTTTAGATTGTAATGTAACTGAATATGTTTTATTAACAATATATTTGGTCTTTTCTTTCAGATTTGCTGCTATAAACAAGGTCCACTAAAAAAAAAAAAAAATGCCTACTCTCACCATAAGCAATAATACTGGTTTGGTTACATATGCCAGTACTTTCTTTCCCTTTACTCCAAATTTTACGTTTGGTTCCTAAAAAAACACCCCTAGAAATAATGAATGCTTCAAGGTTCATGTATTATTTGTATTTAATTAATGTCAGAAGGCCCCATTATACTAGGCATCTTACAAACCTGACAGAAAATGCTTCCGGTCTCAGAAAGATTACAGTCTAAATAGCCAAGACTCAAAAACAAATGGGGAAGGAAGAGGAAGACACCACAAATCATTCCCTAAAAGTCTGGTGCTTGTTAAAAGAGGGTAAAAGAATGAATTAACAAACTGAATTATATCATGGAAAACTGGTTTACACTAGCATCCTGTCATTTTGGATCCTTCACCCCGTTATAATTCCACTGTTATTGTGCAAAGGGAAGCAGCATATGACAATCAGCAAAATGCATACAGGATTTAAGAGGTTGTTGTCAGTTAAATGCATCAATGTCAACACTTTACTCAGAAATCAAATAATTTTACCCCTGTTGGATACTATATACATCTGCCTGTAATCATTTATAAAATAAATCAGATCAGTACTGGCAACTGCAGCTGTCTTAGCCACCAATTTTCTTTCCCCTCCACCCCATCCCCCGGACAGCTGATAACCAGGCTGCAATCTTTAAGAAACAGCATGCATGCCCTTCATTCATGGCAATGAAAATGTGTGCCACTTCCTCCTCTCTCATGGCACAGACAGAAGTGACAATTTTCACTTGATCTTGCCCCTGGAAAGTGCTTTACAGCCATGACCAAACACAAGTGCATAGCTGCAGAGAGCTTTAAAAGGGCCCAATTCCACAACAACCTGAGCCCGCATCACATGAGGGTTCAGATGAAGACACTCCAAAATGGATCACCTTCATTAATGTCTGTCTGCATGTGTCATGAGCAGGGGGAGTGAGGCAGGGAGGGAAGAAAATGATGGGAGTTTGGTCTGGGGTTTTTTCAGCCAGTGCTGGAGGGTGGGGCAGTTGGATTGGAGTCCCCCACCTCACAGCTGAGGGTGTCTGGCTTGGCCCAATGAGGTGCCATGACAGCTGGAGCAGGCAGCGCTGGGCCTGAGAGGTTGCCAGTCCCTCACATGGTGCACAGCCCCAGGGTGCTCCTGAGAGGTCATGGCAGAACAACAGCTCCAGCCTGGGAAGCCTCTGTTGCAGCCCTAATGGAGATCCCTGCTGTGCCACTGCCCCTCAGGAATGCCCTGGGGCCATGCTCACTGCATTAGGGGCCAGCAGTGACCCCTCAGACCCAACACTGCCTACTACAGCTGCCAGGGCACCTCCTCAAGCTGAGCCAGCCACACGCTCAACCCTGCCTTAAGGCTGGGCCAGGTCCCACATGACTTCAGCACCAAGGGTGAGAGGGGGAAGGACAAAATGCAGGCAGCAGGACTGGACACCCTTCCTCCCCCCGGGGACAAACCGGGGAGCCCCCAGCAGTGCAGAGGAGCCTTCCAGGTCCAGGCTGTGGCACAGGAAGCCTGTTGCTCTTCTCAGGCCCCACCGCTGCAGGGGTGGGGCTAGGCAGACCCACTTGCTGTCCAGTCTCGCTGCTGCGGCTACTATGGGAAAGTCCTACCTGACCTCCATAGGGAGCTCCACCCCTGTCTTCCCATGGCAGTGGGA
Organism: Crocodylus porosus; assembly: GCF_001723895.1. Lineage (NCBI taxonomy): Eukaryota > Metazoa > Chordata > Crocodylia > Crocodylidae > Crocodylus > Crocodylus porosus. Next base: position 20,459,520 of record NW_017728951.1, read on the forward strand.
TCCAGGCATGGGAGAGGTTTGCAGCCCTGGCCCCGGCCCCTGGGGATGAGGGGAAGCCTTAGACTCCCTTAGTGACTGAGCCATGCCCACTGGCCCACACCCGCAGCTCCCCACTACTGACCTGGGGCCCACAAAGTGCCAGGCACATGATGAAAATACGGGGTGGAGACTGTTCCTGCCAGAGCTCACTAAATAGGTACACATACTATTGGTTAACCACTTAACCAATATAACTAGAGGAGGTTAAATACATATATTTAAATTGTATTAACATCCCTAATACACAGCTAAGATTCCCTGCCTTGCTAAAACACCATAACCAATACCACCAAGCTAACAAACTTGCAGAGGTGCAACAGAATAGAGCTCTTACACAAGAGATCCCCCAGAGTAAGTGGGAAATTGCCCAGAATAACCTACCTTCTGGGATCTCTCAGACAGGTAAGACAGACGGACAAAAGGTACACTTTTCTAATGATCACAGATGAAATCAGCATAGCACCAACATTATTTCCAAGGTAATTGGCAGGACTAAAATATTACGCATGGGCATATAATCTTCATTCTTTGCCACCAAAATAATCACTGCAACATATTTACTCTATTACATCCATGTCTAAAAATAAAACACCTGGATTAAAAGGAAAAAAAGAATTCCAGATTCTGTTGATTTGTTTAGTAAATGATCCTCCTTCAAAAATGAAAATTTCAGAAATGGGAAGGGAAATCTCTCAGCATGAACCAACCACTTACTTGAATAGCTTCTCTAAAAGAACTAGTTTTGCCAAGCACTGCTGAATGGCCAGTGAACTTAAAAATAGTGCCAGGACCTCTTTCTTTGCCTTTAGACAAGAGGAGCCTACATCTAATTCTTCACGGGACTCCCTGACAGCTCCAGATACTCAGTCACAGACAAGAGTTCACTATCAGTCTAGCATACCTGGATGAAATGCAATAATCCACACATGACAGTGATGTCATCTTTGAAGCAATCCGAAAACTGCAAATAGTCAGAAATATTTACTTCAGGCAAATTAATTAAGCTGGCTGTTTGCCATCTGGAATTTTTTTCTGATCCAGGCTCTATGGGCATTTTATACAAGCAAGTACCCAGCGCTGTGACACTTGTGGTTGTATAAGCGATGACATGCAGGTCAGCACTGAGAAAATGGCAGCAGCACACTTGTGAACACACTGGGCGTGCTTTAGTTTAAAAGCACCACTGTCATTTTCTGCTTGTTGACACGCATTTCACTGCCTATACACCTGTACGTGCCACAGCACAGTTCGCCTCGGCTTGTGTGCGGAATCGACTCTGCTCCAAAGCAGCGGATCTCTGGCACGTTGCGGGACAGAAAAGTACGTGTATAAACGCCCTATGGCATTTCATACTACAGCGACTTTTTACCACTCTCACAGACATAAAACTTCAAAGACCATGTCAGTCAGTTTCAGAATAAGACTTTTTCATCAGTGCCCTCTAAAATTGTTTCCTTTTACCTCCACAATCCTCAATAGTCTGATTGTTGCTACCTCCAACCAGCTTTTCACAGTATCACACTCTTCAAGCTTCAGGAAAGATTCTGTTTCTAGTAATATCTCTGATCTTGTTTCCTTTCAACGTCCACTGCATTCTTTTCACTTTGAGCTGCACACCCTCTTCCCGTTATCCCCACATCAGCTTCCACATCTAGGCTACCTTGCATCCTCTTTTGCACTTCAAACCCATTTCTTCCACAAGGACCACCTATGCTGGGTGCCTTAGCAAGTCTCCCCATATTCTTACACTACTCCTCTAGCCCAGGGGGAGCCCCATGGCCAAAATTTCCAGCTGAAACACAGGTAAAGATACTTCCACCCCTTCAGGCAGTGGTTGGGCCAAACCTCAACTGCAACTGCCATGGGCCCTGCAGGAAGTCGTGGCCTCTCCACCTGGCTCTGCGTGGCCACAGTTTGCTGGTCTGCAGTTAATTCTGGCCTGGCAGCTGACCAGGCCCAGCACCAAGATGTGGCCCAGAGGTTGGGAACCCCTTCTCTAGCCCACATGTGTACAACTATAACTCAAATTCTATTCTATTAATAAAACAGTGCCAATATTTGTTTCATTACTAGAATAAAGGCCATATAATGCAATGAGTAGGTAGCAAATTTAAAAATAACTAAAGAAAGTTCTTTTTCACACAGCGTGTAATTCAAGTGTGGAACTCACTGCCACAAGATTTTGCAGGAACTGACAGTTTAGCCAGATCCAAAAGGGGACTAGGCAAATTCTTGGACGAACAGTACATGGATAGTAACATACAACTACTAAAGTGGAAACTCTTTAGACCAGTTGTTCCCAAACTCTTGACAGATTGCGCACCACCAATTTAAAACACAACCATAAGTACCACCAGAAAATTTTTCAGTTCAACATTAAGTACCACCAGATAATTTTTGTCATAGAAAGTCATTATAATAAATCTGTTAACGTATACCACTGACAGGTTGTCTGCATATCACACTGGTGGTATGCGTACCAGATTGGGAACTGCTGCCTTAAACCTTAAATGCTGAAGGCTGCAAGTGGGAGGAACAGGGAGAAAAAAACCCCCTAGTCATAACTTGACAAAGTTCTTTGGGTAAATCTGGTATCTTTTCTTAGACCAATTTCTTTTGGAGTAGATTAGGCAAAGATGCTTTCTAATTTTTGCTGAAGCTCTCCTGCAGAGCTGCGAAGCCTACTTGGAGTTGCGTGTAGTAATCTCAGGATCGTAGATGTTTAGTCCTCATATACACAGGGGCGTGTGTGTGTGTACACAACTTTCCATAAACAGATATGGAAAGCTGTCTATATACACACACACACACACACACACACGTATGTATACATGTAGGGCCGCTTTTCCCCACGCTCAGCACCAGCTTGTAACCTGGCCGTGCTGCCAGCCTGGGCCCCACCGGCTCCAGCCTCACCTGTCAAGGCTGTGCGCAGCAGCGGTAGCTGCTGCCTCCCTGCTCGCCACGCTGCTGTTTGCTGCTGCTGCCTGCCCAGAGCACACACTGGGCAGCCCAGAGGTGGCAGTGGCCAGACAGAATGGCCTGCAGCCCACAGGCCATATTTTGCCCACCACTGATACAGGTGAATGGATATACAGGGGCGTGTGTGTGTAGATATATATCTATCTGTGGAAAGTTGTAAACATATATCTGTCTATATAGACAACTTTCCATAGATATATACACACACACACACACACACCCCCACACACACAAACAAGGGAATGGACATATGTGTGTGTATGTATTAGTGCATGTACAACTTTCCATATATGGATAGACAGATATGGAAAGTGGTCTATATACATACATAGGGGAATGGATAGCTCTCTGCGTGTGTTAGTGCGTGTACAACTGTCCGTTCAAATACAGATGTGGAAGTGTCCATGTCGACGTGGACAGACAAAGCACGAGGCCAAGCCCGCCCCCCCCTCGCGCGCGCGTCGCGGCGGAGCTCAGCCCCGGGGGTCCCGCAGCGCCCCGAGCACAGCGCGTCTCCACATGCACACGCGTGTCCGGCGGCGGGGTCCGCGGACAGACGTACTCCAGACATGAGCGCCCCCGCCGTCCACAACCGGACGGGGCGGGGGAGCACCGGCATTTGTTACCAGGAAAGGCCCGGCCCCGCCATGAGGGGACCCGGGCAGCACACCCGACGCCCCGATCCCGGCGGGGCAGGGCCCGGGGGCGGCGCGGGCCTCACCTGCTTGATGTACATGTCGCCTGCGGGGTCGGAGGCCACCGCCCCCACGCACGGCAGCACTCCAGGCCTGCCCCGCCGGCCCCTCACACAGACAAAATGGCGGCAGCACCGCCTCCCGCTCCGGCTCGGCGCGCACCACTCGGCGGGAGGGAGGGAGGGACGCGAGTAGAAGGCTCTCGAGTAGCGCCCACAATGCCGCGCGCGGCCGGGCTTCCCCCCCCCCGCGCGCTGGGAGAAGTGGTTCCGCCCACTGGAGGGCGGGTTGGGCGCCAAAGGCGAGTGCGGCCAGAGCGAGGCCGCGGGAAGGGGAGGGGCGGGGCCTGGGGGAGGGATGCCCTGTTGCCATGGCAACAGGCCTGGGCGCATCCTTGGGCACCTGCTTCCGCTCGCAGGGCCCGAGGGGCTGGGGTGTGCACCCATGCACCCAGTGCCCGCCCAGCTGGCCGAGGGGTTGCCAACCCTCCCTGGCGTCTCTGGGGATTGGGGACCGACCTCTGGGAGAGAAAGGAGAAAATAAATATTAAATGGTTGAATCCGGATGTGTGCGGACGTGCGGCGGGCTTTTTTTCAATGCAAGTCGCGCATCTTTGCTTTCCTGACGGCGAGTCTAGGCCCCAAATGATATTTGCGCGCATCCACGTTTTGCATCGGAGGTGCGTCGGCGTTTGGGAAACCTCCCGGGATAGATTCAGGTCGAGTGGGCCCCGGACGAGGGCACCGGGCACCTGTGGAGACAACCCACTTGCAGGGGAAGGAGAGAGCGATGGACTGTGAACGATGAACCGTGCTTTCTTGGCCGAAATCGGAGAGCCCTCCAGAGCCCTGGGCCCAAACTGGATGCATGAAAGCTAAATCCTTCGATAGCGACTAGGTGCAATAGTCCCTGGGCCTCAATGCCTCACCTTCGTGCAGTACATCGTTCAGATTTCCCCAGGAGAAAAGCCTCCCCATGTTCCAGGTGGCGTTTTCTAACCCTGACATTCCCTATTAAGGCAGTGATGATTGATGTGATTCAGAAATTCAAACAACGGTATCTAAAAAAAGAAGAGAGAGAAAACTTAGAAATAATATTTGCAGGCAGCTTTCTTTCTAAGGCTGCGAGCTCACGTTTATTTGTGGGGCAATAAAGTGCCTCCGTACTTTGTAGCACTACAAAAACAGAGCGCTGGGAGGGGGGCGTTGCACACGTGCAAAACCCCCTGGCTGCAACATGAAAAAGTCACCTCAAAGAAAGGCATGCTCTCCAGCCAGGGGTCAGTACAGGCTATTTTTTACTTCCCATTCTGGCCCCAGGGAAGCTGGTCCAGGAGTCCAGCAGACTCATCTGATCAACTGTTGCTGCCCCAAGACAGCTGATCCTGCTGAGAGCCCGAACCTGATCAGCTGTTGCCACTGCCAGGAAGATCTGCTTCTGGGCGTGTTCAAGAGCACAAAGTCCTGACAATGTTGGGTGCATCTACACAAGACACTTAAAGCCCATTGGACTAATTCTACTGCATATTAGCACGGCTGGCAAAAAATCAAGCTAATGAGCTAATAATGTGCGGTAGCTTTAGTCCAATGGGCATTAAGCGTCACACAGAAAACATTCATCTCCATTAATGCTCAGTAGCTTTAGTCCAATGGGCATTAAGCATCACATAAAAAGCATCTGCACTAGTGCACAGTACTGCTGATTACAGTGCATTAAGTTAGCACCTGTAATAACTTACTGGCTACAGGTACTAACTTAATGTGCATTAATGAAATTGTGGATGTGCCTGCTGAGTAGCTAGTTTCCTAAGCCCCGCCATGATCCACAGATGAGGCATTTCTCTGTCTATTTTTCCTGCAGGGTTTGATGCAATAGGCACTTTCTGAACACAGCTATGAGCTGGAGCAAGTCAGGCTGCCTCTGCTCCACCTTGGAAGATTTGGGTCAAGTTCTTCTTCTGTTTGAAGGGCTTTGAACCTGCATTTCCCAGCTGGCTATATATTATTCTAGAATGGTTGCCCTCAGTCTCTCACTTCAAAGTTGTTCTGCTTTTCAAGAGATAGTTGATTGTTTATCAGGCCAGAGAGACAGAACATGACTGTACTTCAGGGGTTTGTTAGTACAGTGATTCTCAACCACGGCTATGGCAACCTCGGGTGCCTTGGGATCCTTTCAAGGGTGCCACGGTATGCCACAGAATATTAGCACTGATACATGTGCAAACACAATTCACACGATAAACACAGAGATTTCAAATAGAAATCTGTAACTGTGGTCTTGCTGAGCAGTTTCCAAAAAATAAAATAAGATAAAATAAAATGCTCAATTACTTTTTTTTGTAGTAAAGAAAGAGTAAAAACTAAGAGCTGGCATTTTCCAAGGGATGTTTTGATTTTATCCAGGGGTGCCTCCAGTGTAAAAAGATGAAGAACCACTGACTTAAAACGTGCACTTAAAATGGGGGAGACCTGGGTTTCAGTCTTCAGTGAAGGTCTTAGTATTATATACTCAGCGTTCATTGGGGCAGAAACATGCGTCTCCCTCCTCCTAACCATTAAGCTATAGGATCATTCTCTCCCCAATTTTCTTCTCCATGAATATTTAATTGTTTTGTGAAAAAACAACAGCTGCAACAGAAGAAAGATAGGCAAGAAAATGCCTTGTTTGCGAGACAGCCTGAAGATTAGGCATGACATGAGCTAAGTGATCCAGTTAGCTCAGTGGTGAAGGGTTGCCAGTGGTTCCTAAATGATGGGTTAGCTCTATACTATAGCTCATGACATGAGCTATGTACTAGTACTATACTAGTATAGTATAGGCATCTACACCTTTAAGCATGCAGGCCAGGTCCTCATATAATTCAGGGCAGAGTGAGTGAGTGTGCATATGGGCATGGGGATAAGATAAAGCTGAACCTTTGCATTCCCTTGATCCTGGGCTGGTTGCAAGATGGCTCAGGTTCTTTGACATGAATTAGAACAACCTAATCTGAGTCAGCTGCTAATAACTTCAGGAGTCCATGCAGCAGGTAGGCATCACTCAGGTGTAGTTAAACCTTTATCATGGTGACCTCCTTAATCCCTTACTTAATCACCTTGGAGAAAGCTGGCAAAGGAACTGCTGTAGCAGTGCTACCCACCCTTCTTCTCATGCAGCAATGGAGAATATGATCCACCAACTCCTGGATGTTTTGAATGACAGTTCAAAGACATGCTTAGAAAATAAAATCCTCCTGTTTGGAGTTAAGGCACAGAGCTGGAAGCAGTCACCTTTGATGTTTGAGATGACCGGACTGACTGATTAGCTTTTACCAGAGTTCTGAAAATAGATCCCTGTATGGGAGTAGTAGACTTGGCTTTGCTGCAGTTTTTGCTATTGCTCCATCTTTGTTCAAGACAATAATAGGAATGATGTGCACATTCTGCGAGAAATAATAGGCCAGCAAAGATTAGCCCGAGTCTGTATCTACTCCTTTATCTCCAAAGGAGCACATGATTAATTCCAGAAGCTGCTGTCAAATGTGCAAAATAAACAAATTGAAGAGAGAGAAAAAATGTTGTCTTTTAATCTCTTTTCATTATAGAAATTGTGCGTGTTAATTGTGATAACAGTAAAGGCAAAGTTATGAAAAGGAAATGAGATTTTTCAGCTGGACAGTGTTCCATCAAACGTAAGTCTTACCAAAATTAGTTTATATGTATAACAGAATCCCTGTAGCTATCCCCTTTATAATTAATAAAAAAAATCATTCAGAACATAATTGCCTGGTTCCTGTCTCTCTCAGAATAATAGATTGGTGAATTACTTCCTCTGTTTAATGTCAGCATCCGCAGTGCCCCAGCCACCTTACCTGCCCTTTGATAAAATGTTTGTTACTGAATATTGTCCACTGGAGTGGTGTTATAATACATTTTCCTTCTACTTTCAGCCAAATTGTTTATTGCTGCTTCTACATAAAATACAACACGTTGCACAATAAACCGTACATGTTGAATGAATCATTCTGCTGAACAATTACAGGAGGAGAAAATAACATATCCAGCACTTCTGAATGACACAGTTGAATTAAAAGAACTTGGAAGAAAAAAAATTACTTTCCTAAAATTGCGGTTCTGAAGCACTTCTCATTTTAGGATCTTAACATGTTTTGAAGACATTATCCAGTTCAATGAGCAACTCTTTGAGGTAGAGAGGTACAAGTTCTTAGTTTTGTTTTTACAGGATGGTGATATGAATTAGAGAGTTTAGGGGATTTGTCCAAGTTCAGAGCCAGTGTCTTGCTTCCCAACCCACAACTGACCCAATAGATTGCACTCAACTATAACCAGTTGGAAAAAATGAGGGGTGAAGAGAAACCGGGAGGCGGGAATCCCCCGGTTTCCCCAAAAAAACCCCAAATTGACCAAAATTGGAGGATTGTTGATTGTGAAAGCAGTCTGTTTTTTTAAAATGTCAATCAGCATTTTTTTCTGATTTTTGCATTTCAGTAACATCTTGACATTTCAAAAACACTGATCAGCTTGAAACACGAAGTGACATGGAACCTACTGCTGACTATCTCCACAAGTGGCGCTGAAAGTCGGGCACCAATAAATCAGTATTTTCACTCTTGCAGCTGGGCAACCGGTTGAGCCATGAGCACGGTGAGTATCAGAGTAGGCAATGAGCAGACCCCAGCCTACCTAAGCAGTCGCATTAGACCATTCCCTCACCTATAAACATCACATTCAGAAGGTCAGCAGTAAAGTCTCTGCATGGGTAGCTGTCTTAAGATGTTTAGTCAGCATGACACGAGTGCCAAATTCAAAATGCTCAGAACCCCTGCACTCGCAATGGGAGATGCCCCAGCAGAATATTGTGCTCCTGGATGGTCCAGAAGCTGTCACACTCAAAAGCTCGACACGGTATTTAACAGTGCACCGAGACTCATAATAGGCTGCGCAACTTACATACAGAAGTATTCCCTGTACTCTTGGGCATTAGACCAAATGATATAAGAAAACAGACCCTAACATCTTTACTGGTAATAGAGGCAAGAGATGACAAAAACAACTTGCTCCATCAACTGTTAACTGAAGACCCAAACAGATGGAGGCTTAAGAGGCTTAAAAGTCGTAAACCATTTTTACATGAATTCCACAAGCTCCGGAAAGAGATTGCAGATGCTGAACCAAACCTATGGGGAGCCACAGAGTGGGCCAATGGCTGGGAAAGGTTAAGCCTATCCCTACAGCGTTTTATACCAACCCCAAACAAGTCCCACATTGGGCCTGACCTTGACAGAGAAGCATGGGTCAAGCTGAACAGACTGAGATCTAGACACAGACACTTTGAAACAACACTTACCAAAATGAACAACTTGGACAGCCCTCTGCGTGAATGCAGTGTCCGACAAACAGCACAGCACTTAATCGAAAGCTGCAATCTATACAAATGCCCAGATGGGGTACATGACATCTGGGCATTGAGTGATAATATGAGACAGTGGTGCATAGATTTGGAAGTTGATGCTATAGGAAAGAAGCAGCTCTAAACACTATCTAGACTCAATGGTGACTTAAAATAGCAGAGGGAAATACTCAAAAGCAAAATATCCCATAAGGTGGGGGCATTGAAGGTCATGCTGTTTGGTACAAGGAGTCCTTTCCAGCATAGAGCACCTAGAAATATTCCAGTGGAATTTTTTACTTCTCTGATTCTCCAACCTTTCCCTCTTCAAGGCCAATCTTCCCTTTTCCTCTCAGGAGTCTGGATAGAAAAACTGCCTTTACCCTTGTTCTGTCATCCTGGTAGGTTCATTTAAAATACTTTTCCACATCCGCCTTTCAGGGTACATTAGTTTGCACGGCTGTAACTGTGATTGATTACCAAAAGACTTCCTCCTCTGTTACTAGAGTCAAATACAGTGGAGGACTCGGCACCGAAGTTCAAAAAAGCATGTGTCCAGCCACAAATAGCAGGAGACTGGCTGAAAAATCATGAGATTGAAGAACAATACATTCACTGTTCTTTTTTATTGGTCTTCTGTTTTGGGAGTTTTTATAGGTGCTATTTAAAAGCCTCTCTGTGCAATGGGGAGAGACAGAAACAGTCTCACTTAATCATACGATCACAAGGCTGGAACTTGAAGTTAAAATTTGGATATTACAAGAATTGGCAACACTGAGTGAGCACCTATGAAAACCAGGCCAAAAGCATCTGGGAGTGCCCTTCCCCTAAAGGAAACATTGCTGTTTTTCTTCATTCTCCACCATAAATTCACACCTGTATAGTGAAGCACCTCAATTCCTTTGTTCTCTTTTGAGGATTTTTGCACTTTCCAGACTCCAGCCCCTGCAGAAAGATGGGTGAAATCCAGGGCTGCGTACAGACATGAAACCCCGCTCCCGCCCAAAATGGCACTTTACTTTCAGCTTGGCACACTCCTGTGCCATGTGCAGGACATACCCAGAAGAGAGAGCGGATTAGTTCAACTTAGCTTGCCCAACATCTCTATAGATCGGGGGCTTCAGTGGGGCTTGTTGGCACTTTTATCTGGTTGTATTAGCTTTAGATGAAAGCGCCAACAAGCCTCACTGAAGCACCCAATTTATACAGACACTGGGGACCTGGGTCAAACTAGCGTGCTTCCTCTTCTGATAAAGTGCTGGGTTTTTGTCTTTTTTCACATCTGTCAGCAGCCTAATTTTTTTAAGCTTTTCCACCAGAAGAGATGGCCATTAAGGCCCAGCGCTGTTCCTGGTCAAGCACAGAGCAGACAGCACATTGTGGAAGATGGCAATGGTTGCATTTCATAACGCTGATGAGAATTAATGAGCCTTATGTAGCTAAATGTCTCCAAATCATCATAGGCATATACCAAAGCTGCTTTACATCGTGTCAGCCAAACATGATGATGTAGATATAACCCACACCCCACCTGTAACACCTAGGCCCTGGATGGCTCACTGGAATCAAGACCCTCTGGATCTCGAAGCAGGAGTTTCTAGTGCTGAAGCAGTAGAAATACCTTTGTTAGCCAGAGCTATAGCAAGTAAACTAGTATCTATATGTGAGGCAGCTTTCACTGGAGCGGGACAGTCCAGCTCCCTGGGTGAGTGCACTTTACTGTGATATTTTACACTGTACCTAATTCATTTCCCCGTGGGGACTGTTAATGGCCAGTTTGTCTCCAAGTCTTGGAATGAATTCCACGTGGCTGGCGTCTGTACAGCAGCATGCAGACAAGGGGCTGCCCTCAACCTGGTCACTGGAAGGTTAAAATACTATTTGTGCAAATAAAGGTCACAGCAATGTTTCACCCAGCAACACAGGCTTTAAAAATAATTATCGTATTTGTATTGAAAAGAAAAAAAGAGTGACTAGTGATACTCAGGAATGAGTGGTGGGTCATTCTGTGGCTCTGGGCATGCAGCCTTTACCACTCTCGTTAACATTAACTGGAGGTTTGCAACGAGGTGTTTTCTGTCGACCATGTGGGAACGTACACCCAGCTGACGAGCGATGCGTCACTTCTTTACGCCGTCACGCTGCTGCTGTTGTAGGAGTGTGGCAAAATGGCAGGTAGTAATACAGCACACTTTAATGAGTACCTGCAAACATATAATCAGCACTTACTACATGTGGAGACCACATCAATGCATGTCTTTCAGTAGATGCTGCAGCGCATACATGGTTTTTCACGGCCCTGTTTCATAAGGGATGGTTTGCTATAAATATCCTAGAACTAAACATTAGCATTAGAAAGGGGATAACAAGTAGGAACAGCAATTTAATTTATTCATCCTATACACCAGTCATTTTTTTGACTAAGCTTACTATGAAGGGATATAAATAGGATTTTCAATTTCCTATGTTTGTTTTCTTTCCAATTGTGGTTTCTTTTTCAATTTTTTTGAGAGACGTAGTTAAATGAGAGATATATCTTATTAGTAAGATGTATACAACACACTTATATAGAGAGGTATAAATGTCAGAGAGAGAGAGATTTTATAAAATAATAGCTTGGGTGCATTACAAATGAATATAAGTATTAATTATTCATTAACTTCATTCCCACCATTAGGTTTGTTCAGATCTTTCATAAAAGTTGCTTGCTTTGGGCAGTCAGCTCTCGTAATTATTTTTCTAAACTACCTGAGATTTGAAATGTGATTGAAGGATGACTTTAGAAGTCGTAAGTCAATAGTGTCGCCGAACAACACAGTTTCATAGTAGTTTCATAGTAGCTAGGGTCAGAGGGACCTGAACAGATCATCCAGCCTGACCCCTGACACATCAAGTATTAGTGTTATATGGTTCACACTGGTTACAGCAGATCACAACATACATTCACTTGTCTTTGCTTTCATGTCCTTAAGTAGAAACTTATTGCTTTGGAAATTCATCCCTCCATTTTGACACTAGATGGAGAAAGAACTACGATTCTCGGTACACAACCCACCCACTCTGGCCAAGCATGTTCTGCCTTTCGACACTGTTCAGAGCAGACTCAGCAAAGCATTTGCACAATTCTGCGGTGGAGCTGCCAGGCTCATTAAAATGATTAAAATAGCAATGCTCGGTTTCCATAATTCACAGAGCTCTCCCTTCGGAAGAGCATCAAGTATCCGAGCGCATTCCTCACTAAGGCTTAATTGACGCCATGGACCCCAGGAGGTGATGATACATCGCTGTAGTGTGGCACCACTTGCCATCTGTCATGCCAGTCTGGGGAAAAAAAGTTTTAAAAAAGTCAAAACTTTCTTCCAGAAGCTTTTGTTTCTCCAATGGAAGGCAAACCATTGGAGCATATGTTCTTGAGCCAAGCTTACAAGCCTCTCAAATTTGCAGCGCAGCAGTAGTCTCTTCCTGTTCTAGTTATTTCTTAGTCTCTCGGGTAGAACACGTGTTCTGCTAACCTTTCACGCACACTGTATACAGGGGTCTCCAAGAAACCCCAAGTCGTCATCTTCCTTTTCCTGTGGCATCCTTACTGAATACAACCCTCTGAAAGGAGTCTCCATACACCAGCAACGAATTCAGAGCTTCCAGCAGGTGAAAATCCATTCCTCATCATCAGGCAGATATTTTATTCTCTTCCCTGCTGGGCACACATACAAGGTCCTGTGTGTACCAGGTATGGCCAAGGGCCATCTGTTAGCATCTGGAGCCTCTCTGCAGCATGGGCCTAAGCAAGTCACAACAGCTAGCTCAGTGTCTAGATCTTCCTCCTCCTGGCACTGGAGACAGTTGATTTAGCTGTTATGCCTCTCCGGGTCTATCTGCACCTACCAAACCACCGGCTTCCTGGATCCCCATCTGGACACCAGCTCCAGCCCTCGTGGACTCTCCTCTTCTCTCTCCTGCCCTTACTTGTTCTGCTCTTCTGTCCCAGGTGGCAATCTGGTCCTCTGCCCTGCTTGAGCCTGCACTGTTTGTCCGGGCAAAGCGCTGGCTTTATTTTGAAGCTCCTTGTGTGACTTGCTGACCTGCTGCAGACACAAGCAACTCATCCTTGTTATTGCACCCTAGGCCTGGGCTTATCCTCTCTCCAGTTCCCAGATGCTCTGGGCAGCCAGGCATCTCCCTACCTACTCCAGCCTCTGCTCCAGCCACTACTTTTCTCTCTCCATTTGCAGCTTGGGCCATTCTCAGGCTTGGCCTGGGGACCCTGGCCAAGGCAAAGCCTGGACACTGCTTTGGCCTTATGCACTCCAGTTGTCTTCGAGACCTGCTAGTGAGATGAGCTGTTCCCCTCCTACCTCCCATGCTCTCATCCAGAGCTGGCCCCCGACTCCTTCTCTAATGGTTTAAATGCAGCATTTGAGTCAGCTCTGCTCTGGTTTCACTGCCTGGCTCTGCATAACTCTTCCTGAGCTGTTCATTATTACTCATGTTTCTGCCTACCTTTTCCCCAGGCCCCCTTCAAAAAAGCCATTGCTCTCATTGCTTTCCTATCTGATCCAATGCCAGCTGTGAGGGTGGCTGCCCTCCCTGGACATTTGTCACCAGGGTGGGAGGGCCTGCTCACCTTCCCCCTCCTCTGCCTGGCGGAGGGAGCCATGACAAGCTGTGAGCATCTGGACCCTCCACGTCCCCCCTCCCCCTCCACCGCTCACATCCAGCTCTCGCACCATTCCTGACTTCACGCTTATTTTCCTCCTTCCCCCCCTCTCTCCAGCCCTTGCTTTGCTGTTTTCGAGACACCCATGCCAGCTGTAAAGACATTGTGCTCATGCAGATCCTCTTCCTATCGCACTCTCTCCAGCTTCTTGCTCTCTCACACACAGAGCTGACATTGCCCGTGCAGGGGTCGTCTCTGCCAGGGGCCCCTCCATCGCCCCCACTCCTCACCCCGGATCAGCTCATGTGGTTTGGGCATCTCTCTTTTAGGTCCTGCTGTTCCCAGCCTGTCTTCCCTCCCAACCACCTTCTCTTTCTCTTCTTTTGATGGGCACTGCACCTGACACATCTATCTCACCCCCAGGTACAGTCCTTTACCATTGCCCAAACTGGGACTGTTTCTTAGGATGAGCGTGTACAGTGTCTAGGTTTTCTTCCCATCCGCAGGGCTCTTTGGTCTCACGTCTCGATTACTACACCATCTTTCTCTAACCTGGACAAACACCCTCTTGCCTTGCTCATCTCCATATAATAGGCTGTTGCAAAGATCATCCCCCTGCTCCATCACTTGGACCATGTCACTCCCCCTTCTCCATGGCATCAAATATAGATTACCGGGCATCACTCCCAAGACCCTTCACAGCCCAAGGCCTGCACTACCTATGATCTCCCTACGACTCAGCCACGGAGCAAAACTTTTGTGGGCAAAAGTAAAAGGATCGCCATGCACCTGATGTCAGCATGAAAAAGGGACAAGTAGATATTTTTCATGCGTTTGGTACCATTTGTTTTTCCCAGCTGACTGATACTATCAAAAAGGGTCATTGCAGGGGGCCCTGTCTAATTTATATTGCTTAGTAATTGTATTGTGGTAGAAAATATAGATCCCCAAATTGTGCTAGAAAGTATAGACCCCGAAAGGGATCCGGGCCCCATTCTACACACACACACACACACACACACACACACAATCCGGGCCCCATTCTACACACACACACACACACACACACACACACAATCCGGGCCCCATTCTACACACACACACACACACACACACACACACACACACACACACACAATCCCTGGCTAAGGTTTTGTGTCTGAGTGCCCATGACAGATAAATGAAGGATTATCTTCCCTATTTTTCAGCTGAGGAACTCAGAAATAAGCATCTTGCCCCCGGTCCTATAGAAGGTCTACAGCCAGGTCAGGAAGAGACCTCTGGTCTCCCAAATCCCTCTGCAGGGCCTTAACGCCAACCTGGAAAACCTGCCGGCTGCATCTTTCTTTTGTCTTCTTTCACTTTGGAAACGAGTGATGGTGCCAACAAGAGATATTAGAAGCAGGCCAGTTTCACTTACTCCATTTAATGTGCACGTTGAATAAAACATCCTCCGTGACTTTGGTGGCAGTCTTGCCACTGACTGTTGCAGCTACACAGCAAGCCACGCACATCGCATGGAGCTCACCTCCCAGCTGCTTTGCAAGAAAATGCTTGCTTTCCCATCAACAGCTGTTTCTGACCTCTGGTGCATTGCAAGATGGATTCTGCCTACCTTTATGAGGCTTCAACCTACAGATACTTGCTGATGCTGCAGAAACACCAAAAGAGGGTTATGGGTATTTTCTGCTAAGTACAAAAATGGGAAACCCTAAGAAAACGTACCTTCCTCGACATTAAAAAAGCTTAGTTTATGTTGTATTTGAGCTCCAGATATGCCACTTTAATGCAGGATATCATACGTCAATCAGGCCTCCGTCTTGCTCAGTGCTTGGACGGGGACGCTGAAATTCGGGATGTCGTAGGAAGCAGTGCTGGTAATTCAGCAGCAGGTGGCAATCTTTCTTGTGAGATGTTACTGACCCTGGAGGGTGGCAGATGGGGCTGTGCTGACAGAGATGATTAAAGCAAAGTGCATTATGCACCATCTTAAAACCCCCTCTGCCATTCACACAGGAGGTGTTATACCTATTTTCCATGTAGGCTTTCAGCTCTGAACTCAGACCACTCTCAGACTTCACTCATAAGGATGTCCCAGGGCCTTTCATAAGAGAGCGTGCTGGTGTTTTGTAGGAAGAGCTAGGAAAGGTACAGAGAAGGGCAATGAAGATGATCAGGGATGTGGAACAACTTCTATCCGAGGAGATCCTGAAAAGGCTGGGACCCTTCAGCTTGATGACTGACGGGTAAATATAGCAGAGGTTTATGAAGACATGAACGGTGTTGAAAAAGTGAACAGGGAACCACTATTGGCCAGGTTCTGTAATACAACAACTAGGAGGTACGTGATGAAATTATCAGGCAGAAGGTTTAAAACAAATAAAAAGAAGGGTGGGTTTTTTTGCACAAGGCACAATTGACATGTGAGACTCATTGCCGCTGGATGTTGTAGATCTCAGAAGCATAACCGGGTTTGCAAAAGGGTAAGACAAATTCACAGAGGACAGATCCGTCACACCACTCGGGGATATCCCCTACTCTTTGTGCCTGGCAGTGTACAACAGGGCTTACCCGATTTTTTCCTCTAAGGCATCTACTATTTGCTATTATAGCAAATGGGATGCTGGGCTGGATGGACTGAGCCTGTACGGCATTGACTACCGGCATTAAGTATTTACTTGTCTGACTGGAAAGAAACATTAGGTAGAGTAGCAATTAGCACACTTGTTGGTTGAGTGAAATAATGATAAATAGCAAACAACAGGATTATTTTGAGAGTGACCCTTTGCTGACAGCCAAATGGTTGGTATGGGAAAGTAACTGGCCTGATCATTGTCTTTTGATAAAATACCAAAAACATAAAAATACCAAAGAAATGTGGCTTAATGGTTAAGTTTACTGTAAATTACTTTAACTTTTAACCAGACACCAATATGGACTTCAGCATCTCCTCCAGCTGAGCACTCGTGAAGGATTTCTGCCAGCAGATGGCAGAATCTGAAATCTCCAAGGTCATTCACTACATAAGGTTGATGTTTAAATGACATTAAAAGACCTGAATGCAGCCAGCAAAGACCAGGAGGTTTCTCTGTTTTTTGCAGCCTGGTAAATTGGACATGCACAAGGAGTCTTTCCAGGCTTGCACGCCTTGGGAAGGAGGAGTCGCAATGGGCAGAGTGCAGTGCTGGCTCTTCCCAGCTACTCCCACGATGGACCTGCTAAGAGGAGAGCCGTGGGCAAAAATCTCGAGGTCACCTTTCTCCATACGTGGATCCCCTTGGAGAAGACATGCCCCACTGGGGTCAGCGGGGGAGATATCACTGTGCAAGGCATTCTGTGTGGCAGGGGAAGGACCTATAGCTATTATATGGTCCCAAGCACACATCAGCCCAGGGGTATTGCGCCTCGGCTTACATCTATGTCTCTGGACACTGAGGCACACCATGCACCCCACTCGGGGGGCAGGATTTGCACCAGCGTAGCACTTGTCGAACTACATAAAGGCACCATGTCCTACTTTTCTGGTAGCTGTGCATCTGCCTGTGCACTGGGCATGCTTGCGGCTTGGCCTGGAGGATGGAAGTGAGCTGTTCCTCATCAGAATAGCTACAAGAATGGTAGGAAGGTTAATTACTCACAAGGAATATCCCCACACCAAGGTGACCAGCCTGGCAGGCAAGTGGTTGAAACCATTCCTGAGAGCTGGCCAGCCCGGCCACCTGCCCTGCGCTCGGCTGTCTGAACTGAAGCCATGTCTGGGAAAACAGCCCTTTCCAGATGTCCTGCATGGTAGATGAGGGGCTTTGGAGAAAGCAGGGAAAAGAGGGGCCCGGTTCCCAGGGCTGTAGGTGTCTCCCCTGGGCTGTAGATCCACTAGCTAGGAAGCAGCTGTAACCAAAGAGAGGCCTTGAAATCCTCATCGTCCCTTCTCAGCAGCAGAGGCACGTAGTCTAAGTCCCTGGTGTGCAGAAAAATCACAGAGGGAGCGTCTGAGCATCTCTAGAGGCATGTGTGGTGAGACAGGCTGTGGGAAGAGAGGAAGAGGAGGAGGAGGAAAGTTTATGTGCATGAGCTCAGACCCAAGGCCACATCATCCCAAGGCAGACTTTTCTCTCGTCACTGTCCCCACATGCCAGCTCATTTCCAGCTAACTGGAGCCTTGACTTCCACAGGAAGCTCCTTGTCCTCCCCTCCATGCCCACTGCTGGCCTCTGGCACAGATTAGCTCGCCTTAAGGTTACAGCTGATCTCTCATAGAGGACCGATGTTATCTGCCTCCCTACAATCCCCCCAAGAGTGTAACTGACTGCCTAAGTACGAGGTCTCCCCTGGGCTCCTGTCACCTGGACCTGACTCTCCTCCTCGTGCTGTTCAACTGGTACGCCCTCCAGACCCACTGAGCACGGGCTTCCCAAATCCGATCTGCCGGCATCACCCTCTTGCAAAGCCAGGTCAAGTTCTGCCTGGCATTTGAAAGCCAAGGCAGGCGAGCCATCTTAGGCCCACAAGCTGCAGCATCCTCTACCTGCAGCCAGGCGGACCTCCAGAGATGCGAGTGCTGCTCATCCTTTGAAGATCAAAGGGGAGCAAAGATCATGCCCCCTGCTCTGTTATTCCAAAGGATTTGCTTGGTCTTGTCTCTCTCTGGGCCATGACCACAATGTTAATTAGCACGCATTATCTCTGCTCCATCCCACAGAAGGCCAATAGAAACAGGACCTCTCCCAGTTGCCCTACAAACGTGGAGGCCTGCTAGTATCAGTGGAAGTCACAAGGTTTCATTTGGGCCAGTTAACAATATCGCAGCTGCTTTTTCACCCCTGGAAGGGAATGCCAATCCCAGTCGAGGATTGATTGAGCCGACATGATTTTGAAGATGTCTCTATAGCCAACTGGTAGCGCAGCTTTGTTTTGTATCAGGTCCCTCTGACAAACTACGCCTCAAAATGCTTTCGCAAAAGGAACTGATACAGAGCAGCGATTGCCACCGGATGATAGGAAATGAAGGTAGGCGCTCCAAATTCTGCTGTCATTCATGCTGACTTCATAGGGGTTCCCGGAGGAGTCAGCAGTGGAATTATTGGTATTTTCCAGCCAGACAATACCATTTTCTTGTCCATTGAAGTTGCCATTTATGGGCCAGTTTTGCAAAGGAGACTCTGCTGAGCGCATGGGAACTAGCGGTTGCTGCTTTTGTATTATTCCCGTCTGGATTCAAGGAGACCCGTCTCCCCCCTCACCATTACAACCCCTTCTCCTCCGACACACTCGCAATTCCCAGTCTGCTTCCCATTGCAGCAATTAGAAGAGGATTCTTTGTTTCCTTTCTCTCTCTCTACCAGGAGGGGGCTGAAAAGGAGAAGGAAGTGGGAAGAAAACCAAGAGAGAGAAGAAAAGGTCCGAAATGTTAGATGTGGCAACCTTCTGCAAGTGTCGGCAGACATGTCCCATGCGTCCGGGTGACCCTTCTTCAAGATCCAGCTGGCCAGGCAGGGGGGAAATGCAATCTGAGCCGATTCGAGCGCATTCTACTTTTTGTTCCCCCTCATATGGCCTTGCACACACACACGCATGCGCACGCACACAAACTTTCCCTCTCTCGCACATTTTCTGAAGCACATCCCCATCAGACGTCACTCCGGCTTAGAGAAGTAAGCACTCTTCACAGCTGGGTTTAGTAATCTGAACTGCTGGGAGCCACTTTAGCGCTCAGTTGCACGCAGAACTGCACACCCTCCGATTTTCCCTCTTCCCAACAAGTGCCCCCCCGACCAATTCTCTGAAGCATATCCGCCCGCATATGCCATGCCAACTGCCAGAAAACCAGCTGCTCTTCACAGCTGGATTTAGCCTGCTGAACGATGTCACTGCTTTAGCAGTCAGCAGCACATAGACTTTTCACCACCCACCCAGGGCCTTGCATTGTCTGCTTATTGCTGGAGCGGCTGGCATTCCCGATAGTTTATGAAGCTATTCTATAAAAGTTCTGCCCCACGCTTTTTACTGAAGTAAAACCTTTTTTGTAATGGAAATAAAATCTTCTCTCTTCATCTTGAGCATACAGGTTTGTGGAGGATTGAACTTAGTAAATAATAATAATGGGACTTTGCTTTGCTGACGCCCCCTCTTCTGAGGATCTCCAAGTGCTTTGCAAACCTGCGAGTCCTAGCCTGGTTCTTCCTCATCATGCAGTCCCCCGGAGCATGGTGACCCTGTCACAAAAAGCCAGTGTTAGACCTTAAAGGGTCCCTAAAAGTAAAGTGCACAACTCTGCTCCTTCTTAGTTGCAAACCTACTTCAACCAATTCTTATCAGTCCTTCAAGCCGGGCCCCTCAGTATGTTAATTTGTCTAAACAGCACCTTTTAGCTGTGTCCGAACTTGAGTTAAGCAAGTTTCCAGTTCACTAGACTTAAGTAACTGGACTGTAATGGTTAATGCAGAGGCTCAACCACGCCTGTCCTTCCTTGGCTGCGATTTGTTCTCATCTGAGTCCTATAAAACAAGTTAGAATAAATACAGGTGCCAATTGAATGCAGGAGAGATAAGGCCATGAACCAGTCCTTCAAGGTTATTTCCCCATGGGCCCAGTCCAAATCCCAGTGTCATCTGTGACAGTCCTCCCAATGCCTCCAGTGGGCTTTGGCTCAGGCTCCGTATTTATAAAAAGGCTCTGTTGCCCCCCCACTATCCGATCCTGCCCACTTTGCAAAGGAGTCTCAGA
This sequence comes from Crocodylus porosus, assembly GCF_001723895.1. NCBI lineage: Eukaryota > Metazoa > Chordata > Crocodylia > Crocodylidae > Crocodylus > Crocodylus porosus. Next base: position 20,480,004 of record NW_017728951.1, read on the forward strand.
TTCTGTGTCTGACAGAAATAAGGCAGCAGTCCTTGAAAAAAAATGACATGAAAACCTCTCCAGCACTTGGGGAGGTGGCACAGTGCACTTGCCCTCACGTGGGTAGCTTCACGGGGTGAAAAGTCCAGTGGCTCCGAGACTGGAAATGACTCTAAGGACCTTTGCTGTCAAGTTGGGGCTGTAGAAAAGCGTATCGTAAGGCTGGGTTTCCGAAAGCTGTCAGCATCCGCCTCACTCCGTTCCCGCTGTCTCCAGACACGATGTGCTGAGATCACTGTCTACCATGCGGAGCAATATTGTCTAAGTGTTACCTAGGGCTCCGCTCCTTCCCTGCATCCGGCTCTCACCTCTTGACTTATCTGTCCAAAGCGCCAGCTCTCTGCGGCAGGGTCTGCCATTTGTACAGCACCAGCCACAGTGGCATCCCGATCCAGCAGCAGGGCTCTTTGCTGCAGCTGCAATACAAACAGCAGCCACGACAGTAATAATAAAAAGCTGATGGCCACATGAGCCGTTAGCCAGGGGCGGGCATTTATTTTAGGCAGAGGATTGCTTACTGAGTTTCAGCAAGCCATCGAGGGCTGCATGACAGGCAGCCCAGGGCAGATTAGTATTAATTTTCTAAACTGTTTAGGGGCCTTGCGGGCCAGATAGGATGGTCTGGCGGGACGCAGCTGGCCCCCAGCCTGCATTTTGCCCACCCCTGTGTTAGGCCAATGCCGGGTACTTGGAAAATCCCTGCTTCCTGCCACAAACCCTCTTGACCACCAAGCTGAAACAATGGGTACTCAGTTAGGCTATGACCATCCAGACTCCTCCTATATAGTCTTGGCACGGGTCTGGATATGCATGCGGGCAGCCAGAGAAGAAAAACATATCAGAGCTGAAAATTGAATTTCTCTCATAATCCGCATTACCTTGTGAATGTCTGGGTACTTGTAATTTTAAAGCTGAAATAGATGCAGAGTGAAATGGCCCCGTGATTTATAACGTGAATCTAAAACAAAGAGGGACTTTAAAACCGAAGCTCCAGGACCAGCGCTTCCTTTGATTATGCTGATGACTCAACCTCTCTCATGAGCTATTTTCATAGCCCTTATTTAGAGTACTTACTCATGTCTCCGAGAAAGCCTACAATGTGATAAAGCAAATGTCAGAGATCCGTAATGTGTGGTGGGGGTGATGGTCACACTTCCCCCACCAAAAATCTGATTTCCACATTGATGTGGCTCTGCAAATTGGCTCCTGCTTTTCCCCAGACACAGTGAGTTGGCATTGTCTCTCCCTTCCAATTAGCACAAGCCCGTGAAAGGAGGGAGGCATCGGGTCAAACCCCTCCTGGGTGAGCTCCATTTCCTTTCACCGAGTTACCACCACAGCGCCTTGGGTCCTTAGCCGAGCAGCGATGCAAGTGTTATTTTTAACATACAAATGACAACATGTGCAGAAGATCGCCTGCATTCAGGTTTTGTCACCTGGGCTTTTTCCCCACAGGAAGGCAAGGAATTTAAATAAATAAATCAATGAGTGGCCCACTTTAGCTATGCCTGCACTGCTGAATTTGCTGCCGGATTTACACAGCGGCAGCCAGCTCAACTTAACAGCCTCATGGAGACAAGGGATGTATTCGGTAGCCGTGTTGGTCGGAGACAAAAAGAAATGCAAAACTCCAGAACTCTTGGTTCAGAGACGATCCCTTTTATTAGACGAACTGGGAAATGGCACAAAAAAAGAAAAAGATCATGTTTTTGCGATTTCTTTGTTGGTTTAATAAAAGGGATCATCTCTGAATCAAGATTTCTAGAGTTTTGCATTTCATGGAGGCAAGGCGTGGATAGGTTTTCCTTTTGTCTCAGTGCAGCTAGCTGAGTATTACTCTATAGTCCCAGACTATGTGATACTCTAACTAGCTACACGGAGGTAAACGCTGCAGTATCTTGTGTTTAGATGACCAAACTGGTGCAAAAAACCCAGAACCTTTGTGCTGTAAAGGCATCAGCTCAGTGGACTAAGGTTCGCATAAAAGAAGAGGTTTAATCCTATGAACAGGAAAAGCCGAGCTACCGCACACCAATGCAGGCCCCAAAGCCCATTGCAGACTAAAACAGCGGTTCTCAGCCTTTTGCACCTTATGTCCCACCAGCCATTTTGCCAAAACCCCTGGTCCCACCATGATAAAAACAAAATCCCACTTTTCCCAACAAGTGTATTTTGACATTTGCATGCATTTTAGTATTATATTAATCATTCATGGAAATTTTTAAGGACATTAGAAGTCCCACCGACACAACCTTCACATCCCACCAGTGCAGCATGCCCCGCTGGTTGAGAAACATTGGACTGAAGCAGACTACTTCTTGACTGCTGATGGGCAAATGGACCATGGGCCCTTCCCTGGGTGATTTGCAATCATTTAAAAACCTAGTAGATGGGACATGCCTGTGTCTATGAAATCTATGAAATGAGACCAGCTTTAAAGGAAAAATCTATCTACCCAACCATGGTTAAAAAAAAAAAAAAGGCATATTGGAAAATGCAGGTCAAGTAACACTGGGCAGCTTTGCTGCATAGTCATGGGCTACTCGGTAGAGTGCACAGGGGAACGTAGTTGTGTGCGTTAGTCTGAAGTCAAGCGGAAGGCAAGGTAGGTTTACACCTTGTAGACTAGGGATGGGCAAAATATGGCCCACAGGCTGGGTCCAGCCCACCAACTGATTGCATCTGGCCACAAACTCTTGGGATCCAACCCGTGGGCAGCCAGCGGCTCTGGCTGCCACGTGGTGCTGGGTGGGCAGAGCTGTTTCCGCTGCACCAGGCAGGTGGGTGGGACTGCTTCTGCCCAGCCCCGACATGGTGGTGGCAGCTGTGGACCCGGGTGGATGCCTCGATCCCCACCCAGAACCTGCCACATCCAGAGCTGACGCTGGCACCCACCCAGGGCTGCTTCTGGGCATGAGCTGCGGGTGCAACCAGCAGCTTCTGGGGTGGGGTGGGGTGGGGTGGGGATCGTGACACGCTGCAGCTCTGGGCAGGGTGGGGATTGGGGCGTGCTGCAGGTTTGGGAGGGGTGGAGAACAGAGAGACAGAGAGAGAAGTGTGACCCTCCAGCCCACCCCCATTATACACTAACCAAAGTACGCCTGTGTGTGTGTACACACACACACAGAGCACAAGCTTTCATGGGCTAGAGCTCACTTCATCAGCTGCATCAGGGAGAAAGTCTATGGGAATGTCAATATGACATGCATCGGACTTAGATTTGACTCACTGTTACTAGGGGCTGGATGCTGGAGCTGGCAGGAGGCTTAAGGGTCCAGTAGAGGATTTAAACATCTACTTCCAAAACTGCAATCCTAAAAGCCCGACTCCACAGCTTCCCTTATTTTCTAACTCCCTTGGTGCCTAAAGCTGCACCTCTGCAAATGCCTTGGTCTGCCCAGTGCAGATGGGGACGAGCACATGGGTTGAAGCTCGTGCCTACGTCAGATCAGGAGCCAGAATTCCTTTGTCTTAGTCCCGAGAGGAGCTCAGTCCAGCAGCTGGTCTCGGAGCATGTCCAACACCTACCGGCAGGTTCGAGCACCACATTAAATGCATCTGCAGCTGCCCCTTTCTTTCCAAAGGGCAGTGCATGAAGGTCCTGTGGTGGTACCATGGTGGGGAACATAACTGCCCTTGCGCACTACTCGGAGGCTCAGCAAAGGGCACTGGGCTCCCCTCTAGGACTCCCACCCAAAAATTACGCACCAAAGTCCTTTATTGGTGGCTTACTGTGCTGAGGCTGCTCGGTGCTCTGGAAGAGAGGATTAATGGCTCTTGGAGACAATACAGCTTATTTTTATGGAGGATGCCTCTCACACCCTGACACAAAACATCTCCCAAAACCACGCTGGTGCTGAAGAGGAAGGGGAAGTTTGGCAATGGCATTTGAAAACAGGATACCAGGATACGGTTCCAGGGAGGGTAGGGACAGGTGGCCAGAGGGAGGTGAAAACCAGGCAAGTGACTGTGAACGGGATCTGCAAGCTGGAGGAAGCCACGGGAAGGGATGGAGGCGAGAGGCCTCTCAGGCAAGTGCGTAGACCTGCTTGGAGTTGGGGGAGTTTGCTTTGCGGGATTGCACCAGGCTGGGGGAGAGATAACCCGGCAAAAGTAGAGGCAGTTAGATGTCTCTCTTCGTTCCCTCCCTACATCGAAGCAGAGACCAGCAGGCTGACAGGTCTCACTTCCACTGCAGAACGACGGCCACGCAAGGATTTGCTGGCTTGGTGGCTTTCTAGCTGCTGCCAGAGGAGGCTGGAGTTCAGCTTAGCTTTCTGCCAGGTGTCAACACATTTGCCACTAATCCCGAGGCCTGGGCTTTAGTTGGAGGATGAAAACATCACTCTTTTCCACACCCCGCTTTTATGCACGTGTCCAAGGCACTGTTCACAGTGCCTGTGGCCAGGCAAGTCACCTGTAAGTCTTTTCCTCCATCACTCACCCCAGACGAGGAAATTCAGACTTGCGTCGCTGAGCTGGGGGAGAGTGGGGGGCGCACATTCAGGCTGAGGTTCACGAGGCCATTGCCCCTTCATTTCCCCTTCTGTCCTCTGCTCAGGCTGCCGAGGACGGACCGCTCATTCCTGGCACTCACAACTTCCCGCCACGGCCGTCCTTCTCCCACTGCTGCTCCCACCCTGCAGCCCAGCCCGAGCAGCAGCAACATACCTTCTGCCACCGTCTTTTAGAGCAGCTCTTCTCAGCTGGCTTTTTGGATACAGCTGGGGGAAGGACTCAGACCCTTCATTTCCCCTTTCCCAGCTCCTGTCATGCCAGATGTGTATGCCCGTGGAGCCAGCAGCCCTGAGCTCTAGGACCAGCTTCACCACTGACTTCCCCCAAGACCATCAGAAAATGACTTGGCCAGTCCAGGTTTCAGTCTCTGGGGAGTCCCGCTCATCCCTCCCTTGTGTCGCATCGACTCCCTCTAACAAAAGCTGCCGTAACTGCAGCAACTGCCAGGCCTTTGGCTAAGGCGGGAGTTTCCAAACTTCCTCACCGTGCACCGCTAGCATCAGACTTTTAACTGAGTTTAGCAGGGGCCTGTTGCAGGCTGCAATGCCCTGACGGACGGTCTCATGGCCCACGGCGTAGGAACCCGTGTGCTCAGGTGTTTTCCTGGGTGAAGTGCTGCTCCTACAGAAGTCAGTCACCTCCTCCCTATCTTTAGATGAACTCTGTAAGGCCGTTGGCAGGCCTTGTTGTTTTTCTGGTCTGGTTTTTATGACAACATTTTAACGTTTCATATCCTGTATGCATCGAAAGCCAAGAGGGACAGCCCCTGAGGATGTGACAATCTAGCAACTGCATTTCCTGCTTACACTGATTAACTAGACCTCATTAGGTAGGCCAAAGGCGGAAAGGAACAGGGGGAAACACCATTATGGGAGACCCAAAGCATCTCTTGAAACATTTAGTCCGCTCCCTTCCCTGTGCTCCATTTGTATTCTGGCTTTTCCAAGCTTATTCTGAATTAATCTTTTACGATTCCTGCCTTTCAGTGGAAGGAAGCTCAGGTTCTGTTTAGAGCTTGTGCGCTAAATTTTCTGTTTTGATGAAGTGGCAGGAAGAGGCCATTGGCCTGCAGCCTGCCTGACGCTTCACGTGAATTTGGGGCTCTTATAAAGAAGTATCCTACGCCCCCCATTCCCCAGTGTGCCTGGCTCATGGAAGCTGCTTGCAGCTGAGGGGGACAGGATCTAGTCATACTGCTCGAAGTGTACGGGCTCGTGGTTTTGGTCCAGGAAGGGGCGTCCCCAGTTCTGTTTTTGCTCTTAAACCAGACGGCACAAATGCACATCAAAACAGGAGCATCTGCACAGGCCACCTGGAAGGGAACCCACCACACTTCATGCCACTGAAAACCACAACAGAAAACTGCAAATGAACGTCCCTGCTCTGCCGAGAGTGATGTGGCTCTTCTACCCTGCCCTCCTCCTCTTCTCTAATTATGCAGGCTTTGCGGCGCGCCCGCCCTTTCGGTGGCAGCTTGCGGCACTGAACCGAGCAAAGCACGTTTTTTCAGAACTCGTGACTCGCTGCCCATAAAACAAGCAGAACGCGTCAACATTTGTTTCTTTATTAATTCACACTCCGTAAAAACATTTCAGTTTTTCTTTTCACATTCAGGAGATCTTCAGGAAATTATTGCCATTTCCCGTAGGTAAAAAATAATAATAATAATAATAATAATTATAATAATAATATTATTATAATAAAAAGGTCAACAGACAAAGCAGCAGCACATCTGGAACTCCCTGCAGACACAAGAACATGACGCAAAAAGGGAAAAAAAAGAGAGAGAGAGTCAGTCACCCAGGGAAGAAACGAAACCGTTTCAGCTGCAGGAACACTGGGTGGAAGTGACCATACTTACAATAGCAAGCCACGTAACACTTAGCAAGACCACTTTGCTACGCACAGTACAAACTGGTAACACTTCGAAGGAGGATGGGCTTCTGGTTGGTTTGGACAGGGGAAGTTTTTTGGTCTAAAATCCAGCGGTTACAGTTTCAGTCGATGGAAGAGTCACCGAGACGAGGGGTGGGTAGACATTCAAGTATTCTAGGGCAGTCCTTAAGTAACGGCAGGTGGGAGTACGTCGGCTCAGCAGGATGGCCTGATCACTTCACTGACCGTCCCTGGCTCTTTGCTCTGGGTGCACCCAGCACAAAGGCGCGTGCAGGAAATGCCACACCTGAACAACTCCAGAGAGGCCAATGCCCAGAACATCTGAGAAAGGTGAAAACCCCCTGCCATGCCTCCGTCTGCCCAATAACAGACCAGCTTCTTCTTGACCTCGGCCCCTGCTCAGCTCATTCCTCCAAGTGTGGGAACAAAAAGCGCAAAAGCAAAACAGATAGGCGAGTTGTTGCCACCTGGCATTGTGCTTTTCCAGTTGCTCTCTTTCCTGATGCAGCTGTTTATTGCTTAAACTTTAAAACAAGGCTTCTTAAAATAACATTTAAGAGGAGACAGGAACAGAGAGCAAGTTGTCTGGGTCTGGCGCCTTCACGGCTTCAGAGGGCCCAGGAGGACAGTAGTGAGCGCACACTTCAAGGTAAAAAGAAAAGTCACGTGTTTAAAAAAAGAAAGGTGTGAGTGAAATCTCTTGAAAGCCTGCCCTGTGTACAGCTCTGTGTAACCAGCATCTATACTCACATCTTAGTCTAAAGCAGAATGGCCATTCTGGCTGCCAAGTCCATGAGGCTTTCTGTATTGCACGTCCATGAAATGCTTCTCTTCGAGTCACAGCTGGCGTCAGAGGACTGCACTGGCTTGCACATCTCCAAGAGAATTTCAGCAGGATGAAGAGGCAGCGATCGGGCTGAGCTTGATCTGATGGACGGGAGAATGGATGGGCACAGAACTCAAGACTGAGGTAGGAAATGTGTAACAGGAGCCTTCAAAGCTTTTGCTTAAAGTCAGTTCTTCTGCAAAGAAAGACACAGCATCTCGTTTACACGAGGCGACAGGAGGGCTGGGAGTGGAAGACAGGATCTCCGACTCATACTGCAGTAGCTGGCCCATGAAACCAAAGTTGGGGGAGATTAAACTCCTGCGCTGCTTGATGTAATCAAAGGCCTCCTCCAGGCGGAACTTCTTCATTTTCATGAGATAAGCCATGCAGATGGTGGGGGAGCGCGAGATCCCCGCTTCGCAGTGCACTAGGATCTTGCCTCCGGCCCGCCTCACACAGTCTGGAAAGAAACAATCCAGTACAAACATCAGTTTTCGTTCTGGAGGATCCAGGGAGAGCGATACATGTCCGGGTCACCAGGAGAAAGGAGAGTCCCCATCACCCCCCACACCCTTTCCCTCGACAGGAAAGCACTTCATGACGGAGTAGCGATGCAAGCAGCAGACCCAGGTTTGAGTCCAGAATTCAGCTCTGGATCCAACTTGGACTGGAGCTTTGTCTGGGGGCCGTTTTGGTCCTGCCTCGAGTTTTCAGAGTAGTCCTTTCCCTTCCTTCCTCCTCCTGATATTTTTTCCAATAAATCTCTCTTTCCCCAATGAAATCAGCCCCAGGATAACACAACTCGCATGGCTGAGGTCTGTGCGACAAGAGTTTGGTACCCAACAGGAGTAGTAAAAGAAAGTGCACGTCCCCTTTCTTTGCCAGTGCTCAGTCATTGAGGCACAGGCCAGTGATAACCCAAAGCTGCCAGGATTATCAGAGTCACTAGACACAGTCGTGCAGACCCAAGTGAACCATGCTGGCTTGGGACACTGACCCACCTAGCCCCGCACCCAGTCTCCCCCAGGGGCAGGTTTCTTGGGCAACCAGCATTTTCTAAAATGAAGAACCTGAACCTCCCTTTGGTTCCCATAAACAGGGGCAAGAGTCTGTGCATTTTCTTTCTCCACACAGTATTGTTAAAGGGTCCTAGCTTGGGAGACAGCGAGTTACTAGGTTTGTCCTGGGCAACTTCTCCCAACACACCTGTGGTGATCCCGCAGTGGGACAAGGGACACGATTCTGTGCACTAAATGTGGCTGTGCTGGACCAGTGATGCTGACCCCCAGCTCTTTCATATGGATCCTCACTAGTTTTTAAGTCTCTTTACAAAGGATGTAGATAGGGAAAGTGAAGCAGCTCTTGCAAATTAGAGACCATACAGTCCTCTGGTACCAATTACTAGTCTGGGGAGCTACATCACTGTCCTGTAGGCTGGGTGAAGGCCCCAGGTTACTCCAGGCAGAGCTGGGTCCCTCGCCTTCTAGTCCAGCGCTCTGGCCAGGAGGCCATCCCTGGTCCCAGTTTATTATTATTGCAATATGATGACAAACTGGACCAGAAGCATAGCTGCATAGCTCTGCTGGTTGGACCCGTTTGTGGACAGTGCAGAAGACAGCTGGGGCACGACTGCATTATGACAGTCTCATACTGCTGCCGAGTAGCCTGGCTCTCAGCCAAGGCAAGACACTATCTCTTCCCCTTCTCTGTGGGCCGTTTCTTACATGTCCTGCAGCCCCTGGGTGGGGAAGCTGAAGTTAATTCCCAGGGTCTCCACCACAAAGTACACAAGAAACAGTACAAGGTCTCTAATTATAGCCCGGCTAGAGGATACTTGGACTTAAGTCAGGATATAAATGGCTTATGCAAAAAAAAACCTAGCATTACACACAACAGGAGGCCCCGAGGTTACTCATACAACACAATTATTGTTATTAGATTAAAGAGAAAATGCTTAAAATAAGCTCCTTCCATAAAAATCAAGTGTAAAAATAGACATGCTCTGGTCTGCTGCCTAGAGAAATATGTTTCCCAGTCCCAAAGCAAATGGGAACGTGCGCTCCTTGCGTGGCATTAAACCAACACAAAGAGCTAAACAAGTTATCATTTTCCTTCCTGCTCTTCCCAGCTATGCTGCAGCTGGCTAAAATTAGCTGTAGCACAAAAGCGACGCATGTGCTAGAACCAGCACGGAAGGGTTCAAGGTATACGGCACCGCACATACAAAATGAAAACCAAAGCCGAGTCTCTGGATATTTCCAAGTGACTCAACTGCTAGCAGAAGAGAAGTGGAAAAACAGACAAAACTCCCTATTGATCGACTGTGGGAAAACAGAGTTCCCCTTAAAATGCAAAAAGCCCCAGTAAGTCATCAGTACCAGGAAGCAATCAGAGGGTGTAAGTGTATTTACTACCCAGGGCTTTTTGTGATTCAGGTGAATCCCAAAGACTCAGCTAAACTGCCAGCAACAGACAGGTACAAAGGAGAGATGCTATAATTAAGTATTTGAGTCGTCTTTGCTTGCCTCTCCCCTGTTCCTGGATAGCACGGCAACCCTTTCATTATGCTATACTCTCCACCCAGTCTGCTACACCCATCTAAATCACTCAATGCTTTACAGATGGTTTGATGTTGGGCCTCCCCTTTGTAGTACTCCACACCATTAATTAGCACGCTATTAACCTTATCTAGGTCTAGTCTGGCCAATACCCCCACCCCGCCCCGCCCCTGGAAGGAAGGGCCTGTCCCTTGCATTAGGCCTTCACACACAAGCTAGAAACCAGCGGGAAGATTACCAGGGGTGTAGTTGTAGCCGTGGTGGTCTAAGGACATAGGCAGACAAGGTTCTTCGGGTGAATCTGATGCATCTTTTATTAGACCCAGCTTAAATAGTTGGAAAAATTTCTTACCAAGCAATCTTTCCCCCTGGGGGAAGATTAATAAGCTAATGCAGGGAAGGAGTTTCTTTGAGAGAAGTGGGGGGACATGGGGTGCTGATAGGCATCTACTTAAAGAAATACTTATATAGAACCTGGACATGTCTGTGAGATCTGGAAACGTGTGAAGGAAAAATAAAATAAATTGTGCTTCCCTCTCAGAAATTAGTTAAAACTTACTAGCTTCTACATTGAGCTGGGAAGATATAAATAAGGACTTTAAAAAAAAAAAAATGAGGTAGTTAAAACTGGTTAGGTCTTTCATGAGTTATCACATTTTTGAATGCCTTAGCTAGGTAGATTCAGTATTTCGAGGCGGGAATGTTAGCAAAGAGCCATAGATGCAGATTTAGAAGTGATGTACAGGAATGCAGCCTAGTATTAGGATGGGAAAATCAGATTCCTTAACTTGTTATGAAACCCTGAACAAATTCCTTAACCTCTCCAAACCTCAGTTTGTCCAGATGTAAAATAAGCGCTTCACAGGTCTGTCTATTGAAGCATGAACCATTCTAGATTTTTTTTTTTTATATATTCATTTTTTTTTTAAGTGGCACCATAGAATAACTATACCTACCGATGAAATCTATGGCTTCCTGGAAGTGAGAGCTGATGTCCGCTGTGTGGCTGTCCTCTACTGGGATCCATTTATAGCAATACTGGTCTTTAAAGGACTCTGAACTCTTCCTGGAGACATTGAGCAAGGCTGTGATGTGCAGGTTGGCTAGGAACTCGCACTTGGAAGCATGGTAGGCACTGCCAAGGTAAAGGAAAGGCAGGATTTCCACCGGACCACCCTGGAAATGAAGGAACAAGAGATATAGACATGAACTTTTTTTTTCCTCTTTTTTTAACATGAAGTTTCGCCTTAAGTTACAGCCAACTCGATGAAAAGAGACACTCGGCAGCAGAGAGCCAGCGTGGGTGCCCAGTCCCCGGCTGACAGTTTTAGATCCTGGTATTACTGGCCAGTGAATCATTGTAACGGCAGAGCCCACACAGAAGGAGGGTTTCATTTTCTTGCCCACATCTGTGAGGTATGAAATCCGATCCAGCCCACTCGTGTGCACAATGTTTCCTGCTCTCTTTAAAGTCCTTCCCCTAAGAACTCACCCGAAGTGCTTTCGTACGTCAAGCTGGGCTCCCTGGCGTTTTGATGAAAGAAAAAAAGGGGGGGCGCGATCACAACAGGGGCACGGGGAAAGCCTGGTAGCACTCCGGGTACAAGAGGTGGGACACTCAACACGACATGCCGTTAGCAGGACACCTCACGTTACCGGCTCTGAAGTGCACCCCCCCCCCACCCCCTGCCTACGTCCTGGTGACAAAGAAACCTGAAGACAGAACCGGGCTGAAAAGGGAGACAGGTTTTCACCCCCCCTCAGCCAGGCCCGTGCCACGACAGCTGGCGTCTGTTTGCTCAGACTCCCCCAGCCTCCGCGCTGCCTCCGCTTCCTGCCTGCCTGTGACGCAGCGATGTGGAGGCGCGACGCTCGGCACACGCACACCTGCCGCTGGGGCCACCTACGGCTCCCTCCCTCACAGATGTAATCTCGGTTCCTTTTTTCTGCCGCAGGAAGAGACGCTCAACTGACAGAAAGAACCCAGGCTCGCCGAGAGGCTCGGCTTCCTCGGGTTTTGCAGGGGGCTCGCCCCTGGGGAGCTCAGGGGACAGCGGCCCGGTCGAAGGGTGCAGCAGTCTGGACCCCCCCTCTTTCCAGCTGGCCACAAGCACTGTTATGTAGCAGGTGCAGGGAAAGCCACTGGAATCCGGGTGCTTTACTGAAACAAAGCCCGTCTCCCGCAGCACGGGAATCGAGCGTCCTCCTCGCGCTCAGGATAGGATAGCGCTTCGGTTGCAGGAAGCAGAACATCCCTGGAGGAAGCCATCTTGACCTTGGGCTGACATTTCAAAGCAGAAGTGTTCCCCTGGGCGTGTTTGTGGGTAGCGAGGATTTCCCCAGTGGAAATCCCACAAAGAGGAAGTACCCTGCCTTTCCCCCCTCGCTTAGAAACAATACAGCCTTCTCACAAGCCAGGCATCCGGGCCGACTCACGGGAGAGGCCTGCCGACTTCGGCTGGACCGGTCGGGGGCCACAAAGCACGTGGCTTCATCCCGGTAGCTTGTGCCTGTTCAGCTGAACATAGATCTAGGGGGCATTTCACAAGCGGTGTACAGCACGGGCCATTACAGACTTGAAAGCATCAGAGGTCCAAGACAAGAGATGCATAGCCCTTAGGCAGGTAATAGCTCTGGCTAGCACAGTCCCCTCCCCTTGATTTAAGAAAAATCTGCCAGAGCGACTTTTGTTGCTCACACACTGAAAAGAAAGCCCCTCTTTAAGCTGACCGTGAGCGCAATAAGAAAATGAAAACTCGGATAGTGCTTGGTAAAAACTGGGTTTTTTTCCCCCTCTTCGGGCTTTGTTTGGAGGGCAGCAGTGCAGGATACTTGCCAAGAGTGCTCAGAAGGACTCTTGGCCCGACATAAGGACTGCTGATCCAGAGGAGAAGAGGCTTTTTTAGCATAAAGGCCTTTTGCATAGTACCGGGTACGCAGCTACTTGACAAAGGGGACTCACAGCAGCTGCTTCCATCAGCTGTGGTCTATTGAAGAGGCTTTAATTGAAGCAACACCATGACTCCCTGGGCTGGCAATGTTTCTAGAGCAATGAACAGTTTACCAGATCTAGAGTAAGCCGATACCTGTGTTATTGTCCCAATATGCCACGAAGGCTATTAAAAAAAAAAGAGGAATGGAAGTTTTCTTACATCTTGGAACACACCTACCAGGCCCCATCAAGCTAAACTTGGCTGTGTATTTTGAATGTGCGACCGGAAGCTGGAATCAAAGAGCCCCACAAGCTAGCTACCTTAAATTCTTCAGGATTTTTTAAATTTTTGGACAAAGACCGAGCCAAAACAGAGAGGCTTCTCCAGGGCAATCCTTTTTAAATCCCTCAGTAATACCGCCAGTGAAGCTTAACCCCAGACGTGCAGCCAACACTGCTCTTCATCTCCCTCTTTCACTACCGAGTTTGTCAGGTCGTGTTGAACGAGTTTGCTCTGTTAAGTGTGTTTGGTGGCTCTAAACCCAATGCAACAATTAGGACCCCAGGCAAACAGGAAAAACCCCAGACCCACACATCCAGCTGGCTTTACTGCACCACCAGACAGGAATAAAGGGTGAATACTCAACTGCAAAGAGGCTGCTGACAGCAAACCCCCGGAAAGGGTATATGTGTGTGTATATGGGGGAAATTATTCACAGCTTCCCTTACACACGCACCTGATCATAAGCCGGTTTGTGGTTGACGCTCTGCTTCTCACAGTGGCTGTTGAGGTTTCTCTCCATTTCATTTCTCTCGGAGGAAACAAGTTTTACGTCCACACAGCACTCAGGATATTGCGAGTAAAAGGTTTCATATCCCCCTGGGGGAAAAAAAGAGAGTAAAAGGAAGATAAATTTTCACATTTCTGAAAATTTACTTAATGAAGCTGGCTCAGAGCCTCAAGTGCATCTAATAAAACAGGACGGTGCATAATACAGTATCAGCCCTGTGCCGGGTTTAGAGCATGCCATTCAAGAACAGCGTCGGTTGAAAAAGACATTGTGCTCTCAAAGCAAAAACTGCGCTACCATTGATAATTATTAACTTCCTCAAAGCTGATGGATGCAGATTAAAACTGTTTGGGAGTGTAACTGTGTTGGATCTGGCAAAATATTAACTTTGGTAGGGTGAGGACCAAACTTTTCTCCAATTCACCGAAGGTCTTCTAATACTCAACAGCAAAAAGGAGACCCTTATTTACAATAACCATCCCCTATACATCAGTTATTCCAGTATGCTTTGCAACAAACCACTGAGCATATTTTCCTTTTTTTTTTAAAAAATAAGGACAAATACAGAAAGGGGTGTTTGCATAGCAATTAATAATTATGCAACTACAAAGGATTGCAAGTTAATGAAAATGTTTCAACTGAAATCGATCCATTAAATAACAGCTTTAAAACTTAATGAAATCCCAGGACAGTCATTGATAACGGAGTAGCCCCACGCGAGCTATTTAATAAAATTAAGTAGGGCATTTATGTTCACCACTCTGTTAATGAAATGGAATTAATCCCATTATTACATTCTGCATCAATGCTTGTCATTGATGAAATGGTCACGTTTTCCCGCCGCGACTACTCTGCACAAGGCACATGCTTGCAGGGTGGATGTGGACTATCTGTGCAGCAAAAAACCCAACACAAAACCTGTATTGCAAAAAGAAGCCCTAAGCAGTAAGCTTAATAACTCTTGGGAGTGCAGGCCTTAAATCTGTAAGGCCACATCAAGCTGTGAGCGGCTTAGTTGCGAGTGTTTGTGAATGCAATTATAAGCAGCAATGTCCAGGCAGGGTAGTAAGGACTAGTTTGAAAACTAAAAGCAAGTGCTCAAGGTTTGAAGGCTGCAAGAAAAAGGTGCCTGCGTTGCGATTTTGTTCCTGGGCTACCTAGCTAAGGCTACAGGGAGTAATGCTGTCATTTTAACCCTTGGCTGCCTCGGCTGTCTAGAACAGTCTGTGGTCTCATGAAGGTCAGGGCGTGTTGCCTGCCCCCTCCAAAACCTAACCTGGGGCAGTGGCAGGGTAAAGTTTCCTCCACGTGACATCGGAGCCTGTGCCTTTCCACCTACTCCAAGACCTTGCCGGGTGAACGTAACAGTGCCAGTCAAGAGGCCTGGAGGCAAAGTAACTGTTAAAAATATAGGGGATTTAAGGTGTTAAGAAAGCCAAGTATGCAGGTAGCAGGTAGAAAGCATGCACGGTTGAAACACCTGAACCTTTCTTTGTTTGGATCATTCTCCCTGGCATCCCTGGCACTGGGAAAAGAGGACATACACTATTTGTATATTAGCTATAATAGCCAGTTATGACATTGTCATTGTTCCTGCTCCTACTCCAGACAAATCTGTGCCCATTTGCAAGGCACAATCTGTGGCAAATTGTGTGCGGCAGGTGAACAGTTAAACGTGAGCCCGAGGAATCAGGGTATTTGCAGGCCATTCTTAGCATGAGTCATCTTCTCATCCAGCCCTCCAGCTCTCTCCCCCTCACCCCCTTCCCCACTCAGCCCAACTCCCTTGATGTCATTTCTGCGAATATGAGATTGCTCATCACGTTGGCGAGCTGGGCTGGCCTTCATTTTTAATCAATAATTAATATGGTTCTTGGCACATGGAGAAGATAGTTCTGCTCGTCAGAACGAAGGGACGAGTTATTGCTTTCTGCTTCCACGATCTCCTCTCCTGCCTCCTTTCCCCCCCACGTGTGTGAAAGCGTGTGCGTGTCTCTCTCCCCCAGGCTGAGCTCATACCGAAAAGATAGAAACTGCACCCACACATAGGAGCAATCTGAAACATCAGGCCTCTTCAGCTAAACCAGCAGAGGAAGATGAAGCACGATGTTGCTCCGGACTAAGAGCAAGTCCTTAGAGCCGTGCCAGGGTGGGTAGGATTGGGTGGCCGGAGTCCTGTTTCGTGCCCTCGCCTTACTACGGCTTTGTGGCTCAGGCCCCAGTTAGAAACGTCATCTCCCTGGGAGCGACGGCACGCACCCAGCTCGTGTCACCAGGAACGGGCAAGCGGGCAGGACCCTCCCCAAACGTGGTCATCATTTTATAGCCAGGGGCTTTCGAAACAAAAATGAGAAATACATAAAGAGGCTTTAGGACAAAACCAGGGAGAGCTCCCAGAGAGCGACCCGCTGGGGCTGTACACCGCGGCCTGGCAGGGGCCTCGGGGTCAGGCAAACAGCACCCCCACTGCCTGGCCAGGAGCGACCTGCTCCCCCGGCATTCCCCAGGGCCGTCTCCCCGGGCCGCGGCGGCCCCGCGGGCCTCCGTCCCCCGTGAGTCAGCCCGGCTGCCCACTGAGTCACGCCGCTTCCGCGGCCCGGCGCTCGCCCGGCTCGGAAACTCGGGGCACGTCCAGGAAATGGAAACAAAACGGAGAAGAAACGCGAACTTCGCCGCTCTGAGGAAGAGGCAGGATTTCACGCGGGCTCGAGAGGCGTCCACAGCGCCTTTGCAATAAAGGGCACGCGCGCTTTCCCCCGCGGGCGCCCACAGGGCACGGG
>NW_017728951.1:20496547-20517130 GCF_001723895.1 Crocodylus porosus
CGCCGCCGCCGCCGCCGCCGCGCGCTTTAAGCCGAGCGCCCGGCGCCTCCTGACGGCGCTGCCCATATAAGGCGGAGTGACGCGCCGCGCCGCCCGTATATGGGCATGCTCGGCCCCGCCCCCTCCGGGAGGAGGGGCAGGAAATTCCCTGCCCGCCGGGCGAGCCTGGCCTGCGCGCCCCGGGGAGGGGGAGGGGCCTGGGAGCGCCCGTGGCTCCGCCCCACCCCCCAGCAGGTGCTGGAGGGCGAGATCCTCCAGGCAGGGGTCCCCGTGCCACCCCCGGGGCCTCGGGGCAGCACCTCGCCATGCGCGCCGCGATGCGTAGGCCGAGGCACCCACGCCGCCCCCGCGTGCTTGCGGCCCACGCGCCGTGGGGCGGAGGGCCCTCGCGCATCAGGGCGCCGTGGGGCAGCAGCTCCCCACCCCCCCGCACAGGTGGCGACCGCGACAGGGCGCGGGGCTGAGCCCGCTCGCCCAGGAAGCCGACGGCACGGCAGGATCCTACCTCCAGCATCCCACCCCCCAGATGCGGCGCCCCCCTCCCCCCATAGGAAGCTGGCGCTGCAGCTAGCTGCCCGTGGAGACCCGCCCCCCGCGTTTCCTCCCCTTGCCTGGAACAGGCCGTGGGCGTGAAGCTGGGAAGCAGGAGGCTAGCAATAACCTGCTGCAGAAGAAACCAGTAAGGACAGGGCAAGGGGGGATGTCTCCTTGCATCAGCCCTGCCTTCTGTACGGCGACTGAGGGGGGGGTTTGCAACAGGTGAAAGGAGGGGGGGAAAGCCTGCAGCAGTCACCGAGGATCATACCTGCGCTACCCCAGGAAGGGTATTCTCGTTAGCGTGCGCCCTCCAGCAGTGCCAGGCGCCTGCCTCTCTCTGCGTAAACACGGTGCTGTCTTGGCCCCGTGGGGCTTGTGATCTAAGGAGATGAGGTAGATGGAGAGAGAGCGAGACAAAGAGCAAAGGGTGCAAGGTGAGGTCTGGTACACGGGGTTTCACAGCACACCTCTTGCAATCTGTCCCTCTCCCTCGCCCCCCTCCAGCCTTGCCCCCGAATACAGCCACAGACTGAGACGCAGAGAAAATAAAGCAGCCTGGGCGGTTGCGGCCATGTTAATGGAGCTGGGCTGCCTGCCTCCCACAGCCCTGGTGCAGCCGGCTGCCCCTCCCCGTGTACAGCTGGTTCTCTGGAGGGGTTGTGGCCCAGGCCCCTGCTCTGGCTTTGCACTCCCATGCAGCTCTCACCCGTGTGCTGCGGGCGGGGAATACAAAGGCTCCAATACGTGTGCAGGGAGCCGGCTCCCGTGCAGCTGGAAATCCAGCGCGGCCGAGGAGACTCGATTATGTCCGTGCTCCGGCAGACTCTGGCGTCATGTGTATTACTGCTCCCACGCCAAAAAATGGCGGTGGGTGCTTTGAACTAAAGCTCATTTGACGCGCTCTAGTTCAAAGCACCCTGCTGCCCTTTTTCAGTAAGTGGGTGCTGATACACGTGACACTCGGGCACTTCAAGCGCTGGCTACTTAAAGTGCCCCGCTCCGTGCCTCCCGGAGCATGTGTCAAGATGCCCTGTGGCAGGTGGGAGTAAGTGATTTCGCTGGAAGGCACAGCAGGATCAGAGCCTCTCCTCCCTGGTGTTTCCTGGCAGGGGCCCTCCTTCCTCCTCCTGCCAGAGGAATCGGAGCTGCAGATAACTGGCTGCGGAGACACCTGCCTTTAACACGTACTGCCCTTGCCTGGAACAGAGCCTGCTTTAACATGTACCGCCCTTGCCTGGAACAGGCTGGGGGCGTGCGGCTGGGAAGCAGGGAGAGCTGGGGAGGGACCTCACCCACCTGCCTGAATCCTTCCTTGTTCAGAGCACGCTGGCGGGGGAAGAGCCGGGCAGCAGAGGTGCTCAAGTTCCCCTTCCCAAGGAGGGGAATAACCTGGGGCCCCATGACGTCTCCTCTCCCTCTCGGTAAAGAGCGAGTGGGCAGGAGGGGAAGGCCGGCTCCCCACTCCTCCAGCTTAGCCCCACTCCCACGCTGAAGGATCTCTGCCTGCTGACATCTCGGTGAAGCATGGGAACAGATGAGTGCGATGGGACCTGAGCCAGCGTCCCCGGAGCTGGAGGCAAGGGCTGCAGGCATGGGCTCGTGCTGGCCCCAGGCCTTGGAGGGGGCGGTTCCCGGCTTTCGGTGTCAGCAGGTGAAGAGGAGGGGGGGCTGGCTTCTCCTCCAGGGAACACCGTGGGATGGAGGAAACTCCCCTCCACTCCCATCATTTCCAGCTTGCTGCTGTGTCCATTTCCTGCTTCCCTCCACCCCCAACCCTTGCTAATCGCTACCTCCCTTTGACTTTGCTCTGGACTTTTCATCCCCCCCCACCAACTAGAGGCTCATTCTGTCTGCTTTTTCTGATGAAACAAGGGGGAACTTCTCTGTGATTCAGAAATGCCGGCACTTGCTCCTGCTCAGAAAGAAGTGGTGGATTAATCAGATCTATTCCCAGAGGTTACCTTTGTCACTTAATTACATTGTAGAAAACTGCTCTAGAAAAAGCCACGTGGCTTCTTGGTTTGACTGTGGTTGGCAGATCATAAAAACATAGTGTAGCCAAAGTATAGACCCAGGCCTAAATATTTTTTTGCAGATCTAGGAGAAGATGTCTTCCCAGTGACAAGCTGTGGAATGACAGGTCTGTAATGATCTAGGACAGCGGTTCTCGAGCTGTGCTCCATGAAACATTGGCCAGAAAGCTGGTCGCTCATGTGTCTCTGACCATGGTGCATGTCGTGCTGCCCGAGGCAGGCATCAGGGTCTGCCTCCTCCGAGGTGAGCCGGGGGGGCATGGGGGTTATCCGGAGTGCTCCCGGGGGGTGTGAGAGTACAGCCAAGTACAGCTGTCATATCCAGGGTGCAGCAAAATGCTGCCTCCTGGAGACTATGAGGATTATTAAAATGAGCTTGAAAAAGGGCTTTGTCAAGCCCTGCTACTCAGATCCTAAAAGCCAGAGGTAATGATCAGTCAGATCTCTAAGCAGCACCCGTGGTTTTTACCCCCATTTCTGTAGCACTTAAAGGCTGCAACATCTATCAGAGTCGGGGTGCTAGATGCTGTATGTGCACTTGGTACAAGACTTTGCTCTGACGGGTTTACAGTCTACACAGACAGGACAAAGGGTGAGAAAGGGGCATGGCTCTTACCCCTATTTGAAAGATGAAGAACTGAGGCAGGGAGAGATTATTGTCTGTGATTACCCCAGACATATGTGGGGGATGTGGAAAATGGGCTTAGAGCTCCCCAAACTCTTACCCAGTTCTGGCCACACTGGGGGATAGAGGCGAGCACTACTCAGAGCAAGGGACAGAACAAGAGAGCAGAGGAGACAGCCTGATGTTTCTTTAACGCTATCAAGTTTTCCATAACCTCAGCTTCTAAATTCGGAATTGCTGATGTCAAACACTTACAGCGAGGAGCAGCCAGATAGCTGGGCTTTGTCAGTGGTGCTGGGAAATGGAGATCTGGAAGGAAGGTGAATTCCTGTCTGGCAGCCGGGGAGAAGTGAGAGGTGCAAAAAAGAAGGCAGAAGAGTTCAGAAGCTGCATCTTTGACAACCCAAATTCCTTCTCTTCACAAGCTAACACAATAGAGCAAGTCATCAATTAATAATCCCTTGTTATGAATTTTATCACAGTTTGAATATAGTAACTCATTGTCCAAGTCGGCTTTATGTGGGTAAATACAATAAAAGAAAATGGCTTTGCATTCCACTGCCATCTCTCACCTCACCTTAGCAGCACTCAGATGTGATTCACGGTTAAAGCAGATCCATTCTTCAGAAAGGTGTCACTAATCTCCAGTTAGTAAGCACTCCTAAATGTTCTTCTTTCTACAACCTGAGTTTGTGGGTTTGCGTGCAAATGCTCCAAGCAAAAATATAGCCATTAACTGGCACTTGTAGGGAGTTATGCAAATCTGGCAGCTACCAATTAAAAAATTAGCAACGACCAACTAACAACACTGGGATTTTGTCATGGAATCAATGTCCTTTGATTTTGTTTCTGTTCCCAGCCTGGTCATTAATGCTATATGACCTACAGTAAATCTTAACCACTCCATGTCTCTGTTTTCCTATCCATAAAATGGGCCTAAATGTTGCATACTTAGCTCTGTACACTGCTTTGAGATCAGGGGGTTGAAGATGTTATTTACAACTGACCACACAATGTGCCTGGCTTTGAAAGGGACTATGCACTTCTAGCTCCTGTCGGCTTTCTTGGGAGTTGTGGGTACCCAGCATTTCTAAACTCAGGCTAGAAGCCTGTGCAACTTGGCCTGATTCTCTATCCACTTATACCCACATAGCTTTGAGGACTGCAATGGAAGAGTGGGGGGGGGAAAAAAAAAATCAAGCTACTTGTCTTCACTTGTCTTCCTGCCGAATCTGCAGGTAGCTACTTCTGTCTGCATCTATGCACTGACAACAGGTTCTGTCCTCACAGAGTCCCGGTACATGAATAGCCAGACAAGCGCCTCCTGGATGCGGGTCTCTAGCACGCCGCAAAACCAGGACCATCACCATTCGTATGAGCAGAGCTCCTTCCAGACATCTCCCTTGTAAATCATGGCTGTGCTGGCCTCCTGTCTTCCCATAACATCCCTGTGGCAACTGCAGCAGTTCCTTACAGCTTTAAGGGGGATAAAGTCCCTTGGGTTTGGTGGCCTAATTCTCATTTTTTTCCTCTCCTTGCTCCTTTGTCCTTTTTTTCTCTGTCACCTGGCCCCTTTCTCTTCCTTTTCTTTTGGACATTTCCCTTGTTCTGCGTTTCCCCCAGGCCCACGATCTTCCTCCCCAACAGAAGTGTTTATCCACCTACTTAGTCTTCTTTATCCACACTTCCCTGGGCATGACATTCTTCCCTGAACAGTTTACTGCTGGTGGCCCTGGTTTTTACGGCTATGGTATTAGAAATCATCAGATGACACTGTTACACCATCTGTTTGGTCAACTAGAAGCGTACGTAGCTTGGAGAGATCAGGAGTTTGGTGCAAGGATTTCCAGTGTTGAACATACCACCACTGTGGTTGGTTCTCTCTGGTCTTGACCTTCCTGACTAAATCTCTCCTTAAGTGCTAAATTACTGCCTGCAGGATGCAACCATGCAAGTATACCCCACGTACAGCATATGTTATTCCCCTCACCCTTGCTGTGCCTGATCTGCAGAGGATGAGTCTGATACAGCTTGGGAATATGGAAGCCGATTCTCCAAGTGGAGAACCTCATGCTTTTTGCTGCGTATGTCCTTGGTTCAGTCCTGGGTGTGACCAAGCTGGGAGGTCTACCTACAAGGAAACAAAATCAGTACGAGGAGTTACAGTACAAAGTCTTGTTCTCATGCAGCAGCAGCCTTCAGCTGAAGCAGCTGTAAGAAGCCCTCGGGCTCTGCAGTCAGAGACACATGACCAACCAGCTTTCCGGCTAATGCCTCATGGACCGCAGCTCGAGAACCGCTGTCCTTGATCATTGCAAACCTGTCACTCCACAGCATGTCACTAGGAAGACATCTACTCCTAGATCTGCAAAAACACTTAGGCCTAGGTCTGTATTTTGGCTACACCATAGATTTCTGATCTGCCGACCGCAGTCAAGTCTACAAGCACGTGGCTTTTTCTAGAGCAATTTTCTACAATGTGATTAAGTGACAAAGATAAACTCTGGGAATAGATCTGATTAATTCCCAATATTTTACATGCACTGATAACCTCACTACTTTGGTTTCCCTGCTAGGATTTCTAATGTTTCCTTCTCTCAGACATTACAATAGTCTAAGGAAGGAGAAAATTTGTCACAAATGTTAACAGCCTTTGCTTCCAAATAACTTTAAACTGGCATTTCTTGTGAAGGGAAAGAAACTCAAGAGTAGAAAATAATTTACATCCTTTAGCTTTCCTTGCTTCTCCTAGACTCCCGCTTGCTTAACCCCATTTAAACTTTGTAGCAGCTTATGACATCCGGCGAAAGTATGCTACAGCTTATTAAAATTTAAAGCCCTCGCTCCCAGGGAAAACCCGGAAAGCTGTTTTACAGATTAGCCAATGGGCAGCATGAGGCAGATGCTTTGTATCATTTTGACCATACAGCCCATGAGAATATCTTTATGAAATAAAACTTCCCCCTGCAGTTTCCACCTGTTCACTTTTTCATTTTGTGCCCTACACGGCTCCTTGCTATTTAGCTGTTGCTGTGTTCCACCCGAGAAACAGCCGCATTTCCTTGATGGGGAAGTAAATATCACACACATTCAATAATCCCGTAAAGCATGCAAGTATCTGAGGCGGAAGTGAACACAAGCTGGAACAAATAAGAGCAGTAACTAATACACACTACACAATGGGTGGCAGCTATCTGAAAGTGCAAAAGGCAACTTCCGAAGCCTGACATTTGCTCCTGTAAGCACTGTATGAACCAAGGCTACGACTGTGGGCTTGCCTACGCTGGGAAGGCTGACCAGTTATACTGGCATAGTGAAAACCAACAGTAATATTAGTTGAACTCCTTGTACAGTTGTGGCCTTTGCTGATCGACGCTGGACTCTTTGCCAAAGCGATCGTTTTGGTTCGAGGTTTAATCCTTGAGAACGTTCCTGCGCAGGCAGAGCTCGCTTGGCTTGGGGAACGGGTTTAACACCAATCTGCAAAAGCATTCCTGTGCACACGGCAGCTGTCTGTGTGCTGCACGGGCTGCCCAGCGAGCTCTGCCGGTCCAGCAGATCCTTTCCAGTGGCTCTCTCAGTTAAGCTGCTACCCTTTTGCAAGCAGGAAAGCAGGAAAGGCATTCTTGTACTCGAATGCGTTAGAATAACTAAAGTGGTTTAAATTTCCACTGAGGGGATGAATAAGTGAACAGTTTACTAAGGAACAAAAGGGAGTGGGGCTTTGCTACGCGTGAGATGCTGCAGGGCACATGTACACACTCTTAGCCTGTGGAAGCTGGACTGTGGTACCTTACTTCTCTTTCATTGCAGGATAAATTGCTACTTGGCTTCCATTTACTTCAGGGTAAGAGCATGCGCACAGGCAGTGACTACAGAGCAGCTGACAGCAACTCTCTTTTACCCAGCCCTTGCCACATATGTCCATCCCCTTATTATGAAGACACTCCCCCCTCAAACCCTTATATCCCCATTTTACCCCCACCCCACCATTTCATTATATTCAACTTCTCTGCCTAGAACTACGTCTCAGAGGGCCGAGGGGCATGAGAAAGGAAGAGACGTCTGAAGCTTAGAGAGGTTTTGCCAACTTAAATAAGAAATTTGTGGTCATTAAAACCCCCCCAAATCATAAAGTGCTAGAGTTCCTCAAGCTCTGTCAGGGAAATACCCTCGACTGTAGGAATACAGCGCTGGAAGGGAGCTCATGAGTCATCAGGCAACCATCATGTCAACCCTTCCATAAACTGACAGAGGAAGACAACGCTGGAGAACGGCAGGAGAGCCAGACGAGCTATTCACTGCTCCCCGGTGAATTCCTTCTGCTTCCCTTTCCCTAAATTATCTGCCAGCGTGCACACTGCTTAGAAATATAATATTCTCTTCACATTTTGGAGGCTGCAAATCTGACTTCTCACAGGCCTCAAGGCTGACAAATCCTTTACGCAAAGATATTTCAGCCTAGGGACTGTTCACAAAGGATGTGCTGTGATTGTCATTATTGCTCCGGGTTTCTGAGGGGTTCTCCGAGTCACCCAACACGGTTTGTGCTCAGATGAGATGTCTGAAGGTTTCTTAACATATTTAGAGGACGGACTAAATACAAAACACCAGTATGCATGACATGGTCTCCTCAAGATGCCTGCAAACATGCAGCAAGCAGCCTTTCCTTCAGCATTTTTGCAAACAGAAGCCGATTTACAGGGAAAAAGGAACCTAAAAGGCAGCGTGAACATGGCTGAAGTGGGAAGTGAGTCATCATTTGCCTGGTGGCTTATCAAAGATTTCCCTTTTTCACTCTGCCCTCTCCAACCCTGCCTCATTCCCACGTCCGCACCCACGAGCACAGCAAACCACTACAGGAGCCAACGTGCTCCGGCATTGGAAAATCAGCTGCAATTTATTTCAGTGGAGACGCTTCTGTGGCCCAGTCATATACCCCCATGATGCTGAATGTCCAACTATGCTACCAGCAGGGGCGGGTGCTGGGAATGTAAGAAGTGGAGGCGAAAACCTTCACCCCTGCCAACGCACAGGCAAGCTTGTTCAGGACCGTGTGCCGGAAGTGCTGGTGTCCTTTCCGGCAGCCCACGGGATTCTCCCAGGAGCCCCGTGAGAACCACAGCTTTGGCAGACACCAGCATACTAGGGATATATTAAAGGAGCGGCATCAATCTGGAGAAGCCTAATATGCAGCTTTCCCAGACAGGAGGCTGCAGAAGATCTCACTCGGTCTCCCCTCTCCACTCCTCCAGCATCACCTTGCCACCTCCCGCAATGCGGCGTTCAGGTCTCTGATGTTTTCCCTCCTCCTGAGCATGAATGAAAGATGCTGTTCAAATGTTTGCTTCTCTTTTCTCCCAGAAAGAAAAATGTTCTGGATCCAGCACACCGCAAAGGGAAGCCCAGCACCCCGTGGCATCAAAAGAACACAAGAACTGCCATTTACTGGGTCAGACCACGGGTCCGTCTTGCTCAGTATCCTGTGCCCCACAGGGGCACAGAGTGGGTGCTGACAGGGAGAGTGAACAGGGTATCACCTGGGTTTTTCCCCCTGTTCCTCTCCCACTTGAAGCCGCCAGCATTTCAAGTCAAGGAAGTTCTGATTCAGAGGCTATATCCCTACCTGCCATGCTCAATAGCTACTGATGCCCCTTTCCTCCAGGAATTTGTCCAATTGCTTTTTGAATCTGGCTGCACTGTCAGCTTCCAGCATCCGGTGGCAATGAGGTCCATGCTTTAATTGGATGCTGTGTGAAAAGGGACCTCCTTTTGTTAGCGTCTTTGGCTTTGCAATCTGATCCACTGAACGTGGCTTGTGCTACAGAAATTTGGCTTTACAAATCTGGCTGCCCCGTAACACAGTCCACACCTACTAACATTAGTTGCTGGGACTGCCAATGCCAGCGGACTTGCTTTATATACCAACAAAAATGGACAACTAGCACCCTACAAACTGTGCGCACAGCTTGTCTATGGAAGAACGGACTTGAAAATACTGTTCTCTCAGTATCTGGTTATTGTTCACTAGTTGCATCTGGTGCTGCCTTTAGTTTATTGGGACAGGGTCCATCTCTCGTATATTTATACAGCACCTAGCACATTGCCTTCACCCTTCTGAGGTTGCTAGCAGCTACTGTAACACAAAAGCAGAAGGATTTCAACAGCTACACTGATGTGCAGGTCACCAGCTAGCACAACCAACATCTCCCCTAACAGGAAACGGATTCACTTGCATAACCCATGTAAAACAAGTATCCTTAAGCCGAGCTATAGAAGGCAGTGAAAGATCTGGAGCAATGGAGCGCTCTGTGAATTCCTTCTTTTGATGGAAAGATGGAAAGGAGAAAGAAAGGTACCAGTGCAAAAATGCACTGTGCGAATGGGAAGGGACCTACAGGATTAGGGCTGGCTAAATGACACGTGACCGACTGATGGCACCTTGGCTAAGAGAGGCAAGAGCCTCTGGCCTTTTCTAGGCTGGATAGCTATATGCGATGAGAGAGACAGCACATAACTCATCGGCATCCACAGTCCCTGCACATTGCAGGGTCTAGAGAGATAGGCATCCCACAGGAGTTTTCAAATTTGGGTTTGCTATTTGTTCCAGTCAGTACTGGGGGGCTGAAATGATAAACCTGAAGTGGTTAAAAACTGATCCAGTAACACATGAGTCCTTGCCCAACTAGGTGAGGGGCAGGTGATACAAGTCCTAAATCCGTAAGTGACTCTACCCCAGACTTTGCTCAGGACATAGCTACTATATATTGGGGGCAGGCAAGAAACTCCACTGCAGGGTTTCTTTTGGCTTCACACAGGTTACAGTGCCCTTATCCCCATGACTTATTCAAAGGGCAGAGACTGAGGAAGTGCTACATCTGCCTGCCCATCAGGCAGTCTCCAGAGCTCATTCTCTACCTGGGCAAATCAGTTCCCAATAGTCCCTCAGGGCGAATGCTCTTTTTATACAAAACTTTAGATGGTTCCCATTACAAGTGGGACCTGGAGAGTCCTGCAGGCACCAACCAAAGGTTTAAAGTTTATTAGGCCTCTGATTCCTGCTGATTTCAAGGCTGAATGCTCTCTGCACTAATATTCCCAGCTCTGGCTTGCCTAGACCAGGATGCAAGGCTTAGAGCAAGATGTATTTTAACACCCTCACTAATCCCATCGCAGCCCAGTCTCCCCCGAGTTCTCCTTGACCAGCTAATGAGAGTTAACTTAACATCCTGTTTCCACCTGTTTCCACTTGAGTTTAAACCAGGTAGTTCAGACATGTTGGCTGGGAAGTTTTACAGCTGCCCCTTTTATCCTAGTCTAGAGAGGGCTCTTAGGACAAAGCCCCAAGGGGCTGATGCGGGAATGCTCAGCACCCACCTGGCAGGATGGGAAGCCTGGCCTGCGATGCAGAGCAGGACAAAGGCTCAGCCTTACCCTGTGAAAGGGCTGGAAGCCAGGGAAAGGCCGGACGCAGGTGGGTGCTGCTTTCCTTCCAAGGTGCTCCTTGGAGTTTGATGCAATCACGGTCTCTTTCAAAAGGAGAATTTCAGCTACAAAGGCCCTTGGCTGGGCTTTCAGCCTCCAGCAGGAAATGCAATGGGCAGGGGGAGGCATACAGGCCTCTTTGTTCCCCAGTCTGTCAGTCTGCACTCTGACCGTGGCTAATCTAGTGAGTTGGAGACCTGCCTGTTTTATATTAATTAGATGTTTAAGTCAAAACCACAGTGCCGTTCAGATGCACCAGTGTAAATACCCATGAAGACTGGGCCAGATCTTTCCACTCGTGACTCCTGTTTTTGGTGCTGGAAACCTGGGTCCTCTGAAAGAGAGATCTTAGGAGCTCTCTGGGCTTCAGCAGACTTTTGACTCCTGCCTGTCCTAGCCTCCCATTCCTCAAGGGGTAATCTAGGAAGTGGTTAAAAGGCATTTGCATCGACTTCTATGCACAGCAAATGGCAGAGAAGAAGGGAGATCCCCCTCCGAGAGGCATGGAGCTCCCTGCACTGCCAACTGAGACGCACGGCTGACCTCCCTCAGAGACACTGCCCGAGTCAACGGGAAAGCCGTCTTTTTCTAGCGTGGCTCTGCAAGAGGCAATGCCGTCTTTCACCTCCAGACTTCCGCGCCTGGGTGCCAGGAAGTAGGCTGAAGCTAAAATCAGGACAAAGGCAATGGGAAGGGGTGATTGTGGGAGGGGGGAAATGATCTTGGAAAGACCACTAATTCATCCATTAAAGACCGATTACAGGGGATCAGGTGTTAGGTCTCCAAGGAAGTGTAGTTGTGAAAAATATCCTCTTCCAGATATAACAGAGCAGACCATTTTCTAGCCAGTCAGGTGATAATTCAACCGAGTTGTTCCAAGTATTTATGACATTACAGCTACTGTATATAGGCATGAGCACAAAGGACCTTAAAAAAAAAAAAGCTTAATTTAGGCCAGAACATAGTTTCATTTTTGCATGACAGGCAACTTTATCCATTTATTCAGCTTTCGTTCTTTGCCAGACTCTTGGGCTGACAATTCACTGCCTAGATAAGAGGAAGTTACCCGGTCCAGTGACCACTGATTACCAATACATGCTTATTGCTTTATACCATCAGCATCTGCCAGATCAGTCTGGGCACACTCTGAGGAGCTGTACTGCCACACAGCAAGTCCCTGCCATGCTGTCTAGCAGTCATGCCATCTGCTACGTGGAGACAGCAAGCGGCGAGGTGCAGCCTGACGTGTGGTTGCATATAAATCCTTCTAGGGGACACTAGTTTACTGGAGGCAAAAAGTTTACTGGTGGCAAAAAGCCCTTGTGGCAAAAAATTTGCTCACTGCCCCATGATAGCTATGCTCCGTTATGGGTGGGGACAGCACCCATTCAGCTGGTCACTTTGCAAATCAACTCAGCGCAGGTTTTGAGAGATCAGGACCAGACAGATGGGACTCCAGGAATACGCTGCCGGCAGTGGCACATCTTTCTACCCCGCTAATTCTTCCCCAGTCCAGTTCAGTGGGAAATGAAGCCCATTAGCAAACAGAGATTGCTGTTAAACGATAATGGAGCCAACCTCTTGCTTCAAGCATCATTAACATGCAGAGTAGCAATAGGAGCTACATCCAGGCAGGGAGGTCTCCTGTTACTTTATTTGCTTCTTTGCTGACTCCGAGGCGGAGCAGAGGTCAGGTACAACAGAAAAAAGCTGAAAAAGACTTGGCTTTGTTTTCAATTACTGTAATCTTTTATCTGAGGATTAATTGCCGGGCTGCTTTATCTGAATGGTACAAATCAAGGGATTTACAAAAACAACTAAAGGCTTCCTATGCCAGATCTTAATTAACAAGGGACATTAAATAGTCCCAGACTCCTGATAAAGGAAGGAGGACATGGAGGTCATTCTTCTGGCTGTGGAGGAATATTCCTTGCAAACACTACACTGTTTCCCATCTCATAGAAGCTTTCAAAGGTTGTTCCTCTTTCAACTTGAGACCTCTCCCCCTTCCAAAAAAAAAAGCCCATCTACTGGCCATGAAAGAGTTCAGCTGGGGAAAGCATCATCAGACTCAGTAGCTAGAACCAGACAAATACAAACTGGGGAAAAAAGTTAATGTTTTTAACTGAGGGTGATTGGCCACTGGAACCAGCCCACCCTGGGAATGAATCCTCCATCTCTCAGAGCATGCAGATCAAAGGACAGATAATGCACCCTAATAAAAAGCCAAGTACTAACCTCAGTATAGGTAAAACTGGCTGAAATTAAATAGCTTAAAAAATATCCATGAATCTATGTGGGGAGAACGTGGCTCGGCTCACTCCCATGCACTGGCCAAGCCATGATATAAACCAGCTTTGTTGCATTTGGGCATAAACATTATTTTAAAATGCTCTTTTCAAGGTGGTGAAACCTATGTAAGCAGGTTGTCCTTTGACCTATATGGGCCAGTGTGTTCTCCTGGGGGAAGCTCTTGCTCTTCCCAACAGCTCCAGCTGTTTGCGGGTAGCCGAAGGCTATTTGTTCCTCAGAATCATAAGATGATTTTGCATTTGTTAGGCAAACATCAAACCAGGAAAGCAACTGAGCATGTGATGTAGCGAGACGGGAAAAACAACCCACAAGCGTGTGTACAGTCATGCTTGGCTCTTGCATCATGTCCAGCGAACCCAAAGTACTTTCCAAAAGAGTA
The DNA here is from genome assembly GCF_001723895.1 of Crocodylus porosus. Taxonomy (NCBI): domain Eukaryota; kingdom Metazoa; phylum Chordata; order Crocodylia; family Crocodylidae; genus Crocodylus; species Crocodylus porosus. The sequence goes on from NW_017728951.1 coordinate 20,509,920, forward strand.
GAGCCCCTCCGTTCTGTCAAGATTTCCATGTTACAGAAGGAAGGCTGTATCCAGAGACTTGAAGGGACTTGCTCAAGGTCACAGACGAGGGCAGAGATAGCAGGCAGCAGGCTGCCGTCCTTCCGCTTTACTCAACAGGTTCCAGGTCGATTGCCTGGAGAGGGAAGGCCTCATTACACAGGACAGGTACAGCACCGGCAGCAAGCGCTCAGTGCTTCCAGCTTTGAGGAGGGACCACCAACAGATGTAAACAGCTTGCTCCCCCCTTCCCCTTTCTCTGCACACCGTCAACATGGGGGGCCAACCAGGGTTACACTTTTTGCACTGGGACCCGGACTGACATCCACCAGACTCACTTCCCCTGGTAATTTCCAATCACATCCAACCAGAAGCAGTCCAGAGCCCAAGGAAAAGCCATTCAGCGGTTCCCCTCTTTGCTGGAGAAACACTGAAGGACGCTCTTACCCTGCCCTGTCGGAAGCAAACCTGATCAGAGCGCACTCAGCCCCGTATGGGAAAGGAAGTGGGGCTCGCATTCAGGTGGCGGCATGCCACCTTTCAGCGGCTGCATTGCAGGCGCCGGGACACCCTGACCTTCTGGACTAATTTGCCTCGACTCACACCCACAAGACGAAAGGTCAGAGTTCCCTCTTGAGCCTTCGTAATGACCCAGGCTAAGAGCCATTATGGCAGGCAGGTTTCCACTGCCAACAGTAATCAAAAGAGCGATGCAGCCAGTCTCACAGCTGGCTGCTTTCGACTTCCCTGGCACCAAAGGGACGGGTACCCATTTACAGCTGGGCTGACCCCGGGGCAGCCTTCAGCCAGGGTCCAGAGTGCTGCTCGAACTCACGGCTCCGGATTCACAGCAGGATGCCTTCACCACTGCCATCGCGGCCCTCCTGGCTTTGCAGCCTGCGGAAGGTTTCTAGGGTTACGCCGAGACACAAAGCGACCTGCTGCCTGGATGACTCACTCCGAGATCCACGGGGCTGAAAAAACGCACCGCTCCTCTCTCTGCACACTGTCGGGGCCCAAAAACAAGGCAAGGCGCTTTGCTGAGCTGGCTCACGAGCCACTGTGGGATCTGGTTTGACGTGCAAGGAGCTACACGTGTCGCCTGGGTCATTAAGGAAAGCGGGCAGCTCTCACGCAGAGACACGCTGCGCTGTGTGCAGAGCCCACAGAGCAGCAGCAAACCTTGTGACTGCTCCCTGCCATGTGCTGGGCCGATGAATAGGAGGGAAACGTGGCCCTGAGGGTGGGTGACGGGTGCTTGCTCGGTGCCAGCAGCTTTGATCAGATTTCCTGATTTAGCAAAGCCCTGACCAATGCTTAATTACCTCTGCATTCACTTGGGCAAGCACAAGGAGCCTTTGATTGCACAGTTCCTTCCCAGAAGTGCTGCTGCAGCCTTGCACGGTTTGCCTGGGCTTTTCTCTGGGTTTTGCCCGCAGCAGCACCCTCCCTGCCCCAACACAAAACCATCTTGCGTGGGTTAAATGGTGCTTTTAAAACAGAGTTCACTGACATAGCTGGGGGACAAGAGGAGTTCTGCTTTCCCCAGCTAGCAACCCGCCTGTGCTGCCAGGAGACAGCCAGCTGAATAATGATGGTCTTCCAATGCTGTCCCACAATCCCCCTCCGCCCCTCACCCTGTGTTCACAAGGGCAGGAAAAAAAGTCTCCCATAATTCACTGGGAAAGACTCATAGTGTGGCTCCGCTTAGCATCATGCAGAGCTATGGGATATGCATGTGCAGCACCAGGGAGGGTTTTGCAGTGTGCCTGCCAGGGCTAGACACAGGCATGGGTGAACCAGGCAGAAAAGGGACCCCAAAATGGTAGTTTTTTAGTTATTATTAGTGGCTGTAAACACCCAACTGTGGCTTATCAGGGTGCTCAGACCCAGCTGCCAATCCCGCAGGCTGGCCCCGACAGATCCCTTCAGCATGTCAGGCAGACTAGGCAGTACAGACAGTCACAGGAAACCCCCTCCAGAACTGCAGGGACCTGCTCCCCGTCCGTTCACACTTCTCTCCTGTCCTCATGGCAGTGAGAGCAGCTGCGTAGCACTGAAAACGGAGCATTACAAGACTCTCTCATGCCCCCCTGAATGCTATTTTGCTAAGACAGGTAGTTAGCCGTCATGACTGGGATCACACCAGCACATCTCACAAGCTAAGACCCAAAGGTCTCAAAACCGTGAGGCCCCTAACAAAAAAACCACAAAGACAGAACCGCGGGTCTGCATTCCTTGCCCCTGGGAGGTTTGGGCAGGCAGGAGATGCAAAAATAGCCCCACCGGGTATAAAGTTTTCATTGCCCAGGGGTGCAGGGAGCAGTGCAGAAACCTGGCTTCAGGGCACGTTTCCACCTCTGCCCACCACCACTTCCTATATTGGTCAGATAGATCTGTAGTGTTATGCCCACACCAGCCTGGCAAACCCGTAGTGAACTCTCAACAAAAGGCCCCGAGTTCAGATTTTCCCTCAACCACACTGCCAAACCAGGCTTAGCGATGTTCAGACCACAACGCGAGGCTCAGCCCTGGAGCAGCGGTAGTCACTGCACAGGCCGGAGGTGAGGTGGAGGTGAGGCACAGGCCAATTTGTCAGCAGGCAGGATTGCCTGGGCTTGACGCCAGCCCATTGCTCAGCTATGTTTAAGTGGTGGGATGTGCCCAGAGATGAAGGCAATGGCATAAGGGTTTCAGGATAAAGGATGAACCTGAGCACCCTGCAGCACCCACTGACTTCAGCTGGATGTGCATGCACTTAGCACCCTAAGCCATGCTCTGCTTAGCACGGAGCTGCACATGGGCAGGGATATATCACCACGTTGCATCTACACAGAGCGGTGATTTGGATACAAACAGAAATGCATGAAATACAAAGGTTCAATCAATCCCTCGCTTTGCTTATTAATCACAGGGTTTTACACACGCACACACACGAGCAGGGAGAATCAAGTTTTAGTCCCATTAATCATATGTGGAATCACATGGAGATCAATGAGAGGCAGGCATGAGTAAGACAAGCAGGCCCTGGGGGTGGGTGGGTGTGTGAGTGTGTGTGTGTGTGTAATGCACCCTCTCCTACACACAGTAATACAATCACATGCATCATTTTGATTTTACCCCGCAGGCCTTAAAACCCACTTCATTTTTATTTATCAGCATGGATTGCTGGACTGCACTGGCTGCCTGGCTTTTTACTCCTGCTTCCTCTGTTAGCAAAGTCACCTTAGTCAGAGCCAGTGCTGAGTAAGACATGGCATTCTCGGGTGATCAGTCTAAGCAGTGTGACATCAGGAGAGTGTAGGAGGAAGCTACGCATACTGTTTACCTCCTTGGCTTTCAGCAATACTCCAAGCGGCTTTGGAGCAAACACATGTTTTTAAACATTTGCCTCTCAACATCAAAGGCATGAAGGAAGGAAATAACTTGATTGGATTTGCCTACCATCAACAGGAAACTTTACCTCTCAGCTGCCTCCCTTTATATGTTAATGTATCCCTCATTTTCTATTCCAGTCTCCCTATGGTCTGCCCCTCTCAAGCTGCTGACAGCTGCACCACTTGTTACAGGAATTAATTACCCTCAAAAGTACAGAACCAAAGAAACTAAACACACAGGGATGCTTCCCAGTCATTTCCAGATCAAGGTTTAGGTTTCATGAGTCTTGGGGTGGCTCCATTCTTGGGGAATGGCTAGCTAGGCTCAAGTATGGCAGAAAAGGACCTGCTAGAAAATGGACTGTCTGCCGAATATAAGTCAGCAGTGTGCTCTTGTCACAGAAACGGCCGATAGCAAACCGGGTTTGTAGACGTATCACTTGCAAATCAAGGGAAGTGCGCCATCCCAGTGGTTCCCAACCTTTTTAGACCACGAACCAGCAACCACAGATCAAAAGCGACTGCAGACCAGCGTACTGTATGGGCTTCTGGTCCAGCAGCCAACGCTCCTGCAGACCAGCTGAATACCCTTTGTGGCCCGGTACTGGGAACTTCTGCTCTATCCAGCACTGGTGAGGTCTCACCTGGGGTATTCCACCTGGGTTTGGGCCCCTTGCTTCAAGAAGGGTACAGGCAAATGAAAAGAGACAAGCAGAGAGCAATAGAAATGATTAGATGCCTGGGAAACTTTTCGGGAAAAGCTAAAAGAACTAGGGTTGTTTACTCCAGAGAAAAGAAAACTGAAGGGGTATTTGATAGCAGTCTTCAAATACCTGAAGAGTGGTTATAAAGAGGATGGAGACAGACTATTCCCTGTGGCCACAGAGGACAGGACTAAGAGCAGTAGTCTCAGTAGTCAAGCATTGGAGCAAAGTTGCTCAGAGAGATTGTGGAATCTCCATCTCTGAACTGTTTTAAGAGCAGACCAGACAGACACTTGGTTGGCACCCCTTCCAACCCTACTGCGCTATGAGTCGAAGATCCCTGGGGCTGTTCTTCCATACAGGAGTTTCCATTAAAGTGCCCTGCTGTTGGTCTTTGATAAATGCATATAGCAAGAACAGCAAGAAGTAACGGCTTCCTTTCGGGCTGGAGACACGTAAGGACCTTTCCATGCAAGTCTCCAAACCCAGGTGCAGACTTGCAGGCTACGCAGAACCCTATGGAGAAGAATAGCCTGTGCAATAAGCCCCTTTTACAGCATACTGATGGTCTGCTTGTGACTTTGGTAGATGCATCGGTTTTGCCCCTCATTTTCTCCAGCTTGATGAGAACACTGCTGCCCTACCTGACCAGCATTATAGCATCCAGTGCATTTACAGCTGCATTCCTGCTAGAGGTAATTTTTGATACCCTGGGGCCTGCCTCTCTCTGCTCCAGGGCAGTAGGAAATCTCTCATCATCCCATTGGGGTGAAGTAGAGCAGATGTAGCATAGTCCCAGAGAAGGGAGTTATGGAGCATGCTAGCTGTTGCCATCCTCCATAGACTTCTTTTGCTCCCCGCAGCAACATGAAGGGCTGGAGTGCTTTGGGGTCCCTTGCACTGGCTGACCTGTCTCCAGAGCTGCAGTACTAGGCAGCCTGCAGGTTCCTTCTGCTGGGTTAGGAGACCTGAATTCGGGTTGAACCAACACTTGCTTGTAGAGGAGGATGCAGAGGAACCAAGGCTGTGGCTTGGTCTGGGAAGAAAGAGCCCCTAGGATTCTGGAAGGGGGGAAGTTCTTTGCTGTAAGGGCAGATGGTTGGAGATGGAATTAGAAGAGGTTGGGGGAAAAAAAAATCAATCCCTGGAGCCTGAAGAATTTGGTGGGCAAACAGAAGTTTAGGATAAAAATGAAACCACAGGTGGCCTTTCAAACTCTGCCTCTAAAATGAACAGCAAAACAAAGCCAAGCAGCTACTGTGGATACCTGGTTTCCAGGCAGTTGTATGTACAAAACTAATAGTGCATTCAGAGCCGCTCCAGGAGAGCTCAGTGTTAATTTAGGTCAGAGCTGTGCAAACACTGCAGGGTTCAGTTAATGAAAGGCTTTGGAAACTGAACCCTGCAGTTTGCTTTGCAGTGGGTGGAAGTGAATCAACACCTGCTGGTTTCCGTTTGACAATGAGTCTCCAAGAGGACCCTGAACACCCAGCAACCCTCCCTTATTAGGGGTCTCTTTATAGCTAAGTACAGTCAGTCAAGAAGCCTGAGGCTGAATTGATTCAGTTTTTGCAGGTTAGCCTAAACTGCAAAGATTGAACCAATAAGCAAATGAACAGACATTGACTTTTGATTCAGAAAATGCAGCTCCATACCTGCAGCCTCTCAAGCCAGGAGCCGGGGAGGGAGGGCGCTAGAGCACGGCTCTCTGGCATGTAGCCAGCATGGCCTGTGTGTTCACTTCTTCTTCCTGCTGCCTCCAAGGTCTCTGGGACTTGCAGTCCACAGTCACAGCAGCAGGATTCTGCAGGGTTGCTCATCACTTTCTCTTCCTGCCTCCAGGTGCCTCTGGGATTTGTAGTCCACAGTCACAGCCAGCACTAAGTTTTTATCAGGGCAGCTCTGTACTCAGGGGGAAGGGAAATTTAACCCCCCACCCTGGCCCCAGGCAGGGTTTGCCTGGGGGGGCCAGTGAGCTGGCCAGTGAACCCGCCCTCATTGCACCAGCAAGGGAGCAGAGGGGTGGGGCCAGTGCTGCTCTCTGGAGCAGATAGCACAGTTTAGCCCAGGGCTGAAAAGCATGCTGGGGGCTCTGATTTAACTTGAACCATGAAAGGGCCTGGGACAAAAGTCTCATAAACCTGTTTGACCTAAATCAGTTAAGTCTGATAAACCTACATTCAACTAGGTTTATCTTAAACCAGTTTCAGACGTTTTGAAACTGGTTTCTGTGCACTGAGCTTCTGTCTTGTTACCAGTTTAAACCAGTTTCTGATCACTTAAACTGGTTTATGTGCAACTTCTGCCCCTAGCCGATACGTACATAAAGCCCAACAAGCCATAGCTCCTGCAGACACCAAAGCTAGGAGGGCAACTCCCTGAGACCTACTGGGGAGCGAAGGTTTATCAGCAAACTTGGCAGAAGCTTGGGCTGAATGTCACAAAAGCATAGCGCAGTGAAGGCCGGGACCCGAAAGGCTGAGTCAGGGAGAGGGTGAGGTTTGATGAGACATGGTGCTTTACATGGCTTGGATTTCAAGTCAGAGTGCAGCTTAATTCTTATAGTGCTGACAGACTCGACTTGTCAGCAGATGACCTCCAGGCCCCAAAACATGCCCTGCTCCATCTTAAAGTGCAGGAAAATGGGTTGAGACCCTGAACAAAATTACAGCTGTTTCACAGCAGAGACTCCTTGAGAGATGGGGGTCTCATGCATTTCCCACTAGCTAACTCAAGCTTTCTAATGGGCTGGAGCATCACAAGCACACTGTACTCATAACAAGACTATTGCTTGTTTTCAAACAGACTTTAAAGCCTTTCTCCAAACCAGACTTGAACACACAGGTTGGCACTGGGGTTCCACAACTCCTGGGCCAGTTCAGTCTTCTTGCACAGCTCCACAACTGCACCAGGCCAGAGGATGACAGAACGCAAGGCCGATTTTCCCTCCTTGTGGATTCATGTGCTGCTTCCTACCTCGGGCCCCTGAAGACAAGCCTTGGAGAACAGCTCTAAGGACCCTCCCTTCTCATTTCTGCCTTTCAGTTGCCTGGATTTTCATAGTTTCATAGTTTCTAGGGTCGGAAGGGACCTGAGTAGATCATCTAGTCCG
>NW_017728951.1:20517230-20540966 GCF_001723895.1 Crocodylus porosus
TTAAAAAAGGACTTCTTATTGTCCTTAATCTGGGAAGCTAGTCCCAGTTCCATCTCTGCCTTGGCCTTCCTGACTGCCTCCCTACATCCCCGAGCGACTGCAGAATAGGCATCCCTGGTGATGACCCCTTCTTTCCATTGGGTGCAAGCCTCCTTTTTAGCAAGGAGACATTCCCAGATGCTTTTGGTGAGCCACGGACGCTTGTGTGCTCTCCTGCTCCCTTTGATTCTCGTTGGGATTACCTTCCTTTGGGCTTGGAGGATTGTCTCCTTAAGGAGTGACCACTCTCCTGGGACATCTGGCTCCCCATCCTTCCATCCTTCCTCCAAAATTATGTGTGAGAAAAGGAAGCAGCCAGAGTCCTAGAGGTCCACCCTGGAAGGTCTGTGAACCTTTTGCATGGGCTCAGCCTCAGTTTTGTAGAACTTAGAGTGCAGGAAGCTCGGGGACGCGCTGATGTGCCCATTCAAAATTTAGCGGGCAGAGTCCTCTCACAGCCATATGCTTCATTGTAGTTCCATGTTAGGAAGGTGGCACTGAGACTTCAAAAGTGCCTGCACTGCAAAGGAAAGTGCTGTGTGCAGCCGCGGTGGCAGCTGGCATGAGCAATGGCAGCAGTGAAGACAGTATGGGCAATAGCAACTCTTCGACAGACCAAGGACTCGCAGGCTAGTAGAGCTGCACTGAGGCTGTCTTTCCCTTGCTGCTTGCAGTTGACAATGGGTTAAGCCTTCTCTTCTCCCCTATCTGAGCTGACCCAGCTGGGTGGGGTCCTTTTCTTGGTGGCTGACTTGATGTTCTCCACTGCAAACACATTATGAAAAGCTCCAGACAAATCACACCCTGACTGGAGCCTGAAAACAGTCTCAGGGCTACTGGGGAGGGCAGGGGGAGGATGACTTCTGCAGAGGGATTCATATGCACATTCAATGGGAATTAGGGGTCCAAGTCCCCATGATATCTTTAGATATGCTGCCCTCTCACTCCACTGGAAATTCATACCAGGTACAAATGGGCAAGACTCCACCGCCATCAACAGGCTGCAGATTCAGACTCACACCAGGTCTGCATGTCAGTTTGACATTGGATGAAGACAGGCTTCTTCCTCATAGGCAAGAGTTTTTTTAAAAAAACCCAGTCTCTTATTTTATGCAACAGGAATACTCTCAGTGAGAGATTTATTCTCCCCACCACTCTCAGAGATGAAATGCACTGCTCTCTCCCATTACCGACTCCCAATTCAGTCTTCTAATTCACCTCCCAGCAAACCAACATGATGCATCTCTTGCATTTAAAAGCTACTGAGAAGAAAAAAACATGACTCCCAGCACCAGCAAACCCAGTATTCTGGTTTAACCCACTACATGGACAGGGGCCGCTTCTAATGAGCTTCAGATATGGATTCCCAAGTGCTCCTGAACGCTCCACTCCTTGAAGATGCCACCCATGGAAATGCTATAGAAATATCTGTGATCCTACATGGGGTCATGCCTATTCTTAACTGTCAATCTGGCCTCTCCAATAATGGGCCCACAACTTCTACCAAAGACGGGGCAGCTGTCAAGTGTCCACTTCATCCCACACCATTTGGCTAGAAATGCCTCAATCTCAGCAGACCTCAGCTGGCAGACAGCAGCCAAATGACCTTCTGCTATCGTAAGGAGAGCTTTGGGACACCAGTGTGGTGCTACCACTACCAGGGCTTTAAAGAGGAAAAAGGAAGTGGCCTGGCCAGTCTAACTGCATTTGGATGATCTGATTTCAGCTGTCTGCTGAGATGCAACATGCCTATTTATTATAAGCAGCTTACTACACAAGGACAGTGTTAACTAGGCTTTGCCGGATTAAAGCCTGCCACCTAATTCATAGCACCTCACCAACCAGTCCAAATGCCCCGACTCCTTGCTTTGCTTAAAATATTTGATCTGGCATTAGGAGGGGCAACAAAAAGGGCAGGCAAAAGCACAAGACTTTTATGACCAGATCCATCTGTGAATGTTACGAGCCGTTTCCTAGTAAAACAGCACAGGATGCAAGAGGACTTCCGGCCCAAGTGCGGACATGCTAACGCAGCACGGTGTTAGAAGAGTACCGGACACACAGACCACATCCCTCCTTACATGAATTTATGACACTTTCTGAGTTCACCAGCAATGCTAGCGTTTTGCTGAGTATCCATTGCAAATGTCAAACTAAGCTGGAAGTTATAGAAGAAACGCATCATTAAACTGGATGTAAAGCTGGAAATACAGATACATGTATTAAAAAGGAAAACCTTAAGAGAATGCTATATAGGTTACATAAAAAGACAGAAAACCTAAAAGAATAAATTCCACTCTCACAGACCGTACTAATATAAAACTGAAGGAAAATTTCATCCAAATTTTCAAAGGAAATGCATGATTACACATATGCTTAAAAAGTCCCAGTGCATAGCAAGTCTGGAACCATTTAACTTCTTTCTGGAATTAAGCATAGCTAGATACCAAATGCCCTCAGTGTCCAGAGTACGAAGCATTAGGCTGGGTTTTACCTACTCTTTTGCAGCCCTGACCACGCACCACCTACTTGTTTTAAACACTGGAATTGCTCTTTTGAAGGCTATGCCTGGGCCTTATTATGACAAGGTCCTCTTGGCCATTTTGCATGGGAGAACTCCCTGGCCAGGGTCACACTTCTAAAAGTTCCCCGAGATACTGGAAATATTTGCTCTGAAGAAAAGGTAAAACCTGGTCTCGTTCCCCTTCCTGCAATTCAAAGCAGTCATATATCTGTGATTCCCACCTTTTACATGCTACTCGGTCACCACTTGGTGACCAAGCTGATTTATGACCATGTTCATTTGAAGCCCGCATCCTGACGTGTGGCTTCTCAGGCTCTGTATAGGCAAGTCGAAGATTGCTCCCAGCTGAAAATGTTCCAAGCAATGGTTTGTGCAACTCCTGTTTAGTACCCTGGGTCCAAATGCCAAATTCCTTCCCCTGAGTGTAGCCCATGTCTAGGTGGACGTGAAGTCTGACAGCGTCTCCCCAGAATGGCGGTGATCTCAGTAAGGCCTAGAGAGCTTGTATGAACAACTAAACCACCACGCTCCCAACTCTCCTGATTTTACTGTGAGTTTTGTGAGATGTTGTGCGTTTCTCTTCGAGCCCAGTTCCAAGAATCATATGACTAAATAAAAATACCAGCCCTCATTAGAAAAAGGGAAGTTTCTGGCCCTTGCAATTATACAGAAAAGCTTGAAAACACAATCCCCAAAGTCTCCCCACTGCAGAAGGAAATAAATACAAAAACAAAAAAACCAAGCTGGCAGATCTCACTGTAAACAGAAGCCCCGTGGCTCTGGGCCTTGACACGAGACTTGACTCAGGACTGTTGCACGCTTCCTGGCTTTTTCTTTCCATTTAAAACCTTATGTAACATGACTTGTACCAAAACTAGGTGTTGGCTGCAACTGCTGTGCCCTGCCACCTCCAGTACCACCTTTCAAAATGGAAGGTGATCTTTGGTCTCTACACCTATACCCACCTGCTTACATAATAGCAGCTGCTCCAGACAGGAGGGAGAAGGGAGCCGGCAGCCCTGCAGTTGTGTTGCTTCCCAGCAGCACCCCGAACGTAAAGCCCTGTGCTTGGAGATGCCCTTCACAGCTCTCAGCCACCTTAGTGGAAGCTACAGCATGGTGCTTCAGAAATCCCCCCACGCAGCAGTGCCAGCCATACCCGCAAAGCACGGTGAAGGTGGGGCACCGAGGCCATGTCCATGGAGGCCGCTGAAAAGCCTGGACCTGCCCGGCTGTCTCCAGCATGCATGGGGCCAGTGGCTGGAGGTCCCTCGGAGCAGATTCCCCGCCTCAGTGCTGGTTTGGCTCGTGCATGGCTCACTTCTCACCAGCACCTTCAAGAGTGCCATAGACACAATACACACCTGGGTCAAAAAACAGAGAGCCCAGGTGCATTAAACCGTGACTAGGAGACGACACCACAGGTGCGCTTGGGCAGCCACTGTCCCTTTCTTTCTCCCTCTCTCCCTGGTCTTTTGTATTCTTATTTCTCTCTCCTTCTTAGACTCTGCTTTCTCCATATCTTTTCATAAAACAAAATGAGCTACAGCTCATGAAAGTCTGTGCGCTTGCTCTCTCTCGGTGTGCATGTGTGTAATATATCTAGCTACACAGAGGGAGATGTATGGATATATCTACTTTGGTTAGTCCATATGGTGCAAGTCTACCCTGCCTTCTACTTGACTTCAGACTCATGTGGCTAACTACCTCTCTCTGCTCACGGATGGCACTACGCTCAGCCAAATGAAATGAACTGCGATCAATCAATACAAGACATTTGCTCACGTGCATTCAGATATCTTTTTTTCTGACCAGATGTAAGCAAATGACTATCATACCCAAGGGATTCCAAGCAACTAATCCACTCCCTTATGGTTTAAATAGAAACTATGGATTCTTATCCAATTACCTGGGTTAGCTTTGGTGACACCTTTGTTCCTGCAGGTTTAATGTTTGTTTGCTTGTCTCTCCCAGCACTGCCCCCTCCACCCTCTCCCCTTTTGTACTCTGATTTCTCTCTCCTTCTTATACTCTGCTTTCTGCCGTCCTTTTACAGCATCTGATGAAGTGAGCTACAGCTCGTGGAAGCTTGTGCTATATATAGGTAGTCTATAAGGTGCAAATCTACCCTGTTTTCTACCTTTCTATCTATCCAGACTCTTATATCATTATCATGTTTCTTCTCTTGCTGTAGAAACACCTAAAAGGGGAGTGGAGAAATGGACATTATGACCGGGAAAAATCACAACCAAAAATTAACCTCGATAATAAATGGACTCCAATAAACTAAACTGGGAAGCTGCATGTTCCAGACTCGGGTCTTGGGAAAGAGTTCCCAGACAGAGGTACTCAAACAGAAAGCATTTGTCACCCAGTTCCCACCCTGGGTTGGGACTACTCAGTGTGACTCTTGGGTGGATAAAATATCTGGACCGTTGACACCCTGTGCCCATTATGTCTCGGTATGCACATGAAGAATCTCTGCTGAGAGGTTCCATTTGTTTTCCATTGGATCTTGCTTTGCTATGGATGGGAGGTGATGGGCTGGGGTAGAAGTAGACAAAAAAAAAAAAATAGTAGCTTTTCCTTTTCCACCTGCTCTGCCTGCATATTTTTTTTCTGCAAGGACTTATCATTCATTCGTCAAGCAAACATGAGACCCGCAAGACTCTCCCACGACACCTATATCAAGGACTTGCCTGCCGCTGCTTGCAAGATAGGCAGGCGATACAGAAGGCCTTTAAAAAAAGCACATCTTTCTCATACTCCTGTAAGCCTCCAACAAAACTGTTATTATCAGCCTCTTCCCCTGGGCTGTGTCACCTGGCACAGGGCAGTCTGGCGGGGACACCACCGCGACTGAAAGCCAGAGCTCAGAGATATCTTACAGATAAAGATTATATCTTATCTGACTCCAGCTGGGACCTAGCAAAACCCATGCATCAGCCTGAGGAGCCTTCTGATACTTAGGACAAAAAAAATATTCAAAACTATCTATGAGTCAGCACAGTCTGAGCATAAAGCAGAGCTGAGTTGTAAGCACCCCAATATATCCCATGAGCACCCCAGTTCCATCAGTCACAGTCACTCTGTGACCAGGGACAGGTCCTCTCTCTCCTGTGGGCCCCCTTCTCCATTGCTATGATGCCTTCCATACGCCTTAGCTATCCCACAAGGGGTTGTGGGGAAAACTGGTTCACTTTTAAATATGCAAAGTGTCCAGGAACATTAATAATGATGATTATGCCTATTCTGGCCATGCCTTCGTGTCCCAGTCATGAACCAGGAAGGACTCCATCCTGCCAGGTGCTGTACAAACACAGATTGGATGCTTTTTGTTCCAAGTAGGCTAATGATGACTCCAAGTGGATCCGACTTACAGGAACTAAGGATGAAGGGAAGGAGATGCATTAGTTCATCTCTGAGCAGGTACGGTATTCCTGGCTGCACTCTGGATATGGCAGCGAAGGTTTCGAAGAAGTAATGGCAGTTTATGGTGCCAGCGTGGGAACAGCAATCATTTTTCCCAGCATGTGAACATTGGCTGCGTCCCCCACAGGGGTTAACCTCAGCAAAGCATCCCCCTTGATGCTACTGTCAGCAATGGACTGGAAAGACTGGCAGGCTGTGGGGAACCATCTTCTTTCAGCTGAAGAAGATTCTTGGAGCCTCTGGCAGGAGCCAGACATCCCAGCAGCTGAGCAGAGGAAAGTATTGTGCCTTCAGCACCAGCACTGACAGATGTAGGGCCAGATGCAAAGACTGATATTAGGCGCTCGTGCCAGCCCACTGACGTGTTCCCAACTGTGCAAGAAGAGCAGAGGCTTGTTCTGTAACTCACACGAACCTTCACAGCACCAGAACTGTAGCCTCAGCGTAAGTGGGCTACGTGACTGCTACCAAAAATAAATGGGCCCAGCAGTAAGACAGAGTCTGAGAGCTCCAGCGTCATCTGCAGTGCTACGCAGAGCTGTTACTCACAACTGCAAAACTGCAAGCTGCAAGCACTGGAGGCAATGTAGCTAATTTCGGAGGAAATTCTGCTACACCTATTCCAGTTATTAAAACATTTCCAAAACGTGCTGACAAAAAAACAGCGTCACTTGTGCCCCAAGGCCCCGGAGGCTCTTCTGCAAAATTTCCCAACTTCTTTTTTAAGGATATAATTTGCTTGACCCCTTTGCCCACTTTTCTGACATTTCACGCAGCTCAGAGAGTGTCACAAGACTCATCAATTTGTTTTTCTCTCTCCAAGAGATGCTGTCACTCACTGCTGCATGCCTGCAGACTACTAGTATTGGAAATGACACTGTTCACAGCTGAAGATTCCCCAGCTCTCTCACATCCTAGATTATTAAAATCGAAACAGAGACTATTTCAGTGGAATTTCTTTTCAAGAAAGGCAGTGATTTCCTATAATGACACCGCTAATAATATCTGCAGGGTGCATTTGCTGCCAAGAGCTCTGGGGCCTGTTCCCAGCTCTGCCACCGAACTGCAGTGCATCTATGGCAGCTGCAACAGTGCCAACCATGCCCTGCCCACCACCCACTTCCCTTCAAAAGTGAAGTTCAGCAGGGGCCTTCCTAGTGACTGCTTTTCAAACTTGTCAAAGGCCAAGGTCTTGAGAGCAAGGGGCTGAGCCCAGGACATCCTCATCGGTGCATTTTTTGGCTTGGAACATGCTGGGGGAGATGTCCCAGCCAGGGTAAGCTGCTGTTGTGATGCAGACCTGCCCTCTGTCTCTGTTTGCCTCTGCTTTCCTCTCACCACCTTGCCTATTTAGACTGTAAGATCTCTGTGCTGGGGTGTGGGGCCGAGACATGAGCTGCGATCCGCACCGCACACAGTCCCCGTGCTGTCACTACCCCACAGACCCAGCCCTGCCTGCCTGGTCCCACTCCCGGATTCTGCTCCTTGCCCACCTGCGGCCCCATCCCATGTGCCCAGCCCAGCATGTCCTGCCCGCGGGGCTCCCAGGCCGGTCTTCATGGAGACCCTGCCTGCCCACTCTGTCCAGCACCCGTGGCAGTAGGTGTGGGGCAGATGGGTCAGGGTGCCAGGCAGCGGGGCAGGTCCAACAGCGGTGGCAACACTGGCAGGGCCAGCACTACCAGAGCTGCTGGGAAGCATAGTTTGGCCACTGCACCACCCCAGCCCTGCTGTGTGTGCAGGGGTGGTGGGACCAGTGGCGCACACCACAGCCGAGGCTGTCCCCCACACCTGAGCTAAGGGACCCGGCAAGGGCCAGATAAACTCCTTTTGCTAGCTATGTGATATCTTATATAATAAATAAGATCATAAAAAGACAGGTGTGCAGAGCCAGGATAACGTGGCTTCCTGATGATCCACAATTAGCTTATTAAAGACCTCTCAGCAAGGGGCCAGTTGCGGCCTGAGTGAACCTTTTTAATAGAGGCTACTTGGAAAACCTACTCTATAATATCTACCCGGGCACAAAAGCCCTTTGTTTTTCTACCGGAGAAAAGAAACTGTTCCAACAACATACACAGGAGCCTAAGGCAAACCAGAAGTTGAAGTACCTGACCACACTTTTTCACTAGGGTGGGACCAAGGACGTTCATTAGGAGGGGGTGTCTGAAGAGCTGGTAGAAACTCCTCATTTGCTGAAGGCCCATAAAATCTATCCCGCACCTGGAAGAAGAGGTGAAACAGTGCAGGTCGTGGCAGGTTTGCCTAGCTAGAGTCACACTGTGATCTTTGGCAATACAACCTCCTGGGGGTATAGGAGCATCCTCCCTGAGACTGCACAGCACAGACCGTCCTGTGTTTCCTTCTCTTGGGGTTCCTGAAGATGAAGATCACGTGAATGATGCTGCACTGAATCAAGGCTCAGTCCTGGCCAGCATCAGGAGACTATATACGTGAGCAAGGTCTCTTTATGAGAGCAGGGGCTGATTCTGCAAACATTTAGCATGGGCATGCGATGAGCAGGTGAAACAACTTCCAGCTGGAAGAAGGGGCCAGTAACAACAGGTGACCATGGGACAGTCAAACGTATGTACTCTTCCACCTCCAATTCCAACAGGAGCTGAATTAGGCACTTTTGAAAATCCCTCCCTCTATTAATTTACATTTATGGTGTTGGCTCATCCTGAGTAATGACATAACCCCCTCCAGTAACCCACATCTCGTACACAGGATCTATTCACACTGCAATCAAAGAAGGAATCTCAGGGCTGTTTACCACAGCCAGACATTATATAATAGCAGTGACTAGTCTTACCGGCTACGCTGGTCACATAATTTAATAGCGTATTTTCATACCGACAAAAACAACAGGAAACGAAACAAAAAACAAACACTCCCTCCCCCAATTTATTGTTTCTGCCTCAAAAATGCCTCAGAATCATCTTAGATAACATTTGGCACTGGCTAGGAATGCTAAGGGTCAGATTTTACAAGCTATTCAGGACCCTAAGATGCAGAGAAGTTTCTACAGGAACCTGACCTTTTAGGGCACTTCTAACGGATGAAAAAATGCTGCTCAGAAGCTAAGGGATTGAGCACAGCAAAGACAGGCAGGGTTAGTTTTTCCAAAATGTTTAAGTCCTTTAGGTGCCTAAGTCACTTGGGCGGTTTTGAAAATGTTATCTGACGTTTCTCATTTGCTTTCAGGGAAGAAAGGTCTCATGAGCAGGGGAGGAAGGGAGGGCAGACGATCTGTGCTCTTTTTTCAGCTCCACTGAGAACCTTGTGGGACCTCCAGCAATTTCTCTTGCCCAGGGAAACTCTGACATCTCCTTACCCGGAGGCCTTAAAGAAGTGGCTGAGTAGGCGTTTGGTTACGGGATAGCATGTCTTGCAGCTATGCAGGGGCCTTGACTTGGTAGCCTTCCAACTCCCTTCCAACTCTCTGGTTCAAATCATCTGATCTCTCTATGCCTTATATTCCCCTCTGAGGGCAATGATATTATCCTACCTCACAGCTGTGTTACAAGACTTAACTCAGCCGTATTTGCAATGCAAGGCACTATGCAAGCTGTATGCCTATGCATCGCTGATCTCTCTCTGTGTCTCAGCTATTATGAGTTTCCACCTAAAATCAGATGATCAGATAATAAATAGGGGAACAACAAAACCCGATGGGCTGAATATCACAAAGGAGCTTTTCCAGATGAAGCTCACTGCTTCTGGCAAAGGCAGGAAGGGTACAGTTTGTCTCCGCAAGGGAAAGCTGCAGCGAAGGATGCAATGCATGCATAGGCTGCTTTAGCAGGCAGACGCATCACATAAGATGGTCCACGGCCCTCTGTTTAAAAAGCTAACTATGTAAAAATGTGGATAAAAGATAACCGGAGACAGTTGGGGCAGATTGCAAACGGCACATCCCATTTACTGCGCATCAAAACGTGTTGCAGAAGAATCCTACCTGCCGATTACCACCACGTGCCCAGAACTGCTGGGCTTGCTTGCCACGCTGCGATGTGGCTATACCTGGTGGGGTGAGCCGCAGGGTCAAGGCTGCACATCAGGAAATGGGAACAAAACTGGGAATTCTTAAGATAACAGTAAACCAGGAGTTTTCCACTCCGAGCTGGATCTAGTTGTGTAATGGATGTCACATCCTGCCACAGGAAGGTGGAAAAATAACAGGAAAGATTCCAAGGAGAAGGGGACAGACCTGAAGAGAGACAAACACCGGCTCTGCAAGCTCATCAGCCTGGCTAGAGAGCAGCGAGCTGTCGCCCCACGTAATGCAATTTGTTTGCTTAGCAGAGTCATCATTAGACAAGGTAGTTAACTGGCTCCCGGGGTGCGCTGCGCTCCAGGTGCACGGTCTGGAATCCCTCATAATTGCTGCATGCGTCTCGATAGGGCTTATCATCAGTTTTGACGTTAGCTTCAAAACAACAAGGGAAAGGGCAGTTTCACGGGACCTGTTGCCAGCAGCTTCGGCACACGGGCTAAGAGTTGCCCCACTCAGCAATAACGCTACTCACAAGTCAGGTTAGGGTCTGCAGCCAAGGCAGCGGATGAAGCTGATGACGAAGCTCCTGTTATGTGAAATATCTATTTTGCCCATGGGCTATTTAGTATCTGCATCAATACTTCAGACAGAAATAGGGAGAGAGAGAATGAGAGGTTTAGACACCGAGTGCAGTAGACAATGTGTGGATAAAACCACCCAATGAATAATACCTGGAGCATGTCCAGAGCGCCTCCCACCTCCTGAGCAAAAACGATTTTACTCTTTCATGCAACAGGACGGGGAGAAACCAATGCACAGGCTGGTTAACTGACTTGCCTAAAGGTCACACTAGAGGAAAAAAAGATCAGTCACAGAGTTGGGTCACAGCTCTACCTGCTATCTGAGTTGAAACAGGGCAATCTGTACAACGGAGACAGGGCCTCGGAGGCAGCAGTGCCCGAATCAATCCATAATCCTTACACAACTCAATGAAGCTTAGGATTAACATTCCTACACTTGTGTTTCCTGTGCCCTTTCCCATTTACTGTGAGCTCATTATGGAGCACAGCGGTTGTGCAGTTTCAAAAGGGTCTTGCAGAAAAATGGTAAAGGGCAGAAATTCCCAGTCGCCAGTGGGAGAAATCTTCACGGAGCGACCACTCCAGCACTGACCTCACCGTCCCAATCTTCACTGTTCACTATGTCTGCGTGCAGACCGGGGGTTGCCATCCCAGCGTGGGTCTCTACATATTATTGTCTACAGATCTGAAAGGGCAAATGACTTGCTTGTTCTTTCAGCTATACCCACTTCCTGCTTTCGGGCAGCCCCAGACAGCGATGGGGGACATGACATTCAAAATGCTCCCAGGTGATGCTCATTCTTACTACTCCTCTGACCTGCTCTGCCCAGTATGGCTGTTTCAGCATTAAATGAGAAGCAACATATCTGAAGGCAGGTAATATTTCAGCCTGGTTCGACTGTGAAGTTGGGAGAGATGTAGGAAAAAGGCTGCTGCACCAAATGTCCTTCCTGAGGCCTGGGACAGAGGCAGATGCACTTCATGCTAGAATAATTACGCTAGTTCACCCTGTTATATAAATGAATGTGATCACTCTGAAGGGAAAGCAAGGAGAAGTTATTATCAGAAGCAGTTACAGACCAAGTAAAGCCCAGTTGCTGTAGTTAAACTTGATTATGCGAAGAAGCAGACCATTGAAAAGGCAAGAGGGTCAATTATGACCTATGGAGCACAGAGAAGCAAGCTAGGGGAACAAGTTTTAAGGAGCCACAAACCGTTGTCTATGTTAAGGCCAGGATTTGGGGTGCCTAGTAAATCATCAATGCTCTCGCCCTCAACCCCACGTTCTACAGATGTCGTGTGGGTTTTGTGCGACAACAAGGCGTGCGAGTTTGGAGGCAAAGCGGTCAACCTGTAAAGTGTTCTCCCAGTGGTGAACGCGTATTTCTGCCCTTTATCATTGTCTGTGAGGTCACTTCCGAGCTGTGTCTTTTCAGAATGAGCCCGCAGAAAAATGACTAAGAACTGAAACACCCATGCACCGGTGGGGGAACCCACTTCACAGGATGACCATCCTCCCCCTGTTCTCGCAGCCCTCGCTTATGGCTTCCTCTATGTGGGTGCACCACCCGAGCAAGCACAATGTGGGCTGCGACCTCAATTTGGTGCTCTGTTACCAGAATGCAAACAATGAAATGCTCGGTCACAAAGAAGATCGCTATTCCTGTGCCCCATGGGCTCTCAGAAGAGAGAGACGGCAAGAATGATCTGCCCCCTCCCCTGGCAAGAAGGAGAGGAGGCTAGTGCTGCCACTATCCTGAGGGGAAGAGAGGGCTGAAGTCTATCAGGGTCAAAATGGCCCCAGAGTTGCAGGTATCCAGGTTGTAGCCATATTGGTAGAGAGGAAAATGCAATCAGGGCTCATGGTAGAGGCAATATCTTTTATTAGAGCAACAAGATTTTTGTAAAAAACTTGTCTTTAACCAGAGTTACAGTGCAGACACAGTCAAGTGCAAGTGCCTTTTCCCATTTCCTCTGAGACTTGGGAGTCCCTCCAAGCAGCTCCAAATGCAGCACCAGGCATTTATTATATGACTTTAATTAAGCTCTTCTTATGCACAGAAGCTTAAGGAGCCTTTTGTTTTCTGCCTCAGTCACAGTGGAGAGCTTGCTCGGTACCTACCCAGCAGCTTTTCCAAGAGCTCACATGTCTGCAGCCCCCAAATTTTCCTCTGCTCCAGGGCATGGGGAGAGGCACCAAAGGCCAATCTAGAGAGCAGATGACAGGGAGGTGGAGGAGGCTGAGGCTGGGGACAGTGGGGGGAGGAGGGAGGAAGGACTGGTCAGAAAGGCACATGAGAAAAAGGAAGACGACTTAAGAGCAGGGATTTTATAACAGTCTTGAAATACAAAAAAAAGATGCTGTAAAGAGGATGAGGATCAATTGTTCTCTGTTGTGTCCATAGGGAACAGGACAAGAAGTAGCAGGCTTGAACTGCAACATAAGAGTTTTAGGCTTGATATTTGGAAGTTTGGGCTAGAAGGGGAAGAATTTGCGAACTCTGCGGGTGGTTAAGCTGTGGAAGGTCACCCAGAGAGGCCCTGGGATCCGTCATTTAAGGAGTTTTGAGATGCAGATCAGACAAGCGTGTGCCTTGGGTGGTGTAGTCAGGGACGGCCCAGCCCTGAGCGGGGGCTGGACTAGATGGCCTCCGGAGGGCTCCGTGATCCTACGATAAGAGGGTTGAACGCTGGACAGAGAGGGAAGTATATCCATCTTCTCTACCTCCAGGGTAGGGCTAGAAGCAGCTCAGCAGCAGGTTTATAAATGGGGAAAACTGCTTTTTATGAACCCAACCAGGAGGGTTCAGACTGCACTTCCATACCAGGGGATTCCAAGCTTCTGTGGGGATCTGGCGGGCAGAGGAAGGGCAGGTACTGACCGGTCAGCAGAGGATCAGCATCTGTGCTCCTTCAGGCTGCTGCTGATTTTCCCAGGCTCATGAGCAGGGAGCCTGCAGGGGATTATGAGAGCAGAGACCACGCTAGGAAACTAGGAAAGACCCAAACTTTTCCTCGGTTTCAGGGCATGGGGAGAGGCAGAGGGTGAAATGCCTGGACATGGGGCCCCGTTGATTAGAAAGGCTTCCCCGCAATGGCACTGGGCCATCTTCACTCCTCCATTTAGAAAAAGTCGGGTGGACTATCAGAATAGGTCCATATCCCTGGCCAGCAATTCTGGAGACTCTCCAAAAAACCAGGGGCCTAGAAGAGTTTGTCATTAGTTGATTTCAAACTGCTTTTCCAGAAAACAGTGATGTGGAAAACTGAGTCATGGAGAGGTTAAGTGACCTGCCCAAGGACACACAGCAAGTCAGTAGCAGAGCTCATTTAAGACCTATTCTCTTGTGAGCTCTACCATCTTGGCCAGCTCTGGGGGTTGAACTGGGGACCTCAAAACCTGGAAATACAAATCTCTTGAGTTCATTCACGCAGTTCTATAGCCAATGGCTGAAATAGCTTCGCACGCTCTATAGCTCAGGCAGAAGGGGATGCGTGTAATATACCTGGAACAGCAGATTACAGTCTCCAAGAGTTCAATAAAATCAGCAGGCACCTCTGCTTTGTGCATCATTAAGTGCAAGAATGCAAATGCACCAGGAGACTTGGACGTAAGTGTCCCAATTGTTTCAACTCCGTGCATTTTCTCTGTGCTCTTCCCTGCTCCCTCCTGCCTGTGTCCATGCTAACCTTAACTCCGCTCCTTTCTGCCCTTCTTCCACCTACATCCTTTAAAGTAGGGGAGCACTACATTGCTAGGCCAACTTTCTGTCTGCTCTCACATTCCTGTACATATTCCTATGCTAATCACCCATTACATGTGTATCGTAGATGTAGGATTAACAGTCCATCAGCTCATATATGACCAGTTAATTCACAAATCCAGCTCAGACATCTGTTTGACCACTGAAAAAAACCTGTTCAAACACAATTACTGAAACTTCTTTCCTTGATTCCTCCCCCCCCGCCCAAACAACCCCACTTTTAAAGAGGAATAGTTCAAGTATACTTCTATTAATAGGAGCCCCAACTTATTCTAGTTTGGCTGCCGTTCACCTGTCAGTCAAATGGATGTCAGTGGGGTTTTGCAAACAGCTCTGAGACATTTGAGAACGCTGAATGTCAAGGGACTCATGTGTGACTGATGGGCAAGTGTACTGGAAAAAGAGCATCAGCCTCATATTTTGGCTTTTGGTCTATCAGTTTGACATTTAAGCGACTTTTCAACTTGCTACATTTCCTGCCCCATCTCTCCCCTCATTATGTCAAAACAAAACGTGAAATCCACCACTTTCCCAAAAGCAAAACCTCTGCAAAACCTCTTTGACCCACTGGTCCAAGAGAAATCAAACAAAGCATTTGACTGTCAGTTAAGTCTGGAAGCAGAGAGCTGGCAGGGACCTCAAGGGTAGCCTAACTTATTACAGAAACCCCCCTGTGATGGAGGGGGCTAGACCAGATCAGTGATTCTCAAACAGGGTGCCACTGCACCTTGGGGTGCTGTGATATCCTTAAAAGTGCTTCGGGGTGCTAGTTAATTAGCACTGTGAGGTGTATACACATGTGCACATGATTCACAAGACAAACCCAGAGATTTCAAATGGGGAACTATAACTTCAAAAACACTCTTACCTGTTACGGTCTACTTTCTTTGCAAAAGAAGAATCACTGGTATTTTATCCTGTAGTCAATAAATGAGGAAAAGCTAAGAGTTGGCTTTTTTTTTTTTTAAACCTAACAAAGGGCATCGAGTCTGAAAAGGCTGAGAAGTACTGGACTAGATGAAGCCCAAGGTGTTTTCCAACTCGATGGGTCTACCAACAGAATCCACTGCTTCCTGACCCCAGCCGAGCGCCCTTGCTCTGATGCTGAGCCTTTTCCAGCAGAAGAAGAAGATTTGGGCAGTTATAACTGGACCCATCTTTTAGGCCTCGTCTACACAAGGCTGCTCCTGGATTGCGACTGTCAAAAATGAGAAAACTAGCCTTCATGCTACTTGTGCCTCAGAAATCAATTCTTGTCAAGCAAAGGCTAATTCCTGTGAGCAACAGCTTGGAGGGCCCTGAGGAGATCACCAGTTGTTCAGACATCCAAGGGTGGATGGCAAGTGTCTTCTACAAGGATTTTTGATTCTCCGAAGTAGAGGCAGTGATTTCATTGTCCAGCAGAGCGTTAGCCACTGCCGTGGAAATGATATATTAGCTACAGCTGCACGACTCGCAGCCGCTGTGTCTGCACTCTCAAGTCCGTGCTCCAGTGACGTGGCATGAGAGCGGGGGCTGAAAGGTAATGTTTTATTTATTGAGCTGTTTCCTCCGAAGGAATCCCAAAGCATGTGGCAAACGTTGGGGCAGATCCTATCCAACAAAGATGAGGCCTACATCAAAGACCTCAACCAGCAATGCCTGAACACGGGGACAGGGACAACAGTGCAATGTTTCTCCCTCAGCCATTACCTTGGTTATTGTATCGCATGCCTTCTCTTGTGCAGCGTTACACCTCAGGGTTCATCACCCAGTTTCCAGCAGCAGGGGCTTGTGGGAAATAGGGATGGCAAGCCAACAAGTGACCAGGCAAATATTGCCAATTGATCAGTCAATTGACTACATGTCTTTGACTGGTCAAAGTTTAGAACAATTTTACAAAAAACCCCAAAACCAAAACCCCCCAACTTTTTGTAGTGGTTTTTGACAGAAACGTGGTTTTTAATTGGGTTTCTTGGTTTTGGGGTTTTGTTTTTTTTTGTTTTTTTTTTCATTTTTTTTTTTTACACATTTCTTAATGGAAAATTTGTGCTTTTTCTGTGTATTATTTGGACCTATTGGCAACTTTTATTTTTTACATTTTTTGACTGATATTTGACCAGTCAATTGACTGAAATGTATTTGGCCAGTCAAATACCCAATCCTATTGGCAAATTTCACAAAAGATCCCTATGAGAAGAGCTCAAACTCCCATAACCCCCTCCCGAACATTATCAGAGTCTCCAGCCATTGTTGTTTCCTCTTTCTTTTCTTAGCATGGAAGTCAGGCTAATTCTTACTCCTTGCTCAGCCAGTAAGTCTCCCTCCTGCTCTTCTGCTTTGGAAAGCAGTCACAGCCATCTAAGGAAGCTGTGGTGAGAGGGCGAAGGCTGTTGGAGGAGCCAGAAACAGATGCCAGCAGTTTGCACCGCAGTACTCGGAGTCGGCACAGCCTGCCCAAGGTCTGGAGGGAGGGCCTAGTGTGCAAAACTGCTACAAAAATGGCATATTATTTAATTGTGCCCTTCTTGTACGATAGGTTTGTGCTATTCAAACAACGCACAGAAGCTGAGCCGATCATCCAACAGAACGGCACCTCTACCCCTGGAGTTGTCTTGCCCGTTTGGTTTCCAAAAATCAATTTGAAATGGTGCTTGAAAAGCCAGCAGCACCGATGCAGGGTACAAGAAGCCACGGAGTTTGGTGGAACAACTGTTGAGTGCTCCTGCACATCAAGGCACTGCTGCTGCTCTGGGAACAACCTGCAGGATTAAGAACACCCAATTTCTGCCTTTCAGGCACAGAAGTCAACAGGTATCAGCAAACGCTGCCCAATTTGCTCCTCCACAACAAGGTTGGGAGCTGCTACTGCTCTGTTTAGGTCCTGCTCACACAGAAAAGGTTTAAGCTATGGTCCAAGAAAGT
This sequence comes from Crocodylus porosus, assembly GCF_001723895.1. NCBI lineage: Eukaryota > Metazoa > Chordata > Crocodylia > Crocodylidae > Crocodylus > Crocodylus porosus. The sequence continues at coordinate 20,534,475 of NW_017728951.1, forward strand.
CTTCCAAAGAGCACCATAGATCCATGGCTGCGCGGACCACCCAGGAGAGACTAATTCTGAACAGTGGTCAGTCGAGTCTGACATGCTGCCCAACTGCACGGAGGGCAGCATTGCAATGCAAGAGTGCATTTGGCAGAAGGAAAATTCTGCATGCATCAGCTTCTCCAAATGCATTCAAGTTCTTACACGAATTCCTCAGACGTGGAGCACAGAAACTGGGCTCTGGGTGACTTTGTAAAGAAAACAAAATGCTGTTCTTTCACGTTTCAAAATACGTTAGATCATGAAATTGTTTCTCAAGGAAACAATGGCAGGGGCTCTTCTGCTTGAGATATTATTGCACCAGTAACACAAAGCAATGGAAAATATGCTGTGTACGAGCCCCAGGCAGGATGGCCTGGATGACCCAGCACAACTTTTTAGGATTAATTTTCTGTGATGAGAACTGAAAGAGACCTGTCAAGTCCCCAGCCTCTACATCCTTACAGGCTGTCTAGCTTGCTCAGTTGGGGTTAGCAGAATCAAATTTAATGCAGCCTAAGGTCTAAGCCAGCATTTCTCAACTCATGGGTAGAGACCCAAAAGTGGGACACAAGAATATATGAAAGGTTCGCAAACAAACTTTAAAAAGGATCAAGTGTGGTGAGTGTAGCTGTGCTGGTCTAAGGACATAGGTAGACAAGGTTCTTTGGGTAAATGTGGTATCCTTTATTTGACCAACTAAATAGCTGGAAAAATTGTTCTTCGCAAGCTTTCAGGCACAAACAGACCTCTTCAGGTTGAAGAAGGGTGTTTGCGCTGAAAGCTTGCAAAGAACGATTCTTCCAATTATTTAGCTGGTCGAATACAAGATATTACATTTACCCAGAGAGGTCTGCAAAAAGGATCAACAAACTTTAAAAATGGATTCTTCTTGTAAAGAGAAAAACATGGGAAACCACAGGTTTCCCTTGCAGGCTGGCAGCGTTCCAGCCGGCAAGGGGCAGCTTGGAGCAGGGGGAGCAGGAGGAGGGCGATCGAGTAGGGGGTGCCACCTGTATGCGTGTGTGCACCCACGCATGTGGCAGCCAGGCAGCCTGGAAAGCAGCTCCCACAGCTCCCCGCAGGTAAGTCTATAGGGCAGGGTGGGGGGACATAACCAATGCATCAGGGAGGTGCAGGGAGGCACAGGCAATGTGTTGGGGTGGTAGGGGGTGACATGCCCCCAGCAGTGGGCACAGGGCTGCTGCCTGGCCAGACTGGCATAGACAGGAGCTGCCTCTGCAGCCCAGTGGGCAGGACCCAGTAGGGGAGGGCAGAGCGGGGCAGCGGGACCCCTGCGCCAGCTGTGCTGCCAGCAGCCCGAGGAGTAACGCATGGAGGGGCCATGCTGCTATCACCTGCTGCCGTTGCCACCCGCTCCTGTGCCAGGGTGCAGCTCTACTCCGCTGCCATGGCCAGGCCGCCGCTCGCCTCAGGCCGTGGCTCTACTCTGGAGGGGCGGTGGGGTGGCAGGCGGCCCGCGAGGAGCAGCGGGGTAGAGCCGCAGCCTGGCGCCCAGGCAGCTGGTGAGGGAGGCGGCGAGGACAGCATGCCTCCCCACCCCTCCACCCCATCCGTTACTCCTTGTGCTGCCGGTGGCTCGGCCGGCGCACGGGCCCCGCAGTGGTGGTGGCAGCAGTGCATCGCGCCGCCGGGGCAGGCTGCAGCGGGCGGGGTGCGAGTCACGCCAGCGCTGCGGGTTGGGAGCAGGGCCAGGGGGCCGTTTTCTGCTGAAACTATTTCCTGGGTTGGGACCGGCCCTCGATGTTTGTGAATGGGTCCCGATACAAAAAATGTTGAGAACCACTGGTATGCAACACTCGGTTCAGATATAGGCACCCCTGTCTGGCACTGACGTAGTAGACACCCGTCCTTCATCTGAGCCTTAAAATTGCCAGCAGAGGCCCAGCCCGCCTGCTTTTACGTAGTCGAGGTGTCACTGCTCATCACCACAACAGATCAAGGGAAAGCTGCTGCAGAAGATCAAGCCCAATAATAACCACATCCTACCACTGCTGCAGCGTGCAATAAGCTGTTAAAAGTCGCTTCTCTCCCCACCTCCTCTCCAATCCTCCCCATCCAAGTTCGCACCCCCAGCAGTGCTGCTCCTAAAGCGATCCAGCTCCCTGTCTTCCTCCAACAGAAGGCCAAGTGATGTTTAAATGCAGGCAAGGATCTATTCAGCCGGGCTCTCAGGAAACACCATAAAAAGGTCGGGGGAGCATGTCCTGCTGTTGGGAGTCCTGGGCGTGTTATTTTTAAACCCACCTCCAAGTGGATACGGTTCCCAACAGCCAGGGCTTGCATGCGCTTCTGTTAGACAAGGCTTTGCATCTCAAAAGGCAGCCAACGTGTCATGTGCCACTTCTGTTGCCTTGGCAATATCCCTGCCTAGCCAATACTGTGGCATTAAGTCGCATGTTAAACAAACAAAGAGGGTAAGACAGCTCGGCCCTGCAGAGTTTTCATTTAAACAGTGGATTTATTTTATTTTTTTTTAATATTACAAACATTTTGCAATATGTTTTTGAGGAAGCAGAGTTTGCTCACTGAGACTGGGAGCAACTTTTCTGGCTCTCTGTTTTAGATTGCAAGTGGCTCGGGGGCACGGCAGAAAGTGAATTGCTCAGACGCAGAACGGGGCTCCTGTTACTAGCAGAGCTGCAATTCTGACTCCTGCCTGTGAGCAGAAGCTTGTAACACCAGATCAGCAATTATTGAGCAACAATGTTTAAATAACCTTCATTGCAAAGTGCCTTCTGTTTAACAACAGAGGTTCCGCCGGCTTCCTCTGCAAATGTCAGGAGGCGAGTAGTGGAAGGAGGATTACAACAACACATTCAGGTGGTATTTCTGCAGGCATTGAGAGAGAAGCAGGACACACCTCATTTCTGAAGAGCTGCGTCCCGTGAAGGCGCTCTCTTGTTCCGTCTGAGGTCAGCCGAAAGTACAGCCACTCGTGCAACTGGTTCCTGCTAACAGCAGGAGTAATGATGGCAGCAGGCTCTTGTCTGGAGCTGCGGGCCTGCGTGTGCTTAACCGTGTGGATGAGACAACAGGCGACTAGTGGAGGGGAAATGTTATGATTGGAGCACTAGACCAGAGCAGTTTCTCAGCCTGCGGTACGCGTACCCCTGGGGGTACGTGAGACAGGCAGGGGGCACGTGGGTACCCTAATACTCTCTTTCTTGCCCTCTTTTCCTCTCTCTCTCACCCCTTCCTCCTCTCAAAACTATGGCAAAAAATTTGGTGCGCCGCGCATTGTGCAGCACTTTAAATTCCCCAGTAATAATTTGGCAGGTTCAGCCCTCCTAGCTTTGGCCAACATCACCTCTAGCCTAGGTACATACCTGAGTTGCGTATCCCTGGTGTAAAAGGTGGCAACCCTACCCACACCAGATCAACCAGATCAGACATCTGGCATATCACGGCCTTATATACACAGCCCTTCTTCCATCATATGGCATACATTAGTCTGTAAATATAAAATCCCCTGGAAAATTGAGTGTTGGGGTACTTATTAAAATTTTCAGAAGTTAGGGGGTACTTGCTACTTAAAAGGTTGAGAAACATTGGACTAGAGGGCGGGAGAAATTGAGGAACCCACACAGAGGAAGCAAGAGGAAGGGCTCGGACTGACCATGCATCAGGAGGGATGGTCTGAACGCACGTGTGAGATCAAAGCTGGTACAGCAATGAGGACATGACAAGGCAAGGGCTAGGATTAGGGAAGCAGACATGCAAAAAGGACAAGAGTGGCTCTGCTTTCTGTTGCCATTACCTGGGACAGAAGCCAAGAGGCAGATACGTTTCATGCACAGAACTTGTTCGGTGCGCTTCTGTCTTAGTATTGCTTGTGTGCCAGACAGCATCCTTGTGCCTATCTGCAGCAAGGGCTTAGCCATCCCAGCAGCCCAGTTCTCTGCTAGAGGAGCTAAATCCTGTCTCATCCATAGCACTTGCACTCTCCCTTACCCACAGGACGGTTACAAAATGCTCCGCGTCTAGTCTGCACAGAAGTTAGAAGCAGGCTAAGCCACTGGAGGTAGCTCATGTCTGAGCAGAGCTGGGGGTGGAGGACATATGCTCCCTTCTCCATTGGGCATCAGTTTGATCAATCAGCCTGCCAACCTTTGGCTCTTCTCTCCCCCACTTACTAAAAGCTCTCAGGAGACAGACTCAGAGCCACGGACCAGTGGGTAAAAGGAGACCAAGGGGTCCTGGGGAAGATTATTCCCTGTCAAAATTCCCAGGTTTGAAGAGTTTCAAAGGCACCACCTTTCTGTGACCCACCCATTCATATAAAGGACTCTCTACAAACATTACATCCCATGTAATAATTGGCCCCTGTATTTTAGATCTTCTGGGGAGATGAAAGGAAAGAAGCAGCCCAAGTTCTGTTAGGAGACATCAGATATTACAGCCAAAACGTTCAAACACAGACCTCGGTAAGTGAGACCCAAGTGACTAGTAGTTTCCACTGACGGGGGTGGAGGGGAAGGAAGGAAGGACTCACCAGACATGAAAACCAGGGCACCCACTCAGATGTATGAACGTGAAGCCTGACTTAATGTCAAAAAATCTCAGGACCCAGCAGCCCCCACTTGGGTATGGGAGTAAATGGCCAGATTTTCAAGAGAGGCCACCTCCCACTGAGACACCAAAATGTCTGGGCTTTCCACACTGCTTAGCACCCAGCAATCCTTGAGAGCTGTGTGCTACAGTTGGGTTCACAGGGTTTGGGGCTTTTTTTTTACCTGCTCTTGGCTTCCTCTCTCCATCCCTCCCCTGAACTCTGGGATTGTCGTCTTCAGTTGCTGCTGACTGCAAGTCATTTCTTTGCTTTCACCCTTGCTTTTAGTTTAGAATGGACCCACGCTATGAAATTCAGATCCAGATCCAGATCCAGATCCATCAAGCCTATGAAGAAGGGAGCCAGGCATTTAATACAATATATTATAGAGATGGGAAGACTGGTTGTGAATCCACATCTATACTTCCAGAACCTCTCATGGAGTTTGGAAGTCCTCCCTGTTCTCCCATGGACTATGGGAGAGTTTCTGTGCAAATGTAATGGAACGGTTTTCTGTTTAAAAAAAATGTCATTTCACCCAAATTGGAAAAGTTGGCTGGAAATCAGTCAATTTCAATTAAATGTTTGATGGGAGAAGACAAAAATACTTTATTTTAATTTTGTCATTTTGATTCCTTTAGTTTAATCTTTACATAAAATATTGTATTATTGTATTACTTTATCTAACATGAAATGCATTTTAATAGGGAGTTTCTAAATTATTCAATTATTTTAGACTCCCAGAGGGGGTGGTGCAGGCACCTACCCTGCTGATCTTCAAAAGGAGACTGGAAGCACACCTTGCTGGGGTTATTTGACTCCAGTAGTCTTTCCTGCCCAGAGCAGTGGGGCTGGACCCGATGATTTCCAGCCCTAAACTTCTGTGAATCTGTGAAACATTTCTTTTCACAAAAAATCAGAATTTTCTATGCAACAGTAACACCCAGTTCCAGCTTGACTCTAGCCAAAAGTGTCCTGTTTGTCATCCATCAATGGCAAAACTAGCCATCTGCAGCGAAGACCAAGGCCTACACTGTTGCAGGCTAGGTTTTATTCAAGACTTGTTGAAAGCTCAGAATCACAACTGACCAGGTTAGATGATGATTGGTTAAGTAGAGATCTCAGCACTGTCACTGTTTGAAGGATTAGTTACAGATTACCATGACTTTGGGAAGGGAACATCTTTTCAGGTGTGCTTCCTGTGCAACTAGCAGTCCTTCAGGACTGTGTTACTGTGCTGGAGACATCACGGTGCATTACTTTGCGTGGCTAACGGCTAACTCCCCACGGTAGATGGCTCCTGGGCTTAGCTGTTATTCTCCTTTGTCAGGACCGCTTGCCTCCCTTCGGCAGCACATCCGCTGGAGCTGAGCTACTGTGCACTTTGCAATGTGAGCAGGAGATGCCTGGCAATAGCTAATGTCATCAGTGGTCCATCTCCACAAATGATGTCATCTCACTGTCTTGAAGTTATAGCAAGACAGGTTTAGATTGGCTCTCAGGAAAACGTCACCGTCAGACCAGTGAGGCACCGGAACAAACTCCCTAGGGAAGCTGTGGACTCTCCACCATTGGAGGTATTCAAGAAGTTGGACAAGCATTGGTCAGGGATGACCTAGGACTAGCTATGCCTGCTCTCTACTATGGCTATTTCCCATGCTTCTTGGTTTTGTTGATTGCCACATGGGACTGGGAAGGAATTTCTTTTCCACTCCTGTTGCTACATGCATCAGGGGTTTTTTTTTTTTTTTTTTTTTTTTAGTTCCTAAGAAGCAGTGGGTCTCAGTACAGCCAAGGCAGAGTATTTTGACTGGGTTTTGTCAATGCTACTGCTGGGACTTAGGTTTGTGGTCTTGCCTCCCTGCTCGGGGTCAGACCAACCACTACATTTGGGGCCA
>NW_017728951.1:20541381-20588620 GCF_001723895.1 Crocodylus porosus
AGGAGCCAGCACCACTTCCCTAGGAAGTTGGTTCCAGCTCCTAGCCGCCCGAACTGTGAAGTAGTTCTTGCAGATGTCTAATCTAAACCTACTCTCTAATAACTTGTGTCCATCATTCCTTGTCATGCCAGGGGGTGCTAGGGGAAACAGTCTCTCCCCTAAACCCTTCTGATCCCCCCTAGTGAGTTTATAGACAGTCACCAGGTCTCCCTCGGCCTTCTCTTGTGAAGGCTGAACAGGTTCAGGTCCCGCAGTCTCTCATTGTAGGGTCTGCCCTGTTGTCCCTGGATCATGCAGGTGGCCTCCTCTGGACCCTCTCCATGTTGTCCACGTCCCTCCTGAAGTGGGGCGCCCAGAGCTGGATGCAGGACTCCAGCTGCGGCCTGACCAGTGCCGCACAGAGGGGGAGGATCACCTCCCTGGTCCTGCTCAAGATGCACCTGTGGATGCACGCCAAGGTCCGGCTAGCCCTGCCAACCATGACCTCGTATTGTCGGCCCATGCTCATCCTGGAGTCAATAATGACTCCAAGATCCCTTTCTGCCTCCGTGCTCTCAAGAAGGGAGTTTCCCAGTCTTCCTTCCTCGTGCCAGTGCACATGAAGCCATTGCTCTAATCCTGTAAGGATCCATTTGCTCTCCATGCGGCACCCAACTGAAATGACCCGGAAAGCCCTTGGAGCAGTTGGTCAGCTCTTCTCTAGGTCACCCCCAATCTCAGTGCTAACCAAGGCGATTCTGTATTTCCTGATGGGACCTTTGAAGCATGAAATCCCAAAATGACCCAGCCAGGGAGTTTTCGGAGATTCAGCAGCAGGCGAGCGAGTGAAGATTTTGTGTAATTTGACTAGATAACAACTGCTTTGCCAAACATGTTTGCTGCCAACACCTACCAGTAATAGAGCTGTGCAAATGCACTGTAATTTTCTTTCACATAACCGCATCCCTCCCCTCCCCTTCCCGCTACCCTGGAAGCCCCTCCTTCCTGGGTTGTGGCCGTCTCCGCTTCCAAAAAAACGGGGTTCATCTTACGGCAAATCACAGGCATTTGATAATTATCTCACTGCAAAATCCCAGGTGGAACACATGGTACTTGCAGCATTTGCCAGAGGTTGCTAAGAGAGGAGAACTACATCCTCGCCTGGGCCTGACCTCACTTAGCAGTAACAGCGCAGTGTGGCATCTCCCTAGCCTGCTTTAGCATCAGGCTGGAGCCTTGAACCTGGAGCCTCAACTGCCTGGCCTAGCTGCTTACCCTGATCTGCCACCTCAGCAGAGCATTGGTGGCCTGGCTGCACATCCACTCCCTGCTGCCAGAGTGCGTTGGCTCACCCCTTCCCCCTTCCCATATAAACCCCTGACCCAGAAGAGTGTGTCCAGGCCATAAGGTTCAACCCTGTACCCAGGGCTGCTGCACTGGGCTTGTGCTGCTACTGCCTTCCTGACAGACTCGCTGGATACCCAGCCCGGCTTGCCTGCAGACCCCGAGTTTGGCCTGGCCCAATTCAGCTTGCTTTCCTGGATGCCTGACCTGGCTACCCTCCTGACCCCATGCTCTGCCTGCCCCTCTGGATCTCTAACTCGGTTTCCTAAATGGATCTCCTGGCTTCTGGCTTCCCTATGCTCAGCAGACCCCAGCTGCTCCTCCTGACCTTGAGATAACTCCCAGACCTGGATGCCTAGGACATGGCAGGACAGCAAGATAGCTAATGCATTTATCTATGGTAAAAATGCACCTTTTTGTGTGAAAAGACTGCAAGGCTCTACCACTATCCCCCTGGAGGCCCTACAGTACTCAGAGATTTAGAAGCCAGTGAAGGGGCCTCCCAAGGAGAAAGAGCACAAAAAAAAGTGGACTAAAAACAAGCAAGACTGGAATGCACGTGACCTTTTACAGATGAACTCCGATGCATCTCCCCCATGGCCTGCCTTGGTGCACACACGTCGTCCTCCCCCTCCCGTCTCCTTGGGCACCGGTTGCATTTTTTCCCCTGGTTCACATGAACGCTTGGATTGCGATTCACATCACGGGGAGCGCAGGAATGGGTAGGACGCGTCTTATGTCATCGTTTCCCTACACTGGAGGTCAGGAATTCCTACTGGACAGGATGTGTTTGTTTAAGAGACTGAAGCAACAGGCACAGACTCACGTACCGCCGTTCGCGGAACGGGCCAATTCATCATCTGTTGATTTCACCTTTGAAAAAAAATGAGAACTAGAAAGGGACACGCGCTGTTCTTCCTTTGTCTAAAGACTGCTTTGGGGAAGGGGGAGAATCACAACGCTCGCTGCCTCTCGTCCACAACACTGGTGGTCCCACTTTAGATCTGTACGGCACGTCCTAGTGCTGAGGTTGCATCTGCATGAGAACAAATCTGGCACCTGAGACACGACGTGCTCTTCCTGCTGCACATAACAGAGCTCCTAGAACAGTGATTCTCCCCAAGGGTGCTGCAGCACCCTGGGGTGCCTTGAAATCCTTTCCAGGGTGTTGTGGGGTGCCAGGCAATGTTAGGTGCGCAGGCACAAGTCTCATGATAAACCCAGAGATTTCAAACAGTCATCCTCTACAGTGCTAAAAACATTTGGATCTGCTGTGGTCTTTCTGGAGTTCTTCGTAACAGAAGAATGGCTCTGTGCTTTTTCTGTAGTCAAAAAAACACGTGAAAACGAAGAGCTGGCATTTTCTGAGGAGTGCCTAGAGTCCAAGCACGTTGAGAACCACTATTACAGATGTTTAATGTGTGTGAAAACAGCAGGATAAAAACAGCCGCGAGAGGGTGTGCAGATCTGAAAAGAATGGGGCCTTGCCAAAGATGATTCTCAGAAAGAAAAGGGAAAAGGTGCTGGCCAAAGACTCAGGTTCCCTCTTCTGCAACAAACTCCAGGTATAACCTTGGGAATCACTTAGAACCAAGAGTTTAGAAGCGTTCAGGTGGCTACAGATGGAGACAGGCATGTGATGGGATTTTTCAAAAACATCTAGGTATTTTTCAAAATCACTTGGTGGCCTAAATGCTTCCAGGTATGTGGACACCCAACTCACATTGACTTCAATGGAAGTTAGACACCAAAAAACCTTGGTACCTCTCTGCTGGCATGCATGCAGGGAAAGTGTCATGTGGTGATGTCACGTAGACTGGCTTAGAGAACTAAAGACAACCCATAGTAGCCCGATGGGTTATTCCTCCTGGAAACTGGGAGGGCTGCCACGAAAAGCTCACACAATTGGCTCTGCATGCCATGAGTGGGCCATGAAAAACCCTTTGTCTTCCTGCAATTTAAATAGGTCCCTACTCGTAGGACCTCAGGAAAAGCAAAGGGCAGGGGGTCTTCATACTGCTTCTGCTCTCTTTTACCTAGTTTGGGACTACAAGCCCTGAAATGCAGATGGGTAGCAAGGGAATGGGAGTTGCATGTTATTATAAGATTCAAAGCAGTAGCTTTGGCTGCAAATATAATTACCCCCATTGATTTTTTTTTCCTTTGGCTCCCAAAAATGTTTGCTGAACCCAGCTTAGATTTAATATAGGAAAACAATGGGGACAGCTCTGAACCCTGTATGGCTCGCTGTGAGACTGGCTGCTTAATGTAAACCTGTTTGCTACAGACACGGGCATTACAGCCAGCAACCAGATAGGTGTTTGATGAGCTAAGGGGAGCGTGGGTCTCAGCTCTGCTACCAAACCCAGGAGGATCCCCCCCTCCTTCAGCAATCCCCTCCAGTTCCCCTCAGCAGAAGTCAGCTGAGCTAGACAAATCTCACCTCTCCCTTTTCCACCAATGCATTTTTACCCATATCCTGAGGCAACTGGCAGTGTGCACGGAGGTTTGCAGCGTTCTCTCTTCTGCAAAGAGAGAGGAAACGTCACCCTCCAGCCTTCTCGATCCGGTGCTACAATACCCATAAAAACAACAATTCATCTAGCTGCTTGTGAAAAAGCTAAGGCCTCAGTTCTGCCCCTGCTCATGCCTCACAGCGAGTGGGCGTACAGCACAGAGCAGCTGGGATTTGTGCCCTGACCTATTTGCATAAGGCAAGCTTTGAACATCCTGATTTGCCTGCTGCAGCTCCATTTTCTACAAATAACCTGCAGCCCAGCCAGTCTGCTGGAGCAATTACATATCCTGATTACTGCCTCCGGTTGCTTTGGAGCCAGGGAGCCGAAAGCATGCGGTACCTCCACTGCCCGCACCCTGCCCTCGCATCACTGCTGCACCTCGGCCTCTTCTGCAGAGCACGCACCATCCTGGCGCAGGCTGGGAGGAAGCTGCAGAGGTGCCAGTTGCTAAAGGCACATGGCAAAAAAAATGTTTCCTGAAATACCCAACAAAGCCCATTCCAGTTTCCCATAGGTGCTGCTGGGCATTTGAGTTCAGGAGGCACTCAAATTAGTTGTACTGGCTCAGTCAGCCCTGTCACTGGCTTGTTTCCATGCTGCAGGGATCCATTTCCCCCCCACCCCCACCCCCCAGAACGACTAAATATTGGTCGCTTCCTCAGTTTCCACAAGGAAAACTAAAAAGCCGTGACAAGACCAGCTGCTTGGTTATTTTGTAACCAGGCGGTACTCGAATAATTAAAAAACACAGCAGGAGAAAGTTAGCACAAACACCAGATCAGTGGTTCTCACCTTTTTTTTTTCTTGGACTTGAGGCACCCTTGGATAGACTTGGGGCACCCCTCAGGAAGTGCCTGCTCTTAGTTTGTGCTTGTTTTAAAACTACAGAAAAACAATAGAGCAATTCTTTCGTTGCAAAGAGCTCAGAAAGATTGCAAGAGGGCAGAATAGTTTGAACACCATAGATTCATATTTAAAATCTCTGGGCTGAATCATGAATCATGACTGCACACCTAACACTGTGTGGCACCCCTGAAAGGAGCTTACGGCACCGCCACGCTGCAGCACCCTGGCTGAGCATCGCTGTACTAGATACGTGCCCCTTTCTCAAACCCATGGCGGAGCTGATGACCTGCTGACCACCCATCTCTTTCCATCGCTGTAACCTTTTTTGTATTTTAAATTTCTAGGATTTGGTCTCTCTGGAACAATGAGGGGCAGCGTGGGAGAGACCTTCCTGTCCATGCCAGAGCCCCCAGCATAACCCAAGTGTTACCATTTTAAATCCTTCAGCATCAATACTGTTTTGCCACTGCTGTTATTTCAATATTGAGGCAACTCCCAAGACTAACTTCTCCACTTGGTAATATCACTTTGACCGGCTAAAAAGAATACGCAGTTTACTACTTTCTATGTATAAGTCCTCCTGGTTTTAAACTGGCCAGGCCTTCACTTTTTTCAATGCTGCTGAATTATGGTGGTGTATGCTGACCTCCTCCATGGCATAAGGTGGGAGAATTTCTCCCCAGTAACTCTGTTATCAAGATCACAATTCCCAGTTGGGCTACAGTGGCTTTAAAGCTGCGGTTCTCCATAGCTAGATGTCCCAAGAGCTGGCCTGGAGCAGAAACTACCCACTTAGGAAAAGAGGTTAACAGCAAGGGGAACACAGAGACCGATGCCAGTGTGAAAGGAAGGTGCTCCCTCTGCCCGTCTGTTTGGACCACTCGACCGTGCCCTTCTCCAGTGGCTCAAGCCCTCGGTCACAGCACTTCTACTGGTGCGTAACTGGGGCAGTGCTTGAGATGCCTGACATTTTCCATGAGCCCCAACACAAAGCAAGAGTCTGCTGAGAGACAAAGTGCAGGAGCAGTCCACGCACGGAAAAACCCGCCGCTGGGGAAACAGGCCTACGCTGGAGCTCTGCGCTGCGGCTCCGAGCACGAGGGCCATTCGTTCGTTCCTTCCCTTCGTTCAGAGGGATGTTGCGACACAGCAACCCAATTTCATTCTGTTCCTTTCAAAGGTGAGCTGCAACAGAAACCAGTTATTATTCAGGTATCTTGATGAGAAATTGTGTCACAGAACAACCACGCAAGCTGGAAAGCTGGGAAAACTGCTTGAAAGTCATCTGAAAGTCTGGTGTGAGCAGAAAGACTTCTCAGCAATCCCTTCAGGACAGCAATCCCTCTCAGGAGGATTAGGCTAAACCACTTACTCAGCTCTGCCAGACTTTGTGCTACAGTATTTAGCTAATCCTCACTCATGAGGTGGAAGTCATGTAAGTGCCCTCAGTGTAATAAAGCCTGCACTAAGGCTATGCCTCCTATGAACCCAAACCTGCAGTCAATGTGCAGGCAAAGCCATCAGCTAAAACTACTACGCTGCGTGCAGACGGGCCGCAGCATAAGATACCAACAGAAGATCAGCGAAGGCATTTGCTCTGGTTCCTAGAACATACCCCTCTATAATTTTGAATGGATCCATATTCATGAGAGGTTCAAATCCAAAGTCGCAGCTCAGGAAGTGGGACGTTGTTATGGACATTCAGGGTGAGATTTTTAAAAAGCTGCCCAGGAGATTCAGACACCCATTTTCCATTAATTTTCTGCTAACCAAATTAACTGGCAGATTTGAAAGACCTCCCCCTCCATTTTATTATTGAAAAACATTTTCAGTTTTGTGGAGGAGGCTTGCTTGATGCTTTAGAAATCAGAATAGAACTGCTTCGTGATCTCCTAACTAGCGCTTGTCATAAAATTGGAAGGAATTGTTGGGAGAGTTGCTAAAAAATTACCCCCCTCCCATTTTTGCACTGGATGCAAAAGTTTCAAACAAAATGACAACAAAGAGAACTAACATTCCCAAAGGCGTGGTGTGATGGGTTTGGTCCAAGGCCCAAAGAACAGACATGGTGTTGCCAACACTTGTGATTTTATCATAAGACTCCCAATACTTTGATGTTTTCTTTAAAGAGCCAGCTCTTGAAGTAATGATGGCATAGGGCATTTTCAACCTTTTTCAGTGGAATTGTTTCTAGACAACATGGTTACAGAGAAAAGTCTGAATTAAAAAAAATTCTGGAAAGCTCAGAAGCCTGAGGATCAAGAGAAAGAAAACTCAAATCTATGTTTTTAAAAAGTGTCATGCATTCCTCTCAGTTCCCCTCTCACTAGCCCCAGTGGCCTAATGGATTAAGTCCCTGGCATGCTATGCTGGGGATTGTGGGTCTGAGTGCCATCTGGGATGAAATGAGTATTCAGCTACTAGTTCCTCTAATTTCAGGCCAGTCTCCTGGCTATTTAAAGAGGCTGGCGAATGACTGGCATTGGCACACCCCAGTCAAAATCCCCAGCCTTACTTGAAGCCAACACCCAATGCTTCTGAGAAAGGTTTTAAAACCCCCTTGACCCATGTAGCAACAGGAGGTGAAAAAAATCCCTCCCAGCCCCATGTGGCAGCCAGCAAAGCATGGGAAATATCCATAGTAAAACATAGGTGTAGCTAGTCCCAGACGTCTAACCTCTTCTTGAACGCTCCCAACGATGGAGGCTCCACAACTTCCTCCTGTTTCTCTGGGGACTTAGGAGGAAAAACCACGACCATCTAAAATGCTTAATTCAAAATTGCTGAAGTATGGGGGTTGGACTTGATGATCTGCTCAGGCCCCTTCCGACCCGACCAACTATGAAACTGTGGTCTTCCATCAGCATCACAGGTGGGTTACCACTCTCCATCAAGTGCTGGATTTGCCCTTTGGTAAGGGAATTTGTTTGTGAAAAGGGAAAGAGACTGTGGAACAGGTCTTGTTCATCCATTTCAGATGTGCTCTCTGATTTTTGCACATCACACAAGCTCCCTTCCAGTGGAAGCAGAGGTGATCATGGGGTGGTTGACAAACCATCATGAAGGACAGCAGTCCTTTGACTCACTGAAAGTGACTGATCTTGCCTCAGCCTTTGATAGTGAAAGGCACACCTTTGATAATATGCTAAACCTTCCCCATCCTCCTTTTTCACTGCTGAATGCTGCCAATAGGACGGGGTTTGCGGAGTCTTATTGATTGTGCTCTCACAAGGTTAAGATCTTGCACTAGATTAAATGGCCCACATTTCCTTCAGTAAAGGCCACATTTATAATTTCCCAGGGGCCTGTTTACAGAGAGTGGAACAGGTTGTAGGCATACTCCTCCACCTCTTGAATTCACACTCATCCCAGCATAAAGCAGACATTCAAAGAGCACTCGGATCAAGACAGAATCTTGCTTTCAAGTATTGCAACGTTGGCCTCAGAGAACCAAACTTACGGAGCTCGTTTTTTCTATCCCATGTATTGGGCTGCGAATGATGCGAGAGAGAGGCTTCCCCGTGTGTTTTTGAACTTTGGTCAGCAAGTCCATCAGGGAGAAGGAACGCATCTCCTTGTGTGCATGCCTGAACATTAGGTAGCAATAGAAGACATATAATGAACAATCGTAATTCTAGTCAGCCAGCAGTGGGAGACAGAGAAGGTCGGTTTTTTCCTAGGCGGAAGATGAAAAGAGAGTATCATAAAACAAAAACCGCTGGCTAAGTCTGTTCACTTGCTCTTTTTCTGAAAATGTAAATGCCAGACTATTTGTTTTTCTTAAAATATCCCTTGTTAATGTAATGACAACAAGTCAGCATCCTAAGGAGATTCTGACAATTCAGCAGCAACCTTATTCCTCCCAGGAATCTGAAAACATGAGCAGTGCTGAAAATGCAAGCATTAGCATGCAAAACAAGAACAAATCTGATGTACTGGAGAGGCAAAAACAGTTTCTTGGGGCTCCAGGGACATTACCTCTTTGCTTGAGAGTCTAACCCAGGGGACACAATGAACTGGTAGAGTGTCAGCTGTACTGTGCCTCTACTTCAGACAATAATTACAGGAGGTACAGCTCAGCAGAACAGAACAGTTGCACCCAAATGAAAGAGCCGCCCCCTCCTCCCTTTGCCCCCACCTTCCCCAGTAGCACAACTGATGTTAAAAACCTGGGGCATCTCAGCAAAAAAAGGGCAAATAGTTCTTTTTAAACACTGCCAAAATGCAGCTTAAGCTCTTCAGTGCTATAGACAGGAAGCATATAGAAAAAGCAAGGAAGAGAAGCAAGAGGGATAATTGGATGATGGAGTGAATGGAAGCCAGAAGTGCACAGATTTTATAGCCAGAAAAAGGCATTCTGCTCAGATCCTCCATTGTGGCGTTCTCCATAACACAGGCGTCAGAAAGTCCCCTGCTGTTCGTATACCGGACAAACCTTCTCTACATTTGCACATGGACACATCTACAGGTTTGCTCTAATCCAGGATGGGTGTTGGAAGCCACATACAAACTTCTTCCCAAATATCCAGGCTGTTTGGAGGAGTAGTGGGGGGAACTTGTTTCTTGCTTGACCTTTTCACTCTCACCCCCTCCTGGACTTCCCATTTCTGGTTGTGCCCAGGAGAAGACTGTGCTTGTGGCAATTCTGAGCTAGTCAAGTGCTCAGACATTGTTTTGCAGCAATGGGTAAGAAATACCATCTGTACTAAAATGTCATAGTACTTGTATGCTAGAGGCAAGGATTTCTTAGGGTGATATCTTTTATTGAACCAACTGCCTTGAGCAGGGGACTGGACTGGATGACCTCGTTAGCTCCCTTCCAGCCCTACTTTCCTATGATCACCTGAACTACATAGTTGGGATAGAGTTAGACAAGTTTATCTAACTCTTTCCCAGTCAGTCCAATAAAAGAGATCACCCTAAGAAATCTTTGCCTCCAGCATAATTCCTGGACCAGCACAGCTACAAATCACTTTAACCCCACCACAGCACTTTTGGAGAGAAGGGATTTGGTTCCTCAAGTCTACCTTTTGAAGCCAGCGGTAGGGGAGACCTGGTGTGCATCCTGACATACCAGGCAAACATTGCAGTCTGCAATCCTGAAAAGAGGTGAAGATCAAAGTGGTGCAAACAGTTTTAAAATATAAAGAAAAAGGAAAATTAGAATCTTTTCACTCTCATCAGCTGAACAATTAGTCATCCTCACATCAAAAGGTTCATCTTTGTGAGACCTCCACCCAGTTCCCAACTAACACTGACTTCAGCATAGCTTGACTTTATCAGCCCATCTGGCTATAAATAGGACAGACAGGTTATTCCCTTCCTTCACCTCTTACGCAAGGTAAGTGCTTGACAGGGCTGCTTTCATTCTTTCTAATTCCCTCCCTGTATAATGAGCCACCTATTAAGGAAATAGGTCCACAGTGTATCTGGTAACACTTTATGTAATTAAACAGAGACACAAAAAGAGCAGATGCACAGAAGAGGCAAATATCAAAGATTCCTAGGTTTTATGAAGACACAGTGGAGCCAGGCCTCCTACCACTTCATTCATTCAGTCCCCTAGGTGAGAATCCCCAGTAAAGAGACTGTCTCTCCCCAGAAACGGTTTCTGTGTCTCCCCAGAAATGGTTTCTGTGTCTATAGCGCAGCAGACCCATTTGAGAGAAGCCCCACAGAGTCTGGCCAATTAGAACAACCTTGAGATGGGTCTGGCACAGCCTTTTGCCCTTGTCTACATCGCAACATTCATCTGACCTATGTCCGGTAAGGGTGTGAAGAGGCCATGATCTGTGGCTAGTGCAATTCTGGCTGGAAAACCCTGCAGCTTGGACTTGGCACTGCTGGTGGAAGTTAGCTTCCCTGTTCTGGGGAAGCTGGGGGCAGAACACACTTCATCCGCTGAAAGAGCTGGGTCCAAACTTGTCCAAAGCCCAGGAACAATCCGATTTGGTTTTTAAACACGGGTCTAACTCTAAGAAGCATGGGCTTTGGTTCAAGTTTTGGGCAAAGGTTTCCAAATCAAGTTGTATTCCAGCTGTTTCCCCCCCACTCTGCTTTAAAGGCATCCTTGAAAAAGCTGAAATAACCCTGGGGCACAGGCCTCTGAACTGGGAATTACTTGGGATGGCCAGACACACAAAAACTGTTACCTAATGAATTATTCCCAGAGCTGCAGAATGTTTCATCTGTCTGATAACAGCTCACACTTCAGGGGTTGAATTAATGTCCCCAGGCAAAACAGATATGCATGTAAAGTTGAGATGTCATAGCTGCTTCCCCAATCCCTACAGTACCTAAACACAGACTGAGAAAAGGAGAGGAGGAGACGGCGGGATTGTCTGCATCCAGATGAGAGCAGGTCTCTCTTGTGCTAGACCCGTGATTCTCAACCAAAGTGTGGTGGCACCCTGGGGTGCCTTCATATCCTTTCAAGGGTGCAACACAATGTTATCACTGTTTGGTGTGCCAACAGGATTCATAAGGATAAACTCAGAGATTTCAAACAGGAATCCATTGTGTTAAAAGCACTGTGACCTGTCATGCAGTCATTTTCAGGTCTTTACAACAGAAAATTTGCTCTGTTTTTATAGTAAAAAAAAAAAAAAAGTGAGAACTCGGAGCTGGCATTTTCCACGGGTGCCTTGAGCCTAACAAGGTTGAGAACCCTGTGTTAGGCTCTCCACATTAACAAAAAACGGATGATCCTTCCTAAGGAAACCTTACAGTGTAAAGCAACAATTAGTGAGAAAATGAGACGTTCCTGTCTACATTATAGGAGAACAGAACAGAAATAAAGAAGCAGAAAGTAACTTGCCCAAGGTTCCCTAGGAAATGAGTGGCCAAGCCACTACCTTCTGAGCCACTACCAGCCCAGATCACAAGGCAAGGTGCTTCAGCCATGATCTGAGAGGACCAGCTCCAGGGATGTGAGCACCGTTCATGTTCCAGACTTCATTCACACCGGTAGAAATCCAAAAACTAAACAAACTTGCCTAGATTTGAATGGGGGTCTTACCAAAAGCTGAGATAACTTTTCACCTCTAATACACTTCCCTCATGCTCCCACACTCCTTGGTTCTTTTCCATATATAATGATGCTGGTTAACACTGTAGAAAAGCATAATAATAAACATGGGACAGACTTGCACTGAATGGTGGGGGAAAATAGCATGTGGTCATGTAATGAAAAACTACATCATGTTGTAAATACGCACAGGAGCTGAATTAAGACTGTAAATGCATTCATTGACTCCTAAGTGTATGACTTTGCAACTATAATGGTTTTATTAAAGTACAATTTTGGATACAAATCCATGGAGGCACATCAAAGACTAGGTTCTGACCTTAGGCAGGATGGCTCTATAAATACCCTTTATGATCCAATAAACCAGTTGATGAAAACATAAAGCAAGATTTATCTCTAAGTCACTATGAGCCTAATCATAGCCTTTTTTTCCCTTTTACATTGGCAGACAAACAGGTTTATCTTACTGTACCTGCTGTAAATACCTTTGTGACAAGGTAATTGCTGGGTTCATTTGTAGAAGACAATTTATTTGTTACCATGTTAGATCAACCAGTGTTACACCCAAGAGAGGCAGCAAAAGACTTCCCTGTGACCTTTGGAAAATAAAACCAGTGACAAAGCTGATGAATCAGAGCCAAGAAGTTTCTGCTGTTAAAATAATAATAATTAAAAAAAAACCTTGTCAGTTTTGAAAGGCCTGGTCTGTAGCTTCATGGAGAGTTAGCAAACTTATCCTGGCGCTTTTAGTCATTAATGATTTGTACCTTGCTAGCACTCCAGCTACAGTATTGATTGATTAATGCCCTGTACGGCTTCCTGTCCTTTGGACAACAGTGTACTAGTAACCATAGCAGTATAGGACTTATCTCTGTAGGCTGCCTGTACCCGAGAGGAGATCAGAAGCTGGAATGCATGATGCAAAACGTGAAGAAATGCAAAACTCTAGAACTCTTGGTCTAGAGATGGTACCTTTTATTAGCCCAACTAAGAAATCGCCAAAAAAAAATAATCTTTTTCTGCAAGCTTTCAGGCACACATACCGTTCCTCAGGCTCAGGGAGAATTTAAAGATGGTAAAAAATCCATATAGGTAGAAAATAAACTTTATTTTTGCACAGAGGAAGCTGAAAGTAGAAGTCTGTTTTGCATTTCTTTTTGTCTGAGACCAACAAGGCTAGCAAATATATCCCCAGTGAAAAACGTGGGATCCGGGCTATGCGTTCCCCTGCGTGGAGCTCTTCCTCTGCAAATTACATAATGCACTTGGGGTGTGTTTAGCAGTATCATGGCAGTTTCATGTGCCTCACTTTTGGACAGGCTAGGAGCCAGATCTTGTCCATCCTTCCCAGTATGGGAGGGGCTGGAAGTACTGTTGTGTAGGCAAAGAGCTTCTCTCCAGGACTTCTCTTCCTGCTCTCAAGTGACCCCTTGCTGCACACTGTGGTGGCATCAGTACAAACACAGGCATTGCAATGCACTGATCCTGAAAGGAGGGAATAAAAAGGAGAACAGGATCATGTGTGCCAAGAGCAACGCTCGCTCTTGTACTAAGGAGAAACAGAGCAGACAGGAGAACTCCAATTATAGCCCTTTCCCCCGCCGCACATCTGCCTTGTCTCATCAGATCATGCACGCTTGCACCCTAAGGTCCTGAATTAACTGGTCCCTAGGCATTACTTTAATAAACACATTCAAGAATTAAACAACCAACCACAAGGAAATTTGCTTGCGTGCACTAAAGAGCCCATCTCCTACACAGGAGAATGAAAGTGAATTGAAGTGAAATCACGGGCTTTAAGGGGACGGAATCTCATCTACAGACTGAAACATATTTCCATTCAAAGCAACATGCATGGCATCACATTTCACTTCCCTCCAACACCCATGCCTCTGCCTAGGAGCACATAGCTCCCTTGTTCTTATTGGTGACATAATCATTAATCGATGATCACAGGACAGGAGGGAACACTTCCTTGAACTTGCCTGGTGTAGTTTTGGGTGTAAAACAACAGCTTGGATGGAACCTGATAGTGCCATTAGATAAAGCAGGGTTTAAAAAAAAAAAAAAAAAAAAAAAGAGAGAGAGCCTGGAATTTGGGATGGGGGGGGAGGGGGTGGGCACTCAAGCAATAAGACAGCTGATCGATTCATATGTATTCCATAGTGAAGTTTTAAATTTATACATAATTACACACACACGCACAGCTGCTTCAAAGACGCTGCATTGTCTATAATGAAAACAGGGAACAGGTGACTAAGAGACTTGGGTCCACGGACTCAGGCTATAAACTTCACTTCCTTATACTTCATTTAACACATGAATAAATATCTACCTTATAGGTTTATTACAAGAATTAACTCAAGTATTGAGATTCTCGGAGGCAAGTGAGAACGCGTATGCTGGTCACTTCTGAATTTGGAACAGACACTGTTCAGCTGGGCTTTTTCAATTACAGACATAGCTTAGGTGCCGGTGAGGCTCTGGGTCTGATGTTCAAAGTCCAGACAACTGTAGTGGCTGTTGTGCAAAGATGCACAGCAGTATTCATGCACTAGAAATTCAAAATGTCCCAAACAATGGTTTGTTGCAACCACCTTTCGTGTAGGTTAGATTGAGCTGTAAGCCAATATGGCATGCTCATTCTGGGATAATCAAAGACATGTAGCCATCATTTTAAATAAATAAAAGCAGAGTCATTTAAGCTATGTCTCTCTTCTTTACTTTTATTTTAATCAGTATAAAAACCTTGTAAAAGCTTTCCACTTTTCTTTCTATTTTTGCATAGAACAATGGAGGCCTGCCATGCTCCTGCAGCTTCTAGTTTCAGGATCAGTTTTCAGATAGGCATTCTATTATGGTTTTATATGATGCTAATAGCCAACGATACTGATTGAAACTAAGGCCTAACTGTGCTTACAAGGGCAGAAAGAGACCTGTTGCTAAAGGACTTCACACTAGCCTCTTAGATCATGCAGGTCAAGGGCAGGGATTTTGGGGATCCAGTCACAACTGGAGATATAAATGAGTTCTAATTATTTTAAGTGAAACTTCAAATTAAAACAAAATAAAGCCAAGGCAATCATCCTTTGAACATAGTTGAACTTATGTATAAGAAAGGGATCTGGGGCTCAAGGGCAGCATGGATTATCCAAACCTAGAAGTGTGCAGCTTTCCTTCTGCAGATCCCAACAGGATCCAAGTAAAAAGTTGGCTGTAGCAAGTTTTGACATGGCTCCAGCATCTCTTACTTATGTACCCAACCGGGGCATTTGAAAATGCTGTGCTTTGTGAATTTTGGCTAAGACATTCAGGGGGGATGTCCCATCTCTCCAAAGACCCAGCTGGTGGATAATTGTTGGAAAATCCTTTTGATATTTGCAATTTAAGGCTCAAACTTAATCACACTATGTGCAGACCCAAAACATCATTTGGAGATTTTGAGGGAGACATGAAGCCACCACCATTTGTTAAATATTTGCCACCGAGGCGCATCTTTTTTATTAGTTGAATAAATAAAGGCTAAATAAAGGCTAAAATTCACATTGTTTCTACACAGTACTGAGTGCAGAGCTGCAACAGGACATCAGGTGCTTTTTGCCCAAATCTACATAGAACGGAAACAAATTCCGCTTCCCTGTTGAGGTGTTTTAAGATCTAGACAAGCGATCCAATGCTTCATAGGAGGGCCCTTTCGGTCCCATCTTGCCAGGAGCTGAAAATCTCAACTCCTGTTGATTCTCCTGGGGGTCAAGAGGGCTCAGCACCTATCCATCCACGTAAGGTAGTAACACCACTGCTATTACCAAGTCCTTGAGTGTCTTACAATCAGTAATATTTAGTTTCATAGCACCACCTATGAAGTTGGGAACTACTCTTAACTCCCAACATAGAGATGGAAAACTGAAACACAGAGAAATGGCAACTTGACCAAGGTCATAGAGGAAGCTTGTGATGGAGCAGGGCACTGATCCATGATCTCCTGAGTTCCAGACAAGTACTTTAACCATTTGGACTATCCTTCCCATTTCACCCTCAAGAGAGTCACCCTGCCCCAGCTACCGGCCTGAGCCAAAGATCACTAGAATCAGATGGCACCTTGGCATGGACTCCAGTGGACTTTGGACCAAGCCCTAGAAGTGCTCATGAGCTCCTGTCAACCCCTCGGTCATGCTGGACTTTGCAAAGTAACTACTAGGAACAAAAATAAAACATTTGTTTACTTTGATAACCATATTGCTGCTTTACTTCTGCCTAAAAATAGGTAACTTTTCCTATCAGGTTCATGAGTCACTCCTTCCAGCAAAGACCTCAATTTAGAGGTTGTTTAGAGAAACCAGTGGGCTCTCTAAACAACAGGAAGGGATCATTTTTGAATCAAAGGATGCCAAATTTCACCACCCAGGTTTCTTATATCACTTTAAAAAAAAGTAAGGAAAAAGGAATAAACAATGTTTGTTAAATTATTGGTTGAACACAGGTCAGCGCTACTGCTGCCAATTCCTCTTTTACATAATATTACAGCATCACATCTAATGTGGAGAGAACACCACCAGCAACAGATGCCAGAAGGAAATGGCAGGCATAGCCCATGATTATATTAAGACAAACACTATGGGCAATTATGACCTGTCTATTAGGTTTTGTGCCTGGCCCAGATTTGTTGGCGCCTTCAGCGCAAGTGCATGGGTAGGATCTCTGCAGAAACATTTCTTTTTTTTTTTTTTTGATGTGGAAACAGAAAGTCTCCCTTTCCATAGAACTGTTTGCAAAGCAAACAACGCTGCTTCCTCACATACCTGATCATCAGGAACAAACAAGACCTTGGCAAAAAGGTGACCTGAGGAAGGGAGAAGGAGAAAAGGCAAGTGCCCTTTTGCTCACTTGCTTTGGTAGGACAAAAAATAATAATAATAATAATTAAAGAAAAAAAATCAATCAACATTTTGACAATTTTTTCCCGCCTCCTTATTTTTGATGTTAGAAGTTCAGGTCACCTCTTGCTTTGTTTTCTCGGGAAAACAATATGCCCATCTGGAAAACTAGTGGGGTGACATCAAAGCTATCAAGGAATTTCTGCACTACACAATTAACCTGTGCTCTAACTCTGGTTAAGTCCGGCTCCCCATCTATGTCACCCTCCCCCACCCCAACCAGGTTTGAAGGAGCAGCATGCCCAGGCTACCTGATTCAAGTTTGGTCTAGGTTCAGGTTCACATTAACTGGGACTGGAATCTGTCCACTGCACAGCAAGATTGCAGGCCAAATGTACTAGTCCTCCAGTACTCTTCCCACAAGTGCCTTTGAAGGACTGACATATTCTCCTGTTAATGGGACTGACCGGGAAAGGGTCTTCTAGCATCTCATCACAATGCTTGGATTTATGCTGCCAGATGGACAGACAAGTGCAGAAGCAGTGCGGTCTCAATAATACAAGGTACAGCTTTGCTCTCGAGTGGGCCGAGTGAACCTAGGTGTCGTTCACCGAAGGTCACCGTGCAGCAAAGATGCACTGGGAGATGGAAAGTGAGTTTGACCTTGAAACTTCTAGAGGTAGTACCTGTCTAATTAAACACCTGGCCAAACAGATAGAAGCAAAGATCTCAACACCTCTTCTATTCAGTTCAGGAATGAGAAAGGTCCCATCAAGTGTCTGGGTCCTTCCTGAGGTGTAGGTTGTAGCTGTGTTGGTCTAAGGACATAGGCAGACAAGGGTCTTTGGGTAAATCCCATATCTGGTATTAGACCAACTCATTTGGGTTTTGTAGTCCACCCTAATGTTAATAGTACCCAGACTAGCTAGGATAAACCTAGCTCAGATGCCTCTACACAAACTCAGTTGGTCTAATACAAGATGTGGGATTTCCCTGAAGAACCTAGTCTTCCTGGGTCCTCTCTGAATAACTCCCTGAATAAATGTTCCTGTTGCTAATGTTAACAGCAGGTAGAAAGTTAAGGCCAGTTCTGCAGCACACTGGATGCAAATCTATGCTGCACCACTGAACTCTATTGAGC
The DNA here is from genome assembly GCF_001723895.1 of Crocodylus porosus. Taxonomy (NCBI): domain Eukaryota; kingdom Metazoa; phylum Chordata; order Crocodylia; family Crocodylidae; genus Crocodylus; species Crocodylus porosus. The sequence continues at coordinate 20,559,112 of NW_017728951.1, forward strand.
AACAAAAGCTGAAGACTGCTTCTAGGAAACAAATGTCCCCTTTTAAATCTCTTTTCATACCTCATAACAACATAAACATCTCCTTTCCCCCCATTTTTTTTAGCTCACGTTGAAAGGGAGGGGCTTCTGAAAGTTTAGCAAGAGAAGGTCAATGAATTGCAATATATTTAGGTGAATTTTTAACCTTACTTGGCGACAAACACCTGGCTTAATAAATAATATGTACCTCGTTAGCATCCAGCACAATAATCAAGCAACAGACCAATGAGGCATGTTTCCAAGTGACCTTGCATAATTTAGCAGTTAATACCCATGCAAAATAGGTATAAAATGCAACCGGTAATAGGAGTAGCCAATTCTGATGTGTCAGCATCCAACACTACTTTTGCAGAGCTGTAGGTTACTGTGAAGCAAACGCAGGGGAGAATCAGACCAAAGGAATTCAGAGAGGAGCAACAAGAATGGCCAGAGGGCTGAAGTGATTGACTGAACCGGAAAGATGAAAAGAGTTTAACGTGCGTCTCTTGTAGCAAAGCCTCACTAATCTGGGCCACGAGCCTACAAATCGACAGGAAGGGTGTCCGTGCCAAACGGAGAGGACTCGTGTATCGTCATCAAAAGGTTATAATTAGGAGAAGCACGAAGCTGAATGTCAGGAAAACTTGCCTGGCAGTGAGCTCTATTGGGTGCACAAGGTGAGGATGGAAATCCCATCTTCTGTCATGCTTATAAGTAGACATATTAAAACAGCAGTTTACAACAGAGACCGGCCTTGTACCACTAAGAGATAAATTAGTTATGTTTACATGTTCATTAATGCACTGTAATTGCGGCACATTAAGTTTAGTACTTGGAATAACTTAATGCACCATAATTAACGCTACTGTGCAGTAGTGCCGGCACACGTTTTTTTTGTGATGCTAATGTGCAGTAGACTAATTCTACAGCACATTAGCACAGTTTTTGCCTGCTGTGCTAATGCACAGTAGAATTATTTTACTGTGCATTTAGCGTCTCATGTAGACACACCTACTAAGGTGGCATCCGCAGCACAGTGTGTCTGTTCCTTATGTGCACATACCTGAAGTAGTCTTAATCTAGCTAGCTCAGATACTAATAAGTGTAGAGACACCATAAAATGGAGGTCATTGTGGGCTGCCTGAGTATTTCTCAGCTGGGTTTTGTAGTCCACCCTAATGTGAATAGTACCCGGACCAGCTAAGATAAGCCCAGCTCAGATGTCTCTACATCAGCTGCAGTTGTATCTCAGCTGTAGTGAAAACATAACTTGACCTACCTAACGGGGTGGTTTTTATTGAAGCCAATAATTCTTTACTGACTTGCACCCATGAAAACTGAGTGCTAAAGGGTGTATAATCAGAATGGGTGTGCTTCAATCTCTGTTTCCACTGGAGCAAATGACAAGACAATCAAGGCAGTGGAGAATCAGGCCTGCAATTGTCCAATTTTCAGGGCTGTTTTTGATGTACAATACTTGAGACTGAGGCACTGTCCATTCCAGGGTCACTTATACTGCTCCAAGCACACACTCAGTGTAGATGCACCACACTGATGCAAGATGGGGCTGGCATTAACAAGATTTACCCTGAAACTGCAGGAGCACAAGCCCTGTTTTTCTAACGTAGCACATCGACATTAGGGTTTTGCACCCAGTGTAGTGCATGGTTATCAACACAGGCACAGAAGCGATTCTGAGAGGAACAATTACCAGTTTCCAGGAAAAATGTCTGTGCAAATGAGGAAATACATATATGAAGTGTTAGCAGCTCTCCTTCATCAGGTCTACGGTTTCAGAGCTTAACCTACCATCCACAAAAGCAGTTAGAAGTTAAAAACATGGACTTTTCCAACAAAATTTCAGTGGAACTGAAAATCTATTTTTCTGTCAAAGAACATGACAGATTTTTTTAAAAATCAGATTTAAGGAATTTCCTCTAAGCTGAGCATAAGAGCATTCATTGCAGGTGAGGCTGGAAAAAGAATACGACCAGGAAAGCGTGACAGAAGAACAGCCCAGATGTCTGTGATTTATTCTACCTAAGCACCTCTCCATTTCACCCAGCCAATCCAACGCATTAATGTGAGCCTGTAAAGGCAGCTGTTTTTAAAATTACAAGTAAGCCTACTTAAACTCTCCCCAGCAGCAACGCTCAAGAGTACGAGACACAGAAAGCAACACTCACTGTTGACCGGGTGACACGCAGGTTGGGTTCTAACACTTGCTTCTTTTCTAGCCGGTCTCAAATGCCATTAATCACATAGACAAGGACACTGTGCAGGATTTGAACCCAACTAAGTAAAGGAATAATAAAAACGAAACAAATCCTCCAACTTACTGACCCCTTTTTGTGGCTTCCCCTTTCCCTACCAAGCCAGGTGAGAAAAGACTGTCTTTACGGCAGCCAATAAAACGTGCCACGTTAGGACAAATACAACTGCTTCCTGCTTCAGGAACAACATTGATAGCCAGGCCACCCGCCTGATTTAAGAGGTGTGATTCACAGGAGATGCCATATACGCTACAAGAGAGTTTGCTGTGGACTGCACTAAAGAGAGCCTTGGTGAAGCTAGGCTGGGAGGGAGGGGAAGAATAGCCAAAGCATGGGGAAAAGAGATCCTCTGGACACCAGCACTGACACTTGGCACTGCATGTCCCAAGAGAAGAGGAAGATCATTCCTCCTGAGGTTTTCATACCCTAAAGGGAAAGGAAGGCAGTAACATGAAAAAAAATATATTTCTTACAGCTCTCCTGAGGCTATAACTAGGATCTGGTGTACAGCTCTGGGCACCAAGATCACAAAGTAATGGATAGGCTTGATGGGAAAGGGGTCGTGGGGGGACAATAACATAATGGAGAAGGCGGCAGCAGCAGGGACATGTGGAAGTGTGTGCAGCTTGGCCAGATAACTGCAGGCAGGGGAACATAACAATGGCCTGCAAGCGTCCCAAGGACGTAAACACTCAGAATGGGGAACGGGACTGGGCTACATTAATATTTATCACCAGCATGGTTAGCTGTGACAGATGGGAGATTGGAGGGCTCAAGGCCTAAGAAACGGACTTACGAGCTTTCCATTTCTCATTTGCCAAGTCTAACCCAGAGTAAATCTGTAGCAATCCCATGCTGCTATTATTCAGCAGCTGTTGGGTGGCCTGCATGGCGCAAATTAGCAGTCCATGGGCCCAGCAAGCACAACCACTGTGCCAACGAGGGAATCAAATCTCAGCAGAGGCCAAGAGACACTATTCTCTTCTCTCAGCCCCGAATGTCCTCTCAGGCCACAGGTAAGGCATGAAAGAAGGGCCCCTTCTCCCTTTGTGTTGCACCTATTGGCCTCATTTTTAACCTGGACAGGCAAAAAGATCCACTGAAGTGGACCCCTCTGGGTCAAGAGGAGTCCACCTGGGCAAAAGAGTCCCTGGAATCAGACCCTGGGAGAGTTTCTTTGGCGAGGCAGTTCACAGACATATAGATGTCCCCATGGAACCATTAAATAAGGTTAAAATTAAACAGCCCCAGAAGCATTAGGTTTGGAGAATTTTCTTCAGCTGGGGGGGAACAGCATGGTTGGCATGCATGCAGGTAAGTTGCTTTTTCTCTGGTGAGCATTCAGTGGTAAACTGACTCGCACAATGTGTCTAGGTTAGTCTTTTCAAGCTTTCTGAATTCTTAGCGGCTTCGAGTAGGGTAAGATCCCATCTTGCTTTGGGTTTAATGAAATCTTTACACCTTGGGTTTTTCTTTTTTAGTTGGGTTTTTCGGGAGAGTCCAGAAGGAGCCGTGCTGAGGGGACACCTGAGTAGCAAGGAGCATAAGGAAGTTGCCAACCTGGCCTTCCTCACTGTGGCCATGCCTAGCTCCCTCCCAACCTTCAAATGGCCACTGGCTGCTCTGGAGTCTCATGGTGACTAAGAGACATGGATGTGGAGTGGTTTGATACTTTATGGCTTTACAGGAAGCCAAAAAAGATTCAAAGTTTTGTCTGGTTTGGAGGGAAAGAGGTTTTGCTTCCTTCTCTTTTCCTGCTGAATTCCAAGAAAGGCAAAGAGAAACTCAGCCAAAGCTATTAGTCCTGAAATGGTGGATTTGACAATCCCTGTATGAGCAATCAAAAGCCAAGACAGGCCTGGATGGAGATGAATTTCCTAAGTAGCACACACGTTCAGATCTTGGCTTGAAGGCCAGCCCAATAAAGGGAGCTGCAGAAGGGTAGAGCAAACGTTTTAGAGCAGGGGTGCTCAGCCCCTGGCCCACAAACCAGATCTGGCCCCCAGATGTGTCACCTGGCCTGCAGGGTCCCTACGCGTCTGAAGATTTGGCGGTGTCAGCACGGCGCTCCAGGGTCCAGTCCTGCACACAGGGGAACGATCCCTGTGCGCTGGGTCCGGGTGGCACACGGGGGCTCACTCCCGGTTCCACGCCACTTGTGCGGCTTGTGGGGCCAAAACATTGAGCATTCCTGTTTTAGAGGGCTGGGGTTGGATGCCTGGGTTTCGACATGAGTGCACCTTCTCAACGGGTCTGAGGACGTCACCCTCTGTCTACCTATTCGTGTTTCAGAAGTGACTTGGCTCTGCTTATAGCCTTTTCATTTGCTAAGAGCCCCACATTGCTTTTTCTGTTTTTAAATGTTAAGTACTTGACTGTGCAATTAATAACAGCTTTCCTTTGCTCACCATACTTTGGGGGGAGGAGACAGTAACAACCTTCAATTTCTTTTAGACTCTCTATTTAAACTTGCGTCCCTGTGGGCAGAGCTCAGAACAGTGTGCCCCGCTCAAGAATTGCCCCTAGCTAATTTAAATAATTCTGTTAAGTCGTCACGGTGTGACAAGCGGTGTCACTTCCTCATGTAACCTCTTTTGGCGCATGTGTGAAGTTCTTTGTCTTTTCCGATTTTGCTGGAGGGGAGGGGTGGAAAAATGAATGTGGGTTATGCTCATCCGGCCCACATCTGAAGCAGGCACCTTCTGTTGAGTCAGAAAAAAAGAATCAGCAGGAAGCTATTCCAGTTCTGCAAGTTGTCCAAAGTAACAACTGATTACACATGCAAATAAAAGCCTTGCAAAATGCAAATAACGCGTTTGCAGCCAGACAGATGCATTTTTTTTTCTTAGTAATAAGTTCCAAAAAGACTTAAAAGCGCCCCAAGGCTATGTCACTCTGAGCTGGTCATAGACCTCTAAACACAACACTGAGGGCTGACCTATTAAAGGGAAAGTCAAATTGAAAAAAAATATATATATACACAACCCTCATTCTCCTCCTTTTGCCATGTTCCCCTACCTGTATAACAAATTGACAGAGGAGTGCAAGACAGCTGGGGTGAAATGCAAGAGGCACAGAAAAATTGGAGGTTCTGAATTTTCCAAAATGGGTCTGTTTTCAAGAGGGATGAAAAAAGCACATTTCCAAATGTTATGTTTCTTTCAAAACAACAGAGGATCGTTTCAATCCATTTGCACAAAAAACCACAACCACATACAATTTGCATGGTTTCAGTGAGAACATTTCTCATCAACACATTTGCCCATAACAAAATAAGGAAAATTATGAACAACGGTTAGAACACAATTTTCAAAACCACCATCTTTCATCATTGGTGCTGTTTGTGGACATTTTGCATTTCCTCCTCAACTGGGATGGTGTAGCTTAGGTCCTGCTTGCTTTCCTCATGCACTAGCACAGTGTTGTAATGTCCGGATTGCAAATATTTCAGTGGAACGTTAAAATCCAAAACAAAAACACGTGCGCAGTCATGTTGAGAAAGTCCCAGACATTTCTGCCAACACTTTTTTCCAAAACCTTCCCCCCTACTCAAGACAGAAAGCCTTTGATTCAATGAGCATTTAATATGTATCAAGAAAAGATCTGCTTGACTTTCATACCTACTTACAACAGTTTATAAAAAATGTACATGTGAATTAGACACACTCATACCAGCACACATGCATGATTAAAAATAGCCTTTTGATAATATTCTGCACTACATCAACACTAACTTGCAAGAAATCTCTGTATGTACAAACAAATCCATTTAGTAAATGCTGCAAAGAAACCTTTATTTATAGTGGCTGATTTACTACGTATCAAGTTATCTTTAGGTTAAACTGAGGGCTGCAGCTGAATTTTTGTTTCAGTGACAAAAGCATGTGACAGCACGAAACCACAAGTGTAACAGAGCTGAATATAGTAAACCCTTCTAGAAATTACCACATTTTTAAAAGTTTTAGTTGAGAGAATACTTACTTCTGCCACCAACTTTATGGCAGCTGAACAAACGTATACACCAAGGACAGAGTTATTTTTAAAACTTGAACTGCTGTATAGGTATATGTGTGTATATATATATATGTGAGTATGTATGTATGTGTATACACGCACATACATAGACATATATACATGGATATGCATATACACACATATATGAATTAATCACTTACTGGCATGAGTAAGACATTCATCCGGCCAGATGTGCAAAATGTAGTTCACAATGCATTTAATTTCTGTAATTTTGAATATTTTAATTGTACAATGTATCACAGCACTTTTATGCTACCTAACTTTAAAGTATACAGCACCAAGTGATCAGAAAAAATCTGCTAAGACTTGTTGCATGCTATTCCAAAGAACAGACAGATACTTAAAGTCAGAATGGTTTTTATTTTAGGCTGAAAATACACAAAAAACAGTATTTTGCAAAGTATGAATCTTCCATGACAATCATAATCTCACTAAACAGAAGATCAGCTTCTACTAAATCCTTAGAGATTTGAAGGTACAATGAATAGAAAGATAAGTGACAAAGCTAAATGTGCCACAAGGATACGGCATAACCTAACCTATTCTTTATATAGCCATTGAATGAGTGAATAAATTGTAAAAAGTTCTTTTGCTCTTTTCTAATACTAGCTTGACTGGTTCTCCTCCGTTTGTGTTGCATTTCTGTACCGAGCAAGAACCGTAATGCTGGTGAAAACACGGGGTGCAAACCTCCGTTCCTTCCAGAATGGCTGGAGCAGGGATTCCAACCAAGAAAGCAGCAAAGGACAGCCGGGATAAGGAAAACCTCGAACTTCAAACGTTGTCATCTTTCCAACGCCGTGTCCTGCCCTTCAAGACCTATGCAGTCTGCAGCCATGACATACTTACACAATTATTTCCTCACTTCCCCAGTCTAGCTAGTAATGATTCACTTGTGCTGATGAAACGATTACGAAGGGATTCCTCACTGTCCCACAAACACAGGCTGGAATGCTACTTAACCCTTAGGTCCAATCAAGCCCCAGTTGCTCCGATCAACTTCCTGGCTGTTAGTAGCTCCATATCATCCCCACCACACTGGTTTCCCATACAGCCCCACTATGGTTCTTGTCTGCGCTAGAAGGACTTTTCACAATTTACCCCAGCCCTACTTACCTGCCTGTTGAATTTGACCTCCCTCCATCTCTGCCCTCTTACCACTTCACCTGTCTCCACCAGGTTTCTGCTCACTTCTCCCAGGAAGGCCCTTTGCTATTTCCTCTACACCCCTGGTACGTATGGAAGGTCTGCCTGAGAGCAGCCCAAGCCTGCTGCCACTGAAATCAAAGGCAAAACACCCAAGCTCCCCATCCAAACAAAGCCACTGCGCACTGATTTTCCCTCCGTTTCTTCGTGAAACCCACTCCACCAAAGGGGAGCAGCCAACAGCTGTGGGCTAGGCCGAAGGCCAGTGGGGAAAGCTGATTGCTTAAAAAAAAGAAAGAAGCTTCAAGTCTGCAACAGCATGTTCCCACCCTTGCTGCCTTTCACCACTTTCTTTCATCCTCCTCTATTTACATCACACCAATGTGATGCCCTGGTTTCAGCTTAAACTGCACATGAACACCCTGTCTCCCAGTTCACGTGGAGCCCAGCACAAGGAGACCCCATGTTGTGATCTGGATCTCCAGGCAATGCCATAAGGTCAGTGGCAATAATAATAATAAGACATTCTAATAAGCCATGCCACATTTACATCCAGAACACCTGGAGAAGTATACCTGGAGAAGAGATTCTGCTGCAGGAGGCTGTATAATGTAATTGCTCATCATCGCTATTTAAACACTGAGCAGAGGCTTCTCTAAGTTTGGAAGAAACTTCTGTCTCCTTGTAGTGCAAGTGCAGACTCCCGCCTTCGAACGCCACCTTCCAAAAATTCCAGGAGGTAAGTGAAAATGAAAGGGTTAATCTTTCGCTCTGGTTAACCTTTTGGCTGCTATCCAGTTTCCTTTTAGACCCCTTCCTAGTGGAGGTATGGGAGGTGAAGGGTAGAATTACACGCTGGGCATGCTTCCTGTGCTTAGTGGGTGGATGGAGCATGACTTCCGTTGTAATAATGTCAAGGTAATTAGGACATCCTGCAAAACCTGCACCAGGGAAGAAATAGCTATTGTTTATTATTACTATTGCTAAAGTGGTGAGTTTCCCGCCGCCTGCCCCCAAACACTTTTCTTGCCTTTCACTCTGTAGTTGAGAGCACAGGGATGGAATCCAACCCAAACCACAGGTTTCAATGCTTTGGATGTCCAAGTGTAAACCTGGGCTTGGGGCTAAATTCTAGACCCTGCCATCACCATGGACCAAACCAAAAATAGGGTCCAAATACCTGCAACTTTGAGTGAAGACTCATGTGAGGTTTTGAAGCTTTGGCTCATCTATCTGTTTAACACAAAACTAGGACCTTTAGTTTTATTTGGGTAACACTTTCTACAGACAGGAAGTATTTTTTTCTCTTTAAAACACAAGATTAGAGCTCAGAAGAAACAGGTATAAGTGCCGGGTTTTCCACAATTTCCCCATGCCACTTAAGGCAAATCATTTAGGATTAGACTCGCAAATAGACTCCACAGATTAAATCCCTCCTCATTCCCACATTGCTACTTTATACACACAGGTCCAAAGCTGCAATTCTCAAGAATCCTGCTCAGCTGAAAATCTGCACGCCCCTGCACTTAAACTTCTGTCTCTGGGCCTACCAAGAAGCATCTCAGGGCTAAGGAATTTAGCACCTAGCTCATGGCTAAAGTTTTCTGGAGCCGGGGAACTGGGCATTTCTATACTTTAGGGCTAAGTACAGACAGCTGAAAAGCCTGAGGCTGAATTGATTCAGTCTTTGCAGGTTAGCCTAAGCAGAAATTGAACTGACAAGCAAGTGAACAGACATTCACTTTTGATTCAGGAAATTCAACCACATGTCTGCAGTGGCTCAGGCCAGAAGCCAGGGGGTGCTAGAGCAGGCCTGCCAGGAAGGGTCTGTACAAAATATGGTTGGGTGGTGGTAGTGGTGGTACCTTCTTATAGACTGGCAATTACTGTACTTGCCAAGAAATAGAAAGAGCTGGGTTAAAGTCCGCTCTCCTCCTTCACATTTCCTTTTGGCTCTCTTAGGCAAGACAACACTTTGTCTGTAGTATTTTGTGGATCCCACATGTTTGCACCCAACTGTCCTGGTGTGCTGTGTAGGGAGCCCAGCACACAGGGATCTGGCCCCAGATGGTAGATGCCACAGACATAAAAGTTGGGTAATGCAAGGGCCACATCCTTCCGTCAATTTAGTCCTAATTTCTGTCTTAAATAGATATACTGATTTCACCTTTTGTCTGTTTTACCTGCTTAAATGTCAGGCTCTTTGGAGCAGCTTCTTCCTATGCACATGCACAGCACAAAGTGCACAAAGTACAGCTACACCCGTCTCTCACCTGGGTCCCAGAAGCAGGAAGGCACATGAACAGCACCCAGCACAAGTGAGCCCTTTTACCTATAGTGCAATCCAGATGATAATCTGTTAAATCACTGCTGTGTTCTTTTGTGAAGCTCACTTGATGGGTGCTGAAGAGGGCTTTGGGAAAGCAGTGTCACTGCTTTTTTCCTAGGGCAGAGAATTTCACAGTGCCTCATGCCTCTCATTCCCCCTGCCAAATGGAGAGCTCGGAGAAGAGTGCTCTCACACACGCTCAATACACAGCCACATCAGCAACCAGAGGGATCTGTGACACTAATTAATAATAGAGGCCTTTAAAAGGTGTCTCAATTAAGCTCATCTGCTCGGAAGCTCCCCCCATACATGGAGAACAAGCTGTTGTCATGTGCAGAAGATCCTTGACAGTAACATTTGGCCGGCATTTTTCGGCATACAGCTGCTGGAACTGCCAGACAAGCCACATGTTTCAAAGGCCATTTTTCTGAGATTTGTGCAAGACAAGCTGCCTACAAAGTGACAGATTCCAAAATGGCATTTACAATGGCTGTAAATTCAAGGGGAAAAAAAAAATCCAGCCATCCCTTGGAGGTAAAAAATAAAGTTTTCAGGTGTTTAAATAATTAAGGGCAATTCCAGAAGTGATGCACAGTGCTAAGAAGCTATCAGAATATGGCGTCAGAAGGCAGGAAGAAGGGAATGGAGTGAGTCATCCCTGGCCTGCCAGGCAGTGGGAAAATAACAGCTTGCAGCTGATGATGCTTAGGCTCCTCAAAGCATAAGACTGGTGTGTAAAGGCTTGTTTAACTAGGGAAATGCATCAGGTAATTAATTACAACACTATGGTTCTACCAGTGCATGCCCATGTGGACCCACTTCTTCCAGTGTCTGTCTTGGGCGTAACACTGCCATATCTATAGTGCTATCACTATAAGCGTTCACACACAATGAGCCCTGAGAAAAAGGCCTTGTAATTCACTGTGTGGATCAGGTTTAGGAGCGATCTGAGGCCCACAAACAGAAAAGAAGGGCTGTGCATAGCGTGGGTGACCTTTCTACAGTAGTTAGGCTGTTGCCAGAAAAACCATATTTCCATGCGGCTTTGAAAGGAGCAATATGGGGGTGGGAGTGGGAAGGCAGGTCACCAAGCAACAACAGTCCCTTTGGCTTGTGGGTCTGCTGTTCACACCTACAGTGTGGGAACCAAGCTCTGGAACAAGTGGGGGTTGAGGAGATAAAGGAACGTGTTTCCCTCCGAGAGCAAAGGAGCTTAGACAATAAACCACTCTCTAGCTTTCCCTTTTTGGCATTCAGGCAGGAGTAGGGGGGTTAATGAATGATATAGCATGGTACCCAACCCTACCCTTGAGCATGTTGGTAGAGCTGTCTGCACAGGGTCAGATCCAGAGCCTCCTAGGTATTCTTGTAGATTTAAACTTGATCCAAGTTTTGGAGGCTCTTCTTGATTTGCGGTCCTGACCAGACCAGCAGTTGATGTGGAGAACTAATAGCACTGCTAATAGTTAACTAGTAGCACAGACATTTCCACCCAATTTTCCCCTGGAGAGAAAGCTACAGACCACAGAGACTAAAACTTGAATGTGACCTAATCTGTGACCTCTGACCAGTCTGGGGGTGTTCCCTGTGTTAGTGCTTTGCTTACTGAAGTGTTACATGACTCAAGAGATGGTGTTTCAACCGCTTCTTGCGACACTTTTTAGATAACAGATCTTACTGTAAGGAATGCAATTTTTCTGCTACTTCTTGTAATATCCACATGAACTATTCTGCTTCCCTTGGGATTAGACAGCCTCTGAATACCTACAGCCTTTCATCATGGGCAGGCACCAAGAAGCCTTTTTAAAAGCTAGTTCAAATTAGATACAACAGTAAGAGTCAACCCTTAATCTACTCATTTGGTGCCTAGATTGTGCCTTGGTATCTAAGTTCTGTCTACACAGCTGCAGCAGGGTGTCCTGGGGGGAAGGCTCCAAGTATGTCCTGACCCACCCCCCAACCTGCATGCTACAGATGTGGTGGTGAAAACCTTCAGAAATGTTCTCCAATAATTGCTCTCAGCCTCTGTGGAACCAACTTCCAAGGGAAGTGGTGCTCACTCCTACCCTGGGGGTCTTCAAAAGGCTAGATAATCACCTAGCCGGGGTCATTTGACCCCAGCACTCTTTCCTGCCCATGGCAGGGGGGTGGACTAGATGATCTGCTCAGGTCCCTTCCGACCTGAACAACTATGAAACTATGAAACTACAGAGAGTTTGAGTGTGGCTGCTAGGGTAACCTCATTGTCATAATCCCTGGTATGCAGCATATGAGAAGGAGCCAAGGTGTATGAATGTGCGTGAGTGTGAGAGGAGATTGTCCCTGCTGGGATATGCTGTCACTGTGGTACAACAACCCCCACATGTCTGAATGTGACCCTAATTCTACCCTGCTCGAGTCCCTCCACTCCACCTTACATTTAGGATTAATTCTCAGACGGCAGCAAAGAGAACTCACAAAGCTTTTGCATGAATGGTTTTGCAGGAACTTGAGCAAGGTAGAATAGGATCATACTTTGACATCCAATAGATGGAAGAGGGAGGGAACCTTGCCTAGATACCTAAGGGATGAGCACTTCTAGATTCTTGCCTCTCCCACAGAATGCAGTGGGTGATATCTTTTATTGCAGCACCTGCTTGATTGGGATAGACATAGACAAGCTTTTGGGTACCACAACATCCTTCCTCGAGCCTCTGGGAGAGAAGATACAGCAGAGATTAGTAGTAGATGGAACAAAAGCTTACATAAAACTCAGGAAAGAGTCCTCAAAAGGGTGCTGTGATACCCTCAAAATAATCTATGTCTATCCTAACTAAGCAGCTGGTCCACTAAAAGATATGACCCAGTAGACTTCTTGCATATATTGTGGATTATCATGGCAACAACATCTCAACACTAGTTTCTATAGGTTTTTCAGTTCTACGAATTTTGTAAGAACATTGTGGGCACCAATGTGGCCACTCAGAACTTCACCAACAGCAAGAGAAAAGCTGTCCTCCTTCCAGGTGAACTAAGGAGACTCTTCACCTGCTATTAGCAATATAGGGTCTTTGAAATGAAGCTAGGTGCTCTGACTATCTCATGGAGGACACCAGTGTCCATATCTCCTACATGTTCCTTACGCTACTAACAGAGCCATACAGCCTCTGTTAACTTGACTAGGAAGTCACTGGACTGTCTGAGCTCCCATTGACAGCTGCCTGAAATTCAAAGCCATGAGGCTCTTGGCATTATCTGTATTTAGAAGAGTCTCTCTCATCTCTGGCTTGAGAATCTTGCCCAGAGGCTGTTCTCTGTACCCCAGGGAGGGAGGTCCATGCCTGTTGATGGTTACATCTAGAGCCATTCTCCTGCCAGCACTGATCTGTGTGGATGCAGGGAAGAAGTAGAACGAGGCAAGTGAAATGAACCCAGCATAGACAACATTTGGAAAATCCTTCCTGCTAAGTCCTTCCTTGGGGCCAAAGAATTGAGCCAGGAGCAGAGCCTACCAGAAGCCTTGAAGGTCATCCAACTGAGATCTTCTCAGGAAGCAAGAAGCACAACCCAGAATCAAGAATCCTCACATGGTAACACTTTCCTGTCACCCCCCTGGCACGTGCATCTGGTGCCTGACAGCCTGAAAGCCCCATTTAAGCCTAGCTGTCAGGACAAAGGGACAGGTATTTTGTTCCCAATTATTGAAACTTTCCTAATAACTGCACTCATATCTAGGGAGCTTTGCCACTTGAAGCCCCAGCAAAAGGTACTTTCCATTGCAAAGGGTATTTTGCAATATTTTCACTCTCAGGTGGAGAGTATAAATATTGCAGCACAGAGGCCTTGCTCATAAGAAACCTGAGGCATAGTGGCAAATGAATTATGGATACCATAAACTACACCTCCTCAAAATCAGGGTTTGGAGTGTTAGCAGAATTCACAGTTATTACATGGCAGGGGCTGTGATGTGAATACTTCTGCTATGGTGTGAAGATGTGAGACACCCGGAGAGCAATCCTCCATCACCATAAATTGTGTAGCCTTGCATGGGAGGCATTTGTAAACTCTTGCAGGGGTGAGCCTACCCGCAGTGCAAGGGACAGGCCTTCACCCTCTAACTACTCCAAGTCATTCAAGGCTGAGAAGAAGGGGATCTCACCTGCCAGGTAAGCAAAATCACTTCATGGTATCTCATCTGCCAGGTCTGCACTCAAATGAAATGTCTCTCTGGGTCAGCGGGTCCCTGTCCTTAATCTAGTCAAAGTTGTGTAGCACACAAGGATGCACCAGTGCCATCTAGCTAACACCCCAGGTAACACGCAACACACCTGAAATAGAAAGCCAGTGGTTGCACTCATGTTGTAGCTAGGTCATTCCAGATGTACAAGTTGGGAGAGAGGGCCTATATAAAAAACTCACTTCACAATTTTGCTTCCCCAATAAAAAAAAATCCAGCTCAGAAAACCCATCCACCAGACCTCTGCGGAACTAGCCACAGGCACCTCATGGAGATTTGCTACAGAATTGATAAAGAATCCCAAGGTGTTGGGAGATCTGTGAAAGGAAAGACTTTCTTGAGCCAAGCTGGGCTGCCAAATGTTTGGTGCAGTCACATTAAGGACACCACAAACGGGTTAAATGGTGGTGGTTGCAACCAACTTTCACTTCAAGTTCTTTATTAATTTCTTTGAATTTGAAGCTGGAAGTGAAACCTCAGGCTACAACGCACAGTTATAAGACTCCACAAAGATCAAAGCCAAAGGAAAAATCCGAAGAACAGAAACCAGTTTTTGTTTTAGGTCTTTTCAGAAGAATCTGAAAACAGCCCCTTTCCCTAGGCACGTGTCACGGCCAGATGCATTAGGGCAGGGGACAGTGAAAACTATCCAGACATCTCCACCCCCCAACAGGGAAACAAAATAGCCAGCTGATCCCAGCACTTGGTGATTTTATGACCTTGAAACACACCCCAAAATACCTGGAACTCGAACAATATGGCAACTTTTATCAACATGCTCTACAGACATTATCTAATCCGCTGGAGCAAGCTAGCATATGGATTCTGACTATTCCTCCCACACTGAGTCAGTCTGCCAGGAAAGTACACACAGAGAGTAAACACTAGACGAAAGTGGAGAAAAAAAAAGCTAATCTGAAATTTGCTATGATCACAGCAATGCACCAGACTTAAATTTTATATTAACAGAAGTCTGGATCCAACATGGCTGCACCTCTATGAAAGACATGGCAATGCAGTCCTGAGTAGTGAACTGCGGACTAGAAGGGAATTCTGCGCTGGAAGCAGTGCTTGCCCACGCTAACCAGAAAACTAGAAATGGATGTTTGCTTTGTCTCTCGAGAACCAGCCTGTGCGGGAACCAACTCGGGCAGCTTGGTGCTCATGAAATGCAATTAAAAATCTTAAAGCAGAGCTGCTTCCTCTCTTGTGATGCAGGAACGGACCAGGGCCATTTCCTTGTATGGTACAAAATAAACATTGGGGAAAACGAAATCAAGCCAATCCACTGCACAAGCAATTGTGTTCCTCGCATTGACAACCCCCTTGCAAGCTACACCAAAGTTTAGCAGGGGAAGCTTAAGGAGGTGGCAGATTTCCTTCTTTGGCAGAAACAAAGCCAATTTGTTCTTCACACTCCAGTGCCGCGTGTCTGCTGTGAGCCCTGACGTAAAGCCAAGGTGACTGTATGCTTCAGGCATTCAAATAATGGCCTGATTTGAGTGTGTCAAGGTTTGGGTGCCCAGGCTTCATCCGTCTCGATTTGCAGTGGTGTTGTGAGTGCTTCATCAAGCAAGTGGCGGTACCAGGTATTTTTGGATGAGTTTCACGGTCAAGCCACCAAGTGCAGGAACCAGTTGACTACTGGGCACCAAAACTCAGAGGCTGCTTTTGATGATTTTGACCTCAAGCCACATGGGAGACAAAGATAGGTTTGCTCCCCAAATGGAGGGATCTCTCTTCTAACAAGGTACTGTTAAGGGATGCCTGCTGCTTTACCCTTTCCTTTGAAGACTGAAAAAAACTTTTCTTTTCCTAAAGGGAGGTTTTTATTTGTAGAAAAGAAAAGGATGGCAGAGAAGGCCTGATACCCGTCTCTTCTAGTAGAGGACATGTCCCTCAGAAGCATGAGCAATTTTTCATCATACTGTCGGGGCAACCTGCCTCCACCCCAGCCTGCAGGGAGCCTTCCCAACACAGTCCATTCACTCTTCCTGTGCAGACTATCAAGAAAGATGCCAATCTGTGTGCAAAGAGCAACCGTGGTTTATTATGACACTAACACTTGACCCCTAGGAATAAGCTGGGGCATCGGCTCCTTTCACATACCACGAAGCATTGCCAAGCCAGCAGGCGGTAATGAATTTCAGTCCCTGTCTGCCACAAGAGGACAGATTTCCTAGACCAGACATCTCTCCAGAGAGTCAACATAAAAGTTAAAATCCTTACCCAAGGCAGAGTTCATGTCCTCCCAGAAAAATGACTGAGGAAACAACAGCATTATGCTGTTTATTTTGGGTCATAATCCATTTAACCACTGGTATTTTAAACAATTTAATACATTAAAATGATCATTGTTGATGGAACTAGACCCAATCCTAACTGCAATTAGATCAGTGCTTTCCCAAGAGCTAGAAGGCAACTGGTTTTGGTTCTGGCCCATTTCTATCTCTGAGCCATAAGTTACCCTTCCCTCGAGCACAGTAACAGAGTGGAACGTAATGGCCGGTGTTACATGTGCGGTTCGATTACATGATTTAGGGGGTACTTTTGGCCTTAAATTCTCTGGACCAATCTGAGGACAAGTTTCAAGTCCTAACTCTGACAGCAAGAAATTGTATGGTTCTTGGTACTGCTACATAATAAACTGGCTAGTTAGATACAAGATACAAGTTTCCTTCAGGATGGCATCCAAACTTCAGTTATGCTATAATCCCCAGAAGTTGAACCCCAAGTGGGAAAGACCCATCCTTTGGGAAACAGAGGATTTCACCTCCATCATTGCTACAGACAACAGACTGCCAGAGTGACACTAGTCTGGTACCAGAAAACTTGCGTACATCTATCTCAACTATCCATTTTGGTTTAATTAAAGATACCACCCATCAGAATGCTTGCCTCTCTGAAATATTCAGTGTCTACCAGTTTGTCTAGCATGGTACTCACATGCTTCACTATTCCCATTAGCTTGGAATAGCACCATAATGGACGAAGTTGCCAGTGATTCAGCATCAGTAGGGGCATCAGACAGATCTTTACGTTGAGAGGAGTCTTTTGGCCAAGTAGCCTTTATTCAAGCAGCAAGGCTGGGGATAGTTAGCTTGGGTGATAGATGAATGAAGCTAAGCCTGGACTGACACAAAAGGCTGATGTTTGGATATGTTCTCTCCATTTAGTAATAGTCTAATACAGACATGTTGGCCTGGCAGCAGCATTTTTATATAATAATACTAATACTACTACTACTAATAATACTACAGTGACAGGAAATACACGCTGCTTTCTGGCATTGGATTTCTAATTCCAGCAACTCGCTCATCTCAGACCATTTTTGGCTTGTACGTAGCTGCAATGACTAAAGTGTTATTAGCTTTAGAAAGTCTGGCTTGCAGTTTTCTGTGCTACGTTAGAACACAAGCCTATTCTGTGATTCTTTAAGCAATGGTATGTTATTGCTGTCATCAGGGAAAATTGAGAAATTTTGTTTGAGACCAAGAGAGGACTTGCAACAAGGAAGAAAAAGTGAGTGGCTTTTACAGGCTCAAGGGAGATGATCTACTGTTCTTATCAGTTGCTGTATAGCTCTTACATAACACCGCTCAGTGTGGCCAGTTCACCCTCATAGAATGGCTTTAGTGCTTGTTTTCAGAAAATAAAAGTGAATTTGAATGAATCCTACACCTGCCAGAGGGAGAAGGGAAGATGACTATACAGTTAGAGCAGGGATGGGCAATTATTTTGGGCAGAGGGCCGCTTCTGAATTTTGGCAAGCCATTGAGAGCCGCATGACAGGCAGCCAGGGGCAGATAAATGTTAATTTTCTAAATTTTGGGGGGGCCCTGCAGACCAGATAGCATGGCCTGGCAGGCTGCATATGGCCCATGGGCCACATTTTGCCCACCCCTGAGTTAGAGTGTGAATTTTACAGAAAAGAGTTTTAACTTTTTGCCATGCCAGAGACCTCAAGAAAGCCTCAGCGTGTGCTTGTTTCCCCAACTAGGACTGTTGACAACATGATTACGCAACAAGTCCCCATAAAATACATCGGATTTTCTCTAATCAAAATGGTACACCTTCCTTCCATGGCACGGTTATACCAGCATAGCTAGTCCAATGTGGGAAGGGCAACAACTAATACTAATATCAGTATAACTGCATACCAGTCTGACTCTACCATTTAAAAAACTAAACAAAAAACCCGCAGCAAAACAAAATAATATACCCTCAGTCACCAGTTAAACTGGTGCAGCTGCTTTCTTCTTGGCCCTTCTCCATCCCAACCAAAACCAACTGTAAGTCCTGTGCTCAGCAGACCTACTCAAGTCCCCAGCCAAAGTGCACAGTATCACGTGCATCTGTGACTCTCTGTAAAACCACGGCTGGATGGCAAGTACTTGGGGCTAGATTTTTCAGAAAGTTCATTCTATCGGATGCACACCCAGTGCTGACCTCCTCTAAAAACCCAGCCCCAGCTGTGGGTGCTGGAAATATGAACATCTGGCTGTTCACAAATTACACGCACTACAGAACATTATTTATTGTAGACATTTGTTTAGGAAGGACTTGATCCTCTTTCAGCAAATAGTTCCATCTATTCCACTGTACTCCCCACGGATACTATAAGCCTCCGCTTTGCCTCTTTCAGCTAGCCCTTTTGATACCCATCTTTGTTAAACCTAGGCTTGTGTAATAGATCTCCGGCTACACCACAGTTTGAAAGGGTGAACTGTTATGTGTAATTGTTCTTCTGTGCAGACCGTTCTTGGGGTTTTAGGTGGCTGTGCTTACCCATGAGAAGCAATGGCTAGATTTGCCTTGCGCGGTCTCAGCTCCAGATTTAACCTGAAGGCTTTTTGGAACAGCTGTTGTCATCCCAAGTCTCAAAGACCTACCCCCAAAGACCTTCTCCTTCCTGTCTTCCTGGATAGGTCCCATTCAATGATTGATTTAACTAAGCACATCCATTTCTCACTCACTGAAGTTGATTAGCTAACAGGTGGGGCTCCTCTAAACACATGACATGATCCGTAGCGAGCAGTGTCAGCCGGAGTTTATCCAACTCTACCATGTGCCACATAACTCTCAAAAGGAGAATTGGATGAAATCTTGTTTCTCTTGATATTCAGAGATGTCCAGAGCACATCAACCAAGAAAGAGAAAGGCTGTGGTGGAGCTCCAGATATCTACCAATTCCAGGATTTTTGGGTGCAAAAACTGCAGCAAAGTTCCCCATTCACCCTGAATTACTTTAAGGCCCCATCTACACTGTAATTGTACTTGTAACAGGAAAAGGCCTTGTTTCGTTTTGTGTTGAAACCAGGTCAGGGGACAAACAATTTCGGTTATATTGTGTTGACGCAGTCAGCATCTATGAAATGGCAAACAGCTACATCTTTAACCCAGCAAAAGGCAAATGGTCCCCTCTAGACGCCAAAATGGAACAGAGCTGCAGTCTGGTCCCCTGACAAGCTTGGGGTTTTTTTCCAGTCTAATTCAACATTGTTATTGAGAGCAAAATTTCTCTCCCCTTCCCTTAGTCCTAACTCACGTAAATACACTTTTGGTGGGTGGCACATCTGGCTTGGAGGCTCATTGTGTGCCTGACTGACAGTTGGCAAAGGTTGGTGGCTGATTTTCATGACAAAGAGTCTTTTG
Organism: Crocodylus porosus; assembly: GCF_001723895.1. Lineage (NCBI taxonomy): Eukaryota > Metazoa > Chordata > Crocodylia > Crocodylidae > Crocodylus > Crocodylus porosus. The sequence continues at coordinate 20,578,784 of NW_017728951.1, forward strand.
TTTGGTGCTTCCCACCAGCCAGCAGATGAGAAGCAAAGACATGCAGTAATACACAATGAGCGACACAGCAAAGCCCTTCCCAGGCTTTTTTTTTTGGTCACAGTCTCTTTTTATAACAAAAATAAATCTCACTGTTAAAAATATCGGGGGGCAAATCCTACATATTTCTGCAAGATACCTTATTAAGTTGCCTCACTCCTCCCATTCTAAAAAGATCTGAACCGCCCGAGTTTCGAGCAGCGATATATTTTTAATTTCATCTTGTTCTGTCTGCACATCTTCAACCAAAGATCTTAAAAGCACCTATAAACATGAACTGGCCTGAACACATCTCAGGTCCACATACCCTGAAAAGACCTGAGCAATTTCAGCTCAGATCTAAACTTGAGCTTTCGATCCCATTTTCTTTTAAATAGCTACTTGCCCAGTGTCATACAAGGAATCTGTGCCAGAGGCAGAACCATGGTTTCTTGACTCCCAGACCTAAAGACTGAACATATGATTTAACCTCTGCTATGGTTTCACAATGTCGATGAACACAGAATGGAAGGGGACGGAGTTTAGGCCATTGCGACAATGCCGTTACTCTTCCTCAGGTGACCTTTATCGATACGTCCCTTCCAGCAGCACAATGGAGGTCAAGGAAAAGTCTGGGTTTTCTGTTCCTTGACGTCAGACGTGCAAGAAGCTGACGGGGAAGCAGTGAAACCAGAACACAAACAGTTCCCATCTTTGTGCTAGCAGCCCAGGAGCATTCATATCTGAAACCAATTACTCACTCCAGATGGCTTTTAAACACGTATCAGCAAATATTTAAAGGTGTGTTTTTCCATTTAATAAAAATTATTTTTTTTCCTACTGCTTGAGGAACTGCCTGTTAAGGGAATGGAAGGGTAAGGAAATAGCGAAAAGAGACTCTGAAAGGCACAGAAATAGCCCCCTCACCCAGAAATTTTTTATGATTTAAATGGAAAGACTATTGGGTCAGACCAATGGTCCATCTAGCACAGTATCCTGTATCTGACAGTGGTGGGGTAGATGCTATACAGACCAAGCACTGAAACTGATAATTCTAGAGGACACCATCCACTATTCAATATCCTCCTTGACATCCACCTTTGACTAAGCCAGAGGACATCTCCAACCATAGGGGAGATGTGTTGGCAAGGACTAACATTCATCTCAATTGAAGGGCTTTAACAACACAGTGGTGTCCTCTGACCATTCCAGATGCAGTCACTGGCACTCATAGTCCAACATTTTTTTTGGCTGGGATGAGCTACTTGGGGATGATTCTTCTTTGAGCTGGGGGTTGGACTAAATGACCTCCTGAGGTCCCTTCCAACCCTCATTTTCTATGATATCTATGATTTCTATACCAGTTTATTGGACTTACATTGATCCCACTCCCTACTTTTTGATTCAGTTTTGCTCATAGAGCAGCCCACCTAACTACAAACCAATGAGAGAGAGGCTCTCCCACCTTTGTCTGAGGGAGAGCATGTGAACAGGGGAGAGGGCTTTTGAAACCAACCCAGTCATGGAAGCCTCTTAAATACCTCTACAACCCGCTTCACATCGCCAGCTGACTCAACCGCTGAGCTCCTACCTAGATAAATTGCTGTGGCCGCTGCTATATTAGCAATTGAAGTAATGTTGCAGTCATGATGGTCCAGAAAATACACATGACGGAGAGATTTGGGGGGTGGGGGTCTATGTTTTATTGGACCAAATTTTAGATTTCAGCTAAGCTTTCAGGGAAAGTACCTTCCCTCAAATCTGATATTCCACCCCCAAACAACGCTTGCTGAGGGCAACCGTGACATTTTGCAAGCTCTGTGCAGTGTCTGGATCCTGGCCGGCACTGCAGGCTCTACTTGCGTCAGTCTGCAAGCTTCATTTTGAATGTGCCGCTTGGTTGCCTTTCTGGCTGTGTTTTTCTCCTCCACCATGAGGTATAATCCTCATGGGTAGTGATGGGGGAAATGTATGCATTTGGCATGGGACTGGCAAACAAATGGAACTTGTTCAAATGTAAGAGTCTTCTTTTTAGTTGGAAGAGACCTTGAACAAAGAACTGGCTAATGTCAAAGGCAAACCAGTTTTTCCAGTCAGTTACTGCCCTCCTGGGAATTAAAACTTGGGGAAGCCCTCAGTGGAGGACTTTGGTCGAGGAGGCAAAGGGATGGAAGTTGACATGGGAGTCTCATCGCCAGTGAGACTACCGACTGCAGAGGTCTTCTTGGAGCACTCTTGGGGCTGAGACAGATTATTATGTTATATTTGCATAGATCTGCATATTTCTTGTGCTGGATAAAGAACGGTTGGTTTCTGGAATCCCTTTATAAAGACAGTGTGTCTGTTTCCTTCCATGCATGTCACAAAAGAAAAATTGCAAACACCAGAGGCCAACAGGGTAGGAGACTGGGGAAAGGAGGGCTTAATTTATGGGAGGGGGTGGAAGCAGCACTGGCCCAAGGGGCTCACGTTCCATTTCTGCGCAGGGGTAAGAAAGTGGTCACAGAGGCTGAGGGATGAGACAGTGCTGGAACGAACTCAGACCAAAATGGGGACATACATAGCAAGTGTCCAGCTAAGGAAGCTTTATTAGGACAGTGACAATAAAAACAAAGGGACTCTCCATGTAACCACTACTGTCCCCCCCCACAAATTCTGTTCCATAACTTCCCTCCTCAGAAGCCCTCAGGCCTTCCAAGCAATGTGAGAGTTTTGTAGGGTGCTTAGCATCCTCGTGTTCAAAACATGCAAAGGATCAGGAGGGTGAAGCCCCAGTGCAGGGAATGAGATATGCACCAAAAAGCTTTTCATCAAGCTAGATGTCAAACACAGAAAAAACAAACCTTCCTAAACCACTCTCAGATCCCACACCGAGGAGGAGAGAGATCAAGACCTTGTAGGCCTCGTCTAGACTACAATTATTTTTGCTGTGACAGGTTCCTGAAGCCCCAGTCATGGACCAAGACTACGATGTGCTAGGGGTTGTGCAAACACAGAAGAAAACTCTGTGCCTCCAAGAGCTCAGTGAACATAAGAACAAAAGAAGTGCCAAACTAGGTCAGACCAATGTCCATCTAGCCTAATAGCCTGTCCTCAATAATAGCTGGGAGAGCATTGAATCAAATATATCTAGAGTCATCTATCTTCTAGTCAATACCCTTACTCGCATCCACCATTACTGGTTTAGAGTTGCCAAAGGAAACACCTCCAACCTTTCTGTTCATTATCAATTAATAGCTCTAACACCAATGAATTTGTCCAATCCCATTTTTGTATCTGTCTGTGCCAGGTTTATGACTGTGCAAACCCTTCACATAGAGGTTCTCCACTAGTGCCCACTGCACTGTGGTGCAAATGCAGGTACTGGTGCCACTACACTGAGATGCTCAGATTAAGCAAACACCACCATGTATTTATGGGAAAGGATGCTTGTTGACGCTCCAAAGCCAGTCTGATTGTCTGCCAGTGACTTGGCCAACACAGCTCTACAAAATGCAGTCAAAATAGGTGGCCTTGAGGCTAAATCTCCAGAAGAATGCCTGGATCTGCTTAATGTAGCAAGCATTAACACCAACGAGAGTTCAGGACTCAGTAGTCCAGCTAATTTGTCTAACATTATCCTGGTGGTGCTCATCTGGGATAATCTTTCCTGCTGAAAGAGAGTCACACAGGCCAATTCAGTGGGTCCCCCCTTAGCTCAACTGCCCTGTAAACACTACACTGTTCTCTAAAGGTGATCTGCATGGAAGGAAAAATGTGTTTGTGCCCTTTTTATGCTATGGCACAATGCACAAAGGAGACCCTGACATACCACGTTCTCTTCCATTTCAGCTAGAAAACCAGGAACGCAACAGCACCAGGGATGGAAGCCTGAAGGGACTTTAATCTGTTCTAAATATTTTTTAAAAGGTTTGTGTTTTTTCCCCCTAACATCTATTTAATTGAAATGCCCAACACATACATAAAAGAGATAGCTTCCTGCCGATGAAACTCTTGTCCCATTTCATTTGGGACTGAAAAAACTCCTAACCATCCTCCAAGGAATCCATTATTAATAATCTTTTAAAGAAGCAGGACATTGGCCGTTGTGGTCCCTGTGCTTTACTGGTGACAGGTTATGTCTTGTGTTGTGCCAGGGTTGACTATGTAGTTTTACTAAGAGGTTAGATGATGGATTTGCATGAGATAATTTGGAGAGGAATGATCCTGCCTCAGGCAAGGGTTTGGACTAAATAACTTGTTGGAGGTCCCTTCCAGCCCAGCTTCTCTATGATGCCATGATTTAGCAACACACACCAAACACAATTGGGAAGTCGAGACCCAGAATTTGCGATATTAAAAGGAATCTGAAAATAGCCCTTAATTTCTCTCCAGCTGCTCAGCACCACATAGTTTAGTTCCTGCCCTGACAGAGCCTTTAGAGCGTACAAACACTGAGTGAATTCCGAGGTTAAGCTGCTTTAATGAGGAGCCATTAATTGGAACAGAATAGGAGAACGTCGGAGGGACTGTGTGTCCCCAGAAGCATATGGTTACCAATTTGCTGGACATATGTTGTACTCCCTGCACGTCTCAGGAGGACTTTTGGATTACAGGGTGTAAATCATTGGTTATCAACATAGAATTAAGGTCTATTCTAAACATACGGGATCTAAATATACACTATTTTTCTCTCCTCTGTGGAGAGCTCTTCCCCAGGCATATCTCAGAATGCTACCCACGCTTCTTGCATTTTTTCTTTTTTAAAAGCAAATAAAAATACATATTGGTGCAGACTTTTGTTCAGTGTTGTTATAAGATTGCTTTTTTTTCCAGGGGAAAGAAGGGGGAACTGAGTTAGGAAAATTACTCGGGACACTTTCAGCCCACAATATCCAGAGGGAGCCTTTCATCACAGATGTGTTCTTGCACCGCAGTAGCAGTTAATTATTTTTCAGGATTGTTGTATTACATGCTTAGGAATCTCTGCATAATAGAACCATATGGTAACATTGTTAGAAGTAGAATGGATTCCTATTTTTCCACTGACTGGGGGGGAAGAAAAAAAAGACGCATTCAGAAATGATGCCTAGAAATAGCAACCAGTTTGTCAAGTAAAGAATGAGGAAAAGGTTGTGGGGGGAGCAGGCATGTGGCCTTGAAAAAGGAAGATTTCTTGAGCATGCTTAGGAGAGGATTCTCCCTCTCTCCTGCCACGTTTGCTCAAGCCCCGCATGCCCATCCCATACCTGCTCAGCCCTCCTCTGAGCGTCCATGCTGCGGACACAGCTCATGCCCATATAGGCATACTGCGGCGTGGCTGTGGCTGTGGCTGTTCCGGCACTAGGATTTCTGGGGTGTATCCCAGGGCTCTCACCAATCTGAGTCGCTCTAGGAGATGCTTTGCAGTGTATTGGGGGAAAACTGGCTGTGTGGAGGGATTCTCAGCTTTCCAGCCCATTTAAATGAGGGACTTGTGCACATCAGGCTCCTGCCTTTTGTCCCTTCCAGCCAGTGCCAAGGCCTAGAGCCAGCATTATTGGACTTGCTCATGGTCTTCCTGTTATTGCAGCAGCTTTCAGAGAGAGTAGGCATTGGAGAGGGCAAAGAGGTATTTCAGCAGCGATTTCTGACCCTTGGAAGGCAGGGGCAGGTCTGGAGAGGAATTCCTCTAGACTGGGTGCAGGTTGCATTCACTCCACACCTCCATATACAGAAACAGGCTTAGGGGACATCCTGGGGCCACCAAGCCTCCTCCAGGTAGCAGGGCCAGACCAGAATCTACTCCTGCTCCTCTGCCTTCTCGGTCTCTCATGTGCTCCCCCATCACCTCTGCCTCCAGACTGAAGTTCATACCATCCTTCCCAGGGGTGACTGGTGCCTCTTGAGTGGGGGGGGGCACAATTTGTGGGTGGGCTCAGGGGTGGGCCAAAAGCCCCATATCCACTCCTATACTTCTGTGCCATGGCTTTGTGTCCCCACCCCCCCGCCAACATACCACTGGCCTGCGCGGCAAAAAAACTGCCCCATCCTGAGCGATGCTAAGTCGGGGCCAATCTTGGTCCCATGTCCCCCCTACCTGTTGCCTGTGATCCTTGCTCAGAACACTGTCATGCCACATTGGGCCTGTACTCGGGGCCAGGATCTCATCGAGCTCCTCCTGTCTCATCAGAGGAGTTCCCCGATGTGCCGTTGCCATATGCTGTATTAGACAGCGCCTGTCTGGGGGGAACTGTCTATGTGGTCCGTCTCCATCAAGACATTTCACATCAGTGCATGTCTGGGTAAGGAGCAGGCTAAGACCAAAGTAAGATCACAGCACAGAGTTAGTCTGTAGTTTAATCCAACACGCACAGGCCTCCCGGCCCCCCACCACACACACATTTGGGGTTGAAGTGACAGCACACTCCACCCACCCACATGGAAGTTTCAATCCAAAAGAAACCATTCAGCTGGAAAGAGCAAGACGTCACAAGGTGACAGGGGCTGTACTTGACCTTTTGAGAGCACTTTGCTGAAAATGGACTCCAGTTGTGGTTACCGCAGTCCCCCCAGCACGAGGCAGGGTTAACAGTAATTGGAGGAAGTGCTCTTTATCCATTACCTCTTATGGAAGCTGTATTCTTGATTTGTGCCTTTCAGAAAAACTTCAGGGCTGTTTCTTTCTACTGCTCAACAAGATGCAATTTCCTCTCTCTTCCTGGAGAGTGCATTTTAATCAATGTACAATGGACCAATAGGCTTAAGTGGATCAACGAGCTAATTTTAGATTTTCAGCACCACGTTCACGTTTGCTTCAAACTTATGGCAACAATGGGCAGAAAACGTTCACCCTCTTGGGGTTTCATTTCTTAAAGGGCCTCAGACTTTCTAGCTGCTGCAGCAACCTGCATGTGAAAGGACCGGCACGTACAAATGATTCTTTGTTATCTACCTAATCCAATGGCAGCATCGAGTGGATAGATTTCCAGGGAGCGGTTGCTGTGGCCATACATGACTGCAAGGATGAAATCTGAAACATTTACAGGCCTGCCATGTCACTGAATCTTTGAAAAGGAAGATGGGGAGGAAGAGGAAAAAACCCTACAGGATCAGGTTGGCATCACAGGCGTGTCTCATGCAGCAGATAGGGCAGAAAGTATAGGGTCAGCAGCAGAAGGCAGAGAAAGGGGCTCAGAGTGGCACTTGGGGAGGGCACAGACATACCGCACTGTAGTATAGAGATACTTCAGCTAGCTGTTTCTGGTACCTGAGCCAGCCTTTTTGCCGTGGCCACAGCAGCACGGAGCTGTGGGCTCATTTACACTGCCAGGAGCCAGTTCACAGCTGGTGTGTGATGGCTTAAACTGATTCTGTATTACTTAAGTTGAGATCAGTATAAACCAGGTAAAACATATCTGCATGCATTTAAATCAGTTTGAAAACCACCCTGTTAGTTCCACTAGTACAATCCTTTGTCGCTGTCCAGGAATCCCTCCAAATTCCTAGCCATTTTGACTTGGGAAAGTGGTTGTAAAGTTGAGCTTTGTCAATATTGTCATTGCCAACACAGGTCTCATTTCTTCAAGATCTCCGTCAGAATCACCACTTCCCAGATCTCTCCTTCCCAGTGAATGCATTGCTTGACTTCACCCCCCATCCATGATATTAAAACTTTCTCGAACCAGATCTCACTCTGTAATTTTCTGCCCACATTTAAATCCTTTTCTATTACCTCTTGTCCATCCTGATTTTCACAGTCCTTTCTATTTTCCAGTCACCATCTATAAATACTACCATTCTTTTAAATCAAAGCCAACCAGGTATGGCTTTTATAAAACAGATTAAGCCAAGGTCCTGCTTGGTAGTGGGAGTTCACAGTTCTCTCAGATACATACACACCCAAGAATATTTTCCCCCACTCCTATTAATGACAGGGAATGACAGACATGCAAAGATATTCTAGGGAAAGTTGCTTTTTATGTTCCAGAGTCATTACTTATCTACTCCTATCAATAAAGGAGTGAGACATGCATAGATACTACAGTGGTCACTGCATAGTCTATGCTGGTCTATACATGCATTGATGCATGTGCAGCAGTTAAATAGTAATGACATGTTTAAATACTTGGGAGAGGGTGGGGAAAAAAACCTACCACAAGAAGAGGTTCCTAGCCTGAAGTCTTTCATTTACTGCAAAAAGACAAAGTATGAATAGCAGCAATGCCAGCTTCCCCTACTAACATATCTGTAGACCCGGTGCAGAGAGGCAGCTTCTAAAGGCAAAGGGGCAGTTTAAATTTTCATGGCTCATTTCATACTTGGTGAACCAGAGGCCAGTTCATGCCAGCTGTTGTAGTGGTTTCTGCAGGACAGACCAGTAGGAACTAGAAAGAGACTTTTTGTTTTCAGGAAAACACTCTATAAAAGCTAACCATGGGGGAGACGGTAGCATCTCCAGTCACTGCAAGAAGATAAGCATAGAAATGTCAGAGTATTTTCCTTTATTTAGGTTTTCCTATGGTTGCTTCCTTGAGTTAGCCATACTTTGCAACTAGGTGATAACAACCACTGGATTGCCTTAAATTCCAGTCCCTATGTACCCATCTTGCACCAAATCTAAGTACCTGGACTAAGTGGGTAGGGTTTTGGCCAGCAGGCAGATTCAGGGAGGCTTCCTTCTGGCTGCATGGGATTGATCCCTTCTAACGGCTACTCATAACAGCCCCTGGCTCAAACAAACTCTGCCTATGCCAGCCGTTCCTCTCTGCATTACTACCTTACTAACCTGGGGTTTCTAAAAAGCCTCAAACAGCTGGCTGTGGCATGCAGAGGGGTTAAAGACTCTTTTGGTTAACTCCAGAAACCCCAACGCCACAACTTATTGCACCTACAATACAGCCAAGGAAGACGGGACAGGGCTGGATTCTAGCTAAGAGTATACCGAACAGTGGCTTGTTATTACTGCAGCTGTCTCTCTCTGAGGCTTCTGTAAGCCGCTATGGACCAGATATGCTCCCTGACTCACGGCCTGAAGTGCCCAGGTAGTGGCTACATGAGAGGGGATTCGAATTTCTATCACCCCCTCTCACAGAGCATTACTTTTTTGTCACATTGCTGACTAACCTGACACAGTCCAATATGGCATGAAGCACGGAGACATGATTAAAGAGCTGAGAAGTATTGCATCAAATAAATTGGATAGAAATCCTGCCGCTTGATCAGATCTCTCTCTCTCTTTTGTAACAAGTGCTTTTCAGAACTCGGAAAAAGCTTTAAAAGTTGCGCATGTGAATTCTATAGAGCAGAAACTGGTCAGTTTCTGAGAGGTCAGTGCATGGATTCAGAGCCAGCCTTAGGGGAAATGACACACATGGGATGTTTCATAGTTTCATAGTTGGTAGGGTTGGAAGGGACCTGAGCAGACAGTTTCATAGTTTTTACGGTCGGGAGGGATTCAAGCAGATCATTGAGTGTGACCCCCCGCCATGGCAGGAAAGAGTACTAGGGTCAAATGACCCCAGCAATGTGTACATCCAGCCTCCTCTTAAACACCCCCAGGGTAGGAGCCCGCACCACTTCTCTTGGAAGCTGGTTCCAGATCCTAGCCGCTCTGACCGTGAAGTAGCACCTCCTGATATCTAGCCTGAATCTACCCTCTGCCGGCTTGTGACCGTTATTTCTAGTCACTCCTGGTAGTGCTTGGGGGGACAGGGACAGGGACTCCCCCAATGCCGCTGGTCCCCTCTGACTAGTTTGTAACAGGCCACTAGATCCCCCTCAGCCTTCTCTTGTGGAGGCTGAACAGGTTCAGGTCCCGTAGCCTCTCCTTGTAGGGCCTGCCCTGCTGTCCCCTGATCA
>NW_017728951.1:20589495-20595177 GCF_001723895.1 Crocodylus porosus
GGGTATGAGCTCGCATGCATGCACAGTGTCATCCTGACCATGAAGCCCTGGGCCGTCGCCCACGTTGCCTACTCCCAAGGCCAGCTCTGCATGGATCTTTCAGAAGCAGTCTACTGGTGCTACTGGAGAGTTTCCAGTGTGTCTTGATTATCCGAGAAAACCACGAATGCCCCCAAGACACTTCCATGGAGTTAGTAGATGAATATTAGCCCACAACTCTGCACAGAGTCCCCACTGATGGCTCAAAGCTCTGTCTGACTTCCAGGAAGGGTTAATAATAATGCTGTAATCCTCTTTTTCTTCCCTTTGGTTTTGCCAACAGGTCTCAGATTGGGAAAGAAAAACTCACTCCCTGCAGAGTACTAGTTAGCTCCATGATGGTTCTTTCCCCAGCCCATAGTCAACATTTGGTCCTTTATTTCACCCTAGTGCTTTCCCCTCTCCACCCCCCAAATACTATAAGCACTAGGGGTAAAGATTTTCTTGGCCAATACTGATAGCCAATTATTCACCAGGCCTATTGGCCAATACCGACCAAATAACTGATTTACAGGAGCACAGCCAGGCAGCATAGAGAGCAGCTCCCTGCAAGTAAGCCTGTGGAGGGGAAGAGGCATGGGGGGCACAGATCAAGGACCCCATAGTGAGGGAGGGAATGAGCTTTAGTTGAACTACCACCACCATCATTTTTAAGTGCAGGGACAGTTTCAGAAGCAGAGCTGAGTGGGGCAAGGGAGGATGCGACTGCTCACCATGAACTTGGGGCTCTCCACCCTGCTGCCTTTGCCCCAGGAGCTGTGCACTGGCCGCATGTCTCCTGTCCACCTGGCAGAGAGAGACACAACTTGCCACCACCACCACTGCTGCTAGATGGGCAGAGGATGTGCGACCAACACCCAGCCCCTAGGGCAAAGGCAGCAGAACGAAGAGTCCTGAGCCCACAGTAGGCAGCCTGTCTCTGCCCATGCACAAATCTGGGGAGGAGCGGCACATGACCACCATGCCTCACCTGGGGGGTGCACACAACAGTAGGAAGCAGCTCCCCTTCCCATCTCCCCCACACCCCCTGGATGAGCCACCTGTGTCTCCATCCTTCTCCTTGCCCCAGCCTGCATTCACCACCCTCACTGGGCAGCACCCCCAGCCTCTGCCCCATTGCCTCCCTCACCATGGGGGCCTTGATCTGCCCCTCCACCCCTCTGCCCTATGCCCCTTCAGACATGACCTGCAGGGTTCTGCTCTCCACGCTGCCCCACTGCATTCCTGGCCACGTGCATGTTGTGGTTGAGTGTATGCATGCGGAATCTGTGGCCCTGGCCAAAAGGCTTATTATATTTATCAGTGACATTATCAGCTACACTGGCCAAAGAAAGCTGATAGCTGATAATGTTAATTTTCCTTTTAATTGGTGCTGATGTGACATTGCACCAATATATAGATGCACCTCTAATAAGCACAACTGTTTAAACACAGTGTCCAAAATCCTACCCAGGCAACCCTGATCAGTGGGTCTGAACTGCAGAGTTCAGATCCAAATCTGAACTTTCCCAAAAGTTCAGGGACCTTGGAGGCAGCATTTTCTAGCCTTCGGAGGAGTTGCCATCTAGATCCATAATGTTCTACTTCTCTCTCAAGCTCAAACCCTGCATACTTTATTTCCTCTGAGATAACTAAAGAGGTCTCAGCTGGTGATGCAGTCACTGTCAAGTGATTTGCTTATGGTTCTCTTTCTAGTCCCTTTGTTGACAAACTACTTTGTTTCTTCTGGAAAAAAGGTGAGAAACTATAAATAAGGTTTGAGTAGAAAAAGGAAATGAAGGAAGACAGTCGGCAAAGTAACAATACAAGGAATATAAGAACAAGGAATATGAGAAACCAGCAGGACAAACTGAAGTCCTACTTTGTGAAGAAGGTTGTGACCTGATTAACACTGTAGTAGGTTGGTAGGGTAATTCCCACAACTGGAACACCAATGCTGATGGACATACCTTGTTCAGAAGGATAGGTACAGGGAGAAATGAGGAGGAATGACACTATTTGTTCAAGCATAAATGCTTATTCTAGGTCTACTAGGAAGAGCAGCAGATCTGCTGCGTGTGAGTGGGTCAAGATAAAGGGGGAAAAAGACAAGAGATATTTTAAGAGGTCTACAAAAAAGAAGAAAATCAGGAAGAGGAGATGGAGATTCATTCCTCAGGCAGATAACAAGAATATCTAAAAATCACTCCCATGATAGGTGTTGGAAAGTTATAAAGCCAGAACAGAAAATGCCCAGTATGTTCTTAACATGTACCATGAATAGGTGCAGGAAGTTGAGCAGGCCATGAGGGGTCAAATATTTTGGCTTTTGCTCTACCACCTAGTAGAGATGAACAGGCTGCAAATTTAGTCAGAAATTTGGGAGGAAGCAATTATATGCCGACAGAATTTATGATTCTACGGAAAGGAAGACAGGATCAGCAAAACAAAGGTCATGATTTCAGAAAGGCAGATTTTGGCTGATTCAGAGAAAATAGAATAGGGGCCAGATGAGTCAACAAATTAAAAGAAAAAAGCAGGCCAAGAGGGCTGGCTGTTCCTAAATGACATTATACTGGAGACTCAACATCGAGCCTTTCCAGGAAGTGGAAAGATAAGAACCACAAAAAACCAATAATAACTGCAAGCAAAGACTTAGTCTTAACGGATCAGTGTCAGACTGACAGGAGGTCTCAAATGAATTCCACAGGATCCAGTGCTGTTCAACATTTCTATCAATGACTTGGATGCAGGAAGATAGAGTTTACTGGCCAAGGTTGCAGATGACACAAAAATAGAAGGGTTTACCAACACTTTAGAGAAAAGGGTTAAAATTCAAGGGGACAAAAGCAAACCTACTTTACAGCACCATCTAATGGCATCTAGAGAAGCTTGATGCTTTTGAGTCAGCAGGGACAGATGGGATACACGCTGGGGTCCTGAAAGAATTGGCCAAGATAATTTCAGAGCCATTAGCTATCTTCTTTGAGAACTCAGGGAGGTCAGGTGAGGTTCTCTGTGATTGGAAAAGAGCCAATGTAGTGCCCATCTTTAGAAAAGGGAAAAAGGAGCATCTGGGGAATTACAGACCAGTCAACCTGGAAATATTGTGGAGCAGATCCTCAAGTAATCTATGGTGAAGCATGTAGAAGAGAACAAGGTGGGGGGAAATGAGGGAGAGTAATGGATGTGATATACCTTGGCTCTAGCAAGACTTTTGACACTGTCTTTCACAACATTTGCAATAATAAGGAAAGGAAATACAGACTAGATGAAAGAACCATAAGGTAAACATATAATTGGCTAGATCCTTGTGCTCAAGAAGCAGTCATCAATGGCACAACGACTAGTTGGGAGGAGTTATGGCTATATCACCCCAACCCTACTATAATATTTTTATAAAATTCAACTGCTGATTCAACTGTTTAGTAACATTGGGATTTAGGTCTCTAACTCTAGGACAGTTAGAGATGTCAAATACCATAAATGTCTTCTCTATCTAAAATACATTACCTGATCAACAAAAGAATTTAATGAGATCTTGCCACTTCTTGCATTTTAGTTTGAGCAAGGAAAGGCCTCCATACATTTTTTCATAATTTCCTGAATTACCCAGTGTTATACATGGCAATCTTTCATAAAACACAGTATCCAGTATTCTAATCTATTTTTCTACCGTTGGTGGCTCATACTCAGTGCATATAAATTAATAGCCCAATACCATCCGGTGTTCATATTGTTCACCCACCCCTTTCAGTGCTGAATGATCAGGGTAGTGTCCATTGGTATTGTCCATCCAGTCATTTCTGAATCAGGCTTTATAGTATTAGAGCAGATGTGTCCTCCCACATTGGCTGGTGAGTGAGGCTTGAGAGAGAGGCAGAAAGAAAGGAAGTGTTTTCCCTTTGATCTCACATCAGTTGGTCCTACACAGCAACACTTCTCTCAACTCCACACCCACCAAAACCACAGGACCCTGTGTTCCTTGAATGGGCTGCATTTTCCACATTGCATTAGAGTATCTTTATGTTGGTATAACAAAGGATTATAATATGCAAAAAAGCTTTACTTATGAGAACCTTTATACCCCATAACTGCATCCACACCAGAGGGGTTGCACTGATTTAAACTATACAATAACTATACTTACAGTGCTGTGAATACCATGGCTAAGTACAGGCAATTAAGAAGCCCATGGCTGAAGCAATTCAATCTTCACAGGTTAGTCTAAGTTGCATACATTGAACCAAGAAGCAAGTGAGCAAACATTCACTTTTGATTCTGGAAATCGAGCCACATGCCTGCAGTGGCCCAGGCCAGAAGCCAGGGTGGAGCTAGAGCATGCCTTCCTGCTCAGCTGGAGCAGACAGCTTGGGCCAACACTAGCCCACCCACCCTGCAAATGGAGGTTTACAGGAAAGGTGCAAAGCATCCTGGGATGCTGGGGGACTGTGCGCTACCTTGAATCTCAAGGGAATATGGAACAGAAGTTCAATAAACTGATTCAACCTAAATCAGTTAAATCTGATTGTGAGGGGGCAGCGGCTAAGGGCGGCTGTGAACCCCCTAGCGCCCCCTACTGTCACGTTAGGGTGACGTAGCACCCTCAGAATCTCGCCCGCCACGACTTTGATGGTTGAATATATAATGTGGAGGCTGCCAGTTTCCCTAGTGGACGGTCTTGTTCTTCCTGTCCCTATTCCCAACTGGGGTATCTATGAGCGTCCCGCCTTAAGGGCTATGCGTGCCTCCAAACCTCCCCTTCAGCATGCCCCAAGCCTCGCAGCTGTTCTGGGGACATTTGGATGGTCCCTCGCCCCTCGGGTGCCCTCGTTCTCTCTCTGGGGCCCCAGGGCTCCTCGCCCACCTGGCGCCTCCTTGGGTCGGGCTCCAATCTCTAGCCCATTCCCGCACCCTGGGCCTGTCTTATTGGCACCCAGCAACTCGCTGGCGCCTCCTGGGTCTGACTCGCTAGCGCCACTTGATACCGGCGCCCCTGGGCCGGGTTCTAGCCAGCGCCTGGCTAATCGCCGGCTCCGCCTTGGGTCTGGAGCGCTTTCGCCGCCCTAGTCTCGGCGCCCTTGGGCCGGCACGCTCCCTCCGCCCTGATCTCGGCTCTATCGCCGCCCTAGCCTCGGCGCCCTTGGGCCGGCTCGCTCTCCCAGGCTACTTCGCCCCTCTGGGCCTTGCCCCCTCTGGGGCGTTGCCCACTCTGGGCTGTCACCACGTGCCTCGCGCACTGTCTCTGCCCTGCCCTGGGCCTTGCCCTCTCTAGGGCTGACACCGCGCCTCTCGCGCCCTGTCTCGGCCCCGCCTTGGGCCTTGCCCTCTCTAGGGCTGACACCGCGCGCCTCGCGCCCTGTCGCTGCCCCACTCCGGGGCTAAACACCGCCCTTATGGGCCGGGGTCTGTAACCCTGCACACCGCGCCTCCCTGGCGCAATACCGTGCCTCCCTGGCACCGACTATAGTGCCCCTGGCACTGTGCCCCTACTGGGCACCGGGAACCCCCAAGCTGTTGGGGAGCTCCCCTGAGGCCTCCTCGCTCCCCTACAGCCTCACCCAGTCCTCCGGTGTAAACTGTAACGTAAACTCAAGCCCTCTGGCTACAACATAAACAGAGGCTCCACACGCCTAACAATAACTCCAAGCCCCGCCAGGGCTC
>NW_017728951.1:20595277-20598467 GCF_001723895.1 Crocodylus porosus
TCCAGCTCCGGCCTCAGCTGGTTATAAAGGCCTGGCCCTGCCCTCTTCCGGCCATGTGACCACCTGGTTGCCCTGGCAACCAGGCACCTGAGCTGCCTGGGTGATTGACAACTCTGCCAATCACCCTCACACTCACGGGGCACCCATGTGACTCCGTGACACTGATACTATATCCATCCAGGTTTATCTTAGTTTCAGCCATTTTGAAAGCAGCTTATGCGCACTGAACTTCTGTTGTTGTTACAGATCTGAACCGGTTTCCGATCTCTGATACTGATTTACATGCAATTTCTGCCTCTAGCCTGTGTGTAGATGAGTTTTCATTGTATTTTGGTGTTTGCCTTTGAACCCTAATACTAGTTTTCAGACACAGCTATTTGGGGTATGTAGATGACAAAACTTTATTATTTACTTCTTTTACCCAGAAGCAACTGAGGAATGAAGCAGTAAAAAGAATTAAGTTCCATTTTACTGTTTTCCTCCCTATCCAACTATTTTATCTTTTTCTGTACCTTTCTCTTGTTAAGCAGAGTAGTTTGGGACCCTTGGGGCAGATGCTATTGACATCAAGGTGTGAGATGTAGATTACCATATTTGGTGACTTTCTGGACTCAGATGGAAACTCTGTGAATGCCTGACCATTTTCTCAGTTTCTACTTGAAAACCAGCAGAACTTAGAAGTTCCATCCTCTTTAAAGTGGTTTTTTAAAATTTTTTTCACCAAAAAGATAGTATGCAGCACTTGTTACAGCTGAAGTGAGTAGTTAGGGAAGGATGCTACAAAAGAAACGTTATTTGTAGATGCACAAAAGAGAATAATGGAACCACTGACAATAGTGATTCCAGGACAGAGACACCCCTGGAATAACAATAGAGGCAGTGATATTTGATGTGGGAATAACAATAGTGAGAGCAATGTTTCCATGGGCCTTAGTGGTGCGATAACAGTTGGATTTGTACACCCAACAATAATGCTACGTTGCTATTGCAGTATTGTCCTCCATAACAACCCACTTCAAAGGTTACAAGTACCTCATCATCCTATGTAATCCACTCCGCATCAAGATAGATTGTCGAGGGCAAAGTCTGTGGTTCAGAAGAAACTGCCAACCTTAGCACAGCTCTATCTGTAATAGCTGAATATCTGGGGGTCAAAACCAAGCAGAATCCTGGAGATGCACCATTTCTATTGATATACAACTTCCCTATAAAATGAGTCTAGCATATAGTAGAAGACCTTGCATGGTAGCAGGGAAGATATTGTTGCACTTTGCACTGACATGTACCATATTCAGTCTCCTCTCTCTCAGCTTGAAATTAGGTTGTGGCTGAATAGGCACGCCTTGCACTAAGCTTCTGTTGACCCATGCTATCTGGGAAGCTTCAGAGAAAAAGACGCGTGCCACAAACAGCCCATAGACATGCTCGATTGACATGCCAGGACTTGCCTACACTTGGCTAGCTCTGCCCAGACAAGTGAGCTGAATTGGAGAAGCAGGATTTGGGGGAAAGGGAATGGCAGGAGGGAGTCTTTCTTTTCTTTTCTTTTTTCTAGAAACAGGAGGTGATGCAATCTCTTAGGAAGGGAGAAAGGTAGTCAGAATTATTAGCTTGCAGTTAGGCAGAAGGCATGACAGGGTGGCACCTTTTAGAACAGTAATTCTCAACCAGGATGTCACGAAACCCTGGGGTTCCCCGAGATCCTTGTGACATCCCACAGCACCCTTGAAACTTTAGCACAGTCAGGTATGCAGACATGATTCACATAAACAACTCTGAGATTTCCTACAGGACTCTATAGTGTTAAAAAAAAGTTCTGCCCTGCTGTGGTCTTTCGGAGTCCTTTGCAACAGAAGAATGACTCTGTTATTTCTCTGTAATCAAAAAACAAGTGAAAACTAAGAGCAAGCATTTTCTGGGGCTGCCTCAGGTGTGTCCAGGAGTGCCTCAAGTCTAAAAAGATTGGGAACCAATGTTCTAGATAAGTGGGTTTCAACCATTTTTCATTTGCAGAACCCTAAAAATTTTTGAATGGAGGTGCAGACCCCTCTGAATTGTATGCGTGTGTATTCACATACTTTTGATTGATCCTAGTCATCTTTCACAGGCCCCTTAGACAGTGTGAGGATCCCCAGGGGTCCATGGGCCACAGACTGAAAACCACTGCTCTTGATTACTTGGTCAGTGATGCGTGAGCGTTCACAGGCTACAATCTGAACCTCCCTAGAACAGCGGCTCTTGACATTTTTGGACTTAAGGCACCCCTTGGACAATGCAAGTTTTTATTGTTCACTTGTTTTTTTTGCCTATGGAAAAACAATTATGTTGCAGAGAATAATACTGCTTTTTGACTATTTCAAAATAATAAAACAATTAGGTTGCAGAGAACTTGGAAAGACCACAGCAAGTCAGAAGGTTTTTAGCAATATGGATTCCTATTTGAAATTGCTGGGATTAGTCTGTGAATTGTGTGTGTCCACCTAACACTGCTAACAGTGTATGGCCCCCCACAGCACCCTTGAAAGGGTTTCAAGGGACCCTGGTTGAGAATCACTGGTCTAGGAGGTACCACCCTGCCCTGCCTTCTTAGGAAGGGAAAGAACAGAGAAATTTGGAAGCAAAGAGAGGGAGGAATAAACGGGCTCTTTTACTAGGGATGAGGGGAGACGGACAATGACACTGGAGTGCCCCAGGCGGGGTGCTCCACTTCGATATCTCCTTGCTATATATCTTTCCTCATCCTCCTTTCCCTTGGCCACCATAATAGGAACAATGCTTGCACTTATCAGTAGGAGGGTGAGCTGGCCGCCTCCATCCTCTTGGCTTTGAAAAGCTTTTGTTTAAAGGAAATAGCAGTGTTTACCCACAGGAACTGGCTTCAGCCTTCTTCATGAAGTTGTAAACTCGAGCTGGCTCCAGGAGGATGACACAATGGCTCAACGGCACCTCCTTTCCTCGTCTGGCTGGGGGTGTGGGAACCTCAGCCCTCTCACTTCACAAGGATCTGGACAAACGTTTTTATCTGCATGGAAAGCTCATCCAGGGAGGGATGAGGTGAAATGGGCAGAGCAGTGGTAGGGTGGGAGAAGTGGGGGTGGACTGTGTTACTTGCACAGCTTTTCTTAAGACAAGACTGACATTAGGGAAACTCATCCTGGGCCCTATATTGTTACTGGAGTTTTCTTCTGCA
>NW_017728951.1:20598567-20618499 GCF_001723895.1 Crocodylus porosus
ACGCACATAATTCCTCTACCAGAAAACTATGTGCCGAGAGCAGTGGTGTTAATCGGCTGGTACCACACAAGAGTGGGCTGCTACTTAGGAGATTCCCCTGCAATTAGGGACCACCCAAGAATAGGAAGGGAAATGGGTGCCTTTCCAAGGCAGCATCTCCTGTTCTATATTCAGAAACATGCACACAACCAGAAGTGGAATTGTGGTCTTTCAGCTTTTTGCCCATATACACTAATCCAGAGGTATCACACTCATCTGGACCTGCAGGTCGGATAAGGGGCATGAGGCTGGTCTATATTAATCCCACAGAATGGCCCTGCACACCAGATCCAATGCAGAGGGCCAGTCTGACACGAGCACTGCATGCAGTGTGCCCTGACCCAGCCCCACATGTCACATGCAGCACGCGGAGCTGGTTTGGCATGCACTCCATGCTGGAGCCAGCACATGCATTGCAAGCAAGACACAGGTCTAGACTGGGGTGTGCACAGCATGCAGTTGTGCAGAGCTGGTCCAAGACCCACAGGCAGCACTGCAGGCCATATCATAGGGCTCTGTGAGCCAGACCTAGCCCCGGGGCTGCATCTTTGACCCCTTGCACTAATCTAGTGGCTGTCAGTCTCAGTAGACTGGAGACAACCCTCATTAGACTCAACCTAGGGAAAACTCACTCATTTCACTCATTTTTTTGACTATTGACAAATAATAGAACAATTCTTCTGATGCAAAGAACTCAGAAAGACTCGGAAGGTTTTTGACATTTTCAGTTCCTCTTTGCAATCTCTGGGTTTCTCTCATGAACTATGTTTGTGTGCCCAGCACTGCTAACATCGCATAGCACCCCAAGGTGTGACAGCATCGTGGTTGAGAATCACTGCGCTAATCCCTTCCCTTCCCATGGGCTCCTTCCTGAAGGCTGAGGACCTACCACACAGGGATGGTGCCAGGGCTGGGCAAAAAAGTGCACTGCAGCTGGTTGTAGCTTCAGCATTTTTTCCACTGATGCATCCTATTTATGCCATTTTGCCACAGAATTTATAGCCCTGGATGGAGGCTATTCATGTGAGAGTGGGAGAAAGCAGAACAGAGGGAGGAAGGAAGGAGCAGAAGGGGAGGAGGAGGTGGTAAAAACCGGCAGGAGAACAGTTTTGCTGCAAGAGAATAGAAAGGATTTTGTGGTGAGGAAACCTGTCAGCAGTTATTTTTGTGCATTTTTTAAAGGTCATCTACTCCAGCTCTGGAAGCAGCATGTTGTGTTTTTGGCTGCCAGTAACAACAAACCATATGGAGATGCCTCATCTTGAGCTTTACAATATTGTTTGAATTTTATATTGATGTATTTTCATTACCAAAGCTGCTTCAAATGGCATGGTCTTTTCTTTTAATCCACCACAGGCAGTAAACTCATGAAACACAAGGGAAGAGAGGTGGGGGGATATCTGGCCCAGATCTAAGGCCATCTACTACACTACGTTAATCTACCTCCAGATGTGGACAATAACAGATACTTCAGATGAAGGCGCATAGAACACACCATAATGGGAATTACAGAATTAACTTGCAAGGAAACTTCCCTTGAGACCAAATCATGTTTCAGGGCACAGCTCAACTATCAAAGGATCCTAATTCCTTTTAAACCTATCTGATTTAAATGCAGCACCACTAAAGTTGACAACCTGAACACAAATGTTTTCTCTTTAGACCAGTTACAGGACAGCCAATGACAAAGCAAGCCCTTCCTGCGTTGATGTGATAACATCCCTCATTCCTGAATGTGAGGCATCAGTCTGGGGGTGTCTGGAACATCCTATTAATACAGTGTGTAACCTCCACCTTACTATATGATTGTAAAGGCTTAAAAATCAAGCAGGGGTTAATTGCACTTACACAGTAAAGAGGACAATAGCATCGGCTAGCTTGATGCTAGTATCAGAGGGCTGTCCCTTAACAGGCACTAGCACAGTCCCTTAACAGAGGTCCAAGTGAAGGAAGTTGGAAAAAAGAACTAGGAATGGGTAAAAAGATGGTTCCTAAAGGAAGTAGTGTGGGGAAAGGCAGGGACTGATAAGTAGTGCACTGCCGGTTTCTCAGAGGCAAAAGGATCCAAGTTACTTAAAAGGTTAGATAGACCCAACCTGAAGGCAGGTAAACATGTCCTTCTTTAATCAAGTTAAAATATATCCCCATCTTACCTTCTGCTAAGACTAAACAATTTTTTGATGTAAAAAGTATGTCTGGAGTCAGCTCTCACAAAAAAGAACTACAGGGAGCCACATCCACTGGGGCCTCCTGAGCAATCGCTGGTGCACATGGTGTGGCCACCTGGGCACCCAGGCTAGGACTGGGAGAATCGCAGGCTTCCACCTCGGCACAGGTGAAGGCCAGAGGTCCAATTCCTGAGGGTGGGCACGCAGATGGCTAGTCTGCACTGCCAGATCAGAAATGCAGTGGGGCAGGATTGTTCTGGGCATAGTCCCAGCAGTCAGCCACAAGCCATGTGTAGCCAAAGGCCTCCAGAGCAACGTCATTTCCAGATTTAGCAGAAAAGCAGGTGATCTGGGTGTGCTCATCAGCATTCCCCTTCTCAAGACTGCTGGGGATGTGGCGTAGGTGCACCCAGAGAGACTAGGAGCAGTCCATCGCGCACCTATTTCTAGCACCTCGTTTGGCACTTCCACAGGGAGCCAATTTACTTTCCCTGGTCTCAGCTGAGATTCAGTAAGGACTGAATCAGTAAGCCGGTAGATACCTACCCACAGGGAATTTGTCTGCTAGACAGTCCAGCACGGTAAGGACAGTGGATACCTACCTGCAGGGAATTTGAATGGTTCTGCACAGATCACCCGACAACCTAGCAGAGGATAACAAGGAAGTAGGGTGGCACAATGGAGAAGGCAAGAATCTGACTCAGGAGGTCTGGGCTCTGCCTTTGCCTTTCCCACTGACTTGTTACGTGGTTAAGCAAACCATAAACTCTTTGGGACAAGCTGCCCTTGGACTGGGACCCTATACACCAATACAGCATAGCAATAATTGTGGCTTTCGACCACAGATCTGGGCAAGCTATGAACTAATAACAGTGAGGCAGAAGATTTAATCCCTTTCCATCAATCCAGAAGTTTTGCCACGACCAGCCTTATAACAAAGCTGCACCTTTATCTCCTAATTACCACCAAAGCCATTCAAACAGGCATCAGTTAAATCCTTTCCTTCTGCCCACCTCTTTGTGACTCGTGCCCCATCTTCAGCAGACATGCATTTGCTAAGCCAGCTTGCTCAAGAAGTAACTGCAAACATACAGATCATCTGTTTACAGTAACAAATTATAGTGGATTTCAAAGAGGCTTTTGTGCGAGTGTCACTCTTAATGTGGCTATTTTTGATACACAGTTAAAAACAGGAAAGATGATGATGAGCTGATCAGAAAGCTTGTCAGATGCTACGTGAGGGAAGAGGCATACCACATTTGTGTTTGCCACAGATAAAGAGCCGGTTTAAGAGTGGAACTTCACTGGAATTCCTTAGAGCTGGAAGTTACTGGGAGCCGAGTGCCGCTGGGAGCGCTATCCATGCCATCCTCCTGACGCTCTGTGGCATGGGTGAACTGGGGATAAGACTTACGAAGGCAGACCACAGAACTTTAATGTTGAAAAAACAGCATACAGCCTTTTGTACTGAGATAAAAGCCTGTCTATCTAATGGGAGTACATTCAGATATTATTACCACCTCCCTCGAAAGCTTCTGCCAATGCTAACCTGTTCTCATAGCTATGGGGTCAAACCATCCCCTGGTAGATACAGAAACCACTCCATATGGTCCAGTTTTAGTGTTGTATTCACTGATTTTCTACTATAAAGAACTGGAAGGGAAAAAAATCAAAAACCTAAAATCCCTAGCCTAAATCAAGAGAGACTAATGCTGTGTATTAAAGAACCAGATTTGCAGAGGATGGAGACCACTTTCAGTGTATGAGGCTGTGTTTAAGGAGTCTTGATTGGCATGACTGAGGATGCCCACAGGGGAAGTTCAAGTACCACATTTCACCCCAAGCCAGGGCAACAGGGTAACATCTCGGAAATGTTCACCCAACAGAAATTCCAAAAATAAGTATTGATGAGGAAACACCCACACGTTCAACATCCACAGGATCCAAGTGCTTCATTTCTGGTATTGAGCCAACCCCACCATGCTTGGTTTTCAGTCAGTTCAACATGAAACTGCTTTTGCACCCCACCGTGGTGCACTGACTTATGAAAATGATAGGCTGGGAGACTGATCGTTTCTTACAGCCCCCCCGGCTAAACTGAAGTGCGGATGATGTGGCCTGTGTCACATGCCTGCCATAATGCACCGCTCAGAGGTTGGTCAGGTGAAGTCTGCATTGCATAAAGAGAGATGTAATCCTCTGGAGAGTTCAGCCCAGGGGAGAAATGGAGACCCTGATGTATAATTTCCACAAAGCAACATGCCAATAGGGGAAATGATGTTTAAAAGCCTTGTTGAGTTCATTCCAAACAGTGTTTCGGATCCATTCAAAAAAGAATGAAAATTGTTCTGATTCAGGTCAACCAGACCTGGAACAAAATATTTCATTTAGGTGTTCTCCACGAAAAGAAAAAATCAAAATATTTTTGGCAAAACAGACTTCCCCCACCTCTTAAATTGAAAATAGAGGCAGCCAAAGTTGCTAGTCCCCTTTGGTACTTCAGACCATTTACTGCTTTCTATCTTTACAGGCTGGCAAGAGTAACTGCTCTGTTCTTAATACCTGAGGATTTCTAGACAAACCTTCTCAGACATTTTTTCCCTCTGAACTGAACACTCCCAAGCCACAAATACCCGACTTGTCTCATTTTAGATGAAGAAAAGCATCCAAATCAATTCTCCAGGAAAGCTCACTGGTTCCACAGCCCTAGTGACATCCTACAGCAAATTTTAAAACAAGGGTATGTCTGCGTGTCTACTCCAGACCCATGGTGGCATGGAGAGAACTGAGTTAGCTCAAGGGCCAAAGGCACAGCAGCTCTGGGGGTAAGGCAGCCTGCGGGGAACTCCATGTTTCCACAGCTAAACGTGCTTCCGGTACTCAAGCCGGCTCATTTAAACCCAGGTCAGCTATTTCTGCACCACACTGCAGTCTGCAGAGTAGCCGTAGGCCTTGGATACACTTACAGGAGCACTGCATGCTAAACGTAGGCCCCTGGGGGTCCACAGACTATATCTAAGGGGTCTGTGAAAGATGACTATGATCAATCGAAAGTATACAAGTGCCCACGCTTACAATTCTAAGGGGTCTGCACCCCTGTTCAAAACTTGGTAGGGGTCTGCCCATTTAAAAAAGATGGAAACCCACTGGCCTAACAGATTCAAGCCATGCATGACGTGCTTAGCTCTGTGAACATTCTTGACTTTTTGGGGCCTAGAATTAGATGAAGACATCCAAATGAGATCTAATCACAGCCAGATTGAGTGAAATAATTATTTCTTGTTTTACATATGAGATTCCTATTAATATTGACCTTCTTACAAGAGTGCCAGATGGATGAGTCATTCAATTTATCGCCCACAGACCCTTTTCTGAGTGCATTACCCCTTCACCTTTTTCCCTGGACATGTTGACTGCCTATACATGTGCTGGTTCACTTTCTAATTAGAATACAACAGAGCAGACTCAGTGAATCGAGTGTGCCCACGTTCTAATTGCCCTCACTATCACGTGTATAAGCACCCGTGCATTTAAAAATGGCTGCGGGGGTGCTTTATCTAAACCCCATTGAATGAGGTTTACATAAAGTGTCCCATGGCCATTTTTTAAGTGTGCAGGGGCTTAATGCACATGACAGAGAGGTGCTTTAATTAGAGTGGCTCTCTGAGAACCGCTCTAATTGAAACACCCCCAACCCACCAAGCATGTGTATAGGCAACCTGTGCTTGGTCACTGACTACCCCTCATTTTATGACCAGCTAAAAATTTTCCCCTTCCTGCATGTCATACCAAGTTCGGCACATTTCTTCTATTCATCAGGAAATGCAACAGGGCTTGGATTTGAAAGCAACCCTCCTCTGCATCCTAGCAACTCTTCTCTGCACTGGTTCCAGTGAGTGACCAGAACTGGACACAGCATCCCACTTGAAGTCTTACCTGTGTTTTTTACAAATAGATCAGCGCTTCTGGAAATACTTCAGTGACATATGCATATTGTGACAGGAAGCACAGGGAGCTCAACGCTACAAGGACAGGTCTTTCAGAATCCTTGACCTTTTATGTCCTTTGAGGGAATAATTCTGGCTTCCCATTCAACCACCCAGAGTGAAGAGTGAGTTGTAGGCACATGAGCATCCACTGCCCTGGGAAGTAGGAAGTAAAGACAACTTCATTTGTGACTCAAGTGCTCCTAGGTCCCACAAGGACTGCCTCACTGGGCAAAAGGCATGGGGCTGGTGATTTAGAGATTAATTTTTAAGCACTCCAGGAGCTGAGAAAATCTGGACCCCAAAGTATCAAAATGGCTACTTAACACTGCCAAGACGCCTTCCTCCCAAAATATAAAGTTTTCCATGGGGCTCTACTCAATAGGCTTACAGAGTTGGACTCCCTCTTGTGCTCTGTTCTTGATCTCATGAGCTTTGCCATCCTTCCTGAACAGTCATAGGTCCTCCACAATGGGTAGAGCGTGCTTCATGCTCAGTCCAGCCTACAGACCTATGATTATGGCTTTCTTCTGAGAGATGGGACGTAAGGTTTGAACCCCTTTCAGGCTGAGGGCAGATCAGAACCCAGGTCTTTCACTTTAAGTAAGCGCTCTAACCACTTGGGTGACTAGGCAGAAGGCAGGCACCACGTCCTCTGCTTCCCGAGCCTGTTTCCGAAGGAAAAGAGTCAGCCCTACTCAGTTCATGGAAAGAACAGATGTACAAGGCAGCCTGCAAGAGAGGACTCAGCCTCTGGATCCTGTGTGGATGGAGGAACTTCCCTACAGACCTGACTCTGTGCTACAGAAGGGCTGAAAATTGAAATATGCCCTGTGTTCAGTGCGTTTCCTGCTTGCTTGCTCTGGGCAACTCCCTGCTCAGTTTGCAGGTGTTTCAGATCACCCTGTGATCTCCAAGCTTTATATAGGGAGCACTGGCATCCAAGCGCAGAGTTTGGGATTCTAGAGCATCAGGCACCTAAAGTTAGGCATGCAGTGCCCAATCTGCAGGCATCAAGTCTTTCACTGGATCTGGCTCTAACATACTTTTGAAAATGGATACCCACTGTGTCAATCAGCTTGGAGGAAGACTTAAAGGCTGTATAATTTGTCTGTAGAAGGAAAATAAATGAAGGAGGAGGCTGCATTTTCAACCAGAAAAATGATGATTCCCTTGGGCTTAAGATACACTGTTCAGTTCCATGATCTGCCATTTTCTGAGAGACCTGGGGCAAACAACTTGACCTCAGTGCATCTGTTTCCCTCTTATATGGGGAATAATAGCACCTCCCTAGCCCACAAGAATGTTGTGATGGTAGATTCACTAAATATAACATTGCAGTACTCTACTACATTTGAGCAAGTTGATAGCAAGGCGTTGAGGTACTGTGCTAATGGGGCCATACAGATATCTAAGGTAGAAACCAAGATCCACAGAGACAGAAAATTGTGCTTGTGAGTATTAATTTGAACAAACACAGCAAGTGACTGGTGATATGCAGAGTGTTTCTACAAGCCCACTTTCCCTTGCCTATGGCAGGTCCTCTTCAATAAGAGACAGTGAGTTTGCCCTAATGACCTGGAGGCTCAGCTCCAGCTGAGCAGCAATTAAGCAGAGCATGGCTCATGTTATTATTAAACACTTCCAGTTAAATCTAGTCACCACTGAGTCATCTCTTCTGTGCTATCAGGGATAGAAACGTTCTCTGGAATATACTGCAGTGTTAAATATAACACGGAAAGAAAATGATATCTGTGTCATTAAAAGGGAAGCCTTTTAAAGAGGTCCCCCCCCCCCAAACACTGTTTACACTAGGAATAAAGATATTTTTTCTACATAGGTTTCTGTATACACCACACCCATCCCTATGGTATCTGAATGCCTCCCAGCAATGCATCAGCAATGTGACTAATATTTGTCATGTTGGTTGTTCTCTCGGCACTCCTGTAAGCAATGCAGCATGTGTGGGGAGTGTCTTCTCTTGGACGGTGGCTTTAGGCGAGAGAGATTATTTTTCTTCTGTAAATATGCGTGTTGCTCTATATTTATTAGCAAAGTTCAGGTCAAGGAAATGCTCCCTGCACAAAGGGGGGTGACTTCTGTGATGGCCATTAGTTCCTGGGAGTGTTTATTCTATTCTCTCAGACCTCTAGAAAGTCCCGTCTCCTACAGGACAGCTCAGCTTCTACTGTGGAAAGCCCCATTTTGTCAGGGAACAGAGTTGTCAGCTTTGCCAACCGTAATTCTGTATCAGCTCTTACTCAAAACTTAATGGATCACACACAGTATCATGGCAGCAGGCAGTTAATTTAGCTTTGGGTACAGCAACTGAACTTCTAATGCCTGCCCACTTCACTGATCTAAAGTTGTACTAGGCAATTGCAAGCGCTCTGTTTGTGACACCTAAGACCACACGAATTGCTGTACTGGAGTAAACTGGTCTGGTCCAAACTGGCAGTCCTCTTGATAAAATTGTGACCCTACTGAAGTCAATGGTAGCTTGGTCACGGACTTCAATGATAGAAAAAATGTTGTGGCCTTCTCCCAATTTCCAACAATGCTCACGCCCAGCTAACCAGCCGGCATGGCATTTACCTCCTTACACACAATAGAAAACCTGGGAATCTTTTTAGTTGAGTTGTTGTTGGTTTTAAGAGGGAAGGGACTGGTTATAACCTGCTGTGGATGCTCAAAACCTGGTAATATCTAATCCACATTCTGATAACAAGGAATTCCCTGTACTATCAGCCACGTTCTCTCTTATCTCATCACGTGAGAATGAACAGTGAAGCAGAGCTATGTCAGGGAGTTGACTGTTGCACTGGTGAAATTATGTAGATTAAAAGGCCATGGCCAGTGTGACTCATCCACTAGGACAGCGTGTAACCAATCGTGCTAGCTATGTTTAGAATTGTATTGATCAAGTGCAAACAGACGGGATTTTCAATGGAAACCCAACACACAACTCTCCAGAACAAAGTATACTCGCCCACAGAATATGGAACCCTAAAACCAAACTTGAACCATATAAGCTCTGCATGTCATGAAGATTAGTCAATGATCTTGACTAAGTGTTGTAAAAAAATTAATAAATAAAATCAGCAAATTCTTACCACGCTTCTTTTAGGTAGGAAAGCTTGTTCTAATTACAGCGCATCAAAGCAGCCTCTGTGCATGTGTATAGGAGCCCTAAGAGCTCTGACTCTCAATCCCCAATCTAAACCAACACACAGTGTATGAGAGGCCAGATCTTTACCTTGGATATCACTGCATTGACTTCAGTTGAGCTGCATCAGTTTATAGCAAGGCAAACATCTGGACCAGAGAGGTTATGGAAAGCCTATGTGTGAAATGATGGACAAAATTAAGGCAAACTATGCACATGTACTGACTAATGTATAAAGAAGGTAGAGATGTTGTAACTGTAACATAAGGCAATAGCATCATCCATTGTGAGAAGAAACAAGGAATTGAGAAAAAGATGCGTTTTGTGTGGTGAGAACACTGCTGCTGTTGCATGGAAGAGAGTCCATTGAGAAACTAGACCTGAAATTCATACACTTACATTAGGAAAAGAGGTCCAGCACCACTCTCCCCTGCTGGCTTACAGATGGACCCTGTACAAAAAAACCTCAACTCCAACTGAAGTCTGTAAAATCAAGCCTACTTGTACAAAACTGTTACGTTTGGCTCAGTCAAGTCTAAACCAGAAGGGTAAGTGAAACAGTGCTGCCAATATTTTTAAAAAGATTAGGTTACATTTTTTCAAACTTTGAAGCTTCTATTTCCTGGCCAGGACTGGAAATTAAAAGGAACAAAAACCCAGCAGGCCTGGAGAGAAATCCAGCTCAAACTTTTATGCCCATATCTGAACCCAATCTTAGCCACAGGCAAAGGATGTTTTTGTGGTTAAAAACAAATGAGAGTATCACATTTTATTCCCATAAAACGGGGTTAAGAAGGCTTATGTACTATGCAGGGATACTGTGAGGTTCATTCATCATTGTTTGCAAGAAAGCTTGGATACTCTTCTGATGAGCCCCAGAGAAGTTCCTATAAATAAAGTCTGAACAGTCTGGAGGAACGTAAATCACTAAACCATCATTTTATTAACATGAGCTTAAGCCACAAAAAATGGATTGGACATTTAACTCACCTGAACTCAGAGATGTTTGGGCCTAAGGTTTTAGCTTACCCTATTAAAGGTGCATACTTTTTTTTGCCACGTGGGATCCAGCTGTGGATTCTACAGTTCTGGGATGTTTTGCTCTGGAGTCTGTTTGAATCCCCCCTTGCATTTGGTTTGTTCAAGTAGACATCTGTTAATAGGAAGTCTCAGATGACTGTACCAGGGCCTGGCAGATGAGGTGTCATTAAAAACACTGTCTATAGGCAACAATCTTGAATGCAAGCAGCAGATGCAGAAGGCTGTGAAGCATACTACTAGTTTCACAAGTATTTTTATCCCTATTGCCTGTGGACATATTCATCTCTCACCCGTATAACTTGTTTTCATGTCTACCAAAGCCTGGTTCTTGCTAACAAGTCCACTACTGCCTACTTTCAAAACTGTTCTCTATCACCCCGCAGTGGACAGGAAGGTTGTGGTACCTCCACCACAGGCAAATAAAGATGGATCAATTCCTAAACTAGGAACTATACAAGGGACACTCAGGCAAGTCTCCTGGAAATTTGTTGCAACTGCATCTTCTGGGAACCAGCTCCCCCAGATGCACTGTACAATTTGTCAGCCAGCTATTTGTCAGCAAGATATGAAATGGTGCATCAGGTGTGGGCGTGTGTGGGAAGCAGAGGTCAGAGCTTTACAAAGCATTAGGCTCAAAAACAACATCTGAAAATGGAATATCTGCAAATGTATTTGTTCCCGAAGATTCTGTTCAACACTTTGCACACTGACAGCACAGCTTGCTGGGGGACCTCAATGCACATAAGAAACAATTAATTCAATCTTTACAACTCCCCTGTGAGGAAGACCAAGTAAACTTGCTAGTGAAAGGCAACACAATTGACTGTCACCTCTGTAAACTGATATCTGGTACATCCCACCCCATGGCGCAGTTCAAGGGCAGCAGCAGAGCCAACCACCCTCCTACACAATGTACTTAACCTGAGGGATCCCCTCTGGGGGTGAGGAAGAGCATTTCTTCTCTGTCCTGAGACTTGTGACTAATGAGATGGTTGGGGGAGCTGTGGACATACAACTGCCTACCACAGATTTGACTGCACCTGCCAAACAGCCTGTATATAATCACTGAAAAACAGAGAGATTCAGACAGACAGACATAATTTCTAGTGGGGAATCCAGCCTTAAAGATCATTCTGTCCTTAAAAAGAGTTCCCCAGGAACAGGAATGCAGCATTGCAGGGAAAAAAGCTTGCATTCCTACTACCGCATATTAGTCCATTCTGTGGCTAACGCGCTTTGTCTCCAGAGCTGTCGATATGAGACTTTTGGTGACTGTAACTCCATTTAAAGCACCAATAAGAAAGGCATGAAAAGTCTGGCTGCTTTCCCACCCCCAACAGAAATCGAGAGATAGCTCATTCGACCTCATGGAACCGCTGGTACATTCCTACCAGATTCAACCCAAAAGAGGAAACAGCGTTTATCCAGCTGCTGCCATAGCTCAACCAACCTCAAAGTTTCACTTCCCTAGTGCTGGGGACACCTAACAACTCCTGAGCAATTAAAGTCAGAGACACTTCCCAGAATATTTTGAGAAGACTCTGGCTTGCTTTTGTCTACCGTGACGGCTCTCTCAACCCTTAACACTGCACTAAGGCTGACTGCATTCAGTATATAGCTGGGGACTAACGGCAACTAACATGGCTACTGCTTGCCATGGCACATTTCTAGAACAATGGGGAGGCAATGACACAGCTTCATGGGCCTCGTCTGGCCCACAAGCCATATCTTGGTCATCCCTGGCCTAGAGTAGATTGGTCCTTGGCATTTTCTACCATCTTGTGGCTGAGAAGTGTTTTCAGCTCTCTAAATTAGGTTTAGTTCAGGCTGCGGTTTCACGTGGGTATTTTGAGGAAGATGTTCTTAGTAATCAAAGAGTCTCCTGTTGCTACTATAGGGACATGGCCATTGCTCAGTTATTCAAGCATTTCTGGGTTTCCCCCAACAGAAAGGAAGTGAGAGTTTGAGGTTGGTAGAACAGCTGGTCATTTCAAAGTAGATTCCTTAAAGCCTTCTTCATTTTGACTGGGACATTTGGCAGGGGCAGCCTACCTATTCTGGATGGCTAATGAATCAACTCACAGAGTTAGCAAGATGGTGGAAATGCTAGTGACTAACCTGCACTGTTGATCCATGTTGATGCTTTTGCAAGATGGGAATAACGAAAGATGCAGATGCTGTCAGTCTTGGTGCTCATTAACACTGCAGACAGTGCTTAAAATCTGTTGGATAGGCAAACACTGCGTGATATCATCATCCAGGCAATACTGACTGCATGCACACAAATTGTTTCAAATGCAATGAAACTCTGAATGTTTCCAAGGCATTCAAAAGGCTTTTTACACTCCTCAGTTAAAATTAAACACTACTGATGAATGTGTGTGGGCCCCTAAGTAAAGTTAGTGGGAGCCCCACATGTGCTAACAAGGGTGCAATAAGGTCTGTGGGTAGACATGGCTGAAATGTCATTCAGCGCACAAATACTAACATACAGTCAATGGAAGCCGTCTACACTACCAGTTTTTCACAAGATCTCCCAAGTTTCTAGAGACAGGCCTAAAGCAAGCAACCTTCAAGACCCTCGCTGGTTACCCATCACTGTCATTTCCATGTCTTACTGCTCCTATAGTCTTATACTACACTGCTCTGGACAGGCATAGAATGGAGGGCTCACAGCAGGAAAACTTTGAGATCCCAGTAAAAATTCACTGAGGTTTATACTGAATACATAGTAGATATGGGGCCAAGGTAGAAAATTTGGATAATTTAGTGTTGCTTCAAATTTTCACAAAGCTGGTAGATGCACAGATCCAGGTTTCAGGCCCATCTCCTGTTCCCAGCACAGCAATAAGAAGGTTACAAGATGGGGAGGAAGCTGAGTAGCGGCAAGCCTTAGTTCAGGCATGTGCTGCAATAATGGCCCCTGCAAAATTATCATCTATTTAGCAGTGACTTAATCTTTAACCTGAAAAGGATCCCCTTTCCCCTGGAGAGGGAAGCAAAATTGTCTAATCAAGGGCTGTCAGTCACACTGAAGGTGCAATTAGCCAGAGGCGCATTGCTACTGATAATAATGGTAATGAATCCCAAGTGGAGACACCTTCCAGGGCAGGCTGCTGTTTGGGCTTCAAAAGCTGTTTCAGAATAAATAAATAAAATAAAATAGAAGCCATCACATCGGCTGCTGAAGTCTCACCACCTACTCAAGTACTCCGTACAGATGCACTTTGGGTTCTGTCAAGTGTAAGCAAATACACTTGATCAGAGATTTCTGGCACGCAGTGGTAATTTAGTGCATTTTTTTGGGGTGGGTGGGTATTTTTAAACTAACACAGATAATGGAGCTTGCTTGCTCAGTAGGAGCAGGTTATTCATTTCCAAATCTCTCTCCCCCCCACCTTCCATTCCATTCCTTCTCTGATTTTTTAACATACACCCACTGCTTTATGACTGGTGCATTACACACAATCAGTGCTCTGGGTGACTAGCTCTCTGTAATAAGGGCAGGGAGTTGCTCACATTCCTGGGTATTTTTTTTTTAAACTGAATATGGAAATATGTATATTATGCTGCACTGCAGCAAAATCTGATATTATTTTTCTTTTTTCTTCACCCCACTCTCCCAGTATTACACATGTGTGTCTGGGAGGTGGAAGGTGGCTGGGCACAGGAGAGAAGCCTCCTGCCTCGGGATGTAGAAGTTGCTGATGCCCAGAACTGAGCACCTCCTTTCAAACGGCAGATTTAGCTGTTCACCGGCTACCTCTGTCAGACCAAAATAGAAGAAGAGTCACAGCCTGACATCTGTCACTTCCACCCACACACTTCCGACATCGCTGGCTCGAGGCCTGCAGGCACCGAGCTTTCCCATCAGCAGCTTGGACTGACTGGTGGTTAGGCATGTACTAACTTCTCCTGTCATCTTGAGCCAACCTGTTTGTTCGGCCCTTTTCACTATTCTCAGCTGAAAAAGTGAGAGGAGAAGTCAGCCCAGGCTCACGTGCTCAGAATGGCTCCAGGTGCATACCAGATATACCAGTCACCTGGCAGATGCCGCCAGGGCTGGGACCCAGCATCTCTAGTCCCAAGTCTGGCTCTGCCTGTGAAATCATGCTTTGCCTTAAGCAAATTTATGAATCTATGTGCAAAATGGGGACGATTCCTTAGCTTGCAGGAGTGTTGTGAGAATTAGACAGTGTTTTTCAAATGCTTTATTCATATACAGCACTAAGCAGCAGCATTAAATGTTGTAAAACAATTTCTTGGAAGCTTCCTTACGTAGTCACTTAATTGGCCATGTATTGATATCTATATCTTAAAGGAACAACCCTACATATGCCACAATCCTGAAGTGTTAGAGAGGCTGATTAAGCAATTATTCTGAGTAGCTTGGTTAACTAGATGGCACAGGATTACATTCCTACAAGATGACTACTTGGGGTCTTGTTTGGTTTTGTTTTTTTAATTCAAATCTTCTTTCCTATTGGTACAAATCCTCTGGAGTATGGGCAGAAGAATTATTTTGCTATGGCATGCCAAATGATGGCAGGACTGGAGCTTTATAAAGCACTCGGAATTTATCTGTGCTAGGCAGCTTGAGTCTCGGGACTTCCCTGGCATCTTACTACAGAGTTAGTTGCAGAAACTGTTCTTTCAATTATGCTGCAATTATCCTGAACCTTCAAAAGGCCCTTAGAGCAAAACGTGTCACAAAAATGGAATATGTATTCCCTGCCAGTTATATATTCTCTGATGTACACTGATTCAACATTATAAAAGCATATAAATTAACCAACAGGCACATTCACACCTCTGAGTTCACTACAGGGTCACTTGACTGGCAAATCTAGCCTAGGGGATACACAGTTTAATGTTGCTGGAATACACAGGATTAGTAAAAACAGCTGGAAGTCAAACTGAAGCCTAAAAGGCCTTTGAGGTGTCACAGCAACAGCTTACAAACAATATCTGTTGTTGTTTAACACCTACTGCCACTTCTTCCACTGTATTTTTAACTCCTAAGGAATTCTGCTGGTCACTTATTGTGTACATGGATAGGTAGGAGACGTGGTCAGACTGCATTAATCTTGGTTGTACACAGCTACCAACACATCCAGGGTACCACAGTGTTTTACAGCATGAGGAGGATGAGTGGCTGCATTTTTTTTTGCTAATTGTTAGAAAGAAAAAGAGTAGAAACTAAGGGCTTGTTTGCTATTGAAAGTTATTCTAGATTGAGGTAAAGGGAGACTTCAACACACAGTGCCTATTCTTAAATAAGTCCATGTGAGTATTCGCCAAAAGAGTGCCTGTTCTGCTTTAGCTTCTTCCTTCTTTCAAAGATTTACTAGCCTGGAACAAGGCACTTAATCCAGGAAAAAGCATCCACATGTGGAATTGCTTGTGAACACGGATTTAAGTCTAACGTCATGCATAGATTAGTCCTAAAATCTG
Organism: Crocodylus porosus; assembly: GCF_001723895.1. Lineage (NCBI taxonomy): Eukaryota > Metazoa > Chordata > Crocodylia > Crocodylidae > Crocodylus > Crocodylus porosus. Next base: position 20,614,422 of record NW_017728951.1, read on the forward strand.
CAAATACTTATTACCAAGTATGTGATAAGTTGATATACAGCATGCCTTCTCATTCTGAGGCAAGTGTCAGGCAGTGCACAGCTCTAATGGCAAAATACAGGCTTGCAAAACAATCTACAAAAAAAAGTACTGGCCTTGGCAATAGTGTCCCCACCCCCATCCTCCCTCCAGAAGTCACTACCCTCCTCCCCAGCCTAATTTATAGACAACATGCTGCGTTTTTCTCTCCAGTCTGCTGATCAGGAGTTGGAGCTCTGTAACGTCAGTTCTGAGTCACTCAGCTGGCTGAAGAAACCATGCGGAGCTCCCCAGCTGAAGGGCTTAAACCACCCTCTATAGGATCCTCACTGCTTTTGCTATCCATCATTATACACGCAGGGTAGATTTGCACCTTATAGACTAATTGAATTAGAGATTTATCATTATACGCACATGCTAATGCCTCCCCACCCCACAAGGCAGCAATGGTATAACAAGAATATAGAACCATAATCTAATTAAATTCACTTACCAGACAATGAGCAACCTACCACCTGTAGCCAGTATAAGTCATCTCTGAAAAGCCAGTAAATTCCTAACCTACAGCCCCCCCCCGGTATGTGATTTTATTGAGGCTAAATGGGTCATGGGATCACAGGAAAGTAGGGCTGGTAGGGATCTCACAAATTCATCTAGTCCAGCGCCTTGCCCAAGCCAGAATCAACCCTGACTGAACCATCCCAAGCAAGCATCTGTCCAACCTATTGAAAATGTCCAGGGATAGAGATTCCACAATTTTTCTAGGTAGCCAGTTCCAATTCTTGACCACCAACATCTGTCACCTGGTAGCTGACCTTATTCAGGATGACTACATTGCAGTCTGGGAGTCTGATTGCAGGTGTAAGTGCTGGGGGAAGTTGAATTATTCCCTCCAAAAACTCACCATGCCTCTATACTGCAGTGCAGTTAGGATGATGGACCCAAAACCTCTTGCAAGAACCCTGTGCCTTGAGCTGTTGGCTCTAAGGAAAGTGTGCCACTAGTCAACCCCTGTAGAAAATCTGTATATAAGTTTAGCATGAAGAATTCAGACATATTCCCCTTTTTGTAAATGCCTCTTAATTCCTGGAACACTGGAGAGCCTTGAGGACATATTAGTTTGCAGTAAAAAACTAATTGACACTGCTTGCACTAACAAGTGCTATTTTTGTCTCTCAACCCAAGAGGTTTGCAATGCCTGTACAATACATACTGTCATGGCTCGCCTGTTACCCTGGATGTATTTTAAATGAAGGGGATTTTTTTTAAAGACCACTTCCATTTAATGCCACTGATTAACTAGCAGTTTGCCTCTCAAGCCATTATTAATAAAGTGAAGAACAGCTCTTATGCATCAGAGGATGAGAGCACTTCACCATCAACTAAGTCACTTGTCTATAAATCAGAGCTTATCAGAAGCTGCATTTGATGGGGATGCAAAGGAGTGGGAGAGGAGTTCATCCATCAGCAGGCCGAATGAACATGTGTTCGATGCTGGAGAGTGTGTGTATCATCCCGAGATTCATAAATGGGTAAGGACATCTTTCTTGGCCAGGCATTATGATCCTATTAGCTGATGAATCATATTCTACCATCTGCAAACATGTTACTTCCTTCCCCTGCCCCCAACTCAAATAAGGCAAACTGAAAAAAAAAAAATCAATGTTCTAGCTCCTTTATTATTCTTATTTTAACAGCAAGTCTCTTTTGTGCTTTTGGCAAGATCTCCATTCCACTTTTTCAGTTATCCCAAACTTAGCTACATTCTATTTCAATACAAAAAATAAAGAGACATAAAAAAAATTCTTTGGGATAAGAGACCTTCAACCACCCTATTATGTTGATGCCGAGTGCTTAAAAAAAAAAATCACCCGGCATATTTTAAAAAAGAAAAAAGCACAATTCTTAGAAAGGTGACAATGGGGAAATGGGGCTGCCAAGGTCATGTATGTTCAGGTCATGCAATTAAGAAACCAGCCTTCCTCTTCAGAGTGTAATGTAGGGGCCAGCCGGGGAGTGGTGCTGAAGGTGCTATGTCAAAGCTAGGGGCAGAGTAGCTCTAGGACTTCAGGTCCCACTTCCGGAGCCACAAGCAGGTAAGTGGAGAGCCTGGTGGCATGCCATGGCTAAGATTTCAAGCTGTTCGGCAATTAGGTGCTCAGATCCCACAAAGGGGGCTGGATTCGACGATCTTCCGAGGTCCCTTCCAGCCCTAATGTCTAATCTCTATGAAAGATCCCACAAAGGACACAAGAATCAGTACACAACTGGCAAATGCAGATTCCAGTTTTTCTAACATCCCACCTCCTTAAATCCAGCTTTTTGTCCGAGTTTGCTACAGAACCTGCCTTGCAGTTCTTGGTCCTTTCCCACAGCCAAATATGTATCAGATGGCCACTGCTCTGGGTCTTTACACACCTGAACAACATTTAAATAAGAACCTTTTCTCCACTAGGAATTCTTTTTTAAAACTGGCTTCCAAAATGGTCAAAGCCACGCTACAAGCCCGGTTTTAGCTAGTTTACTAGTTGAGATAAAGTCTGATAGTCTTGAAATCAACCCAGTCCACAGTTTGGATGGTCTTCAGCTGGTTTCACCACCATTTATAAACATGTCTGCAGTGTAGCCTGGACCGTGAGAAGTGAACAGCACGATAACCAAATACAGTCACTAGAACTGCATGCTTCCAATACAAAACCTAGGGCTGCTCTCTCTGCCTGCAGCTTGGGGAGGGGAAAACCCCTCCCAAACTTACCCTGACTATGATTTGTATCAGAGTGAAGCAAATAGACCTGAGCCATCACATTTACCATCTACCCAAATTGGTCAATTTTTTGGAGTTCCATATTTGGGAAAATACGCACAGGAACTGGGAGGGGAAGAAAACATGAGCTACAATTAGCTCAGCATGAAGCCTGGAAAATTGACTTGTGAGTGACAACCTCGTCAGTTCAGCACTAGCTTCCTGGTGCGATTGTAGGTTATTTACATCTCATTACTGGCCGTCTCAAACCTGTGTTTTTGTGACTTAAAATCATATTATATAGCTAGGGAGTTCTGTTTTGTTTTGTCCTGCCCTGCTTGAGGTTGCGGGGTGGGGGGGGGCAGCTCCTCTGATGAGATATACCTATTGTCTGCCATAGGTGCAGTTTAGCCACGCCCCATTTGGGTGCTGAGCCCCGATCTCTCCTCTGCTGTGCAAAAGACAGAATGAAGCTGTGCATTTTAACATCATTATTTGCTTTGCTGAGGGATCTGATTAAGAGACTATTTTAATTGGTAAGTGCTTCTAAAACAAGCAGTGGCTTGACAGGTATAAGTGGACCAGAAACAAATCTTTTAACCATTTAAAACCCAAGAGCTCAGCAAACTTGACCTGCTAGGAGGGTGGGGTTCATTAATAATTCATTCTGGAGCACCTCCAAAACAGTGCTCTTGGGCCAGAAGCCCATGTTGTTGCAATGAGCTTGGATGGCTCTTGCCAGCAAGAAGCAGTTAGTTAGCTGTGTTAGTTTGAAATCAGTCAGAAGGCTGACTACATTTAGACTAACTAAGTTATTACACCCCCCCCCACAAGCTTTTGTGAACTGAAGCTCACTTCATCAGATGTGGTGAAAGGACCTTGTCAGCAAATCTTTTAGCTCAACTAAATTGCAAAATTAGAAAAGATATGAAACCACCCCCCTCCATCAGGTCTGGGAAAGAAGCAGGTATAGTCCAAGCTAAGAACAAGCTAGACTACACTCATTATGCTAACATAATTAAGCTGATCAATATGACCACTCGTAAGGGAAGCGAGTAGCTGTTATCTGGGAGATGAAGAGAAGTTAGCAAAGGTAGAGGTGAAAGGGATGTTATAATGAGCCTTGAGAATCAATGTCTTGAAGTCCACGGTTTTTGGTGTGTTCATTTTGGTGAATTTCTGTTCCCAGGTATAATTCATACCGTTCTGGGTCTTCTCGCATCTATTTGGATGCTGTAGCAGCTAGAAATGGTGAAGTCACCGTGCTGGGGTCCCAGCATCTGCACTGGCATAGACCCAATTATTTTAAGATCTCAG
>NW_017728951.1:20618599-20683279 GCF_001723895.1 Crocodylus porosus
CCCCATCATACAACTAAATTCCATTCCCCCTCCCGATTCTCATAAATCTATTCCATTCTTAATAGGTTTTCTAATTATATTATTCTGTGCCTGGTGTTCATGTTCAAAACTCAAGTCACATTGTGTAGTTGCCACTGGCCCAGCAAGTCAGATGGTATTATTTCTGTTTGGTCTGGATGAACACACAAGCACTTCAGGAACACATGCTTGCATGGGGAAATATAAAAGTACCTCTCCACTAATATCTGAGAAACATTCATATTCTTTTTTTGTGCATATTTCTGTCTAAAAACCCAACCACCTGAAGGTGCACAAAGGGAAGGTGGAATGAAGAGGGCTGAAGTGGATTTATGTACTGATTTAAATCAATATTACCTTTAAACACTTTGCATAGGTGTTATTACATATATGAAACCTTTAGCAGCTTATGAGTGGGTCCACATAGAATTGCTTCCTCTTTTGTGTTGCCTGCCAAAGCCTGCATAGGCTAAAGTAAAGGGGATTATCTATGAACCTGTAATCCAGCCTGAGGTGTAATTTGCATCTACTTGTTATGTGCATCGTCAAAGTACTCAGACACGCTGCTATGATAGGTAAAGGCAGCCTCTGTCCCTGAAGAGTTTATAATATAAGCATAAGGTAGAAGACAAGATGTGGATACAGTGTGCAAAATAGGTGCCAGAAAAATACTTGAACTGTGTCTAAGTTCCCATGCTCCTAAGTCCTGTGGAAGGTGGAGAACCTGCTGTCCCTTATGGCAAAAAGATAAGTGACGAGAAAGGGGGGTTAACTAGGCAAGCATCTCACTGCCATCCTTTTCACAGTACATCACGTACACTGGAACTGAAGTCAACCCTTATTATTCCCAGGCTGGAGGTATAAATTATTGTGCAGCCCCAGACTAGGTGCTCAGTATCACGTGAATCCAAAACATTTTATGCTGACAGACACCATGAAAAATCAGCTCTTAATAGGGCCAATATGTCCTTAGTTCCATGTTTGGCTTGTGTCAACTCTGCTCCAGTTTCCAAATAGAGCCCACTTTGGCCACCCTGCTGGACAGGGGGACTCTGAAGGAAAGAGAGGCTGCTCACTGTGTCATTTCCCTGCCAACACAGACATAATCTTTGCTCAGTTCACTACTACAGCACAGGAGCCAACCTGCTGCATAGGTACAGGGCTGTTAAGCACATCTGAATTAGCCAAACAGAGTTGCAAGCAGCAACCAGAAGCATTAACACAGGACCCTTGAAACTGGCCTATCGGTCCTGGGTCCTCAGGCAAACATCAGTGGCAATCCATAAAAGCTCTGTTAAGCCTGTGCTCTCCAAACATTGAGAAATGTTCCGTGCATATAATTTTTCACGTCCTTTCCACCTGTGCAAAGTTTGTTTTTCAATGACTAATCCACAACTCATCCTTCCCTGCTCCATCTCCTTCCCCTTTGCATGAGCTGGCAGCCACTGAAATTCTGAGACATGATCCCCTGTGATGCATGCATGTAGGATCACAGGGAAGCAGGGCTGGAAGGGACCTTGCACTGAAAGGGATGTGCCTTTGTAATGCCACCTTAGCTTTCTGCACATGCTGCCCACCCTCTGAACACTTTCCACAGGACAAGAATTACGGAGTGAGAGAGGAGCCAACCACCCACTGCCACATTTAATCCGAGCAGCAGCAACCTCAGTTGAAATAGAGGCTTTGGAAATTCAGAGTCCTTTTGTCTAGTTTGTCCTAATGTGATAAGCTAGATGGGACTGAAATCCAATGTATCGTTAACACAGAATTATGTCAAAATATAGAGCTAAGATAAAAGCAGAGTCCGGGGAAGGCTAATCTGTGCCTGGCAGCCCACGCTATAATCACATGCCGATTACTTTGTTAGTCATCTCCTCATCAGTGCTCTCAGCCCACTCCTGCTGCTGCTGCAGTAAACTTTAATTAACCAGAGAAACATCGGAGAGACACGCTGAGAACAGCGAGGTAAAGAAATGGAGCAGCCCAGCATCTCTCGCCAGAGGTGTTGGTGACTTGGTTACGGGGGACAGAGAGAAGAGTCAGCTCTTTAAGCAACGCTGACAAGAATGCTTTGAAAAAATATAAAAAGGGGTTTAAAAAAAACCAGAGCGGAGGCTTGTTGCCATTATATTATTGTTTCTCTCTCTTTGGCATCCATCTCAAAGTAGCATCTGGGCTCTTCTAATAAATTTAACTGAAAAGCAAGCAGATATATATAAATATATAGTGTTAGATGTATTATTAGATACAAAATATACAAGTCACCTCCATGGGTGGCTCAGTATAACTACTGCCTTTCATCTGCCATGGATTGTCCTTATTCTCATGGGAGGAATATTAGTTCCAGGACAACCAATCAAATGATATAAAAGCTATACATAATGCTTATAAAAAGCACCAAGATCCTTAGTGGAGGATATGTTAAGCCAGACAGTAACTACTTACGGCATGGTATAAATGACAGCATTTGGCAAGTCGTCACTCAGTGGTATCTGATGAGGTGCCAGCACCTGGGTAATAACTGGGGGGAAGTGTTGACTTTTGAACGGAGATCACTACAGAACAAGTGATATCCCCACTCAGGCACAAAAAGGTAACCGGACTGGTTCAAAGGCCATACAAGATAGTCTGAGGAGCTCAAGCCTCATATCTAATGTCCTTCATCCTTTATTTTTCCTGTTCCCTCCCCTCAAATCTGGGAGCTACAGACATCCTCAGATATAAGGTCGATAAAAACAGCCGTCGCAGCCGACAGCACTCTCCCCACTGGTCCTGGGATGCTCTACGTGACGTACTTTAACGATGAAAGCCAGGGAGGAAGAGAGGAAGTTTCACAAAGCCTTGACCACATGGAGGTCTTAAGATAACAACCAGCTCTTCGGAAGGCACAAAATCCTTGGATTATGGTATCAAGAGCTGCCTTATGTCTTGGTAAGAGCAAGTGGTGTTCAGAGGCAGCACCATGTGCATGGAGGATTTGGGTAAGTGGAAGCAGTCTAGCTGAACAGTGATTACATCGCAGAAAACTGAAGAGATATTCACCTCCGAGGGGACGGGGGAAATGTTCCTTCCATTTTACCCCATCTTCTCTTCCTCCTTTCCTCAAAGTGCATTATACCCTGCCTCTTGCTCAGCTTTTATTTCCCTTCACTCCTTACCATGCTTTATGAAATGTCTACTCTCCCATCCCTAATTCTCTCTCATTGACACCCCCGTCCCCTAAACAGTGCTTCTCTTCACACTGGTACCTTGGTCTGAATCAGCCCTCTTCTTCCTGTGCACGGGGACCTACTTTCTTCTGCTCCAAACATTTCCAACCACCATCCGTAGGATCATGGTAAAAACATGACACTAGAAATCCCTGGAAAACCTGAGGTCAAATTTGACAACAGCTGCATATCTGTTGTATGCAGCTGTCATTCAGCACAGCGTGCAAATTCCAAGGCAACAGACAAAAAAGACCAACAGCTCAACCGGGATGAACCGGGATAGATTGCTGCCTCCTGTTTTTACGTATATCAGGCACAAGCAAGACGCACTCGTTTCCGGTCTTCCCCACCCCCTTCATAGACTAGCCAAGTCAATGCCCTTCCCTGCCTTCGTATTTCAGTCTACTCCAAAGACCACAGCTGTCATGCTGGTGAGAGACGAACACATGGGTTGCGGGATCCGGGATGTTCTGTTCCATTACAGAACTCCTTCCCCTCAGTCAGCTTTTAACATTTACTTTGGGATGCTGGGTAAAGGGCTAAAAGCAATGGATGAAAGATTCAAGCTAAAGCATGACTTGGAGTGCTGTACATGTGGTGTGGACAGACCCTAGAGAATGTCACAAGAAACTGCTTAAATAAATGAGGCGTGGGTGTGGGGCACCAGGATGGGGTGGTGGGATAGCTTAGTGGAGTAACTGGTCACCCTAGAGATCACTGGAATGGAGTTTGTCAGGCTCATCTTGTTTCCCATTTTGGGCAGATCCAGGCCAAAATGGCCCTTAATCCTACTAGTCCCGATTAAAGGCCATTAGTTAAAGCTCTAAGCAAGTTATTTGCATATTTTCCTCTTATTCTACCTGCCTCCAGCCAAGGTGAAAGAGCTCTACATTGTCAGGAGCACTCATTTGAAACACAATGACTATATAAAGTCAGTTCACGAGGTGTACAAAGGAAGCAGAGCTTGAAGAACTACTTTCTTTCACTGTCAAGTATGTCAGCCTTCTGGCAAGTACAGTCTTCCTGGGCTGTAGCTCTCACCCCAGCTTTGTACCACACGTATTACAGTTTGACTCATACCATGAGGCCTATTCTTCTCAGCATTGCATGGAGGAGTTATGGTAGGTGAAAAATTGCTCCCACTGAAAGAACAACAGATTTTTTCATGCCTTCCATTCGTGCATGTTACAGCCCTTTAGCTCAAGATAACAACATGGCAAGTGTTATAGTTAATATGTAGTTAGCTGCACAAGTTAAGGAACATTCGTTTTCACCTTTTCTGTCTATCTGTGTGTTCTGAAAAAATACATAGTTTCAAAAATAAACTGAGAAACCAGGGACAGAGACCAAGGGTAGGATTTTCAAAGACACTCAAGTGACTTTAGAGTTTCAGTTCCCTCCTCCTCATGCAAGCTGTACTCTTAACCATTTATGCATTTCTGAAAATCCCACTCCAGATTTTCAGAAGTGACTCATTCTTTCAAAGGCCTCAAATTGTTAGCTGCCCAACTTGAAACACCTGAAAAGGGTCTGATTATCAACCTGTTTTGTAAATCAGTCTTCTTGAAATGAGCTCAATGCCTGCGTCTTTAGGATCTGGAATGAGGAGGAAATCCCAGAAGGCCTCAGGGATGCCATGACTGTGACCGTCTCAAAAAAGGAGACAAGTCCAACTGTGGAAACTAGAGAGGGACTAGATTTCCTTGCTGTCCGCCACAGGAAAGCTCATTGCAAGAACTCTCCTCAGCTGTCTCCTTCCACTTGCTGAAGAGCTCCTTCCAGAAGCTCAGTGTAGGGTTAGGGCATCAAGACGCACAACTGGCAATCTGTGAAGAAAATGCCAGCAGCAGGAGAACAACATAAACCTCTCCACATGGCCTTCTTTGACCTCACAAGGGCTTTCAGCTCCGTCAGCTGAGGAGTGTTGTGGAGGATCCTTCTGAAGCATAGATGTCCACTGAAATTTGTCACCATTCTCTGCCTGCTCCGTGACAGTATGCGAGTGGTGGTTCCCAGTAATGAATCTATTATAGATCCCTTTGAGGTTTAAAATGGGAGTGAAGCAAGGCTGCCTCATCCCTCCAATGCTCTTCTCATTCCTTGCCATTACGTTACATCTGACCACCAACAAGCTTCCAGCTAGAGTAAAGCTAAACTACTGAATGGATGATAAGCTATTTAACCTCAGCCAACTCTGACCCAAAACTAAGACCACCCCCACCTCAACCATTGAGCTCCAGTGCACTGATGATGCTGTACTGCGTGCTCACTTGGAAGCAGACCTTCAGGCAATCATTGATATCTTTACCGAGGCATACAAGAAAATGGGACTGGTATTTAATATTCAGAAGACTAAGGTCCTCCATCAACAAGCCCCTAGTGAGCAGTTCCCAGCTCCAGTAATCCAAATCCACGGTGAGACTCTGGAGAACAGTGAGTATTTCCTGTACCTTGGAAGCTCTCTCTCGCAAAAGGCTGACATTGATGAAGAACTGATGAAGGCTCACATCCATGTCATCTGGATGTCCGACTCCAGGATCTGAAGCAAATTTTATTCTTCCAGCTCAGGCAAGGAGCACGCTCAAGAGGACAGCAGAGAAAGCACTTCAGGGACATCCTCAAGGCCAACTTTAAAAAGACGCAACATCGATGTCTACTCATGGGAGACTATCACCCAGGACCACCCCAAATGGAGAAAAAATCTGCTGCAGGGATTTCAGTGTTTTGAAACCTCACAAGATCAACAGGAGATGGAAAAGTGGGAGCAGCAGTTCAAATAAAGAACCAGCACCATCCACCCCACACGTCCAAGCTGCATTAGAGTCTGTTGATCCTGGACAGGCCTCATGAGCCGTCTTTGAACATGCACATAAGACATGGAAGACAATTATCATTGATTGTGAGGGACTGCTGAAGAAGAAGAGTTGGCCATGTTAGTTTGACATCAGGTAGAAGGCAGGGCATGTTTGCCCCTTATAGGCTAAACAAAATGTATGCTTGTGTGTGCGTGTGCAATCTGGTAGCTGCAATCATAACTAAGCAGGCTTATTTAGAAGTCACTTTGCTCACTCCATATGGGGCAGGGGGTAGAAAAGGTGTTAAATTAAAAAACTGAACATAGACCATCTCACTTCACTTGACTGGTAAACTGCTGCCAGAGGGATCACTCTATCCGCAGTCCGAATCAAGAAATAAAGTTGCAACCTGGAACAACTGCACCCTGAGGTCAACCCTAACAGTGACTGACCGGAACAAAGAACAGCATTAGTGGCCAGAGAACTTGTGCAATTCAATGTCTAGATTGCTGTGTTCAGTGAGACCAGATGTACAGGGGAGGGGCAGCTCAGAGCATGGTGGTAGCTACGCCTTCTTTGGGAGAGGAAAAGCTGACCAAGACAGACACACCCATGGCACTGGCTTCACTATCAAGACCAAGATTATAACTCAGATGCCAGAATCTCCTGTTGGCATCAGTGAGCAACATATAGTCCTCTGTCTTCCATTGACCCAACACACACCATGCGACAGGCAGTGCATATGCTCTGACCCGTGATGCAGATGACTAAACAAAGGAAGAAGTTTAGAATAAACTCGACCAAACCCTGTCATCTGTCCCCAAAGAAGTTTATTGTTTTTGCTGATTTCAATGCTAGAGTGGGTAGGGCCCCAGAGCTATGGAAAGAAACACTTGGAAAGGCAGGGGTGCAGAAAGTCAACTCAAATGGATTCTCCTCCTGGCCAAGTATTCAGGACATGATCTCATCGTCACAAATTCCCTATTCTGTCAAAGCAACAAATGGAAGACATCACGGATTCACCCCCGCTCAAAACACTGGCACCTGATTGACTATAGTCTAGGGTAGGTCTGGGACTGTCACGATGTGCATATCACCACACTGACCAGTACAAATGACTGCTGGACTGATCATCATTTGATATATTTTAGCATGTCCACTTGTATCCCTAAAAAATGGTGCAAGCTCCACTGAACATGTCAGGACATATGAAAAGGGTGCCTGACAATTGGTACCCAAAACAGGTACAATACTCCCAACTCACCAACAGTCACAACTCTAGAGATAGGCAAAAGAAGAGATTCAAGGACACCTTGAAGGCAAATCTGAAGGAATGACATATTGACATCAATACCTGGGAGACTCGAGCACTGAATCATTCCCAAAGGCGCTGTGAAGTACAACAAGGCATTTCCAGCAAACTTGCCTCATTATGGAGGCAATGGCTGAGAGGGACAACGAGAAAGGTCTGTGACCCGACATCACCAGGATCCATTCCTTCCTTCTGGAACTGTATGTCATGTCTGTAGTCAAACATGCAGATCTCCGATTAGCCTCTTTAATCATCTCTGGACTCATCAATGACTTCCCCATCTACTGCAAGTCTGTCATCCTCATATTGAGAGACAGCCGACCACAATCACAACGACAAAACATGGGCTAACACCTTACCTCCAAAATCATTGATTACCCATAACCCAGGAGACTTATTTCTTTCTGTAATCAAAGGCCTTCCAGGTGTGTAGCAAGTCTACTCAGCACTGGTGAGACTGCAGCTGGAGTACTGCATCCAGTTCTGGGCACCACACTTTAACAAGGATGTGGACAAGCTCGAGAGAGTCTAAAGAAGAGCCACTCATATGAACGGAGTCCTAAAAAGCAAGCCATACGAGGAAAGGCTGAGGGATCAGCCTTTCTTCAGCCTGAGGAAAAGAAGGCTGAGAGGGGACTTGGTAGCAGTTTACCACTACATAGGGGGAGTACATCAAGGGCTTGGTGAGCAACTGTTCACCAGGGCACCCAAGGGGAAAACCAAGAGTAATGGCCACAAACTCCTGGAAGATCAATTCACGCTCAACATTAGGAAAAATTTCTTCACAGTCAGGGCGTCCAGACTGTGGAATAAGCTCCCTCCAGAAGTGGTGCAGTCACCTACCCTGGATATCTTCAAGAGGAGACTGGACGGTCACCATACTGGGATCACCCAACCCCCAGTTATCTATCCTGCTTGGTGCAGGGGGCTGGACCCGATGATCTTCCAAGGACCCTTTCGGCCTTACAGTCTATGAATCTATGAAAGTTCCTTCATAGTTGTTGGCAGAGTTTAAGCTAAAACTACTGAAGGCCAAAGAAAGACCATGCAGTTAGGCAACCGCACATGAACATCAGGATTCATTCTAGTCTTGTCTGTCAAAATCCTCTTCCTTTCATTGCCCAACAAGACTCTTATGAGTCCTTTATCATATCAGATTCCTACTCAGAGCTATAATTTATCATGTCACCCAGCTGGCACCTTGCTTGGGAAAAAAATAGCACATCTCAATAGCACTCTTTTGATTAGCTAATTGATTTTTTTAAAAATTAAAAACACTAATGTTCAAACACCCAGAAGCCTAATTATCAACAGCTTTTCATTTGTATTCTCATTAAATTCACAGCTGCTTTGCAAAGTGACAGGCTGTTGTATGAAGCCTCCAAAATAAAAGTGTACAAGCAAAACCTTTCATTTATTCCATAGTGAATGACAGACATTCAATAAAACCAAACCGCTGGCTATGTATTTAAAGGGGATGTCATTCTTACACAAAACAGCATTCAGGGAATGAGTAGCAAGAGCATGACACTGATCAACAGAAACACATGTTTTTCTTCCTTCACGTGAGAGCCAAAGCTGTAAATTTGCAAAGATCCCCGTGTGCCTTCACCACCCATTAGAAGTGCATGATGTGCTGCCATGTCTTCCTATTTCATTCTGACACTGAACTGTACCTTAAAAATGAAAAGCTGTAAACATAAGCAATTAAAACACTACACAGCACTGGGTTGGGAGGGCTAGTGTGTGTGTGTGTGTGTGTGTGTGTGCGCGCGCCCCCGCGCACATGGGTTGAGGGGCTAATATGCACGCGTGTGTGTACATGCACACATGTGCGTGGGTGCATGTGCACATGTTAAGCTCAGGCTATACTTAAGTGATACTGAAATGGCAGTCTTTAAAACACTACATTTAACTGAAATCTCATCTCTGTGGAAACTAGTAACACCTGCAGTGTTTTTGTACAGTGGACAGTACTAGGTCTGATGCATGTTGAATTAAAGCTGGTTAGCTTGAACTTAAAATTAAGGCATTTTGACTTCCTTATCTGCATGCTTGCACCTATATTTTAAATTTGCCAGTAAAATGTAGACTTATGATTGGCAATGGAAGGCAAACGTGGGATCAGCAGGAACAAAAGAACAAGCCCATTTCTTTTCAGCTAAATTCCAATAATTCTGCTTTAGTAGAAGGCTGTTAACTAACTGGGGCCAGGCACCACAGGGGGTTCAGATGCACTATGCCAGCATATTACGCAGAAACATCCTTTGTCTGAGTAATCCAGTCTGCCTGCCAATTCTTTTGTCCTCAGACTGACACTGCCAATAACGCTGTCTCTTATCACTGACAGGGTGCTTATGATACAGGCTTCTGGCTGCTAAGGGTACTGAAACCCACCTATTTGTTTCATAAGGACCATTGAAAAGCCCTCAGGGTAAACTTATACTTAAAGTACACCTGAGCTAGAGCCATTCTGAGGTCTAAAAGCTGAAAGGTTGTGCATAGCTCAGCTAATACCCCTCCGAGTAATTTATTTTCCCAGGTGACCAAGCAATCAGTTCTTGTTGTTCATCCTCCACCTAATATCTAAATCCTGTTCAGCACCTCCAACTACAGCGAAGAGCACCACTGAAAAAAAAAAATCTATAAGCAATTACTATAATCTCCACAGCAACCGATTTTGCACCATGTGACTGTTTCCACACATTGACCATTTCTATGAAAGAGATGGGGGATGGGGGAGAAATACAGAACACGTGAAAGGCTGATCGCTGCTTTGGATACAGAGGAAATTCAGCCTTTCGACACCACTGGTGCCTGTTACCATGAGCTCATACAGAGCACTTAACTTCTGTCAATGGACAGGGAACCTGGTATTTCTAATAGCTGGAATGAGTAGTTTCACTTACATCAGCTCTCTTCATCCTAAACTATAACGTCTCCAATTTAAGATGACCCTTTTTTAAAGAGATTAAAGTCAAGGTTTATGTCTATGGAGGAAGGATACATTAATAGCATTGGACAACTGGGGAAACACAAGACAATACTGAGACAGAATTGTCCAATGATCTCCACAAAACAGTGGCCTAACACAGCAAACCTCAAACTTTCTTCCACTCAGGATCCCACTTGCAGCTATGGAGTCATGAGATCCAGTACACATGCTTACCTCTCTTCATGTGCCTGGAAATAACAGGAGGCAATGGTTATCACACCTCAGATGATCTGTGATAACTTTTCCTGTACCCATGCATATCCCGCAATGAGTGAGGAGAGCTAGACAGGTGTTCTTTACCCCTGCTTCATTCAGATATAAGCTACTCTAGTTTAATGCACATTAGCCTATTTTATTGCTCTTAGAGCATCACAAAAAGGCATATTTTTCTAGTTCCTCACAATAGAGAGTGCATATGCATGAACAGCGAGGCTGCTCTGATGTGTTGTAATTGCAGTGCATTGGAAGAGACTTGATTAACTGAGTCTACTGGAGCATGGTAATTACTGCACTCCAGCAGCTTCCAGTGTTTCGTGTATTAGCGTTCCTGTGCTTAAAAATGGCAGCAGAGGCACTTTATCTAAAGCTTGTTTGAGTCACTCTAATTAAAGTCCCCCACCCTGACTCCCAGAGCATGTGTGTAAAGGTCCAGAATTATTAGATTTAATGTGCATTACCTAAAGCGCATTAATGAATGTATAGACATGCCTGGTGGGGTAAGAGGTATATGGGGTTACTGCAGGGCCAGTGGAATTGGAGGCTCTTGGATCCCACTTTGAATTGTCACAACACTTAGGGTTGCAACCCCCAGTTTGGGAACTGCTTAGAGCTGTCAAGATTTTTCTGCAAAGCAGAATATTAACATATGATCTGAAAGAGAATGACAGATAGATAGATAGACGGACAGACAGACATTGTACAGAACACCGTAATAAAAGAACGCCACTTTTCTGAACAACAGAAATAGGTGGAAAATGCTTATTTTCTACTGAAAATTTTGGCCTTTTGCTGTCTCCCCAACAAACGTTTCTTTCAACAACATTTTTTGTTTTTTCCCCAGTGAAAATCTGAACTGTAAAAGAATTCTCAGAACCAGTTCTGGTAAATGTTACTAACCACAGATTTTCAGTTAAGCCATGTAATTTGAGCTTCATTTTTTGTTGTGGTTTAAAAGTGTTTTTTTGGACAAAAAAAATACTAAGAAAAATATTAAACCCACTCTGAAGCCAACCTCAAAGCCACGAGGCAGCATTTTATTTCCGGTGTACAAATGTGGCCTGACTGAATGAAAGAAAACCTGATTACAGATACCAGATTTGGATTAAATCAAGAATGTTACAGCACCCCCCCCCCCCAAATCCCCTGAAGGTACTCATCTGGGTTAACTACACTGGCACAGCTGAATCCCAAATAACCTCGGGGTGGGGGTGGACCCTGAGCCCATCACAAGGGAATTTAAAACCAAAAGAAATATTCACTGTGAATCAGACCCAGTTCTGCACAGCTCTAGTTCCTTCATAGTTTAGGAGACACAAGAAGTTCAAAACATACTAAGAACATTCATGAATTAAGTCTTACACCCATTGGAGGTCACAATCATTCCTATTTTACAGGTGGTGAAACAGCCACAGAAACAGCAAGTGACCTGTCCAAGGTCCCATAGAAAATCACTGACAGAGCCAAGGACTGAACATCACTTTGAGCCCCACTCCTGTATTCTCACCAGGCTTTCCCACATCAAAAAAGCCTGTCAAAGTTTGGATTCGGGACTTCAAATCCTTTGATCTAGAACACAGACTTCTCTCTTGTAAAAATAAGGCTCTCTGGTATGTTTATTTTAGTACATGCTGTTCTTGTGCCATAGGCCATCCAAACAAAGAGCGCCTCTCAAAATATTTCTGCTTACAAGTTTGGACAAAACCTGGATGTGTAGATGCATACACAAGGTAGCATGCCTGTAAAAGACCCTCAAAAGTTTTCTTCTACTTTATTAGAAAAGGGCCAAACTGAAACCTTACCCATGGATTCTGATCTTGTTTTCCCACCAAGGTTAGCCTCTCTCCAGAGCACTTAGTGGGCACGTCCAGATGAGCACGCACATGCCTCTTGCCTCACCTCAAACCCCTTTGAGGCGGGGCAAGAGGCATGTGCGAGAACAAAAAAATGTTCCCCGTGCTGCAAACTTGCAGCACGGGGAGAAAATTAGACCCTTGGATATCCAGGGGTCTAAAAATACTGCTCCACAATAGAGTGGAGCGAAGCATGGTCCTAAACCGTGCCCGGAGCCAGCAGGGAGTCCATCATCCAAAAGAGATGCTTTGGTTTCAGCCAGAGCGTCTCTTTGGTGCTCCTGCTGCCCCCGGCACTGTCCAAGGTAAGTGGAGGGGGAATTAATGGGTGTGGGTGGATGAGGGGTTGCAGGGGGATGTCCCTGGGGATGAGGACCTGGCCCAGATCAGTGCAGCTCGCTAGTCTGGCTTTGCATCGGAGTGGGTTGCATGGCTCCAGGAGGTGTGCCCAGGAGCTGCGCCTCCCAGAGCTATGTGACCCACTCCGGTGCAAAGCCAGATTAGAGAGCCACATGGGGCTGGCCCAGGTCCTCACCCCGCCGCAGGCACAGTGGGACAGAGGCAGGAGCTGGCCCTGGGGCCCGTCTGCTGTCCAACTGGGCCGGGCCCAACCTATGGTGACAGGATCTGGCGCAGCACGTGGCCGCAGCGTGCCGGGCCCAGCAAGATCCTACCACCCAGGCAAGCCCTTCCTATAGCAGCAGGACCCGGCCTGGCGTGCAGGGACCAAGCGGAGCCGAGCTGGGTCCTGCTGGCCCTGGGGCTGCTCGTGCCTCCTGGTCCCAGGACTGGCAGGACCTGGATTGACTCCATGAGGTCCCCACATGCCGGGCCAGGCTGGGCAGCATGAGCAGCCCCAGAGCCGGCAGGACCCGGCTGGGCTCGGTGCACGGTCCCCCCACTACTGCTGTGAAAGGTCAGTTATGGGTTTGGGGTGGGGGAGGGGGCTGGGGCCCTCCAGGGTGGAGCTGGGACCATGGGTGTTTGTGTGTGGGGGGGGCATTCCAGGGTGCCTGGGACCCCGGGCAGGTGCCCTTTGCGGGATAGGGGCTATGGCCCTCTGGGGCTTAGCTGGGGCCCTGTGGGAGAGGGGCTGCACCTTGTGTGGGCCAGGGAACCCACCCCTCCTGAGGAGCCCCCCCACAAGGTCCCCAACATCCAGTCCTCCAAGCAATTGCCCCACACCTACCCACAGACTAACCCACATCCCTACACACTCACCCACCCACCTTCTCCCGCACCCCTTCCCACCCGCTTTCTGCAAACACCACATCCCCTCATCACATACCTGTCATGTGTGAAGAAAACAAAAAAAGCACACATCAACACATATAGGTATTTAGAATTTATTTTTTCATGATGATAGAGACATTGGTAGGCTTCCAAATTGCTTTAACATTGTAAATATACCAATAAAGCATTACCCAACTGATCGCTGTCTCTCTGTTTTTCTCTCTCTCTCTCTAGATAGGTGTGTGCGCATGTGTAGAGTGGCTTTTTGTTTTAACTGTGGAAGAACATGGATTTTGGGGTATTTATAAAAATGGATTTGGGAAGGTGCTGCAGCAGTCCAGCCGACACAAGGGGTAGTGTCCCCAGGTACCAAGTAGCTGGGTCCCAGAAGCCTGGAGAGCGAGTAGCCCTGAGCTACTTGCCAGGGCAGCTTTTTGTATGGATGGGGCCAGGACAGGGCAGCTTTTTTATACTGCTGGAGACAGCACAGGTGCTGGCCCCAGGCTCTAGCTCCCCCCGGCTGCAGATCTGGGAGGAGCCAGGCAGGGTTATTTTGCCCCAAGTGGCACAATTTGCTCCACGACGAAGTGCATGTCCAAGTATGTGCGCTGAGGCAAAAAGCCCCGGATCAAATTTCCACCACTTCTATTTGAGCTGCTGCAAGCACAGGTGCTTGCATGTGTGGACACACCCAGTGGGTGTTCCTGACCTACCTGCCTATTGTTCTGTCCTCCTCTCAGATCAAAGCCTTGTTGAATGGCAAATTACACAGAGAAAGGGAAGTATGCAATAGAAATGAATGCAAAACTATACCTAGAGAGCAGGTTACCATTGAAAGAGCCTTTTAAATAGGCAGAACCCTTAGTTACAGAAATTGCTTCAGAAATACAGAAATCTAGTCAAGCCTTTTTGACTTGGCTGCTCTACCCTTGTGCAGTGAATTTTCACTCGTGGCCTGCAGCAGGGTGAAAAACATTGTGTAGTTACAGAGGTTCAGACACAGGGGCAGAGAGAACTCAAACAGACATTTCTGTTTCTTGTGTGATGAGCACAAAGAGTTTTCTAAGCTCGGTATATTTTTGCAACATGAACTTGGGCAAATACAATTAATTTCTTCCTGCCATGCATCCCATTTCATTCCTATGCAAATTATGCCTAATTCTCTTCTTTTTAATTAATTTGTATTTTCCCCTTTATGCCTCTTCCAATGGCAAAAAAGGATATTAATATGCAATTACAAAACAAAGTTTTTCCTTCACTTCCAGCCATTATTTTGAGGTAGGACTGGTGAATTATTTTAGGAGGCTTGCATCTGATCTCATCAAGCACACCACCAATACCTTCAGAGAATACTTCAATACTGTGTAAATGGAGATTAACTTCCTATGAAGTTGTTACTAGATATCTCTCTCTTGTGGAGTTATTTATGAAAATCACCCATGTTTGTACAGCATATGACAGTCTTAACTGACAGCCAGATGCCCTTGTCGCAGACAGTACACAACTCTAAACCCATTCAAAGTGGTTAGCTAACTAGTTAAAACCGGTTAAACCACTTCTAGCCGATTCCTGAAGCAGTTTCAAGCAGTTTAAACCCGTCTAAACCCATTCAAAGTGGTTAGCTAACTAGTTAAAACCGGTTAAACCACTTCTAGCCGATTCCTGAAGCAGTTTCAAGCAGTTTAAACCCGTCTAAACCCATTCAAAGTGGTTCTCAGTTCAATTATTTTATGATGAATGCACCTGAACTCTTGAAGGATTTCACTCCAAGATGTCAAAAATCATTATAGAAAGCAGTTGATCTGATGATATTTCAGTCACTTTAAACCAGGATTTCATGACAATGGCTCTCTCTGTGGGTGATCTGAGAAGAGACACCATCTGTTTGTAAGGTAGTTGTCAGCGGGGTGGAACAGAGTGAAGAACTCGGGACAGAGGATGGAAACAAACAAACAAAAAAAAAAAGAGTATCACCCTGTAGTCTTATTTACTTTTTAAAAAGATAGTGCAAGCAAAGATTAGGTTTCATTTAGGAGGGCAGCTGGACATGATCACAGCTGGACCTGTGTTCTCTGGCTCCAGAGGAGACACCCATTCTCCAGAAGGTCAAATTAGATACTGTCACTAGTACCAGGGATTGCTAATTGATGTTTCATAATTCAACACCTTTTCCTTCCCTTGTGCTCATGTGTTTCCCCTCCCTACTCCTATAATGCTGACTATATTTGGGTCACACCGTCTAAAGCAGCAGTGAGATCTGCAGGGTGTCTAGACCAATAACAAAGCAATCCTAAGAAAACTCAGCTGGGCGGATATGCAAACAGGCACTTCTTCAGCTCCACATCCCTTCTGATTTATAAGGCAGCAACTTTCTCATTTTCCCCACTTTTTCATACTAAAATGGCCCCCCACAAATCCCTCATTCGAGATGCTCTCTCAACTTGGAGAGGGGGGGGAAATCCAACACCAGGCATCGCTTCCTAGAAATCTCTCCAGCTGAGAGCTGAAGTTCGACTTTTGCTGCCATTTTTATCTCCTTGTAAAGCTCAACATATTGGCTTCATGACTCACTTCAGGGATTTGGTTGTTACCTGGATAACACATCGTCCTCTAGCTTTGTTCCCCTTAGCAGAACAAATTGGGTATCCACGTACATTGAAGGAAACAACAATTCCCTCATTAGTCATATCTAGCTAAATAAAATTAATACCCCAGGCAACAGTGGGCTATTTTACACACCAGCCATGCTACATTTCAGAATAAAAGTAGTTTCACGGGGGATCAACGTTTGTTAGACAAGTGAGATATCTGCATGATTGGCTCTAAACAAATCCCTCACTCTCAATGGCTCCAAACTCTGAAGCAGTTTGGATCCTGACAGTGATTTGCCCAACAAGCAAGTCCCAAATCCCAGTGCTGAAAGGAGCAATGTCTGGAAGATAAGCCTCAGATGCAGCATACCTCATGGGTTGGTAATTGTTTGGTCCATCATTTTGTATGCAGCAATTCATTATGTCCCCCTCACAAACTGATCTGAGCACATTACATAACTAAAAAAACCCCCATCAAATAATGCTACCTACAGTAACAAGATAGGCACTCAATAGATGCACTGCTGCCCAGGCTTCTCCCTTGGAGATGTGCTGTTTTACTGGTGCACAACTAAAAATCTGTACAAAAACAGTCTGTATCTGAGAAATACGTACAATATGGGTATGCCCGCAAAAAAGCACAGTGGTGACTTGAAATCCCTAGCAAGTGGTGCTTTAACTTCTTTATATAGGAGGCTTGGATGCTAACGAAGATGAAGGTCATATGTATAGAAACAGCTGAGAGGCAGAGGGTACCACTAGCCGATGTGTACAGAGGACCGGGGCAGCATTTTGCTTACCATAAAACTCAATAATTCTGTTCCCTCTTGTCAGTCATTTCTTGTTTGGAGGGGGAAAAAATCAACAGAATATAATTAGCTTTAACACAACCCACTGCAAAGGTCATCTGATTAACAGTCAGCCTTCTCTCACATTATCTTAGCACAGGACATGAGTAGCAGAGATGAGCGGAGAGGAAAACTCAGACACACCCAAACATCTACAAATTTATCAGATGTCTGACCATATTACTAAACTGAACAATGGTCCAAACAAAACCCTGGATCCTACAACAGCCCAAAAGCTTTGAGGAAGTTTGAATCTAGCTCCAAAGCTTGAAGATCAGGTGGATCAAATGAAGCACTAGGACCTGCTTACAAAAATGCAGAGGATGTGGTTGACATTTTGCCATCATAAATTTCAGAACAACTGCCCTGGTAAAGGGAACAGTTCAGCCTACCAACAAGCCCCACAACAGAGGAAATGGACTGTAAGCCAAATACCCACATACGTCGTGAAGAAGAGATCATCACAAATGTCTCTGAAACCAGGTGGAGGGACTTGTAGGTTCCCAACTAACACACAGTGAGTAAAGTTTACTCCAAAGTCCAAAAGGGCTAGTCTTATAGGGGCATGAGCAACAATCACCTTGTTAAGCACAGTTATTCCCACATCTCGAGAGCAGTAGACATACAACAACTCCTCTTTCCCTCCTATCTTAATAAGTGGATACTGAAGTACCACCTGTGTGAGCTTTAACATTCTCTAATTGTTCTTTTAACATTTAAAAGAATATAAACATGTCTTTCCTATAGCTGTGTGTAATTTTCCTTCCATCCAATCTGTAATATGAAGAGATCCTAGTTGCCTATTCTACAGTCACTATATTTTGTCTGCCACCGTTCCTAGCTTCCCTTGGAGTATGAATCCCTATTAATATTAGCCTCTGAATAGTGACACCTAAATATCTGCAAAAGTCACAAAGCCAGGTTCATCTGGAGACATCTGCAAAGGTATTTACATAACTTATTCTTGTATAGGAAATCTTGGTTTCAATTTCACAGGAAACCTCAATGTCCCATCTATGGCCTTCTTCCCTTCAGAGTCCATCAGGTGTAAGAAATGAGACATAGCACTCTGATTACTAGCAACAGGATGTGAAACGGCATGAAAACAGTCCAACTGCATAAGTAACAATGACTAACGTGGTGCAGGGGGATGATTTAGCAGGTTTATTCATGTAACAGGATGAGCGGGTGCCATACCTCATCGGTTCACATGTATTCTAGGGATTCTGACATTTCAGAAGAATTTATCTCAACGGCTGTCAGTGAAATAAGGGGTGGGAAAGCTCTCAGACAAGTGCATTCACGTTGTAGGTATTACGTATGTAAACTATACTCATTTATATAGTTCTGTGAAGAAAGTAGTGATGATAAATACATATTTTGCTGCTGTACGTTATAATTAAGCAAACTCTTAAAAGTTGCAAATTTTAACTGAGGTTACCTAGCTAACAAACATCACAATATTCATAGTACAGCATTAAAATAATTAATTCTCTTATGCAGTTTCTCTTTATACAAGATGAAAGTAGAAAGACAGAGCACACTGAATTAGCCCTTGGATATTTTTCCAATGTCAGATATTCATGATTTCCGGCTCTGATGTCAGCATGATTCAGCAAGACAGCTTAAACACCCAATTTTATATTAGGCACAAACCATATGCTAAAAGAATATTGAAGATGCAAATACAAGCACTCAAAAATTAGAAAGTGCCAGGATCACTGTATGTACACGTTTTAATTCGGCTCCCTCAGGCGGATGCATGATGATAGTCTTTCATTACATGTTCACATGCCATTGTTTTCCATAGGACTCATGTCTTATTCAAATGCCAGCTGTACAGGTGCTCACTGAATGAACAGGTATTCTACATTCTGTTGTAACCTCGTTGTTCAGACAAAGTCTTGTGTCTTTTTTATGTCACTATCCTACCCCTTCTTTAGAGACAGATTGATTATTTTCATCCTGAACTTTTCATCACAGGGGGTTCATCACTGTAACATCTCACTGCTGTATAAACAATCATTCATTCTCATCATTTACCCTGCGAGGGGGGGCGTTTATCAACATACTCGTTTTACTAACGGGGAACTGAGGCACAAAGTTCCCACAGATTTTGAGTGCCCAAATTGAAACACTCAGGACCTGATTTTTTTCCCCAGAGTATTCAACATTATATAGAAATGTATATGCTTCTTGCCTTTTGAATGCAGCTGTGAGCACGCAACATTTCTGCGGCCAGAACACAGGGTCCCAAGTCAAGCATTCAGAAAATGAGGAGCACACAACAAGCCCTGGGAAAAGTATGATTTGTGGGACTCATTTAGCAATGCACAGAACTTGTTCATGTTGGCACTCAGCTGCTTTCTTTCAGGGCTTCCCTTTCTGTCTTTCCAATCCTCCATCTCATTCATCACGTACCTTCTGAATCCTGCAACAAATGATGCCACGGCCTTCTTTACTGTATGAACTGAGTCCTGTCCACCCTCCATGATGAATGCCACTAGGACCCTGTGGGGAGAAACAGAATGAGATCATATAGTTAAAGAGTCTTTCCTGTGAATGAAGGGACCAACTTAAGACAGCACAAACAATCATTCCCTAATTATTTAAGTGTTTGACTTACAAATGTATGAAAAACCACTGGTCAGACCCAGGGTCTGTCTAGCCCAGTAGCTTGTACATCATAGTGACAGAGAAGATGTTAAGGGAAGAATAAGTAAGACGCCGCCAAACTAATCCATCCCTAGTCTCTCTTCCCCTACAGCTTCCAGCACTGAGAGACCTAGGAAATTCTAAAGTGAAGGTTGCGACCCCTAACCATGGACTTATCCTTCATGAATTTGTCCAGTGCCCTTTGAACCTGGTTAAATCACCATAAAATATTGTGGTAACTTGGTCCATAAATGGAATGCTGTGGACAGAAGAACTTCCTTTTGTTTGTTTTAAACTTGCATAGTTTCCAGACCACTTATTATTTTTAGACCTCTATCATATTCTACCTCTCCCCTGCCCCGCCCCAAGTTGTCTCTTTTCTAAGATGAGAAATCCTAATCTCTCCTCATGCAGAAGCTTCTCCGTGTCACTGACCATCCCGGTTGCCATTCCCTGTACCTTTTCGCATCCTGTTAAGGTGGGGGAACCAGAACCATGCACAGGATTCAAGGTGTGGGTGCCCCATGATTTATACGGGAGTATGCTGCTTTCTGTCCCTAAAGTTCTATTTGAAGCCTTAAGAAAATGCTTTCATAGTAGGCTTCACATGTGCGATTCCTGCACTAAAACAAAGCCAGTGAAAGACGAATTATCTCATGTGAATCACAGCCCTCCATATGGATCATGAGCTGGGTTTGAACTTTTAGCTCCAGAGCAGATTTCTGCCATTTAACCTAACATAATAAGTGGTGGCAATAGCAGGGTATCGTCCTCTCCATAGACCAATGCTAGACAGAGGCTGATGCACCTTGCCATTGAGTTTCACAGACACTTGCTAAGAGCAGGAGAAGGGCAAGACATGGGAATCTGGGGTTCTGGAGAAGATTGTGCTCTCCAGGGCACAAACCCTCTGCATGTCCTTCCCAAATTCAAGTCCTTCTTGTCCCAACCCTGTTTCTAACCCCACCTCATCTGCTCTTCATCCCCCTCTCAATCAAGCAGTTCCTTTCCTACCCACTGCCTAGACAAAAGCAGGAGCACCCAGAGCCCAGAAAGTCTCTCTCAGCTATCAGTTTCTTTGCATGAATATTATAGTGGCCCCTGGCTTCTAGGAATAGATATTCTCAGAAAATCCAGCCACAGCGCCCTGCATTCCTGAACCGGCGCATGCCCAGTGAGATGAAAGCTTAAAAAAAAATGTAGCTGCCAACTAACAAACCTCTACTGAATGTGGGCAAATTGAGATATTCATTAAAACCTGCAAACTTGGCCAAATTTATAGTATTAGTTTCTGTGGGGAGAGTAAAAGTCACATCCTTGACACTAAGGCAACCCTCTTACCAAATTTTAAATTCCTGCTCCAACACAGAGCAGCATTAGGCCTTTTCAGCTAACTAATTTTAGGAACCTTTATCATTGATCAAACAAATGAAGTGACCAAACCCTTTTTTCTGAAGTATTCCCAAAAAAGTTGAGCATGGGACAGACCAAACAGCTAATAGAAAGCATCAGTCCAAACAACTAATACCTGGCTAAGTGCTAAGCAATGAGGTTTTCCAGTGTAAAGCATGACAACTACATCAGGGCTGCCTATATTGTGAATGAACAATTGTTAAACACAACTACTTAATTTTGCCCAGGAGAGAATCACTTACAGTAAAAGAGAGAAAAAAAAATCCTAAACAACCTCCAAGATGGGAACATGATTCCCTGTAGTGATTTACTTCCGGGTCCAATCCAAAGAGATAAGCCTGTCTAGTATATTGTCTTTGTAACAGCACAGCCTACACCAAGGGAAACCTCAGCTAGAAAGCATACCCCCACCTACACAGCACCCAAGTGACTTTGGTGTCTAGGTGCTTATGTAGGCACACACCTTAGCCCTTTTAGTCTGTAAGATGGAAGAGTAGTCCTAAAACTTCAAACTACAATTGCCTTTGCTTCAGCACTAGCAGAGATTTCAGTTCCCTCCTATGTAACACACTCCTGACCAACCTTAAAGATTAACACTGAGGGGAAAAAGAAGACTTCTTTTTGGCCTAAGGTAGGGAATACCTACTTTTTAAGGGACTTGACAAGCCTCAGCTGTTTTTTAGGGTAAGTATAAAAGTATAAATATACCTTCTTGTTAGTTTTATGGATATAAGATTTGCAGTCAGGTGCAGATACAAAAAAAATCCATCTCATAGATTGAATGAATCATAGTCTCTTCCTATATAAGACTGATTTGTTGTGTTGCAAACTAGCAGGAAACACAGGTATCAAACGATAAGAACATTTTATGAAGCAGAACTGCCATCTAATGGACAAGAGAGGCATTTAGCAAAAAAAAGCTAACACTATTTCCCATCAGCTTTACTCTAGCCATCTCCCCCAACTACGCTACTATTTATCAGATGTTTTCTTGCTACTCAACTTAGTCTCATTACATTAACATTTAAGCCACATATAACAAAGTTCATTTTGCTCAAAAACCTAAGTGACCCAACTTAACTGTGTTGTCTTTCAGGAAAGTGCCGATGGCATTTGTAAGTGGGGGAGGGGGGACTCCAGTATGGAACAGGCTTCAGTTAGACACATTTTGGTGATAAGGTATGAGCAAAGATCTGTATTAAACTAACATGTAGCCAAAATCCAGTAACAAAACAGCAGAGAGGCTTGCCTTAGACATGACAGTGCAAGCAAGAATTGCAGGTAACCCCAATTCTAAAAGCAGCTGCTTTGTTTTATTTCCTCCTTATAAGTGGGTGCATCAGAGCTAGAGCTAGAAGCCAGCTGTGGCCAGGACACACCTGAGTTGACTGACACCTACTGGGAATAGAAAAAGCAAATTATTGAGAACAGCTGAGTATGATTTTTTTCTCCTCCTGCTTGTATTTGTATTCTGATTTCTCTCTCTTCCTTATACTCTACTTTCTGCACATCTTTTCATGGCAACTGGTAAAGTAAGCTTCAGCCTGTGAAAGCTTGTGCTCTATATGGATTTAGTCTATAAAGGTGTATATCTCCCCTGCGTTCTGTAACTGGAGCAATGTGCTCTGTAGGATAGCTGTATAATATACATGATCCACTTAAGTAGAAAGGTGGTATAAATGTGAGTCCTTTTCTCCAGTGAACTATAGCATTGCCATTTTTGGCCAACATAGACAGCCTCTTTGAATACTTTGTATCTATTTTTCTAAATCAAGATGAATAGAGTTTTATAGATAAGATTATTTAAAATTCCTGTTAGGTCCCTAGAGCTTGAGATCAGAAGGGATCATCTACTCTGGCTGTATGTCTACTAGTGGAGTGATGGTTTGGCCACAATGTCCAGGAAATATGAGAGATGCAAGGATATTTTGTGGGGTAATAGCTTTGATTGGACCAACTGCATGATTGGGGACATTTTGGATGGGGTTATGAGTAGAGCAATATCTATCAGGGGCCATTACATTACACCCATAACATGTGCTGGACCAAGCATAACTTCTAGAAAGGCATCCAATCTTGTTCAGAACGCACCAAGGGATGGACAATCCACTATGACCCTTAGCAGTTTGTTTCGGTAGTTAATTATTCACACTGTTACAAATCTGTGACCTTTTTCTACACATGAATTTGTCTGGCTTTACTGAAACTTGTTATACCTTTCTGTTAAAGAACACTTTTGTAGCCCTCTGAAAAAGCCTTTTAGTAGTCATGTTTTCCCCCAGGAAGGCACACAATGTAATCAAGTGTTTCAAGGCTCTCAACCTCCTTTTTGATAACCTAGTTTAAGCTCCTTAAAGTTTTGCAATAAAAGGCATTTTCTCCAGGTCCTGAATATTTTTATGGCTTTCCTGTATACCTCCTAGTTTTTCAGTCTCCCTTCAAAAATGCAGATAGCAAAACCATACATAATATTCCAGTGTTAGTCCCACTAGCATGACAGACACAGTTAAAAATTAGGTCCCTACCACCTACTCACTGCTTCCTTGCTTAGGCCACCAACGTGCTTTCAGTGGATAGCCCTTATGCTGAAGACATGGCTGGCATTCCTTTCTTGTATATGCAAAATGTACCTTACTGTATTAAAATTCATTTTTTTTCAATGGATCCAGCTTTGCAAGTGAATGTTTGTGCGACTGCCTTGACATCTTAGTTTACCTTACTAGCAATCACTATATCATCCACAACTCTTATCAGCAGAGATTTTATATTTACTGTTGGATCACTGAGGAAAATGTCAAATCGTGCCTCTTGCTTTTTTCTCTTTTAGGACCTCCTCCTGGAAAAACTTATTTTATTGCTGTATGACAAGCGTGGTTCAAATCACCTCAAGGTATCCACAGAAAATATCACCCAGTTCTTTATCCTGAGATACACCTTAGTCATCATAACATGCAGCAAGGGGAAGAGACCGTCAGTGAGAAAAGCCCATGTATTATCTTCACGTAGAGGCCCACTAACATGAAGACCACAAAACTGGAAAGCAGAAGAACACCTGTTGTGCTGCACCTGTATTTCCCGCAGCTCAGGAGCACATCACATTCACTTCAAGCGTGTCTCCTGCTAAGTTCCTTCTGCTACTGTTCTGGTTGCATTTCTCCCTCACCCCTTTGTTTTTAAGCATCCTATGAGTGACTATACTGTCTTTGGGTCTCCCTGTATATTTGCTCCTGGCACTGAAAGCAGAAATTTGTTGGAGTATGTCCCTGATTCTTGGGCCATGTTAATGTCAGGAAAGCTTCACTAGGAGATGTCTAGTGACTAATTTTTTTATGTTGTATGATATGAGTAATGAAATTGTATGTTCATTAGCCTTGATGGTAGCTCACAACACCCAGTGATCAGTTTCCATACTCTAAACAGGAACTGGGGGAGAAAACACTATTGATGAGGCCAAAATCTATTCTAACAGGCCTCTGATTCATAGAGATTAGGGCCAGAAGGGACCACTATGATAACCTAGTCTGATCCCTTTCATAGCAGTCTGTAATGCATGTAAAAGAGCCATATGATTGGTCTGAGCTCCAGTGTGAAGCTGGAGATAGGCCTGTTGCAAGTCTCTGGGTTAGGGTCAGAGTGGAGAGCAACAAGGGTGATGTTGTGGTGTGGGTCTGCTACAGACCACCAGACCAGGAGAAAGTGGTGGATGAAGCTTTAGCTTCAAACAGCTAACAGAAGTTTCCTGATCACAGGCCCTGGTCCTCATGGGGATCTTCAATCATCCTGACTGGGAGGGCAATACAGCAATACACCTGCTGGGAGGGCAATACAGCAGTGCACAGGTGATCCAGGAAGTTTTTGGGAAGCATTGTGGACAACTCCATGGTGCAAGTGTTGGAGCGGCCGACTAGGGGCCATGGTCTTCTTGACCTGCTGCTCACAAACAGGGTAGAATTGGTGCGGGATGTAGACATGGATGGCAACTAGGGCAGCAGTGACCACAAGATGATTGAGTTCAGGGTCCTGAGGAAATGAAAGATGGAGGGCAGCAGAGTAAGGACCCTGGACTTCAGAAAAGCAGACTTTGACTCACTCAGGGAACTGGTGGGCAGGATCCCCTGGGAAGTCAGTCTGAGGGGGCAAGAAGTCCAGGAGAGCTGGCTGGCTACTTTCAAGAAGTCTTACTGAGAGTGCAGGAACAAATCATCCCAATGTATAGGAAAGCTAGCAAGTATAACAGAAGACCAGCTTGGCTTAGCAGGGAGCTTTTCAGTAAACTAAATCACAAAAAGGCAAGTTATAGGAAGTGGAAACTTGGACAAATAAGTAGGGAAGACTATAAGAGCATTGCTTGGGCATGCAGAGATGAAGTCAGGAAGGCCAAAGCTCAACAGGAGTAGCAACTAGAAAGGGATATGAAGGGTAACAAGAAGGGTTTTTACAAGTATGTTGGTAGCAAGAGGAGGATCAGGGAAAGGGTGGGTTCCTTACTGAATGGGGAAGGGAACCTTGAGACAGAGGATTCAGAAAAGGCTTGAGTGCCCAATGCTTTTTTTGCTCTAGTCATCACTAGCAAGGTCCACTCCCAAACTACTGCACCGGGCAGCACAGTCTGGGGAGGAGGTGAGCAGCCAATAGTAATGAAAGAACAGGTTAGGGACTACTTAGAAAAGCTGGACGTGTATAAGTCCATGGGGCTGGATGGGATGCACCTGAGGGTGCTAAGGGAGTTGGCTGATGTGATTGCAGAGCCATTGGCCATCATCTTTGAAAACTCATGGTGTTCAGGAGAGGTCCTGGATGATTGGAAAAGGGCAAACATTGTGCCTGTATTTAAGAAATGGAAAAAGGAGGATCTAGGGAATGACAGACCAGTCAGCCTTATCTCAGTCTCTAGAAAAATCATGGAGCAGATCCTCAAGGAATCCATTTCTAAGCACTTGGAAGAAGAAAAAGGTGATTAGGAACAGTCAGCATGGATTCACCAAGAGCAAGTCATGCCTGACCAACCTGACTGCCTTCTGTGGTGAGATGACTGGCTCTGTGGATGAGGGGAGACCAGTGGATGTGGAAGACCTTGATTTTAGCAAGGCTTTTGATAGTTTCCCACAGCATTCTTGCAGACAAGCAAAGGAAGTATGGGCTGGATGAATGGACTGTAAAGTGGACAGAAAACTGGCTAGCGCATTGGGCTGAGAGAGTAGTAATCAATGGCTCAATGTCTAGTTGGCCGCCGGTAACAAGTGGAGTGTCCCAGGGGTCGGTCCTGGGGCTGGTTTTGTTCAATGTCTTCATCGATAACCTGGAAGATGGCATAGAGTGCACCCTCAGCAAGTGTGCAGATGACACCAAGCTAAGGGGGAGTAGATATGCTGGAGGGTAGGGTTAGGAGTCAGTGCTTTGGACAAATTGGAGGATTGGGCATAAAGGAATCTCATGAGGTTCAACAAGGACAAGTGCAAAGTCCTGCACTTAGGAGGGAACAATCCCAGTACAGGCTGGGGGCTGACTGGCTGGGCAGCAGCTCTACAGAAAAGGATCTGGGGTTTCAGTGGATAAACCAAACAGGAGAAGGCAGTGTGCCCTTGTTGCCAAGAAGGCTAATGGCATCCTGGGCTGCACTGGTAAGAGCATTGCAAGCAGATCAAGGGAAATGTTTCTTCCCCTTTATTTAGCACTGATGAGGCCACATCTGGAATACTGTGTTGAGTTTTAGGCCTCCCACCACAGAAAGGATGTGGACAAATTGGAGACAGTCCAGTGGAGGGTGACAAAAACAGCGAGGGGGTTGGGGGACATTACTTGTGGGGAAAGACTGAGGGAACTGGGCTTATTTAGTCTAGAGGAGAATGAGAGGGGACTTAATAACAGCCTTCAACTACCTGAAGCAGGGTTCAAAAGAGGATGGAGCTGGACTGTTTTCAGTGGTGGCAAATGAGAGAACAAGGAGCAACGGTATCAAGCTGCGGCAAGGGAAGTTGAGGTTAGATATCAGGAAGAATTTTCTCACTCGGAGGGTAATAAAACACCCAAACAGGTCACCCAGACACGTGGTGAAAGCTCCATCCTTGGACGTTTTTAAAACCCAGCTAGACAAAGCTTTGGCCAGGATGACGTAGTTAGGGCTGGTCCTGCTTTGAGCAGGGAGTTGGACTAGATGTGACATCCTGAGGTCCCTTCCAACACTAACTTTCTATGACTCTATAACAGGCGCCACAGGACTTCCTAAATTAAGTCGTGCTTCAGGCCAGACAGACACAAGAACACAAGAATGCCTTCTAGAAAAACAACTGTGTTCAAAAAGTTCTAGTGACAGGGTCCACCACAGTCCTTGCTACAATGTTCCAATGATTAATTGCCCTATTAACAATTTTTGCCTTGCTTCTAAACAGAATTTGTCTTGCTTCAACTTCTAGCTGTTCATTATTTGTATGCCCTTTCCCATTAAAGAGCTTTGTATCATCAGTTTTCTGTTCACCATGTACATATTTCAGGACTGCGATAACTACTTTAGCTTATTAAAAAGAAGCTAACAAGATGGAACTTGTTGATTTTTTTCACTCTAAGGCAGGTTCTCTAATCCTTTAGTCAGCTTCTTCTCTAAACCATCTCATTTTTCAACATCCTTTTTGAAATGCAAACACCAGAACTGGACAGTTTTCTAACAGCAGGGATAGCAGAGGTAATATAACCTCACGTACAGAGGTAATATAGGGGAGGTGATATATAGGAGAGGTAATATGAACTCACATAGAGAGGTAATATAACCTCTCCACTTAAAATGGATATTCCCATTTATACATCCATGGACTGAGTTAGCTCTTTTTTTCCAAAGCATCACACCAGGAACTAAATTTTACTGCAGTCATCCCAGAGTCCTTCTCATCTTGTAAGGCCATACTGAACAGCTACTGTTTCCCTGACTCTGTTTACCAAACAATCCATCTTCTTCATATTTCACCACTGTCCCAATCCTTGTGTCAACTGCACACTTCATCAAAGTTGTTACTCCAATACATCAATAAAAATGGTAAGCAATGTAAGGCCAAAAACCAAACCCTGACAAATCCCATCGAAGGCCCATCCACTTGTCATTGACCACATTTTTAAGGCCTACTGTTTAATTAATTTTTAAACCATTTAATATGTACCGTGCCGATTTTGTACTATCATACTAATCTGAATAGTGAAAGCAGTAGAGGAATGAATCATCTTCAGAAAATGCCCAGGTTTGATATTCTGCTTCATACCCTTACTATTGCCAACCTAAAGGGCTGATATAGCAAGAATCACCTTTGTACGAATCCTCCAAAAAAGTGAACGTGCCAAAACATAGGATAGACTATGAGACAGAGGCACAGAAGCAGCATTTATTCTGGAAACCAGAAAAACTGGTATTTGTTTTGTTAGGATTACAAAACGTTATTTTTTGTTCTGTGATCATCAATCTCTTTTTTTCTTTCTTTCATGAAGTTTCCAAAAACACAAAGCGAGAGGTATTACGTTTGGATGAAACAGTTAATTTTGGCACTGAATATAATGTCTTCTGATGCAAGGCCAGTTAATGGGTATGTTGTGTCCAGGGTAAGTTGTGCGGGTGGCTTAGAAGCACTCCCCTCTGAATCAGAACGAAGACTGTGTCTCCGCCGAGTATGAGGGGCCACTGTGTCACTCTCTGCATCTTCCTTGAGGTGCACGACTGCTTGTTCCCCACTGAAAATGTTTGGTAATATTTCTCAGGCGAGGTACATCAGTGAAGCGGCAATTCAGATAAATGCCTAGCTCAATCACTCCTGCAGCACACGTTGACGGTATGTTTTCCCAGCTTCTGATTCTCCACTGTTATTTGGTGCTGAATTCAGGTGGCGGTGACGGTGGTCGCAGAAGTCCTCTCTTTCGTTTTTAAATCGTGCCCTTCCTTCAAAAAGGCACTGCAATGCAAAGGATTACGGTCATTAATAAAGGACATGTTTGAGCATGAATCAGAGACTCGATAAATTCAGGGGCACAGCTCCTCTGCCCCGGCATCCATCCGCCACCCATCGTGTCGGCGGCGCTTTTTGCAGCAGCTCCGCTGCCAATCTCGGACGTGCACGTGTGAGGAGAGGCTGTCATTCCTGAGTCTGGAGAAGTGAGCAGGGAATTGAATAGCCCACTGAAGAGGAAGATGTTGGCAATCAACTCCACTTCTTCCAAGCCAGCTGAATCCTTCCCTATTCGGATTAATAGTACAGCGCCAAGAGGATGGAGCTGGACCGCTCCCAGTGCGGGCAGAGGACAGAACAAGGAGCAACGGGCTCGGGCTGCAGCAAGGGTACATTGAGGTTATGGATGAGCGGCTTAAAGGAGTGAGGCGCACGTCAACGTCTAACGGACGTCGAGGCCCCGCCCCCTCCACCCCCGTCGCGTCTCACCCAAGCCCCGCCCCCTCCGCCGAGTCCCCGGATGAGCCGCCGTCACGTGCCCGGCCGCAGCGGCTTCCGCGTTACGCGCCGCGCTCCAACCGCCGTCTACCCGGCAGTCTCGCGCGAACTCCCGTCGTCCCCCTCCCCCCTCTCCCCTCCCTGCCCCCGTCCCGGTTCCGTGTCGCCAGAGGCCTGAGGGGACCCGCCGAGGTAAGCGGCCGCGCCCGTTATCGCCCCCTCATACTCCTCCCCCCGCCCCGCGGCTTAGGCCGCTCCGTCGGGCCTAACCGCCAACGGCCTCGGTTCCCCCCGCGCCGCGGCCTGGCGGTCGCGGCCTAGACCCCGGCTCGCCTCTGACCCGCTGCCTTCTCTCCGCTTGCAGATGTCGGAGGACCTGGCCAAGCAGCTGGCCAGCTACAAGGCGCAGCTGCAGCAAGTGGAGGCGGCGCTCTCGGGCAACGCCGACAACGAGGACCTGCTCAAGCTGAAGAAGGACTTGCAGGTGGGCCGGGGGACAGGCCCACGGGTCCTCTCCTCCCGCTGTGTTACGTGCGGGAACCGGGGCAAAGGTGAAGCGTCGCTTGGTTTTGGGGGCTGCCAGTGAGCCCGAAAGGCAGTGAGGGAGAAGGACTGGAGGTCAGCCTTGGTTGCAGCA
The DNA here is from genome assembly GCF_001723895.1 of Crocodylus porosus. Lineage (NCBI taxonomy): Eukaryota > Metazoa > Chordata > Crocodylia > Crocodylidae > Crocodylus > Crocodylus porosus. The sequence continues at coordinate 20,648,795 of NW_017728951.1, forward strand.
ACAAGCAGCCTCCAAAACCATTGTGCGTTTTGACTGGTGTTGGCGGTGTTGCACCACTGAGATAGTCGTGATGTGATGACACGATAATAGTAATACGAGAGCTGTAATTGTTATGAATACTTGTATCGTAACATTGTGGTGATTGCCATATACTATCACGATAATCATGATGGTAATTACGATATGACAGCCACGATGGTTATGATTCGTCGTATCATAACATCATGATGATCGCCCTATCCTAGCAGCATGCTAATTATGATATGATGTGATACGACGATAATTGTGATGTGATAATCCCGATCGTCATGATTCATAGCAGCGCAGTGATCACCTTATCCTGCTATCACAATAATCAAAATATGATGGTATGACTATAATTATGATACGCTAGTCACGATTGTAATGATTTGTCCTATCGTAACTTCGTGGTGATTGCAAAGATCGCTCTATCATACTATCACGATGGATCATCATATCGCCATCGTGATATCATTTTATCATATCATGATTATCATATTGTGTAGTGATTATTGGCATATCGCAATTACAATATGATGATAGATACGGTAATAATTATGTAATCATGATAATTGCCCCATTGTGGCAATGCTGGCCCACCTCGACTGGGAAGGTGGGTTTCAAGCACCAGAGGGGCAGGCCAGGAGCTCAGCTGGGCTCCTGGAGCCTGGGAGAACTAGAAGAGCTGCTGGTGGAAGTCAAAGGAGACTTTGTTTGATTTCCTCTGCAAAGGATGGTGATAGCTCGCTGTCCAGAACAGTAGATGCTGGCAGCGTTCTCCAAGGCGGGTGTGCCTTTGCTGTACCATTTAGCTAGTATAAAGAATGTATCTGGATCTACAAAGGGATCGAGTGCATCCCTGGAGGGAAGGGGCATCTGTAGCTATTCAGCGGGGGAGTGAGGGATACAGCCTCTGCTTTACAACTTCCTAGACCAGGGGTTTTGGCCCACAGATGAACTCTAAGGCAGAGGATCCCAAACTGTTTCTTATGGCATAACACCCTGCCAGACTTACCAGCTGCATGCATACCCCTACCAGCATATGCTTTATATTTTAACCATGATATGGTTTAACCTGTGCCCATTATTTATTATTATTATTATTATTATAATAATGAGAAATATGCTATTACACAATTTCTGCCACATACCTCCCCTGGGATGGTCTTGCGTACCCCCAGGGGTGTGTGTACCACAGTTTGGGAACCCCTGGTCTTAGGGGTCTGTGATCAGTCAGAAGTCTGTTGATTAGCCACACTTACATTTTGAAGGGGTATGGACCTCCATTCAAGATTTCCGAAGAGAACTGCACCACTCAACTTTCTAGGGATCTGCAAGTGAAAAAAGGTAGAAAACCACTGTCTTGGATCTGTAGTGCTGGAGGCTGCAAGTGAGAGAAGAACAGTGGGGGAAACCCTGGTCAGATCCAGCTCACTCTGCCGTTTGGTATCTCTTCTCTGTCATGGTAGGACACGGGACACTGGGGAAGATGGAGTTACAGTCTGACCCAGTAAATAGCAGTTGTTATATATTTCTGTCTTATCTGATTAAATAGAAGACTAGAAGGGCTTCTCAGTTTGATAGAAAGAAATTGCAACGACATCACTGTACAGGCAGGATGGAAAAAAAGAGAAAATTAGGAAGGGGAATAATCTTTCTGGCTTAAAGTAGGAGAACAAACTAGGAAAGATACCTTGATAGTGTCTTCCTTACTTTTGCACCTGTATTCTATTACATTTTTTCATAACTTTGGCAAAATTATATAGAAACACTCAACCTTAATCTCTGATCTTGTGGTACTGACATAATCCTCTGGTAACCTAGAAGTATGGAATTTTATGCTGTCTAGTTTGTCAACACATTTAAAAGGAATGTAATTTGCTGCTGATGCAATGCATTCATTATGCACGCTTTCACTGAATCCTTATCAAAGAGGAGCCCAAATACTTTGAGCATTGCTTTGAAATTTTGGTGCACACAAACTTTGCATTGATTTTTTTTTTTTTTTTCCCCCATAAGAGTTTCATAGGGTGTATTAGGAAATTCGTGTTGCTACACAGAAGATCTTTAGACTTTTAAGCTCATAACTTGTCAGGTTTAATGAACAGTTAAGCTTCCCCGAGTCCTCATAACACACACTTCAAAAAATTCAGGAACACCTCAGCCGTGATTATAGTAGGACCATGTTGCTTTTAAACGGTTAGACAATAAAACTGGCATAACTGTGCCTGCCTCTACTGTCTTAAATGTTACAGTGCAGGTACTGAATGCTACTTTATTAAGATAGGGGACTATAGTTGCCAAGTTCTTATTTGAAGTAGATAAAATTACCCAGCTCAAAATTCAGTAACCAATCCTGCTTCTTGAAGAACAGTAGCAAAAAAGTTAAAACTAAAAAGTCATCAAAGATAAAGCCTTTAAGCACCTTCCCTCTCTAGTTTTTGGAGATCTTCCTGAATTGTAAGGAACCTACTGGGCAACTTTCAGAACAATCTGAATACATTTCCTTGTACACAGCAAAAAGTATCTGTGTATTTTAGAAATACACCGTAAAACCTACATAAGATGATGTTTCTGGTACCTTGGCTTTGATATGTAGAGATTGTGGATTTGGAAGGACAACTTGAAGACTTTTTCCTCTTAAGAAAAAGTTTTCTGCACAAAATTGGGAAGATACTTACACTCTTGTCTCTAAAAGGTTTGCTATTCATATGTTCCACCTTGACAAGGCGTCATCCTTGTCATTTACAAGTTAATATACGTGAACTACCTTATAACTGGAAAAATGGAAAATAAGTCCTGGCTTTGTTTTTTAAGTGTCAAATGTCCCAATTAAATGGTTTCTGTGTCTGTTCAAAAGATTGCTACTACATGATTGAAAGAGTCCTTTATGATGCAGCATCACATGCAGCATGCTCAGCTGGGTAATGAACTGCCAGGCTGAAATACGTTTGACCAAGATGTAGAGGGAGCCCATTTATTTACATGAAAATATTTTGCTTCACTGAAAAACTTCTGTTAAGGTATCTATACAGCCAAGGATTCAGCCTGACTTGGAAGAAGTGGAGTTGATTGCCAACATCTTCCTCTTCATATGGAGATGCAATGTCTACTCTCTGTACATACTCTTGCTTTTCTGACTACTAGTCTGACAGGTGAATACATAAACCACTGTTGCTTTTTCACTGCTTTTAGTATCAAGGCACCACACTGTTTTCCATTTAAAAAAAAACTGGCTTTCAAAGCCTCTGCCTGCTTGTAAGTGTCAATTGACCCATCTTGTTTTTTAGTTCGCTACTTTGATGAGTTTTATGGGGTCAAGTTTCCCTTCTAGCACCCACTGTCCTTTTTAATATTTTTTACAAATCTTATTTCTCTAACCCTTAATACTTTTCATAGAATTAATAGCTCTGTTTTATATCTTCTTCTTCCTCAGTGCCCCTTGTTATGTTTAGTCCTCTTTTTTTTTTTCCTCAGTAACCTTTTAAAAGTTTGAGTTAGCAATCCTATAAATTAACTGCTTTGTGACTGCTACAAGACAATGCATAATTCAGGTCTCCATCTATAGTTACACTTAGCAGGTATGAAATCAAGGTTTTATCACAAATTCACAATTTATAGCCTGTCCTTTAAACACCTGCAGTAAAGTCAAGGAATTGTTGACTGACTAGTCCATGTAGCTGTTCATTTGAATTCTATAATAAGCTATTTATGAAAGAGGCAGGAATACGTCAGCTGTCTCGTTACAGTGGCATACTGCATAGTTGAAACACCTACCTTCAGGTAATCAGTGTGTGGTTGTATCATCAGGTCCAGTGGAGCGCACATGTGGCAAGCTGCAGTGCTGGTACGATTTGCAGATTACCGTCACCCATTTGTGTCGAAGGTGCTGCTTTAGAGCTCAGACCTGAAGAGGAAGAGTAATTAGTGCCATGTACTCTGTAGACCTCCCTCAAATTAAATACTCTGGATATCAAAATTGGAGCTGGTTCATATACAGTATTATACAAAAAGAGACTGGAGCAATGTTAGGCAGACTATGGCCTCTTCCCAGTCTCTACCACTTTATTGCTATATGTTCTTCTAAATCTAACACTGTTTCCCACACATACCATAGTCACCCAAAAGTCTCCTTGGTAGTGAGGCATCATGGGTTCAGATAATAGCAGACAAGGAATCCAGTTATCCTTCTGTTTGACTAGATGCAAACAAAACTACATGTCAAAACAGAACAGTCATTATATAGGTTTGGTGTCTGGGAGCTGTTCCCCAGCAACCTCCTTCCTTGAGCTTGCACTTTCTTTATAGGCTCCTGCCTTAACAGTGCAGTGCAGTGCAGTGCAGCTGATTTCAGTGATTGTTTCAGTGGACTACAGCTGTTCTCTGTTATTCCTGATGAGTTGATGGAGAAATTCTGCTGGGTCCTGGAGCCTTCCTGTCCCACCGGCTGGTCTGCTGCTTCCCTTTGTTAAGGAAGCAGAAATGGAGGAGCCTATTCAGTCTCTCTGGAGAGTTGCCAAAGGGAATTCCTTATTTTCTTAGGGTACACAACTTTCCAAACCCACCCCCTCTTGGAATTTGGGATAAGGAAAGGGCTGGAGCCAGTAATGGTGAAAGTCTGTGCTTGCTTTTTGCTGTAGGCTGAACTGAAAATGCATTTGGAACAGGAGTGTACTAGTAATGAAGAACAATTCCTTTTTTTAAAATCATCCCACAGTCACAAACAACCAAGACAGCTTGGGCCTTTGGTACACAAGTACATACCACTTTTCCTGCAGAGCAAATCAGATTAGAGCATCTGATTCACTCTGCCCCTGGCCTTGTCCTTGGGCAGTGTTTTGTGCAGGAACAGCAACATAAGTCACTGTTGTGAAAGCACCTGGGGTAAGGGGAGAAGTTAGGTCTTTCATAATATTTTCCTCCTTAATTTAAATGCTGGTGGTTAATTTTGAGACTAGCATCAGATGGTGAAAATCAGTGACATAATTCAAAAACTGAAGACTTTGTTTACAAACTTCAGTTGCCTTTCTTCCTATAGGAAAGTTCCCACATGTGTTTTCTTCTGTCAGCTGTTGAATCACTTGTCTTATCAGAAGTTATGGCACCACAAGAATCTTAATATGGGAGAATAAGAGCATGGCACTGACTTAACTGGCATTTGTTTGATTTCTGTAGAAGAACCAGAAATTGCCTATTCTAGTAAGGTGAAAAATAGATGTTAGCGAGGCATGGTTTCATCTTAAAACACAGAAGCTTAGCAACTTTATTATGATAAAGCCTTACCCCTGGGACAGATAGTCTGTTAAGAGTAGTGCATGATACTGGAAGCCCGTGCATCTACTCTGGCTCTTGAATCAACAAAAAAAGTGGTTACTTAATCATGGATATCTGTTAGTAGAGTAGGACATACTGGGCATGTCTACACCATTCCATAATTTACTATAATTATGGCGCATTAAGTTTAGTACCTGTAAATTAGTAGCTGCAATGGCAGGCACTAATGCCTGTCATTAATGCACCATTATTGGCGCTACTGCACATTAGTGCAGATGAATGGGTTTTTTTAGTGACGTTAATGTGCATTAGACTAAATCTACTTCACATTAGCATGGGTTTTGGCCACCACACTAACGTGCAGTAGAATTGGTCTTCTGCGCATTAACTGTCTCGCATAGATGCGGCCACTGAGACTGGCCTGTGTACTTACCCTTAGAAATAGTCCAGTCAGGTCAGATCACATGGATGAAGTGGTTGGGGGATTGCCGCTGCCTGATGTTTTAGCTTGGATTTTTCAGTACCTTTTGTAGCACTATTTATTCACAGTCTAGTAGAAAAAGACCATATTCTTATTCACTTGCCATGTTCAGGTCATTCTGTCAGGTTGATGGGGAGGCCTTTGTCTAAAATATTGAGGTTCTGTTCCAGGAAAAGATGGAGTTCATCTTGCTATGAATGGTAATCATGTATGTGTCCCAGGGTACAGACAGACTACACTGTTACTGCAGAGTAACTTGCTCCAGATTTTAATCCATAGAAATTCACTCTGTACTGGGGAGAAGACAAGTAGTCAGGTCTGTCATACCCTCAATAGCCACTACCAAATTGGCTGGAGAACAAGTTTGCATTGAGGATGAAACTGAGTTGAGGAGTGGACGCACTACACTTTCTGTATAGCAACTTTCCCACATGTTAAAGCTACTGTACCTATTTCAAGGGGTATATTTATCCTGGATTTGAGTGACTTACTACATAGTAGTATAGTGTGTCATGTATCTGCACCCAGGATGGTTTTCTGAAAAGGTGTTCTTTTTAGAATTAGATCTCAAGAGTAAGGACTTCCTTTTTCTTCTCGGGATGCTTGAATTCAGCTAACTCTTTTTTTCTGGAGGAACTGAAAAAAAAAGTCACATTAATTCAGAGGCACTCATTAATATGTTTGTACTTGTTATTCGATAATCTGAAACACAGACGTGTAATGTCTTTGTCATTAAATAATTTTAAATCATTTATGCAAAACAAACTGAAATGTAGATGGAAATGAAAAACATGGTTACCTACACGGTTGCCTTCTGAAAGGGTCGTTTAGCCCTTGCCTTCCCCTCAGAGCAGCAAACACGACCCTGACTTCACTCTGCTAGTTGCTGCCTTGTACTCCTTAGTCAGTAAAAGAGCATCACACGCAAGGAGTCACATCAAGGATTGTTCCCACATAAATAGCTGGCTTTGTCTCTGTGCCTGTACAAAAGTAGTTTATCTAGAGAGTTCTTGCGAAAAAGAAAGAGTGGGGCATTCTCACTGAATCGGCTGAGGATAGAGAAGTGGCCAGTAGCCTCTTTACAATGCAGTATGTGCGATACATCACTTTTCTCTACATCTGTGATGCATAAGACCACGAACTGGTAGAGAACTAGAAGTCCTTCACTTCAGAAACACTCTTAACACTATTACAAAAAACAAGTTCCTCAATTTGAAGAAGAAATAAGTGCAGTTAATGATGATTGAAAGGGTATTGTCTTCATTTTCCTTTTCCAGGAAGTTATTGAACTTACCAAAGATCTGCTTTCAACACAACCTTCAGAAACACTTGCAAGTTCCGACAGTTCTGCTTCTGCCCTGCCCAGCCACTCCTGGAAGGTTGGGGATAAATGTATGGCAATATGGAGTGAAGATGGACAGTAAGTGTAGAAAACAAACTTCTCTAAGTGTTACATGAAATAAAACAGTACAATGGTAAGAGACTTTCATTCAGCTTGAACTGCCTCATTTAAAATCAGTCTAAAGTAAAATAGCAAAGAGGAATTGGAGAAGAAACCTAGGATTAAGTAGCTGTTGACTCTTTTTTTTTTTTTTTAATTGTAGGTTAGTAGTAAATGCACAAAAATTAAAGAAATCCTGGAATCACCCTTTTGGTCACTCCCCCTCAGAATAAACATTTCACTTGACAAATCAATAGCATATCTTCCTCAACTAATCTAGTAATGTGTTGCCTTTGAAACACACCAGGTAATTAATGCCTTGCCATTATGTTAATATATTGGCATTTTATTACAGCTATGAAAGATGACTTCATGAGAGATTTCAATTGGTACATCTAATCTGGAATGCCAGCTTTTGGCTGTAAAGAAACTGAAACCCTTTGAGACTGATACTGCTCTCTAAGATAACTTTATGGTTGGATACTTGATTGGTAAAGCACCTTAAAGTGTGCTGTACCAAAATACTTCATTCAGACGTTACTCACTTAGTGACGGTGTCTTGGGGTTGTTTCACTTCAATCTGAGTTTATACTCCGTGAAATATAAGTATACTCTGGGTAATACATTTTTGTAACACAGAAATATTTCTTAGAATTTTTGCCAACTGGGCCATTTGGATAGGGTCAGCACCCATTATCTCTTTGTAATACAGAACAATATTCTTGCACAGTGGATCTGTTAACATGGTGTAGTGGCAACTAAGAATAGGAGCTGATGCAAAATTATTGATATTTTATGTAGAAATCCTCTTCTAAGTGCCAGAGACATTTTTTTGTTGCTATGCATTGATGGCCAAGCTTACAAGTGTTTCATTTTTAAAGTTTTTAGGTTGCCAGTGAGGGTCTGTATTCTCACTCTGATCATTAGTTCAGGACCAGATCTTGGAAAAACTTTTGGAAATTGAAAATATTTGGTCTGCCCACGTGTTTCTGGTTCGGATACGTCTTGGATACTGGACTTGAATCACTTTGCCCTCTTGCCTTTCTGAATTTCAGTTGCCAGTGTCTCTTGAATCTCTAGCCAGAGAGTTATGTTGCCAACCATGCAGAAGTTCAGCTCCCATTTGTTTCCATGTACTAAAGCATCAGTGCCTAGTTTACCTTGAGTGTTCTTCAAAGTGGTGGTCACTAAAATTCTAGCAGAAATGAAATAGCAGATGTTAGCTGGAATAATGTCTATAAAGAGTTTCTCCTAGTCTGCGAGGATTGGAGATTTCTACGGTTTTTTTTCTGTTCTGAATTGGGATTATCTTTTTAAACATAAAATGATTAACCAAGTCAAAAATGAATCAGTTAAGGTTGACTTAATGTTTTGTTTTGATATTTTTTTAAATGTTTGGATTTCCACTTTTGCCCTATGTTAGTATAAATTAGCCCACACTTCAAAACCAAATTACTCTGATTCAGAGGACTTTTCACTATGAAAATGTTGAAACAGGATATTTGACAATGTCAGAACTTTTTCTTCCAGAAATGGAGAGGTGGAGAGATTTGTCAAAGCTAGCAATCTCCCATAAACATCTTTTTGTTTCAGTAGATCAGCAGTTACCACCAAAAAACCCTCCCCACCCCCCCCTTTATTTTTTAATACAAATTCCCAGCCAGGCTTAAACTGACATTTTAAAAGGTCTGACACAGATACATCTCATGACCTATTTGAACCAGAAACAAAAAGATTCCTAACTGTACAGTTGCACAAGACATTTATTAGTAGGTTTGGAAGCTACAGGACCTTGAAGCTGCCACTGGTCCTGATCAGTGTTGTGCAGGACTAAATATAATGCATTGCAGCCCTTAGACTAAGGTACCTTTGTCCTTAAAGAATAACGACTTTTTGGCCTGGTTAGCATATTGTTTCAGAAATGAAATACGTTGGCTGCAAACCTTTAGCTTAATGTTATTCACTGACTGACACTATAGGTATTGTAGGGCTGAGTATTAAACCTTTACTCACATGCTTACAGCCATGATATCTTTACAGGTGTTATGAAGCTGAGATTGAAGAGATAGATGAGGAGAATGGTACAGCTGCAGTCACGTTTGCTGGATATGGCAACGCTGAAGTCACCCCTCTGTTCAACCTCAAACCTGTGGAAGAAGGAAGAAAAGCAAAAGAGGACAGTGGCAACAAACCCATGTCCAAGTAAGTGACTTAACCTTGATAGTATGTTTGAACAAGGAAGAGGAGACTCTGGATGAGGGCCCCGATGGCGGTTACATCTGGGTTTTGGGAGAAGACAGACTTGCCTTGCCTGTCTTCCTGTGTAGGTGATTCAAGAAATAGTAGACACTTGCAGTCTATCAAGATTTCTTTTTAGAGCTTTTAGGTGAAAGTGTGAGTGCTTCACAGATGTACTTACATTTGGAGGAATGAGGAAATGGTTTCACTCACTAGAGCTTCCTGGTGAAAAACCAGAATGTAGCATCTCATCTTTGGAACTTGTGTGTTTGGGGACCCAGGCATTTGGAGTGGCTCTTGCTTTGTTCGTACATTCTCTTGTGGTGGATGCTGACTGTCTTAACAAACCAAGAGCTGAAATGCTAGTGTGGTCCTTGTGGGAATACTGGGGCTGTCGTTATCTCACCACACAGAAAGAGCATGGAGTCTGTCTGGTCCCTGTGACCTGCTGCAGATCCTCCTCTCGTGTGCTCCCCCTGACTTCCAGAGGAATGGTGCCAATTGGTATAGAGGTCTTGAGCATTGGGAAACCAATGCTACTGCTATCCTTGGCTCCTGGCAGTGTGGCTTTTCTGGAGCCACGTTACTGTGTTCTCAGTTAATCACACTTCCTGGAAAAAAAGCCTTCCCATGCCAAAAGGGGTTCCTGCAGCAGTCGAGATTTTCATAGAAAAGTTCATCCACTTCCAATCGTTTTAGCGTTCTGTGGAACACCACAGTGAAACTCAGCTGATAGGCTACTTGGAGAAGCAACTGAATGCTCTCCATAGAGTCCAAGCCTGACCGCATAGCCTTGGCTTGTGCTTTTATCATTTATTTAAGGAGAGTTCTGTTTAAACCTTTGTGTCCCCACAGTGTTTTGTAATTTTATGCTCTGTACTTTGTATTGTTGCCAGAGCATGTTGTGAGTGGCAAACTGAGGTACATGCCTAACTAACAGTTTTCCTTTCTTTGCAGAAAAGAAATGATTGCCCAGCAGCGAGAATATAAGAAGAAGAAAGCTTTGAAAAAAGCACAGAGAATCAAAGAACTTGAACAGGAACGGGAGGACCAGAAAGTCAAATGGCAGCAGTTCAACAACAGAGCCTACTCTAAGAATAAAAAAGGCCAGGTTGGTAAATCCTGCCAGTGCATGTGCGCAAGCTTGAAACATTTGTGTTGCTCTAGCCACTACACACTGTGTCCATGTCTTAAGACACAGTGTTTAATTTCAGTATCTGAGATGAGACCATCCAGCTGCAAACTGTTAAATAAAATGGGTCAGTATGCAAGTCAGGTGATGGACCTTTCCTTACAGGAGTTCAGAAACCCCCATTGCTTTCATTTGTGCAGTAAGAACTCATTTCAAGACTTCTTCACTGACAAATTTGTGTTTGCAGGAATAGCCAAACTCTTTCACATTATACCATGTAGAAGTAAATTGTTGTAAGTCCTTACTGCTACCAGGTGTGTAATTGAGACTTTCCATTGGGATACTTCCCATCAGCATTTTCATACTGCTCTCTTACTAGCCCAGGATATAAGGAAAGACCTTGTACAACTAGTAGCAAGCGAAGGGGGCCGTGCTGTTCCTCAGTTTATATTTTGGTTTGCAGTACTATTTGCATGCCTTCATTCAGAGAGTTCCCTCATTGTAGTTCCCTGTTAGCTGTTCAGTGGTACTAGTCAATGTACAGCTGCTGTGGACTGACATTTATAGAAATGCATTATGTCGATGTTATCCAGGGGAGAAAATGCTTGCCTGTGCAGGAAAGCAGTGCACTGATGTGTGGAACTAAGCTGCTCATAGAACACATGTCCAATATGAGCTGCTTTACAGGTGTGTGGATACTGGAAGCTGTTGCTAGATGGATGTCATTTTAAATTGCAAATAAAGGGAGAGGATGGGAAATCTAATACATCCTCTTAATAAAGGGTTCTGATAGGCTTGGTGTAGTAAGGAAGTTACCTAGAGTGAAAAATGAATCTGCACTTACCTGGGATGAAGCATCAGGGTCCACTGGTGCTGGTTGTGTAGCTTGGGAGGATTCATATCTGCTGGAGGTTAGATTCTGGCTAACATGCGAGACATGGCAGAGATGACCTTGGGACAGTCACAAAGGTATCTGGGTTAGTAGGCATCTCGCAGAGGAAGAAGCGAGGAGACGAGCAGTGTTAAAGCATCAGTTCTCCTTTAGCGTGTTTCCTGCAAGTGCTTTTTTGAGGGACATAAATGAACATTGGCTATGAATAAAAGTGACGAGCGCTCCCCGAGAGGCCTGGCCAGAGCACAGGACCAGGTTCCAGGAAGGCCTCCATTGTGTTGTCTGGTCTGCCACTGGTTCCTCTTGGAAGTCAGTCAGCAGCCCTTCAGCTTACGTGTTTGCAAAGTTGAAAGTTGTGGATTGTTTGCAGAATTAGAGAATTGACAAGTTGACAACTAACTGCTACTAACTAGGAATGGTGTTTCTGTTTTCCTTCTCAGGTCAAGAGGAGTATTTTTGCTTCCCCTGAGAGCGTAACTGGCAAAGTTGGAGTTGGAACATGTGGAATTGCAGACAAACCCATGACACAGTATCAAGATACCTCTAAATATAATGTCAGGCATTTAATGCCTCAGTAATAGGAAAAAAGGTTAAACTTCATCTCTGCAGGGCTTTACACTTCTCTTTTTATCATTATATTTTTCTAAAAGTAAATTATTTGTTGGCACGTAGTGAATAGTCCATTTTTGTCACCATCACTTGGCTTCAGCTGATATGAGCCTTAAATCTACAGCTATTGAGTTGACTCCTTTAATCATTACCAAACTTTTTATAGTCGTTAGTTCTGCAGACAAATGTTTTCTTGAACTGCTGTTGGCCGCTGTTTTGAAAACAGCAGTTAGCTGAAACAAGGATCTCCAGAACCTTCCATTCATACTTTGAGTGAGGGTAATCATCAGAAAAGTGACTGTATAAAAAAAAAAAATGGCACCTTAACAGCTCTCTCTTGTCTCAAAGTCAGTTCAACCTGCTTGCTTCAGGTGACAAGCTTAGCATTGGAGAGCCCTATGCTGCTTTGAGAGAATTAGCTGGATTCCACCTAAGCTCGTATACAAATGGAATTGTTAATGAAGTTCTAAGTTACTCCCTTGCAATCCCATTGAAGACAGTCAATCTGTAAATGAGGGTAGAGTTGGGCGCATGGAAATTTTTTATTACTAGTAACTATTCATGAGCCAGAAACAACGTGACCTGACTTCTTGGTTCCAGGCTGAACTTCCCAGACTGTGAATTAAACTGGAGGGAAACATCCCTACCTGAAGAAGCAGCAAATTTGAACTGCAAGTTGGAGAGATGACCAAGAAACCGTAAGATGGCATTTTTAGAGAGTCAAATTACAGAGTAGAAAGGCACTTTAAAATTGTGGATTTAAAGTGTTGGGAGAATTTAGGTTATACGCTCTGAAAGTAGACCATGAGAACTGCTGGGTTCTCTAGTGTGATTATGAAATTTGATAACGTACAGCAAATCCCCAGCATCTCACTGAGTAGCTTGTGTGGGTTTCCACCCATTTAAATGGAACTGAAGCACATCGGATAAGAATGCCTGGATCCTATTTAGTTAGTTGTAAATGAGTAAAGGTTAATCTGAATTTTTTTGCCCCAGTGTTTCTTTGTAATTTCAGCCACATTATGGTTTCATTGAGCCCTTTCAATTTTATTCAGGAAACAATGTGTAAAAGCTCTTGCCTTTTTGTACTTTCTGTATGTGATTGCTTTCCTTTGTTACTTGTCGCTCACTTACGGTAGTGGTGCCATCTCTGAATCCGTAACGTGTTTAAAACAAAAGTTAATAGATAGCCCTGTATACAATGTAGATATTATTTTTGTAAAATCTAGGGCTGAGTTGATGAGCAAGAGTACTGAATAATACCTGCTGAATAATTCAATGGTATTTCTTGTTCATTAGTCCTGACCATGTTTCCCCTGTATATTATGTTAATGTAGCTCATTTTGTAATTTGTTAACTAGATCAGGTCACGTCAGCAATTGTTGATGCACTGATTGGTGGAAATGTCCATCATCTACCCGAGTCACAACTCAAGCTAGACTCTGCAACTGATAGTTTAGAATCCATGCATAGAAAAAGGTTCTTCCTGTTAATGGAAGAAGGTGATTTTTATGACTACAAAGTGTGTTAATTTCAGTTTTGTATGTTTAACTTTTATTAAATAAAGTGTTTAAAATCTCCTGGATATGTTTGGCAGCTTGAAAATGTACAAGTCTCAGGTGATGTCCAAGATGAGTGTAATGACAAGCGCAGATGCTGAACTAATTGAAGGGGGAACTAACTGCACGTGGAGGAAGGGGAGGGGATTCAAGAGATCCTGAATTCTGCACTTCTGTTAGGCAGCACCTCCTTACTCATGCAGTGAATCCCAACTCCTAGGTCTCTGCTGCTGGGTGGACTGGGGAAGGGACTTTTATTGTAGACTGAAGTCTTTTGGTACAAACAAAAGTGTAATGAGGTGAAAGTAGAAGACCTCACTACTTCTTACCTGGTTGGTCACTGGAGGGGGAAGTCATTCTTGCTAGTACAGGTGTGTCTGGAAAGAGAGGCTCCTGTCTACATGCAGTTATACATGATCTGGTAGTTCCTGGCAAAAAGGAGTGATGAGTCTGTGCAGGACATCACAAAATGAAAATCAAGCCACAGCAAATACGAGAGTTGGAGTTAGAAAGTGCTTTCTGTGCGAGTTTGCCCTCAACTCCACTCCAAACTGCAAAACACAAAGTGTCTTTTAGAGAAGGGACTAAAACTGTACACTACAGATCTGGTGCCCACCCTTAGCTAAACAAAATTGCCTTTGCGTGTTTTGGTACAGAGAATATTGTGTCGCACTTTACATGCGAGTACAAGCCTGAAGTGAATTTCAGGCAGAAAAAGTTCTGAGAATAGAAGTGGGCAGGCTACTTCTGCACTGCTGGAAGGGATGGATCAGCTTCAACTAAACTAGCTTGTCACATGGGAATTACACTTGTTTAGAAGGATCAGCAGTCATGCAACTCAATGACCTAAAAATGGACATGGCTGTGTTAAACAATTATAAATGCGATTAGCTGTACTATAGTTAGATAATACACTTTTTTTTTTTTGCATATCCAATTAGTGATCATTATTTCAGGTTAGATTGTCTTAGCGAACTTGGAAACAATGCTATATAAGGCAGGAACACCCTGTATCAATATAATGGACGAGGATGATGGTCACTGAAATAAACAGAGTAGACCAGGATGTAGGTGCTAGTAATGATCAGCAGAACGTATTTGGACATGCCTTCAAACTCGCAGATGTCTTTAAAAGAAGCTTGGTAAGTTCAGAGAAGTAAAAAAACCACCCTACTTGATTAAGTAAAATTTCATAAAATTTATTTGTATGTTTTAAACAAGTTAATACAGATATCCACAACAAAAAGAAATCATTTAAATGATGGGAAAAAATGCAACATTTGTCAGCACCATCCGCATGTTACAGACAGAGGCGTGGTCAGCATGAGTGTTTCAAAGGCTGACTTCAAATTGTCTCATTCAGTTTCTCAAAGTAACAAGTGGCTATAGCACCTGTTAAGTTACTGCACAAAAAAATAGATGCTCAGGAAAGCTTAGAAAAGAAACTGATACACACAGAGCAAAGATCACAAAAATAAACTCACACTAAGCTAAAAACACCTTAGAAAAATATTTCTTCTGTCAAAGGATACACATTTGTTTAATTTCAGAACTGCATCTCCAGAATAGTACAACAGCACTATGCAGACACATATAGTACAGTGTATGTTTCCTCTCTCTCAAAGCAAATTGCTCTAGGAAACCCGTAGTCTGAAATAGAAAGTTCTCTCACATGTTTTGTAAACTACTGGGAAGATTGTAACGGTACAAATTTGACTCAAATCAGAAACTGCTCAGTCTGCAGTTAAAAAAATGCTGTCTGAATGATCAGAGTCCACACTTCTGCTCCCTTTGAAATCAACGGAAAGTTCCCACCGGCTCTGACTTCATCACTGATATTCAGAACAATTTAAAAAAAACAGCAAATTGAGATTCTGTGGAGAAGGATCCTGCCATCAAGTATGTTTTTAAAATAAAATAGTGGATTATTAGCATTTTTGTTACAAGCGTCAAATAGTGGAAACGCAAACAGCATCTGCGACAGAAGGAAACATTACCGGCCATTGCAAATGTTGTGGTCCTAATAGCAATCTCTTCCTTTTTGCCATCAGCCATGCCAAAGTTTGATTGTCACTTCACTTAACGTTTGTTCGGATGTTCAGCATCTTAAAGGCTTGTAAGGACAAGGAAGGACTTCGTTCAATTTTACAAATAAATTCTACTGCGACTCAGCGCGAGACACGGTTGGAAAAGGGTGCAAACATTTTCATTTCCCATTAACATTCATCAACCTGTCAGTTAAGCACTTTGATTTTGCAAGATACTGTTAACCCCTTCATTTGCACATGTGTGCGTCTTGGTCGCTGACAAACTACATGAGGGACAACAGGGACTTCTTTTCAAGTAAGTCATGTTAAAATGATGAGAGTACTTGGAGCTGGTGTTGCTCTTGACATACCTCTGCAATCTGCTTTTTCTTTTTGGGGTTTTTTTTTTTTTTTTTTTTTTTTGAGAGCTCTCAGTTACTTTGACTCAAGTGTACAAATTAAATGTTTTTGGTATGAGTTCGTAGCACAATGCTAAATTGTATGCATTGATATCTAGCATGCTGTAAACAGGATATCTGAGTAAGCAATGTTTCTTACTTTAAACATATCTAAAAGTCAAAACCCCTGCAGACAAGATGTAGAGGCTGCTTAATAGGCAAAGAACATATCACTGACACTATTTCACATTATAAAAGGGGAGGCTATCTGCTGAAGCCCAGTATTTAACCTACCTTACTGGGATCACTTGGTGAGGGCAGGCAGGGAGAATGTGCAGTTTATCATAGGAGATGCAAAGCTCCAATAAAACAGATGTTGACGGCAGATGCCTGGAAATGATTTTTCAGAGATGCTATTCAAAAAATCTCTCCTCCCTCCTCAGACTCAAAGGTGATGCTATTCCTCAGTGAAAATGGTCTATGCCAGTTTTCAAACTCATTGCTTTAGGCCTGTTGTAAAAATGAAAATTCAAAATGTGGCTTTTTAAAAGGCAACTGCTGCAGTATTTTTGCTTCCCACATTGTTCCAGAAGAGCAGAAGATGTTTCCCTCCTTAGTCTCATTAAAAACCGGAAAAACCCAAAGAAAAACTGCCCACTGAACCACTTAGAGGAAGGGATCAAGTCTGGAAACTTTCAGCAAAGGAAGGAAACTTCAAAAAGTTACACATGTTTTGAAAAAAAGCACATGGAAATCAGTTTCTAAAAATTACCATAGCAAGACCAGCAGTTGCTTGCTAGAAAACTAGTAGCATATACCACTAATAGCACTTCATTACCTATTGCAACTGTGTGGAGCCCAAAACCATGACTACAATGATCTGCTTTCATTAATAGGATGGTCCACCTGTATTCCCCTAGAAGAGCAGCAACACAGCAGAGCTGAGTTAGCTGTGATTAATTCAATGTTGCGTTACCGAGGGGTGAATTTGGTCCCTTGATTTATAAGAAGTACGGTTCTGGTCTCACTACTCTTTCTTTTCATGGCAAGCAGAGTCATCAAATGCAGAGCAAAGGCAAACGTGAAATCTGATTGCTCTTAACATATTTCTTCAACTACTTTGTTCAGGGGGCCTTGCTTGCTCCGTTGTGCTGAGAGGCATCTGTTAAGCCTCTTGCAGCCATGCATTTGGTCCAATAAAAGATACAACCCCAAAAATATTGGTACTTCAAACTCAGGATTCAGGTCAAGAAGATGAGAGACTCCACCATATACCACCACCACACTGAAACCGCCAAGCCACGAGCACATCCAGAAATCAGAGCTAGAGTGTGAACTCCTGGTTCGACAGTTCTCATAACTCAGGTTTCATTACGGTTTTTTTTTTTTTAAACCAGGATCCATTGGGTTTCAAATGCATCTGAATACACTTTGTGAAGCCATAGCATCATAGCCAGATTTCTCCATAGGGACTTTAACGTTCCTAGAAATGTGCTCAAATCAACAGCCTCAACTAGCTGGGCAGCCTAATGCAACATTTAGCCTTCCTGGAGCGTTTCATATGGTCAATGCACTTCAGAAACATTAAAGCGATCCTCATAACACAGCTGCAGTGTCTAGAGCTATCCATATTTTACAGGAAGCAGAAACAAAAGCGATTTAACAAAGTCCAAATGCGTCAGTGACATGCCTGTGATCTTACTATAAACCACCGTGGTCATGGTATGGAACAAGACTCCATATGTGATAGGATACTATGATATTCATGAACTATTCCACTGACATTGTATGGTCCCCATTAAATTAATAAGGAGCCCTTTTAACTGGCCTCCATCACCTGCACTTGACAGCAAAAGGAAGAGCTCACTGACTCAATAACAGAAACTCCCAACTGGAAATAGCAAAGGGCAGACCAGGAGTCCATCAGCAGGAACATCTTGCTCATTTTTCCTATTTTTCCAAGAGGCAAGGGGAGTGGGTCAGTGCTACAGCAAATCTTTATCGTCATAGTGGCTCCTTTCCATCCCAGCCACTGGGGTAAGATCCTGATCTCAGGCATTGCTTTCCGTGTGGTCAGGATTTCATCCCAGGTGGAGCAAGGCAAAGC
Source organism: Crocodylus porosus (assembly GCF_001723895.1). Taxonomy (NCBI): domain Eukaryota; kingdom Metazoa; phylum Chordata; order Crocodylia; family Crocodylidae; genus Crocodylus; species Crocodylus porosus. Next base: position 20,666,974 of record NW_017728951.1, read on the forward strand.
AAATTGCGGTCAACCTCCAATGAGAGCAACTGAGGACAAAAGACAGAGCAGACATCAGCAGGGAGTGGGAGCTTGGAAGCAGAGCATGGCAAACAAGAAGAGAGCTGGATTCTCCTGCATGCGAGGGCCTATGAACAATTTGGTAACCAAAAAGTATAGATACCCTCCCCCCATGCCCTTTTTTTTTTTAAACTGACCTATGGATCCCGCAAGGCAAAACAATTCAAGGCCATTGTCCATCAGTGACATGCCTCTAACGGAACGGACTTCCCAATGACCTTCAAGTGACAGCTTGCCAAACGATAACCATGACAAATGCAGCCAGACAGCCGTCTCCACCTCATTTGCAGACACGAGATGACACGCTATAACACACCGATGTCAAAAGCAAGAAAATGCAGGATGGCCTTTCTAATGGGTTTCTCTGTAGCAAAAGGACCCATTACAGACCTAATTTATGGAGGAAAAGCTTGTCATGATGAGCTTATGGGGAAGCAATACATGTGTGTGGACCACACAGGCAGGGCGATAAAGAAGAAACACCATGTATTTTGCAAGAAAAAAAAGTCACCTCGTTCTTGTAAACAGAAGAGGACGGATTTCGTGCTTGCTGTGGAGGCTGGGTGCTACAAACTTGATAATAAACCCCAAAGCTGCTTTATTTAGGAAACAAATTTGAACAAGGATCAAGTCTCATCCATTTTGGGAGAGCTGGAAAGTGCATACCATGTGACAAGAATATCTGGGTTAAGCCAAGCTCATCTATAGACAATGCAGTCTGTCTTATGCTGGTAGGCCAAAAGCTGAACTTGCAGCTAGTTGGGCTAGGAATAAAAGGAGATTGGCTAAAAAATTGCTGATCACTTCCACCTAAGGTAGTTGCTTAATTTGTGAGGCCTTACAAGAGAGAAACATGCTGTCTTTTACAGGGTTGATAGAAGACTAGGTTATTAGTATAGTATCAGAAGGCCTGTAGATAAGGTACATCTTCAGTTAACAGCTGCCCTTTCACTGAGCTCCATTTGGGCAGAAAGGAGGGCACTTCTTTGGATGTAACCAACCAACTTGTATCCAACTTCCCAGAACCAGCCAACTGCACAGCTCCCAATCTACATGAAGACTTCCTGGTCACCGCCTTCCTCAAGGCAACAGTTGTGCATCCACATACGAAGCAATGATACAGCCACATCCAGATACACATAAGCTTAATAGTGCATGGAAAGTACAGGAGGTTTTGAAGTCAGTCATTCTTCAAGGGGCAACTGTAGCTGTGTTTGCCTCTGCCTACTCAGTTTAGAGAGAGTTCATCTAAAACTTAGCAAGCCCAGCGGACTTTACCGCTCGTCTCAAAGTAATTCAGATTCTCCAATTTCCAGATTACTTCATGCATCTTCCTGGCCAAAACCCTTAATCTCTAGTTGCATCTCTGATGTAGACCTGTATAACGAGGCAAGGATTTTGGTGCTACCTTGTACTGGACCAGCTGTATAGTTGGGAGAGCTGTTGGGCAAGCTTTCAGGCATGATTGTACAGTCCAATAATTGCTGATCACAAAAAACCCTTGCCTCTTGGACATTCCCTGGACCATCGCACCTACAACAACCTTCCAACTCTACCACAACATGCATCCGTGGTCACCTTAGCAGAAGCTCCAGCAAGGAAAGGACCTTCTTCTGTAAATTAAGCTTGTGCTTGACAAGGTGCCAGAGTCTCCTGGATATTTGTGGAGAGAACATCATTGATGCAGACCATGCCTAAGAGTGGCACGCTCCAAAACCACCCAAGCCCCAAACTACAGAGCTTGCCCTTCTCAGTCTTAGCTCTGCAACTCCCAGGTGAATGGGTTGGTCTCCATGCCTGGGAAGTACTTGGAGGTGAAGGCTCACAGTTCAGACAAAATTAACAGGGCTTCGCTGAAGGGTGGGTTTTCTGTTTTCAACCTGGAATGATCCATCTAGGTCAGCAGTTCCCAACCCATGGTACGGGTACCACCAGTGGTCTACAGACCACCCTTCAATGGTACATGTCAACAGGTTTATTATAATTACTTTATATGACAAAAATTTGCCGGTGGTACTTAAGGTTGCATCATTTTAAATGGGCGGTGTGCAATCTGTCAGAGTTTGGGAACCGCTGATCTAGGTCAACAGACCTGTCAAAACTACAGATCCTTCAGCACCGCCCCATCCAGAACATCCTCTGGCCTCTCTCTTTTGGGAGAGCAGGAAACTGCTTCCTGTGCTGCTGCAGCTCTCATTCCCAAAATGAAGGGAAACTGGGGAAGAGAGAGAGGGGAAACCATCAAGACGTGCCTACACCCCAGAAACGACCTCGACTTACTGAACTCTGTTTCAATAGCCAGGCCACAAGGGCATCAGCTTTAGACAAATGTCATCACACAAATGTTAGGTTATTTTACTAGAAAGACCTGGGCTAGCAACAGGGTTATTATACCAGTAAATATAGCAATGCCAACTACTGCCATGGCAGGAAGCCCACCAGCGTGGGCTTGACTTATCCTGCCGGCGGCTTGTTTCAGGTGTGGGAACGTCTCTCACCAGAGAATCTTCCGCTGGTGCCCGGAAGCGAGAGGAACCAGGGAGCTCCTAGTACCGACCCGGCCACCAGTCAGCAACCAACCATTGGTCTTTAACTACCAATACAAAGGCTTGTGGAAGCAGCCTGTTGGCCATTAAAGGCCATTCCTACCTGAATGCTAATGCTTGCTGCTTTGCTGACCGAGTCCCTGGGACAGTTGGGAACTAGGAAGTGGTCCAACATTTCCTCCCTTAAAACTTGTTGTAGAGTACTTGGATCCCCAGATGTTTCAAACCTCTTGGCTGCAGTTTGAAAGATGGCAGCTGATGATACACACTGACCACAAAGGCACGGAACGTGGGCTGCTGTCCTGGCGCCTCGAGCCATTTTCCCTTCAACACACACAGACATGGACCAAGTAGCCTTGTTAGCCAGGAGAGAAAATGCTGATTTCCTTCCTTAATAAGCTGGCACTTTTTCTTCCCCCACAGTCTCTAGCTTTTATTTTCCTCAATTGATTTTTTTTCTCCAGGCAAACTTTTTATCATCACGTTTGTTTTTGTTCCCAAAGTTAGCCAAAAAGGAGGAATCATAGAGGATGAGGCTGCCTGAGCCAGACAGATCACGTTAGCTTGCATGAACCATGGGAGTGGTTTTTGAAGGAGCTGAACCCCAGGAGATCCCAGTTGGCGCGTCTACACGTGCCAGTTTAAGACGTATTAAGGGTGTGCATCTACACACGCGCCTTAAAATGGTGATTTTCAGCTATTCGTACCCAAATTCGATACCTGTAAAGCAGGTATCAGATCTAGGTGCAAATAGCTAAAGTGCATTAATGCACATGTAGACGCGTTAAGGCACATTAATGCTGTGTATGGACTGACGTGGGACTAACTTTAGTCCCACATCAGGCCATGCACACGGCACCCATGTGCTTTAACGTGTGCACATGTAGACATGAGCCTAAAATCCCCTTAACGCACATTAAGCTAATGTGCATTAAATTTAGGCACGCCTAAATGTACACATAGACATGCCCAGTGACTTCAGCTGGAGCTGTGTGTGCCTGAAGAATCAGGCCTTGTGGCAGATGAAGTCATCTCATGATTTCTTGCCGTGGGAAAGGGTCACAAAATGGCAGCAAACAGCACCCAGATGAACAGTGTCAAAGACCTTCCTGCTGTTGACAATCTTAACAGGGCCAAACTGGTAATCACTGGGCCTAAGCCAATCCTTGTCCCTGTATGGGATCTTTCTGCCATTACTCAGTATCTTCGTTCTTACTCCTGACCTACACTGGCAAGCATGTGTAAGGCAGAAGGCAGGGTAGAGCTGCATCTTTATAGTCTAACTAAAATCAGATGCGTACAGTTTAAACCTGGGTGAAACGCTGCAGCTGCATTATTTAATGGCTCTACCATTGCTAGCAGTGGTGTTCAGTACAAAGCCCAAATCTCTATCAGCTGAGCTAAGGAATCACTACAATACCGGCAACTGGCATCTTCCTGTTCCTGCTGGGTCACCCACTAGAGGAAAACATGTTCACATGCATTAAAGTCACCGTATTACACATGCACAGGTGTAAGCATATTTTAGAGCACAGTCTGACCCAGATTTTAATAGCCAAAAGACGTAAAAATCCAGAAATAGTTCAAAGCCAGATAAAGATTATTCTGCTGCTCTATTAAGATGGGTCTTGTGCCTCGCATAGTATGATATTGCATCTTGGGGGAGAGGGCACAGGAATCAGTAACATAGGAAGGCGTAACTACATGGGGTACACCAGAACTTAGGACAAAATCTACATCAGACTCATTCAGGATCTTCTCACAAGATCAAAAAGGGCAACAAACTTTTTCCAGGCACAAGATAAAAAGACAAGAAAGTATGCTAAAAACCACACAAGTGACCAAGATGGAGGAACACAATGCATTTCAGATACAGAAATGTTTAATGGCATTAAAGTGCTACTTTAGTGGGGGGACATAGGCTAACATTTAGACACAATTCCACTGCACCGCTAAATAATGTTGTCTTTATTTTTTTTTTATTTTACTTTTTTGCCCATCCCTACCTAAAAACAATAAAATAAAATCTACAGGACTGAAATTAACAACCCATTCAAATCAGCAATAAGTTATGAATCTTATAAAGCATTTTTTTCCTCTTTTCTTTCTTTTTTTTTTCCTTAGTAACGAGGGAAAGTTAAATTACTTCAAGGTATACAAAGTTTCAAACAATGAGGTGAGGTCTATAGGGGAAGGTTTTTAACTTGGAAAACAAAATGAAGCCATTAAAAAGACAAAAAGAAAAGCAAGCAAAGCCCTCAAAGTGCAGGTTAGAAATCTCGCCTCAAAGAAAAGTATAAAAGATTCAATACATTAGCTCTTGACAGCAACAGCATCTGCACAGGTAGGATGGAGGCTGCCCTTGTGAGGGGACTGTGTAGGTAAAACGTTACGTTAACAGAAGTGCTGTGCTCGACTATGTTAACTACTGGACTGAACTACTGTAAAGAATCAGGTCTGCGAAAGGGGAATGACTCTAAAAAAAGGAATCCAAACTAAACCAAACCAGCCAACCCAACCTTTCCCAGCTAGCACAGACATGGTTCATCTCGTGCATGGCAAAGAGCATCTTCAGGTTTCCCGGGGTCAAGTGCTTCACCACACAGATACTTCCTCCAGTCGTGTTAATTCGTTATAAAAAGAAAGACACCAAAGGTTTCAAATGGACAAGCTCTAAAAAGACATGTCACATTTGGTGCGTGTTTTTCTTCTTCTCCCAACACATTTACAAATGTTTATCAAAAAATCTTTAAATAAAAAGGTCATAGTGGCTCAGTATCTGGACATGACTTTCCGGCACAATCATGTCTTATGTGCTGATATCTTTCTGTCCTCGATTGTGTACGTGTGTGTGTGTACGTGTGTGTGTGTGTGTGTGTGTGTGTGTACGTGTGTGTGTGTACGTGTCTACAGGGGAATACTGCTGGTAGGGTCACAGCCTGACTCCACAAAGCAGCCCACTGTGTGCTGGTAGATTAGCTGTAGTACCTTAGTGCTAGCAATGCGGTAGAGGTACTTGCTTTAAACGGCGTCCAATAAAAAGCTGGGCTGAACGGTGATCTCTTGTGAACGTACTTCACTGCTGCCTCCCTCTCCCTGGGCATGAATTGGGTTCCTCATTATTATTCACAAGCTACATGATCAGCCTTCAGAAGCAGAGATGCTGCGACTTCCTGCTGTGGTCTAAAAATGCTCGACTGGGATCGGCTAGGAGGAGAGCGTCCTTTTGGGCCCACAAACGTTTTAGAAGGGTCTTAACCAAGGTGCTCAATCTGAATACATTGGAGGAAAATTGGGTCGTTCCTAGATCTCATGACAGAAAGGAGGGGGAGGAGAGGAGGAAAGGGCAGGGAGGGGGAGAGAGAGGGAGAGAAGGGGCTGAACTGCCAGTATCCTCTTTCAAATAAATAAAAGTCAAAGCAAGGTCACTCGTCATTGAAGTCCAAATCCCAGCCCCACTGAAACGAATGTCCCCAGCGTCTGAAGAACTAGGATTCAGCCCAACCTCTTACCAGTGGAAATTGAGATTTTGCAACACAGCCAAATGAGTGTAGATGGGCTGCTACGGAGGCACCCATCACCCAAGGGACCGTGTTTACAGATCTCACTGTTGACACGTCATTTCTGAAAGAGGATACTGCCAGCTAGGAGGACCCAGTCGGAATTCAGATTGCCCCAGGGAAGTGATCTGCACTAGACTGGAGTCCTGTTTTTGTTTTAGGAAGTGAATGACAGTTTGACACTGGCGCTGGAGTAACCCTCGTCACTGCCCATGCTCTGCAAGCTGCTGTGATCATCAATGTCACTGATGCTGGTTGTGCTGATATTGTCCACTTCTCCATGGGAGAACTCTGTGCTTTCGACGTCCACTTCAATCTCTTCTGCAAGAAAAACAACAGACGCATGCAGATTAGCCGGTGCAGGCAACTGTTCCTTCCAATCTACATATTGGCCAGGACTCAGGGGACATGCTTCCTGTGTATATGGTAAGGGCCATGCAGTAACAATCTCCTGGAGATGAGGCAGCAGAGAAGTTACTGCCTCATGGTGTTCGCAGGGACTCTTCAACCCTCCCAGGGGGAGCTGACCCAGCACTCCCAGGCTGAAGACCTTGGTGGAGACAGGATTAGTGTTTACTAGTTGCTTAGAGGCCCTGCTCCCTGGGCATGCATAGGAAGCTTGTGCCAACCACTGCCATGGCAGGCAGCCCGCTGGTGTGGGTTTGACTCATCCTGCCTCCATCACGCTGCATGGAGCAGCCACGCTGGTTATGCAGGTCAGGACAAGTGGCCACAGCTTGCATTGCATTTATTGCCAGCACGGCAGGCTGGTGTCAGCCTCTTGCAGAGCAGAGCTGCCCGTGTCTGGGTGGCTGTACAACAGTAGATGACACGGGACCTTTGGGTACCCTACAGCACAAACAGGACAATGCCTTGTTGGGACACGCAAGTAAAGAGGCTAGACAGGTCCCTACCCAGCATGAGAAAAAGTGTTTCCATGGGGAGATAAGCTAATACTTTCACAGGCATGTGACTGACTTTAAAGTCTTAGTCCTATTTTCAAAATGACTGAGCCCCCTCAGGGCTGGGGCTGGGCTGCCCAGCCATTTGTGTGCTTTGAATACATTTTATCTACTCACCTTAAAACAAAAACCTTGTAAAATGCTTCAGCTCCCAGAGTGCCAATAAATATTTGAGCAGCTTGAGTGCCTCTGGTTGTTTCTTTGTGATATATGGACAGGGGCAGAGGAACTGCAAGGGAACGCTCCTCAATTTTAACAACCACACACAAGTCTTCTCTACCTCCTTTTTTTCCCTGCGAGCAGGACTTAATGGACAGCTAGAGAGCCAACAGGACTTTAACATGGGACACCAAGGAAGTGGCTCTGTTTGGTTCTATTGCAACCTACCAAATCCCAGCCCTCAACTCTGTCGAAAGGAAGAAAAAGCACGGCAGAAGACCGAACATCTTTCACCCCTGAAAGGGAGAGCTCATCCTCAAGTCCTCTACAGGAATCACCCAGCAGAAAGGACTGGGAGGATAAGAGTGTACTGTAGAATAAAAAAAGAGGAAGCAGCCCAAGATCTGCCCCCAGTTTCAGAAACCATCCCTCTCGTCCCATCCTGCCCTCCGCGTTGCCAAGAGGCCAGAGCGCACACTCCTGTTTTCACCGTCTAGCCAGCGTGTGCATTATCCAGCTTGGCATCCCAGACTGTTACTAGTGCTCTCCCATTCTGCCTTAACAGCTCGGATACGTGCAGGGGGGTGGCAGCAACACAGAACGTCCCGGGGCTGCCATCATGGCACTTCCCTCTTAAGCAAGACTGGCAAACAAGGTGCATCCTTGGTGAGACAGCTGCTAGTTGGGGCAGAAACAAAGCAGCAGTGGTGGGGGGGAGTGGTGCATGACAGAGCTCCAGCGCCCTTCTCACCACGTCCCCAGAGCCTCCTGTCCTCGTCCCCAGCCGTCCCCCAGGTAAGTACGCACCTCGCTCCGAATCTGAGCGATCGGAGGAAATGGTTGAGCCGATGCTGTCCATTCGTATTCGCTCTATCTCCTGAGACCCTTGTAGCTGCTCCAGTCGTCTCTTCAGGAATCTTTGTTCTCGTTCCAGGTTCTCGAGCTGGTGTTGGCTTCTCCTTTCGGCCTCTTCAAGTTTCTGACGTGATAAAATACAAAAGGAGATTACTGCTGGAATTCCTCCCTCCAAAGCACAGCTGCGCACCCTGCTCTGGACCTTGTTCTGAAAGGATTTATGCTCTCAGACCACACCAGACCAGACTGCTTTGCTTTCACTACTAATAACCATGACTCTTCTCATCTTTATCAATTTACAACCCTGCCAAGGCCTACAGATTTGTAGAAAGGGGAGCCCTGGGTGTGTTGGGGTGCATGCACGGCAATCTACAGTGCAGAAGATTTTTCACTCAAGCTTTTTCTGAATATACAATGCACATACCGCGTGCACCACTGAGTCTGTCCGCCAGGGGGACCTCAAGTCCCTTAATCAGACAGATTCAGCACTGGTAACGAGCCCAGACCACAAACACATTAACCCAGGGAGTTGTCCACGTTGCTTGCTTGGCACGATAAGTAACGCTAAGAAGCATTTTCCATACAATTTCTGATTTATATAACCTACTGCAGACTCCTTCAACCCGGGCTGGGAACTCCAGGGCAGCGGTCCTCGTGGCCAGCACATTGCTTAAGAAGGGAGTCATTTCAGGCTCAAGCCACCCCTGAAGCAGGGCTCCCTTCCTCAGCCATCCTGAGCAGTAACAAAGAACCTGGGCAGAGTCCTGATCTGTGCAAGCCAGACTTTTTTTTCCCCCTCTGTGCTAGAAGTGACCTCAGAGGAAACCGTACAAAGTCCCAACGGACTGAAAACCAGATGTCCAAACTGCCAACCCTGTGCTAGTCTAGGGCTCTACACTAACTTTCCTGCAGCGGGAACCATCCCGGTACCAGAAAAAGCGACATTTCCTCATCAAACAGCACTCACTCCATCGCACCAGACAGGTTTCTCCTTAAAGACCTGCCGCTGTCAGCCACTGATCACAACACAGGACGAGACCCCTGCTCTTGCAATCAGTCACTGCCGTAGAACAGTTTATTATAGACTCTCCCAGCAATCGGCATGGTAATAATGATGGATGATTAGCTGAGGGAGCGATGCATTTGGAAGACATTTGTCTCCGTGGGCTTGGATTTACCTCTGGGCGGGGAGCAACTGAGGGATGCGCCGTTGGAACCGGCCGAGACGAAAGGCATCTCGAGCAGGCGAGGCTTACCTTGATATGTGCTTTGGCTTTGTTCAGCAGCCCAAGCGTCGTGTGCCGGGTGCAGTCTGGTCCTAGTGGTATCAGAACTTTTAAGCGCTCTAAACACAGGCGGAGGTGAGCTCGCCTGCGGGGGGAGAGACAGGGGTTAGCGCAGCATGGCTACATGGGGACAGAGACTCACCCTCTTCCCTCCAGCTTCCCCAGACGCTTCCTTCTACGTGCATCCCCGTTTCCAGCGGGGTCCTGCAACAGCCTTGCACCGAGTCACTGAAACATTGATACTGCATGTGCCAGGTGCTCGGCAGCACCAGTTATTTCTTGCCCTCTGTTCTGATAATCTCTCTCAGCTGGACGCGCTCTAGGAAGGGGCAGTGCTCTGAGCAACCCCTTCAGTTCACCGCTCGAATGGGCAGAGCCCTAGATCAAAGTGCCTGCAAGTGTCCAATGCCAAGGTGGCAAGGATCTTTGGGTAAATCCAGTATCTTTTATTAGACCAACTCAAATAGTTGGAAAAATTCTTCTTTGCAAGCATGTGGGTACAAACACCCTTCACCAGGCTGAGGAAGCATCTGCACTTGGTCTGTGCCCTCCCTTTGGCACATTAGCAGTTAGGGAAAAGCCAGTGTTGTAATACGTGTGGATCGCTACAGCACGTTTGCTCCCCATCTCTCGTTTTTTTCTAGCCAGATCAGAAAGCCTAATGGACAGCAGCGAGACCGTCAGCCCAATGTGGGTGTCAGACGTCAGTCCTGCTAATGGGCCTGTGCCCACACCACTCACGATCTCCAAGTGCCCAATAAAGACAGGACTGTGTTTTCTTATCCCTCCACTTGAGATCTGCCTGTTGGTGCAAGTTTTCTAAGTAGGAGCAACACAGCCCTGGACCCTCTGCCTAGCTGTTCCTACCTTCGCAAAAACCCTCCCAGTGAGAGCTCCCTGGCGATTCAGCATCACTGGGTCCACTGCACTCCAGACTATCACTGCATAACACCACTGCGCTGCTTACCGTCGTCTGAAACAAAGCGAACGATCCAGACAGAGATCCCCAAGCATCCACCCTGCGCCCCCACCCCCAACCTCTGTAGCCTGCATTCGAGAGTCAGGAGATTTCTGGAAAACAATAAAAGTATTTTTTTTTCCAGCCCCTCCATTAATGATTTATGGCTGAACTTGCAATCCTGAATCAATAACACAATGACATCAGCCGATCCGCTCACACTCAAGTTATTCCAGCCTTGAAAGCCCACCCTGGCCCTGTTCACATGCACAAAGAGACTGGCTATGGTCAATCTGGCTGAATGCAAGGAGGGGAGGGGGGCGGAAATTAGTTGGATGGTTCATTTCCATTTTGTAGCCGAGATTCACTATTGTGCGGGGGCTGAAAGGGGTGGGGGAGAGGGACTGGTAATCACGCAATTATGTCGGTGACAGGCAAGGATGATTAAGTGGGGGGAAGGGTCAGGGGTTCTGCTGATGAACTGTCAGGGGAGAAGCGGCACCCACCAGCAGCGCTGGGGTCGGCAGGGTCTCCGTTACGAAGCCTCTTACAAGCGGCCCATCACTCGGCGGCGCGCACTGCCTCGGGGCTAAGCCTTGGCAAGCAGGGCTGCTGCGGGGGGACCTGCGTGTTTCAGCCAACGTTCAGAAACGGCGTTTTGAAAGAAGTCAAAACCATCTCAACTGATGAGCGCGCACGTCTCACCCCCTCAGCTGTTTCCCAGGCTGAGATCCGCCGACATTTAACCCACGCTGTTGATGAGGGGCTTTTGCTCCTTTGGAAGCCAGCCGCATGGACCACTGTTTCACGCAGGTCAACAGCTCCCCGGGCCTGCCTGGCAACGGGCACTGGACCAGTACGTCGTGGGGATGCCCACACCAGGCTCCCAGTCGGGAGCTAGGCTGTGGTTCGATTCACCACTCAGGAGTCTGGGCAGTGACCAGGGACTGGGCTCCTCGGGAGCTTCCCAGCATTTCTGCTGCCCCTTGCAGCCAGGCCAGCTCAGAGCAGAGGGTTCTCGCCGTGTCCCCAGGAAGGTTTCCTGGTCAGCGCTCTGGCTGGGGACTCTGAAGAGACCAAAAAAAAAAAAAAAAAAAAAAATATTATATATATATCAATCCTCTGCCCTGCCGCAGACATCCAGCATGGGCTGGGGCAGGCCCTGGAGCTTTGTCCCCACCGCAGCATCAGCTCATGCCAGCTTTGCTCGAACGCTGCAAGCCAGCAGAGTGGCAGCATTTGCAGCACAGCACGGTCGTGTCCTCACTGGAGCACCCACTCGAGCATCAGCCCCTGCCCCATGCTGGGCCAGCTTGAGATTCACTCCCTGTTCTCCCAGGCCCGAGGACTTCTGGCGCAGGCCGTGCTAGAACCAGACTGCCAGCAGCGAAGACGAGCCGGAGTCTCAAGGCCTGTCCCACTGGGACAGTGACATTTCCCGTCTGTTATGCAAGGACAAGGTCCTGCTTCACCTAATAAGTGCTCAAGAGCAATCCTACCCCGCCCTGCCCAGGTCCCTGAAGAACCGCTAAACATACCCACTTGCACAGCGTGCCAGCTTCCCAGCCTCGAGACCAAGTCACCCCGCACAGCGAGGAGCAGCAGAATCACACTTGGGTGCCTAATAGGATCTAGCTCTAAGCTCAGGCCGATTTGTACACACAGCCCCTAGCGCAATGCAGCCTGCATCTCAGCTTGGGGGCTTTAGGACATATTACCATACAAAAATGCAACAGCAACAAATGACAGCCACTTCCAGGCCCATTTGCAAGAGAAAGCAGAGGCTATCCCTTAAGACTCGCAGCAGAGGATGGCTCTGGATGAGTCATGGAGGCGAAGCCTGTTTCCAGCATAGTCCACACCAGGCCCTAGGCATCCTCCTTTACTATCCAGGCTTGGGGGAAGACCACATTTTTACTGCTAGTACAGCCATGGGAAGACGCTGTGAATATGAGCTAGCGTTTTGGCTAGGTCAGGAGGAAGTGTAGACAACCTCTCCCAACATGAGCCAGGTAATTACCACGGTGTCAGAGACCCCTGCTCCTCCCAAACTTGGAAAGACCGTGTTTTGATCTGCCTTTTCAACGGCCATCGTAGATCTGCCCTCTCTGCAGCGAATCAGGCAAAAGATCGCCCAGGGCCGTCAGCAGAGGAAGAGCCAGGTCACGATGCTGAGCAGCGTAACAAAGCCACAGCCACAGCCACAGCAATGCCAGCCTCGGCTTGTGGGACACCGTGCAGCAGCTCCGGTCACCGGAGACCCCGCCGAGGGCCCCATCACCGACGCAGGAGTAGGCACACGCTTTTGGATGGGATGATCTCTGGCCTCACTGGCAGACAGGTTTTGTACCAGCATAATCCACCCTGCTTCGTTTCAACTGCAACCGTCATCCCAGTGCAGCTCCCCGCGTAGATGCACGTATACTGGCGATTGTGCCAGCACGGTTTAATCCCTGCCCCACAGGCACACTTGTTCGGCCAACCCCCCTCCCCAGCATAGCCGTGTCCCCACTGCGGGGGTTGTACCTCTTCGCCTACACTAGTAACAGAAAAGCAGCAACATTTTTGTGCGTAGATGAGGGCAAATCCCCACCAGCCCATCCTTCCCTCCAGTGGTGTTCGAGAGGTATCCATTTCTCCTTCTTTCCCAGCCCCACTCCTGCTTTTAGCTCCCGAATGGTGTTGTAACCGCTCCAGTTTCCGGGGGTGGGGTATAGCTGAGCTGTTCACTAATGCTTATTAAGCCAAAAAATGTCAAGGGGGCCGCAAAACGGTGACAGATGACTAAATATCACTCAAAGCCATGGTTATTAATGCACAGTGCTGCAGGAGCAGGTCAGCAAAGCTCAACTACCTGGTCAACGGGAGGCTGCAGGGTCACCGATGCATCCCTATCACTGCAGGTCCTTTTACTCAGTGCTTCACGGCAAGGTGACAACTCTTACACTTGAGAAACATCCCAGCCCTGGGCGGGCAGCAAACAGGAGCCAGCTGGGTTTGCATGCATGTCACTGAGCTCAGTTTGCATCTGGAGACCCAGCTCTAAGCAGACAGTTTACCAAGTGGAGAATCAACCGAGATCAAGACCAAAGGGTCGCCTTTCCTCCTTGTGCTGATCCCTAGGGAAGGAGGAGAATCAGACTCTGGAGGATCCCAGCGCTGGATGTGGGCTGAGCCTGTGTTACTCGCTGGAGGGCAGGTAGACTTGGGGCAGTGGGGATCTTCCTTGATGAAGACGTTTTCCAGGAGGCAAGCTGGCTCAGCCCCCTCCTTCCTCTGCTAACGGGTCCATCGAGGCTTTGACTGCGCGTGGGCATGGATACTCGGCGTGGTGGAGGCAGGGATTTCTCTGCTGCTCCTCTCGCAGCCAGCCTTCTCCCACTTCTTTCCACCTACGCCCGGGAAGAGGATGAGGTGCAGGTGCTTGTGCGACGCAGGCATGGCAGGATGGTGGTCTGGATCCGTCCGCTTCGTGACAACCCTGCCCAGATCTCTAGGGACCAGGGGCCACGTGCTTGGAGGATCGAAAGGAGATGCATCCCAGCTCCCACATGCTCCTTTGTTCAATCTGCAAAGAGCTGGGGGTGCACTCCCACTTTTGGCAGGCTGGAGCCCCTGGTCTGGGCTAACTGGGGCCACCGGCAAAAGCTAACATGACTAGCTACCTCCCCCAGCACAGGGAACTTGGTCTCGTTTTTTCCCCAAAACGTCGGGCAAAAATTAGCCTTGGCCTGAGCCCAGGGATCACAGCACCCTTGTGCCCTTGCCTTCAAACATGCCTCCGCTGCGCCCTGCCTGCTGCACTCCTTCGGCAAGCGACTGCTCCTCCTGATGGCAGCCGGCCCAGGGACATGGGGGCCCGCGAGTGTTGGGATCCAGGCCGCGGACCTTCCACCTGCGACGCCGTGCACAGCGACGAGGAATCCAGCGTCCCCGAGCTCACCGGGGTGGAGGAGATACTTCTGGGTACGGGGCAGGTGAAGTGAGGCAAGGCAGCATCCCGAGCCTCTGCATAAGTAACAGTAGGAGTAACGATCGCAGGGAGAGGGGGACGGTCACACGGGGCCACGGCAGCCCCTGGCGAGCGCCTGCCGCAGCCGTCTCACCGCGTGCTCTCCCGATGACATCACTGCCTCCGGTTACATAAGGCTCCGGGAGGATCCTCTATCCGCGTGCGCTTGCTGCAGAGCTCAGTGCCGTGCTGCACCGTACGCAGGCAAGTGCTGCCGGGGAAACAGACGGCTGATGTCTGTTTGCTCCCCCTCCCAAGCTGCACCGCAGGGGAAAGTCTGGGCCTATCCGAGACACGCAGGCGGCGCTCCGAGAGCCGTCCCTGGCCTCCCCGAGTCAGACCTCTCTGCCCCAGCCCCAGCCCCAGCTCTTCCCCACATGATGGGCTCCAGGTCTACAGGGGCCACCACCCTGCCTTCGGAGGGACAGCTGGTGACGGCGAGGAGGAGGCGTCCTTCGTTTGCAGGATCCACCTCGCATGGACCAGCTAGCCCCATGCTAAGGCAGGTCCCAAGGGGGCAGGCACTGGTTGTGCTGCTTGGGACAAGGTCATCTGCTCAGCCCTCCTACGGCCTGGACGCTGAAGGTGTTAAGGGGACCAGGACAGCCACACGTCCCCAGACTCCTAGCCAGCTGTCTGGAAAATCGCCCCAAAGGCTGTGGTAGCCTGTGGTAGCCGGCGCTGCAGAAATCCCAGGACGCACTTCCACACCTGGCCGCTCCCCCCAGGTTTGCTGAGCTGGTGCAGAGGGGACTGGCCCAGGCAGACGCTGCTCTGCGGTGGGCCTGTGGAGCCAGGCCACACCAACCCCGGCTCAAATCAGTGGAAGGCCTCTCCCCTAGAACTGGATCGGCCCCTTATTCGAGATGCCCCCTTGGGCCCTGCAGCATCTCCAAATGCACGAATTGTTCAAACGCCCGCGATGAACAGGGACGAGAGGAACCAATCTCGCTACGCAGAGCGCTCGACCCCGTGCTTAGCTGTCCGCGGTCTCGCCGGAGCCCAGCCCCACGCATGCTGAGCGCCGCGGAGGAGCCGAGGGAACGAGCCACAGCTGAAACCCCAGGGATTCCCGGGTCTCCTTCAGCCGAGGTGCGACGGGCGCAAGGGCTTCACCTCTGCACTGCTGAGCTGACGTTTCTCCGAAGAATCAGAAACAAGGGTGTCAATCCCCCGATATTCCCGTCCTACCCCTGCCCCAACTCGGCAACACGCAGCCGCCAAATCAGGGGCTGCATCCTTAAAAATACCGCCGCTCCCACAGCCCTTGCCTGGGGGTCAGAACAAACTGAACCCTGAAATCAGAAACCGGCAACTTTGTTTGGATGTCCGAGTTAATAGCTGGCTTAAAAAATTCAGGAGGGATCATTGTTAAAAGAAAACAATTCCTGGAGAAATGCTAGCGACCCTGCATCAATAATTCATGGCGAGAGAAGGATTTCGGGGCTAAGTAACGAGAAGCATATGCATAAGCTGTGGGGGAGAGGGGGGAAAGCAGGGCTTCCTTCTCCAAACAATTCACAGGTCAGCGGCTCGCTTCTCTTTTACAGCCGTCATATGACTCGATGTTTTTCTCCGCTCTCGTCTCTACGCTCGCCTCCCTCCCAAGTAGCCCGCCCCGCATTGGCCGGCGCTGCATCGGCGCTCCTCTCCATTGGATGCTTCGCCCTTTGGCGAAGGGAGGAAGAAATCCAAGATTTTGCCAAGGAGCTAAATCAGGAACCGAAAGCCGGGGAAGTGCTGGGGACGGAGTCCGGATTTTCTTTGCTGCAGAGCATTATGTAATCGCTCCGAGCCCTTGAGCCGTGGCCTGGCAAGGATGCCGTGGCACGCGGCCAGCTTTCAATAACTCCTCGCACACACAATTGCACACGACAGCAGGTGGCATGTCACCCCCCCCCCCCCCCC
>NW_017728951.1:20683379-20736520 GCF_001723895.1 Crocodylus porosus
ATCTGGGCTTGCAACAGGGACATACCGGGGCAAAAGCACATCTAACAAGAGCATCTCTGCCGTACGCTTCTAGGTCATTACAACCAAAAGGAAAGAATAATTCAGATGGATTTTGTTTTCATCAGTCCCTCTGGCTGTTTAGGGCGTTTTACACTGAAGACTGACTGGCTTCCTCTACTGCACTTTTGTTTCCAGTCACTTTGGTCTGGATGCTCGAGTCACACCGGGGGGGGGGGGGAATCTTTTGAACTAAAAGTTTCCTCAAACCACATTACTTCTCTAAAAACAGCAACAAGCCCTAAAGTCTGAGCTTAAACAGATGATAAGGTTGAGGTTGGTCCTGCTTCGAGCAGGGGGTTGGACTAGATGCGACCTCCTAAGGTCCCTCCCAACCCTCACTGCCTACCAAACGGATGAAATTTCTACTTCCAGTCAAAACGAGCTGAAATATTCAGCCTGGTTTTAACTAGACCTGTTTGCGTGCACACAGGAACAGAGCCGGCCATCTATGACGACAGCTCCAGCAGACCAGGGACAGGTGAAAAGCGCTAAAGAAGAGGTTTGTGACTGAAGGGGAAAAAACAAAACCCATCCGACCTTGCAACTCGCTGAAGTTATGCAAATCAGCACAGCTTTCCCTGCAACATGAACCACAACACAGAGATCTGGGCCTGTACCGCCCAGCACAATATGGCCCCGAGCGGGATTAGGCCCCGGAGGTGGTACTGAAACGCAGGCAGTGACAACAATGCATCCGTGCACTTTGGAAACAACATCCAGGCTATCTATTGTTAGCCTTATAAAGGATTATTCTATAGACCACTGCCACCCACATGATAAAAGCTATCAATACAATGGGCCAGTCTGATGGTTGTTTCTTTTCCTCAACAAAACAGCTGAGACAGATTTTGAAAACTGCCCAATACAGAGAAAATCTATAAATAATAAAAAAGACTGGTTTCCCCCAGGAAAAAGGGAAGGCACAGAGAGAGCACCCAATGCAACCCTCACCCCAAAAGAAAAAAGACTCAAGCCTGGGGGGCCGATTCAGCTGCAGGAGCGTACCCGAGTCGCCCACAGATCCAACAAGCCCCCGGGCAGGGTCAGCGCTGGATGAAAGCATGTCAAATCGAGCAGCTTCTCCAAGCACTTGGGTTTTGTACCAATGTGCCTAAGTTTGTTAACAGGTGTTGGGGGCGCTTTGTGGGTCATGATGTGGGGCTCAGGGACATGCTCTGTCCTCGTCTGGGCTGGATGTCCGAGGCTGCCTCAAGCCTGGCACGATCTGCAGGTCACACAAGTCGAGAATAACAGACCACTACGGATTCTGTTAATCGTAGACAGACCAAAAATCAGATACACCAGTTATCCATGCAGACAGACGCGTGCAGAACCCTGCTCCGGTGGCAGGCTTCATGGCCAACCAGTGCACAGGTTAGGGTAGTGGACATGGGCCACCTTCCTAAAGCATGGTCCAGCCAATGCTCTTCGTTTCCAACCGCACTTCTGTCTGGGACAAAGCTGCTCTGGTCAGATGGACCATAGCTGTCCAGCGTGCAGGAGAACCAGCCCGTATTCACAGCTCTGCCACTGACCTGCCGAGTAACCTTGAGCCAGTCACCTTGCTTCCCTGCACTTTTCCTTCCACCCTGGCACCTGTTCTGTCTCTTACACAGAAACCACTTTGAGGGAGGGTCTGTCTCTTCCCTGCAGGGGCTTCGTAGAGCCAGCCAGCTCCTATTATAACTCCACCGTATGGTCAACCCCAAGCTTTCAAAAAATTCAATGGTAAGCTAAAAATATCATGACTGGCTTAAAAATCATGAGACTGTCCCAAAATAATCCAGTTGGGATGGTTTTGATTTGCCCTTTGAATGCTAAGCTTTTAGATCACACACAATTCCTATTTTCAGGCTTTTTTTCTAGTCAAGAGGAAAACTCATTTCATATTTTAAAATAAAAAACAGAGCTTGTCACCTTATGATCCTGACAGCAAGGGTTTAGTGACGCACAGGGGGGGGAAAAAAAAAAAATCATGGGACTCATAATAAAATAATACGACTATAAGGCGGCACACCAGCGATGCGATGCAAGGAGTGTTACTGAGTCCCAGATCCCACGTCATGTTGAAAAACATAACAAGGTAATTGAGTCTTTTCTCACCTGTTGGACTTCTCTTCAACAGGTGAGAGGCAACGCACATTGTTAAACTTTGGCTCAGCTGTTACAAAATCCTAATGAAAAAGGGGCCTAGCAAAGAGTCGGTGAAGCGCTCGGTGCCCGTGGGCGCCTGGGACTCGGAATAATCAAGCCTGTGACGTCTTTAAACCCATTTGTGTTTACATTCAGTTCTTGTACCAAATCCTCAGTGCTGGTTTATTAATTTGCTCCAAAACAGGGATACATTTTCCTCCTCTCTTTGCAAATGATGGGATTTGAGAGGCTGGCAAGAGACAGGACGTTGCAGTGGATGCACCGAAGCGGCGTCCATGAGCCATTCAAACTTATTCTTTTCCCCAAAAGTCATACATGGCGGGGATGGGGACAATTACTACTTATCTTGGCCACAAGATTTTAATTCGTGATTAAAATTATACGAACTGCACTTTAATCTACTGGAGAGCAATACACGGCTTTATAAGCAAAACTCCTTGTAGGTTCAGCTGCTTGTTGCACTAGGCAGAAATCAGACCGTGACCACAGACTAAATGCTCAAAATGACACCCTCATTCTGACTTAGAAACAAGGCCTGCTCCTTGCTGCTGGGGTTACCTCTCAGTAGCACCTGCGCGCAATACTTCAGCACTACAGTGAAATGTAGCTGGAGGGCTGGGGCCATGATACAGACCCAGTCATGTATTTAGCTGCTTGCCTGGAACATAGTAGAGAGGTCTTTATTCTTAAAAACCAAAGCCATGTGGCAAACACCAGCCTTAAAAAACCCCACAACATGGAGCCTAGCCATGCTCATTATAAAAGCCAGATTAGCTTAACAGAACTCTGCCTTTAAGTTAAAAATAGAGACCTGCTCTTTAAATAGCTGAGACTGCGGCTTGTGCCCTCACTCTTGCTTAATCCCATTATACTCACACTCCTGGATGCAAGGTGCGGCGTTTGCCGCAAAACAGGGCGAACTCTCGCCCGCTGCAGGAATTTGCCTCCGTGGCACCAGCTGACCCCACAGAGCATCTGCGGGACAGGTTGCAAGCCTGCCAGGGATGATCTCAGCTAGCCCAAGGTGTGCGTGGGAGCACATGTGCCCGTCACGTAGGGGCACTCAGCTTTGTGGCTTGACTTAGGTCACGGGTGACAGCAGTAAGATGTTTAGAAGCAGCTAGAGGATGCCCTGTACCCAACTGGAGATCCCCGAAAGGGCCTCACTTTCAAGCTGTGGAAAGACAGTCGTCCTCTCTTTAAAAAAAAAAAAAAAAAAAATTAAAAAATTTTTTAAAAACAGCGAGGCTCCTGTAAAGTGCCTCCAATTTGAGCTCCCCAAAGCCACCAGGAAGAGTTTCCTAAAGTGTTGGCTAAGGATCTGTGGGGTGCGGCTTGTGGAT
This sequence comes from Crocodylus porosus, assembly GCF_001723895.1. Taxonomy (NCBI): domain Eukaryota; kingdom Metazoa; phylum Chordata; order Crocodylia; family Crocodylidae; genus Crocodylus; species Crocodylus porosus. The sequence continues at coordinate 20,686,937 of NW_017728951.1, forward strand.
CAACACTGGGAAGAGACCAGATTGGAGGAGTCAAGGCCCGGAAGAGCTGGTGGTTGCACACTACAACGGAGACGTCAGGGATCTGTACGGATCCATGAGCACCACCTCCCTGCCGTGCAGGCGCATCAAGGCAGTGCTCCCAGAGCATACTTTACCAGACTTAAGAGACCCCCAAAGCTATACGGTCTTCTACAAAACTCCCGAGTGGACAGAACTGTTCACACGGTCGTATGAGGAACAGCTACTTTTCTTCAGGAAGGTGCCTAACTGGGTAATATAAAGTACAGGCACAATATTTCTAAATCAAAAGTTTAAATAAAAACTTAGAACGTGAGGGACCTGGTTTTAGTGCCTACAAACGCAAAAGGTGCGTGTGCACACACGCCAGAGAAAAATAGGTCAACTCATGACTCCTGGTGAAGCAGGAAAGGAAGGTGCCAGCCAATTACTTGGGACAATCCATTTACTATTTTCAAGATTACAAGCAAGGATTATGTAGAGTATGAAAATGATAACCTGATTTTGTACTAGAAGCACATCTTTGTCTTGTATTCACACATGCATGAAAAAACAGGGCTGTGCAAATATTTAAATGACAAAGCTAATCCATGATTACTAAAGCGAAGATGTTTTTAATGTTGATTAATGCAAGAGTGAGGGATTCACCCCACGTGCCTCTTAGAAACCATATTCAATTGCCTTCTGCTAATGGAAGAAAAATCACAATTCTTTAATCAAAATAACTCCCAAAATGTGGGAGTTGGGAACATTTGCTTACACCAGACGTTTTATACCAGGAGGAAAACATGCATTCTTCATTTAATACCACTTCACACTGTCAGAAATATTTAGGCCGTCATCAAATATCTACTGTACCTCTCAGATACAGCCGGCATACATCTGGAACAGTAGAAGCAGTGCATGTAATTTTACCTTGTATCCACAAGCCATTTCAGAAGGGGGGGGAAAAAAAAGTTACACCTAAGAAAAATGCACAATACAGAAATATCTAGCTAAAAAAAAAAAAAGAACAAGACACAGCATTCTCCTTCGGCAGATGAGAATTACAGAGAAACCCCAAATGCATTTTTTTCTAGTGACCATGGACCTTTTACACATGACTTACCATGTGATGATGATTTAATAAATGTATTTCCAGTATCTGACCATTCCTGCCAGTAGCTGCCACGTTCAGTACTAATGTCATTTACTGTCCAGGTGACACGTTAGGGGAGGAGGAAAACAGCTGTGCTCATGACCCCCTGCAGAAATTTGGATGGGGAAGATGCAGGAGCAGGCGCAGAAAGGCACCGATCTGGTACTCTGGACGTGGGGCAAGAGCAGTTTTACAGGCTGTTGGCAACTTCTTGGGGATACAAATCCCATCGATTCAAACCAAAGCAGCGGAGCGCCCATTCCTTTGATACTTGCCTTGCTCCGAGAAAGGCCAGGTGGACAAAAGGCCTGCAGCAAGACACAATACTGTCCACTTGGAAATCATTTTTTGTGGCAAAAGGGTGAACGTGGAAATGAAAATCTGGCAAATTCCAAGGTCCTGCCCATATGACGCAGAGAATTGCTTTATTAAGTGGTTGCTACTACTGACCCAAACCTTGCTCCCCTGTACAAGGGTCACTACCGCCTCTTGCCGCGAGTGGAGGGCATGGTTTTAACTGCTGAAGACGGAAGACAGCTGCAGCCTGGTCAGCTATCAGTGTGGGAGGATTAGCTGCCACATGCTGCCTCACTCAGCATCCAGCCAGCAATGCAAGGGTCAGGATGCCACCTGGGAACAGATGGGGGGAAAACTGCAGTTTGTTTTGGAAAAAAAGGAGCTGGAACATCCAGTCCTTGTGTTCATTTCCATTTGTTTAGTATCAAATGCTAGGGAAGAACTGAAAAGACATAGCCACACATGCTACAATTACAAAACAGTCTTCAGAGAGGTTGCCTAATCTCTCTTTCTGTCCTACAGACACCAACAAACTCCCTTCCTCCCCCCAAACACACGCCAAAGCCCAAGGTACTCGTCTTCCTTGCTCAGACAAAGCTGCCAGTACTTTGTTAATTCATAACAGTTCAGTGCCCCTGTGGGACACAGCACTCGTTTGAGCCTTAACCACACCTGTAATTATTTAAATACATACTAACTGAAAAATTCTCACTGAAAATCATTAGCTAAGAAATGGTTTTTAATTCAGCTTAACACTGGGAATATCATCCTGAACATACCTATAAGCAGCCTGGATTGTACAGGTTCACAAATGCTCCTAGTAAGAAGTTTGCAAAATTTTACCATGTTTTAAGGATGCATGAATTCTCCTTCCAAAGGACATTCAACCGGCTCCAAGGACAGGGAGGGAGACTAGCAGGCAGGATGGAGGACTGGGACAAAGGAGAATTCATTCCCCAACTCTGCCCCAGACGGCTTGTCCTTGCAGGTCATTCAACTGCACGTGCCCAGTTCCCCCACCTGTAACACTACAACTCGAACATACAGTGCCGTGGCACTAAACCCACGGATGTTTTTCAAGTGTTCATATGATCTGGGGCTGGTGCTCGCATGCGAAGTTCCTAGATAAAGAGGGGGCACGGCTCGAAATGTGAATTCATTCAGTATTCACCTCTGGTCAATAACCAGAGCATGGGATCAGCACGAGTCTTAAAAATACCCGAGTTCACAAACCGCACCCAGAGGCGAAGGTATCAGCATGGAAAGACCTTTGTGCAACCCCTACTCAAAGGAACTCGCGCTAAAGTTCATGGAGGAGCACAAGACCGCACCAGTTTTGCTGACCCAGCAACCAGCACTGTTTACAGAGCTTAGCTTCTTTCCGCAATTGGCCCTGCCTCAGAACTGCAAACTCCCAATCTCCAAAAATGAGTCACCCGCCCCCTGAAACATCAGATCAGCTTAAAAGATTTTTTTTTTTTTAAATTAGAAGTGCTTCGCTCTTATGTTTCCCCCCTTCTGATCTCTGAATTCTGACACGATTGGCAAGCCAACTTTTTCAGGCTACCTCTGAAACCAAGAGTGGGAAACTTAACACCATTTCATTATTGTTATTTTGAGTAAAAGTTTTGATTCTCACTTAAATGCACACACTTGGGGGTAGGAGCGCAAAACAAAAACATACCACCACCTGATGTGTAATCAAACCTCGAGGCTGGCAACACCACATTTTTTCCATTTTAAATTCCTGAATTGTATCTCTTTTTAATGCACTTTTTCTTTTTTTTTTTTTTTTTTTTAAAGTGATAGTTTAAAAATTCCTCCTCATTTGGCTGCCTGAAGGGGTTTGGACCCCGAGTTGAAGGATTTATGCTTCTGCTATGTTCTCAGAAAGCCTGCTGCTCTTTACAGCCCTGCTTGGTCTCTTCCCCCTCCCCAAGGCCCACTGCATTAAGCACTCTCACAGATCACTGGGAAGCTTGCCATCCAAAGAAACCCCAAGTTGTGTGCATGATCCCAGAGGGCCTTATCCAGGCTTTGTTAAATTATGCTGCAACCAGTAAGGGTTCCCGAACCTTTCCCCCTGCAATCTCTTCATCAAAATGCATTTCCATATGTGCTTGATCCAGCAAACATCATGTAAGCTACTTTGGCAAGCCAAGAACAGTTTAGCAGAGGTCACGCCGTGCGCACGTTTCCTAAGAGGGTCGTATTACCTCGAATATCCAACAGGGACAAGCTGTTCTCTTGATCTGGTTTCCTACTTCTCCTGGCATCGATGGAGCAGAGTTGTTTCTGGGGGAGCAGGAAGAACGGGCAGGGGGAGGGCCGGCGGAGAGGTTCGAACCGTCTGCGTGTACCCTCGAGAAATGTTTTCGGTAGCTGAAAGGACACACGTTCTCATTCCTACGCATCCGAACATGCTCCACATTCAGGTCCTTCCTCCTAACGCAACGATGACGCCCGGGAAGCCGCTGTGTCCCAGCAACTGCAGTGCCGAGACAGTCTCTTTCTGAACAGTGGCACACAGAGTCCAGTTTCATCTTTAGCCCCTCATTCTCTCCGTCTAGGGCCCAACAGAAAGAAGATGAGCATTTGCCACTCTGCAGCTACAAGTGGTCATAGTGGGCTCCTATATACACGCAGGGATCCCACTGCAACACAATGGAAATCAAGCACGCCGGAGCAGACTCGATTAACCGAGTTTGCTGGAGCACGAAAACCGATGCGCTCCGGCAGGCTTCTGCGTCACGTGTAGCAGTGTTGCTGCGCAGCTCCGTGCTAACAAAATGGCGGTGGGGCGCTTTGAAATAAAACACGTTCGATGAGCTCTAGTTCAAAGCACCCCGCTGCCATTTTTCAGCATGGGGACACGGGGCAACGCTAACACACATGATGTGAGGGAGCTTTTGATTAGCATGGCCCGCTAATTAAAGCGCCCAGTGCTGTGTCCCACAGCATATGCAAAAATGCCCCATGATGGTTAGGAGTACTGAGGGGTGGCTAGATGGACCTTTGAGGCCTTGTTCTGAATCCAGGATTTTTTTTGTCTGCAAAAAGACAGTCTCCAACCAAAATCTGACTCTGGGGACCAGCCTTTTAGCAGGTGTGCCACAGATTAGCCTTGCACCCTCCCTGGGTAGCACTCTGATCCCTGTCCCCTGCCTTACCTGCAGCTCTGCTTTCTGTTCTCTGCCCAGCCTGCCGTTCTGTTTTCTGCTTCCTGATGCTGCGCTGCCTGTCCCCTCCCTGATCTGCCACAAGCCACACAGAAGTTGCCCATGCTACTTGTGGCACACATGCTGTGGGTTAGCCACCCCCAATCTAAATGAACATAGGCAAACTACAGACTGGTCATCAGGAGGGTAGTAAAACACTGGAACAGGCTACCCAGAAAGGTTGTGAACTCTCTTTTCATGCAAGTTAAGACCTGGCTAGACAAAACCTTGGCTGGGGTCATCTAGTTGGGGCTGGTCCTGCTTTGGGACCAGATGACTTGCTGAGGTCCCTTCCAACCCTACTTTTCTATGATGAAGCTCATGGGGAAAGGGCAGAACACGTAAGTGAAGTGAGCAATGGGAGGGTTTGAAAACATCACAACAGTCTCAGGTTTGTTCACTGACAAGAAGCGGTTTGGCTGGGAGCAAGTTAGCTCACCAGAAGCCTAAAGGAAGAGCGAGGAGACATAGGGGAGGGGTCCTGGCACAAGCACTTCTGCCCTCTGCCACCCTCGCTTGCCCTCGTCTGGTCCCCCTCAGAACCGACATGCCCCCCTGCTTACGCTGATGGCATCTCCTGTCAAACCTTCTCTCCCGCACTCCCTGTCCCCGATGACTCGAAGCTCTCTGGGACAGGAATCGTGCCCCCTGGGAAGGCCCAGTCAGAAGCAGAGCGCTATATAAGGAAAAAAAAAACAAAAAACACATCGGTGGGATTTTCAGGAATGCCCGAGTGACTTGGATGCTTTGAAAATCCTACCCAGAATACAACTGGAGGTCAGCACACGCAGGCAGGCAGCAGGGTACACTTGAGGCTCCACGTCAACTGTTTACTGCTGATCACGATAAAAGGAACAGACTTCTTATCACACAACGTGTGCTAACCTGGAGATACCACGCGCAGTGCTCATTTCTAGGAAGGCAGTCCTGGATTCTGAGCTTACAGACTGACAAAACTCATCAGAAGCATGCTTTTTCAAGGTACATCTGTCAACGCATCAGCGCTCCTACATCCTCCATTCAGTCCCTTTGTCAGGTGCGGGAGGTCACGGCACTGCATTACACAAGGTCAGCAATGAGGTACCGTAAAACATCACCTACACGTGCATGCTAGAGCTAGTGTCTCAGTTTTCCCTACTTACAAGAGTCTCTTCTCCAAGTGCTCAAGTCTCCATTTCCATTCCCATGCAGAGTAACAGCAACTTCATCATCTGCTGGCTACAAGGGCCTTTTTTTAAATAAATCATGCTGTTTTATGTATTTTCTTCCAAACATGAATAATTAACAGGAGAAATGCATTCTTCCTGCACAGAAGGGACATGATCTTCAGGCAGCCAACGCTTTATTGCTAAGGTCTCTATACACAGCTCAGAGGGCTGGGATTACCTGTTTCATGACAGGCTCTGACACAAGCTCCATCTGGGTGGTGATATTGCAGCCACAGTTTCTCCCTTTTCTTAAAAAAGGGGATGTTTCCAACCTGGCAGGGGCTGAGGGACGATTTGCTAAACTCTTTGAGGATCAAGAACACCTTGCGAGTTATGACATGTATTAGCAGACAAACTAAAATCCAAATCTCGGACCCACAGGATTTCACAAAGCTGAACACTTCCCTATCGGGTACTGATGATATGGCCCTGGCCAAGGCACAGCCTGTGTTATCAGAGTTTTTCTTGCTAGCACTGCTAGCCATCTCCCAGTACCAGAGAAATCCCTTCATTTAGTACACATTGCCCCTTAATTGTTTTATTGTCATCACATGCACTGCTTGAGACTACACCTGCATAGTGTGCCTGCCCACAGCTGTGCAAACTTGCTTTTGTGCAAGGAAGGCTCCGGGGCGGCAATATGGACAGACAAAGAACCGGGAAGGACAGGGACATTCATGGCTGAACAGCTACAACTCGACTAAAACAACATTACGGGCAAACTCCCTCCCTCCCTGCTCCATCCCAAGGACCCTGGTAGCACAGAGCAGCCAACAGTTTGGCTTAGATACACCAGTTCGTATGTCATGAGCCACCTGTGTTGGCCCTTTCTGTACTTGGACAGATCAGCTCCAGTATTCAGACCCAGACGCTTCCGTCTGGTCTTCCCTAACAGCATTCCTTTGGCAGTGGCACCCTCTCATTCACCTGGCGTCCATCACCTTTTCTCAAATCAAAAAAGCCAGCAACCCACAGCCAAGATGAACCAAAGAAGTCACAAAGGGCTGGGAGCCATTGGGTCAGCTGCAGCCCTGTGACACTGGCAGCGGAAGAGGAGAGGAGACTTGTGGAGATGCAGGGAACGAGGGGGAAAATTAATGTTTTAAAATGGGAGGGAAGAAGAGGGGGTGGAAAGAGATGTCTAACACTGAGAACAAGGAAGTGGCTGAGGTTGAGGTGACTTGAGCTCAGAATCGGGTCTCAGGAAGACTTCTGGCTTGTCCGCTTCATGCTAAGTACGTATAGACACGGTGGGTGCGTCTACACATGCATTTATGCCAACTTAAAATTTACTGCACGAGAAGTGGGAATAGGCCGGCATCTACACGTGCAAGCGTTAAACTGCATTAAACGTCGTGTGTGGACTGACTTGGGACTAAAGTTAGTTCTGAGCACGTCAACAAACATCGCTCCCTGCTACAGAGCAAGCAGCCTGGGAGGGCTACAGGAGGAGCGCATCTCAAGGGTGCTCGAACAGCTAGCTAGGAAGAAAAGATGTGCTCACCTGGGGCCAAATTCTTCCTCTGTGCAACTCCACTGGCTACAGTGAGGTTTTTCCATGAATTAATTTGGCCCCAGTCTTTGGACATTTTAGGCTGCACCCCCAAAAGTCACAGCCACAGAAGTTATCCTAAAATAAACGTCGTGGCACCAGGCTGAAATACAAACTCAGAAATGCAGGTTTGGGAAGACATTCAAGATGCCAAAGCTGGCTGCAGCGCATTCCAGGTTAGATATCATCTCGGTACAGACGACTGTGAAGTCCCAGTTTTCATGACGGAGCTACCGCAGTTACGAGACCCCTCGCGGCTCCCTCGGGGCAGTCCACAAGCAGCAAGGCACCATTTGATGCCGGTTCTAACAACTGCCCTGGAAACTGTAACTAGAGACCACTGAGTGCAAAAGACTGATAAGTAAATATGAGGTCCTAACTCTAAAAGTACAAGTTTCCTCCAAATGTTTGGGCTCACTTTAAAGTTGCTATCCAGCCAAAGACACCATTTTGGGATACGAAAGAATGAACACATTCTTTGCAACAGTTCCTTCCAGTGCCAACCAAGCGCCACACACGTACATCAAGTTTGGCCATTTTCTGTATTAAAAACTATGAGCAACAAGATACTAAAAGAGTTGGGGATGCCGGGGGGGGGGGGTCATCGTAAAATAAGAGCCCCTAAGCAACCCCTAACATTTCACATCAAACCAAACACTAAACCTAAAGACCAAGGGCATTTATACACATGCTCTGGGAGTGGGGGATGGGGACGGGAACACTTCAATTAGAGCAGCTCTTGCTCTAATTAAAGCACCTGTAGCATCTCATGCATCAGCATCCCCATGCTGAAAAATGACATCCCCATGCTGAAAAATGACAGCAGAGGCGCTTTAACTAAAGCTTGTCAAATGAGCAGCCTCTCTGCATGTGTATATGCACCCCAAAAGACCAAATCCTCAACCACTACAATGCATCACAGGGAGAAGGGGAGGGAGGGAAGGGAGAAGGAAAGACCAGGGTCACAACAGCTGGGGCCTCTGCATGGAAGGGAATTTGTTAGGTGAAATATGCTCAGAGGACCTTTGGATGCGAAAGTCACTTAGACACCTCTTAATACCGGCAGTTGTTTCAAAGACATTTCAGGATAAGCAGCAATGATTCTCTTCTGGGAAGTAAAATAGGACAAATTAAATCAATCAGAGCTCACCTGTTTAATTCCTAATGGTAGGGATGCACTATCCTTTCACATCCTTTCCTCTCCCCCTCTCTTGCCACCCTGGATAGCTTCTCCCCACCATTACTCTGGTTTCTAGTCAAACATTTGAACTATTTAAGAGAGACTCTTAACTGTCAAGCATCCTCACTCCTCTTACTTTGGCAACAGAAGTCATTCGATATTCCCACCCTGGTGCAAAACCATTCCAGAATCCCTGGCTTTAATATGAAGCTTAATACTTTTCCTCTCTCTCCCATAGTTTAATATTATCTGCAGAGCTGAGCTAGTTTCTGCTAAGCAGCGACACATTATTTGTTGGTCACAGAGACTCGGTAAGCCAGGTATGTTTCAGTCAAAAGTGACCCGGGTCAGCGTTCTCCCTGAAGGGTGAAAGAGGTTTTTGATTTGTTGCCTCGGCTAACCCTGATCTTCAATTGGGCTCGTTAGTCAACACTGGGTAGGACCCCAACTCTCAGACACCCTTTTAAGGAAGGCACCTCTGTACTGAACAGGTTATGACCAATGTTTGTATAAGAGGAGTAGAACAGCAGAAAAGAAAGGTCTTGGCACAGCCAAGGCGTTTCAAGACCAGTTTTACTGCATATTGTCCACCTTTGTCCCCTACACCTTTCACCTCACACGTGCTCCTTTCAGATGACCTCCTTGAGAAACGAGCCTATGCTGCTTAAGGTGTACCTTTCACTGGGTCCACCTTTTCACAGGAACTTGGCCTACAAACCAGTTTTCCCCACTCCTAGTGAATAATTTTAGCTTTGCTACTTAGCGACTAAGGAAATAAAGATTCTATAACTCCATATAGATGTTCTGGATGCACCTGTATCATTGCAGCATCTGACTGCTGATAATCAATAGATTTAAAAAAAAAAAAGGAGGTAAGATATTATAATGAAGAGACACTGATAACCAAGGGTCTTGCAATCAAGAGCCATGAAATAATGTAGAAGTCACTCTGGTACAATGTTATGGTCGCACACCTAAAGCTGGACTGCAATGGGTTTGTGAGAAGACTGCTTCTTGTGTCCAGCCCCGATAAAGCCATAAATCCAGAATTCTGGCATTTCAGGCAAATTAACCCATTGTACTAATCACATCATGATAAGCATATGCAGCCCCGATTACATACACCCCAAATAGTCAAATCCACCCCACTTTCTAAGATACCACTCCCTGCCCCTGCCGTGCCACCCTGCTAACATGATTTCCACCTCCGATCCCCTGCTTGAAGTTTTAACTTTATTTCTTCTCCATCTCATGTTTTACCTTCCAGCTCTCCTCCCTGAGATTCCCCACCATATCTACTTTCTCTCCATCTCCTCCCTTGCCCCCCAAGCACAGATCCCAACTGTCCCATGACTAAACAGCCATGGCTAGAGCAACACTACACAAGCGTGTAGGACAACGCTCCAGCCTTATCGCTTCAGTTGTGAGCAAGGTAGAGACTACGATCCAGATGCAGCTGACATCTTGAAGCACTCTCTGCACCTGGGCTCCTTATTAAAGTTGTCCAAACCTGTCACTAAGGAGATTCTGCCTACAAAGGGGGAAGGAACAGGGGAGCATCTCCCTCTTTCAGGCTCCAAGCCCTGTTCCAGCCAGGGTTGGGAGGCACATATATTGGAGCCCAGGAGGAGAAGAACTGAACTCAGCAATTGCCTGTTCTTGTCCTTGCAGCATATATAATGAAGACGTCAAGAAAGGTTCCTTCATCCTCAGAAAACTTTTCCAAGTTGGTGACATGACCCCAAATTCTGTCTTCCCAACTCATCAGTAGCAGGCTCCCGGGAAGACCAGGGGTCTCTCTGGAAAGGTTCAAGGGGTGCAGGGTATCTTGAATGTTTCACTGAAGGTTTCCTCCCACTTATCAGATGACAGAGAGAAAAAGGTGTTTGCAGAATCAAAGTCTAAGGATTCCTTCCCCGCTCAGCTGCTGGGATTCCCATATTCTTGCTATTTGCTGATGCACCATAATCCCACTAGCTCTTCAGCCAAGAGACACAAAAGAAAGGAGGCCTGAATTTGGGCCATGCAGAGAAACGAGCAAGGCTGTAAGAAAAGCTTTGTGGTCTCCTTCAGATACCAGAAAAAATCTGCTTCTTGCCTGGTTACCTCTGAGCACGGCCGACTGCTCATAATCCTGCTACCAATGACTGCTACCAATTCTCTTCCAAGTGCTCTACAGTGAACTGAAAGACGTGGAAGCATCTATGGTTTGTGCCTATGACAGTTGGGTTTTAGTGATGGGCAATCACAGGGTATGATAATATGAAGCTGATATAATTTTATTTGTCCCTAAAAACCAGATCAGCTACATCATAAAACCTAGCGAGCTTTACTTCATCTATTAATGGATGTAAAACTCAGCTAACAAATAGCAGCAACATTATTACCATATTGGTCTACCAAAATTGCCACTTTACTGAAAGGCAAGGAAGTCATCTCAGTGCCATGCTTGGGTTTTTTTCATGCCACAGTGACCACATCCTTCCAGCAACACTAGAAACTAAAATGTCAAGTAGAAGAACTGCTGCTGTCTTTATAACCTTGGACTTCCTTCTGAATAAATCTAGTTTACATTTAATTCTGAGAAGCGGCAAACCTGCTTTCAGAAAATGTTGTCCTAATAAAACTTCAAAGCTCAGCTTTGTAAATCAGCTTTACAAGTGGTTTCTTTTCTGTCAATGGGCCACCTTTTTTCAGGAGCCAGCATTTATGAGAGAAATTAAAGGAACGAAAAAGCATTTCTAAGCATATCACTACGGCGCTCTGATTTACGGGGTGTGCATGTTCGGACAGCATCCCCTTGCCTCTCACAAGCAGATCTCCTCATTCCCATTCTCTGTGCCTCTGCTACCCAGATTCTTGCAAATACATGAGCTGCTTTAACCTGTCCTTCACTATTCAACAGACTGCGGGGCACTATTCAACAGACTCCTGATCCTTTTACTTGACTTCTAATTCAGGAAAACATCTCTAAGAGAAAGCACTTCAATACATACTCAAGTCCCACAGAAGCAAAAATGCTTGTCAAGGCCACTTTTCAGTGCCCTCCTGAACAAGGGCTTCACGCATCTGGACTTCAGAATTTGGTTATTATGTATTAGTAGTTTCTTGTCTGCCAGCTAACACCACTTTGTTTTCTTAAAATGAATCCTGCGCTATAAAAACCAATATACACACTCCCACCAAATTAAAGCTGGTTTCCTAAAGGTTAAAAGCTAAACAGAATTTATAATCACAGTCCGATATACATGAAGTCTTCTAGCCACCAAAATATTACAGAAGCCTGGAGTCACTAGAGAGTAAGAAAACCACCACTGAAGGCTCTCTGCAGTTTTAAACTTTCCCACTGAATAACCGGTGGGAAAGCGGCATTGTTGCATTAGTCGCATCTTGCCGCAATGGAGAAGCAGTTATTGTTTTTTGGGTTTATTTTTAAGATACGGCTAAATATCAAAGTGCATTAAATATAGGAGGCATTACTTTACAGTTAGGGCTCTCAGGCTCTGGAATGGGCTCCCAAGGGAGGTGGTGCTCTCCCCCCTACCTTGGGGTCTTCAGAAGCAGGTTGGATAGATATCTCACTGGGGTATTATGAGCCCAGCACTCGTTCCTCCCCAGGGCGGGGGGAGTCGGACTTGATGATCTGTTCAGGTCCCTTCCAACCCTAGAAACTATGAAACTATAAATAAAAATTAGGATTTTCCACCATAAAGATTAAAAGGCAGCTAATAAATGCAAATCAACTTTAATCAAACAAGCAAAGCCCAAAATAAAAAGGTGTCAGGGCATTCTCTTAAATCAGCCGAACCACAGAGAACATCAGGGAAGGAAGGAGAAATCCCTGAGCATCACAGTATTTGGGCACCCAATCCACAATTTCCCTATCGGATTCACTACACTATTTATGGACCCATTGCCCTTTCAGGATAAAGAAAATGTATATTTTGAACACAACTTTTTTGTTCTTTCAACTAGCGACTGCTTTCAGGCAGCAAAGAAGAACAAGGGTAATCTAGATGCATTTCCTTGTACTCTGACTCAAGTTTTTGGAGAGCAGATCCAAGAAGGCGGCTTTCTTTTTTCCCCCCCACTCTGTATGCCTGCCTGTACTTGAAAGCAGCTCTGTTTAATTGCTGAATGGGTTAAAATGAAAATTTCACTGCATACTAGACAGTCTGCTGCAAGCAGACAGAAAAAAACACTGAGTCAGGGACCTAATAGTGGACAATTTTGAAAATTATAGGGTGTGTCAATAATGGAGATAACAGTGAAACTCAAAAGGAATAATCTCAAATAATAGGCAAAATGAGCAACTGCCAGCAACAAAACCATTAGTATCAGGGCTTTCATCTTTATCACAGCTAACGCTGGAGCTGGAGACAAACGTAAAGACACTACAGACAGAACATAATGAAAGTCGAAACGTGAAGCGATCCCCATCCCTCTACAACGCGGGAGGCTGCAAGCAGCATGGAGCTCACCACACAATTACCGGAAATAAATTATGAGAAACAACTACAGCCTCTGCCTTTTGTCCATATTTTTAGCTGCTTCCATGTGCACGCCATTAATAAAAACCACATCCAAATGGGAAATAAAAGGGCCCTCCGCCAATATGCACGTATTTTCACTCCTCGTGACAACTTACATGGCACGTTGCCTTTGCTTAGAGTAGAGGGTTCTCGAAGCGTGTTTGCTTGATCTTGGCCACAACTATCTTCCACCTATGGTTTCACTAGGTAACACTATTTACTCAAATCCAAGACAAGCACACACACACAATAAGGGAGGGAGCCTGGTCTTGGATTAGAGTACTGGGGCCCAAGCCAGAGCTCCTGGGGTAGCTCGAGCAACACACGGGGTGTTTAGCACAGGGAGCTTTTAACACAGTTTCTAACATGTTTTGGCCTGGGCTACGCTGACTGAGATGACCAAACTGAAACCCTATTTACAAGTTCCCGGGCAAGGCCAGTATCATAGCGGTGATAACTGGCAGGTCTTGTTCTAACCCAGACAGAAATTGTGCAGTGAAGCTGTGCAGAGTGGAGGAGATCAAGACTGCACCTAGCCGAGGGGGAATGAGGGGCAAGGAAGAGGGGAGTGAAAGCCCCTGAAAGCAACCTCTGTTTAAATGAAACAGTGGAGACGAATTCAACTGATAACAGCTTTTATCACTAAGAAAAAAAAAAAAAAAAAAAGGCTTCACAGAGATGAAACACTGGTAGCAATAGGAATGAGCTGTGAAGCACATAATAGTACTCCAACTGCTGTCCGAATGGCCATTCCAGCACGCGGATAAATACCACGACCCTCAGTTAAAAGACAGGGAAACTTAAGCAATGAAATGAAGCAGTTCACCCGAGGTCATGGAGAGTCCCTGTCAAAATCAGGACTCAAGGCGAGGCGTGCCCAAGCCCCGTGCGTAGCTGTCCTCTGCCTTATCCAGCCTGACAGATGTCCCAACTGCAACTGCTGAAGTCGGAGCCACACGAAGACGGGAGCTCCACTGGCCTAGGCCACGAGTATAATGGATGAGGGAAAGCCCAACTGACAGCAACAGTACATGTACCAGGAAAATGGTCTCAGGATAAACTTCCTTTACAGAAATAATCCCAGACAGTGCAAGAAGAGACGCATCGGAGAGCAAAAGATGAGGAATGAGGCGGTCTCAGTACTAGTCCACCTTGCTCATGCCAGGAAGGATCTTGGGCATCTCTCTGCACCCTTCAGCCTTAGTTTGCCCAGTGACTTCCAGGAAGTAACTACAGTAACTGAACCAGAGCAAAGCAAGCAATACAGTGAAGCAGCAGCCAGGACGACCATTGTCATCCACCTGCCATTTCCAGGTTAGAATAATAGTTAGGTTTGAATGACAAGAATAAAAACAACTCAGTTGGACCTCACCGATTCACAGCTGCGACTGGGAAGTGAATCAGCAGCAGGTTAGGCATGTCTGCAAAGCAGACAGTCAGACAGGGAGGAGAAAGCAATCTCTGCTCTGAAAACAGGCGGGAACAGGGTGTGGTAATAACCATCAAGCAAGAATTCGGGCAGGCTTACCGATGGGCAAAGCACTTGTCATTCAGGCTCACACTCAGGGGTTTCCTTTTTTGTTTTTACTTTGCAAAACATGCAGCAAAAAGCATCAGAGAGCACAATCAACCCTGGGTACCTGCCACCCTTACACAGTACGGAAAAGAACCTGGGCGTGGAGAAATGATGGAAACATCAAGACTCATGGGCGAGTGAAGCAGCCAGCCAAATCCACATCCTTCCTCTGAGCTGCCCAGAACCTGCATGCAACTATTTTGCAAATGTAGTTCCTCAAACCTTCCAGGAGAAGGGGCTGGACAGCAGGGAAGTCTCCCCATGCATCAAAAAGGTCAAACCTCAAGGAATAGCAATTTTGTCTCCCTGTCACCCCCAAGAGACCGCAGGAGTGTGAGGAAAGCAAGGGCAACATGCATCGTGCCACAGCCCCGAGAACCTGTGTGGGAGATGCTCTGGTAGTCTGATCAGGGACTCATGCTTGGGTTAGTTCCCCATGAACCCCTGGCCAAACCAGCTATGCCTCGCCCCTGCAATGCTGCCATCCCCTATTAACTGATGGGGAGGCCTGTGGCAATAAGACCCCAGTAGCATATTCAGGGCAAGTTTATCCGCGCCCTCGCCCCCAGACCCCAGCTCGCCCCTAAACACACAGTGGGGCTGTCAACGGGGCAGGAACAGTCAGCCTGGGAAGTTCACACTGCTCCAACAGACAAAGAAACCCCAACCCTGACCCAACCTTAACTATAGCATGCCATAATCTGATCTGCATGTGAACTAACTCCCATTGTCTCAATGGTATTTATCTTACTTTATAACTCCTGTTAAAAAAGGGTTGAGTCATAGAGCAGTGCTAGCCAAGTCGCAAAAGTGCAAGGCTTGCTAAAACTCTGCTCGAGGATAAACAGGCTCTGTCCTAAGCCAGGTTATGAGCAAGGCGCTCCACGGGCACTTTGCTAGCCAGACTTCAGATCCTCCGGACAATGGCGTTTTCCTCCACGCCACAGAGAATAGGACAGTCCTGCCAAAGGGACTAGAAAAGCAAAGTGCTGCTCTTCAGATCATGGTAACACGTATGAACCGGGCCCCGAGAAACCCGATACGTTAGCAACCCCATGTACGGAGAGCGACCCAATCAGACTTCAGCGTGTCAGGAGAAAAGGAAAAGCATATACTCTGCATGCAGATTAGTCCCAAAACTGGGTCACTTCTTCCTTTTGGGGGGTGGGGGAGAGGAAAAAGAAGGGGGACTTCTTTTTCAGACCCTTTTGGGCCTTCACCCAGAGTTTAAACCTACCTGGCGCGGCGTGGCAATTTTTACAGCTGTCCAAGCTGCTCAAACGATGCTGACACGGGCAGCATGAAAGCATATTGCATGGACAGGGCGGGTAGTTCTTAGAATTCAGTTCACGAGCTACTTACCGGTTCTTTTCTAGTTCATTGTGCGTAGACCTGGAAGAGAAACAAAAATGTGGATTAGCCTCCTTTGACCTCGCCACACGACAGTCCAATTGCTGCGAGCTGCAAACGCTCCCCGCAGTGCATCCCAGCACGCCGGCAGCTACCGGTGTGCACGGCCGCCACGCTGCCCCCTCTCTCACACGGCTATCTGGAAGCCTAGGGCTTTCGCTCAGATTTGCAAGAAATCTGCCCCCCAGATTGAAGGGGGGCGGGAAATGTTTGCAAGCCAAAAAGGAAGGAAATGGTGTGAAGAACAGATGAAGAGTCAGGAGCCCCAGAGAAGCTATTTACCTCTGCTGTGCTTCAGTCTGCACATCTATTGATATCACCTCTCACACTGGGGTATTCTGAGACTTAATTAACATGCATAAAATACTTGGGAGATTTTTAGCGGCGAGCTGCTCTGAAAGACAAGCCCATACAAGCCAGACAGTGGGTGGCTAGTTAGATTTGTCCCACGTGCTGTCAGGACTCAAAATATAACTCGGCATTTGGACCCACGAAGGCAGGATGTACTTATGTAGGGACATGAGGAAACAGCATTTTTTCTGCCCTCCTTGCAAGCGATACCCTCTCTCAAGATGCTTTGAAGCATCACGGGCGCTCGACGATGACTCGCCACCTCACCTCCAGCACTGCTGACAATCAAGAGATGCCAGCACCACCGCGCACTCGCTTATGGTCGGCCATCTGTGCCCTCGAAAAAGGGCGCTCACTTGTATCACTAGATAGGCCCTGAAAATGTGGACCCTTGTTTTAATACCTGTCTATGCAGCAACAACCTCCTGCTGAGAAATGAAACTGGTTAGAAACAAAAGAAAAGGCTTGCCTATTTTTCCCCTAATCTATGACGACTGCAGAAAAAGCTATGTTTTAAAAAAACCTTCCAGGGCTTACAATCTTCGGCATTAGTAACACAAGCGAGGTTGTTAAGGATAATTAAATAAAATATAGACGGATTGAAATTCGCAATGCAGCCTTTCACTATACGGTAACCTTAAAATAAGGGCAAAGGAGTCAAGCATTTAATAAAAAAGGATCTATTTTCTGTAATTTGGCATCGCATTTCTTCTGGAGCTCGGAGAAGATTATCCTCTACCCCCCGCCCATCTGGAGGATCCCGCAGGGATTTCTACAATTAGGGAACTGACTGGAGGACCCACTCCAAGGGAAACCCAGGAATAATTAAGCTTGTCTCAAAAACGGAAAACCGGGCGGGGGGTTAAAGCAGGCTGACCAGGTGTTAAAAGCTCAGTAAAGACCATGAACAAACCTACATCCACTTGGGAAACAGAACATAGTTTAACAGAACGAGGCCCCTGAGGACTGCAGATTAACGAGGCATCATTGGGACTTGCAGACAGATGAACACGGGCTTTAACGCCACATCAGTACTGTCCTTGTTTGGCATTGGCCCTTAAAGGCACAGCGCACCACACTTAAAAAGCTCCCAGAGTAGCCGTTTTCATTTGTCAGCATGCCAATCTCTGCAAAGCCCGAGAAAGGTCCCCTCCACGCGGCACCCTGGTTAAGGAAGCAGTTACTGCTGGCTCTTCTGCTTTTCTGTGCATCTTCTGATCATTGATGAATCCAGAAGCCCCAGGCTCCCGTTTCAAACAGTAGCCTCTAGTTAGCGCTCAGCAATTTAGAGATACTCAAGTCACCTGCACGTGCAGCACACATGAAAGTCTAAAGGGGAGCCTTCTGCGCTGCAAGGGGAATGGCACCTGCAAGTCAGGACAGCGTCTGCCATGGTCTGTCCCATCCTCATAGACCCTGGCCTGGACAGCGGCACTGCTCGGGGAAGACGAGGAGCTGCTAGTCTCAGTTCTGTGGATCCTGTGACCCTATTCATCTTTGCAACCAGCACAGGGGGCCTGAGCATGGAAGTACTTCATTAGGCACTGGAGCTGCACCCCAGCCCAGTGCTCTGGCCTCAAGCATGCAGGGGATTTTCACGCCCATTGAGTCCAGGTGTCTTTTACCTATGTAACGCCGAACTCCTTGGCCTGCGTATGTGAAATGACGTTCACCTTTGGCCGCACAAGTTACTGACCTTAAACCAGCAAAACCCATTTGGCCATGCAACCTAAAACGGAGCTAGGGTACATGTCCCCTCCCTCACACACCACACCCACCCCTTAAAAACCTGACCCCAAGTTCTTTGGATCATTTTATTAGTCTTATTTACTATACGTTCCTGCAGGAGACTTTGTACCCTTCCTGGCTATTACATTAACAGCTGTAAAGCCAAAGATATGCAATGGACTGAATTCCTATATTATAATCGAGCCAATTATAGAGGGCAGCACTGAAAGAACAAAGTTTGGCTCACTGCTGTGAACAAAATTAAAACAGCAGGTTCCCCCTACTCCTCTCACACAGGAGACTCTTTATTACCTATCTTCCTTCCGACAAACAACACAATTGCAAGGGGTCACAGACGTTTCACCAAGCCAAGATATTTATGCTGTGACTTTTAACCATATCAGCAGTGCTAACTTTCCCACTGCAGCTGCATGCAGACAAAAGAATCTCAGGCAACCACCAAACATATCCTGCTAGGTTGCTCCCTGGGCTACTAGCACTAGTTAAGATGAAGCAAACTGAAAACATTTTTTAAAATGTCAGGTGAGTCCAGATAATCCAAACGGATTTTTTTTCCCAATTATTCAGCCTGGACAATACACAGTGGAAACAGTAGTTTAATTTTTCACAACTTCTGACTATTGTTTTCTTCATCTTTAGGCTCTGTGTGTTACAAAGATTTCTTTGGATTTGAATGTCAAGACTGCCCGTTTCAAATGGAGAAAAAAAATAAATAATACATGTATTCATTAATTTTTTTAAATACAAGATTCTGCAAATAAAGCCCCCAAAACAAATACTGGGTCTAAACTGACAACTGAATGATATTTAGAACAAAAAAATCTTTATTTCTCTGATGATGATCTCTCAAATGTATTTTAACAAAATTACTCCGTCCTTGCAGTAGCCAAACGTGGGCAATGCCTTTGTCCTCCTGCTTTACCTGTGGCAAATTAGGGGATATTTGGGGACATTGTGCCTGGTACCTGTGCAAGAGGATTGTTTGTGCAGTTTTCTAAACAGGCTGGACATACACTTGGATAGGATGATTTAGATAGGGATGATCCTGCCTTGATCAGGGTTGGACTAAATAGCCTACCGAGGTCCCTTCCAGCCCTACTTTTCTGTGATTCTCTCTGATAGTCAGCTAGTAACCAGGACAAAGTCAGGCTATAGGATTATCAAACTAAAGGCAAATATTCAGAATTACAGAATACCCTTCTGATCAAACAACAAAATTATTATTGCATTATATAAAAAGAGACGTCGGCCACTTGATAACCTGAACATTTTGTATCTACAGGTACAAGCCACCATCGAGGTACTGTGCTACGACTACACAGGCAAGGTGCGCTTCTCTGGGTTGTGTAAGTGTGTCGCTTTGCATATTTGTCAGCACTGCATGTAGAGTCGGCCTTGCTATTGCTAACAAGCAGTCGCATCACGGTCAGGCACTGAACTAAGCGAGTCCACATGCATGCTGCCACCCAGGCTAAGCACAAGGACATCTGCCACCAGCAGCAGGGGCCAGCAGGTACAGACAAATTCCTATCCAGACAAGGCAGCCCCAGAATATTTGCTTTAATTTGTTTTATTTGGCTATCCCAAATCCCTTGTTCCCAAACTTCCTTCTAAACATCAGCAAGGGAACAGGAAAATGCAGTATAGTTTTAAAAAGTCAAAACATGCTATAGAAATATATATACGGCTATATATGATCATGGCAGAAAAGGGATTCAATACATCGGTCATTACGCAGAATCAATCTAATTGGCAATGCCGTTTTAAATCCGACACAAGTGTTTAAATAAGGGGAAGGAAGGACCCTACTTCAGACCGTCTGGCTGGGGCTCATGGAGAGAGAATTAGAAGTTTCCTACATAAGATGTTCAAGAAACAATTTGACAAAGAAAAAAAAAATAAAGTAAGAGAGCAGTCAGCCACTGGCTTGGTTACCAAGATGAAGCTAGAAAGGGAAGGGCTGGAATAACAGCTTCCCACTGCCTTTACTAACACAGAAGTCTAGCAAAGCTTGCAAAATAACAATAGGACATGATTTGCCAAATACTGGAAACAATGACTATCAACAACGATCATTTACCAGCTAATTCCTCCCCCTGTTTGCAAGTTAGCCGCTATGCTCCAATATGTAACTTTATTTTAAGCCTGTTCCAATAAACTTGGAACAAGTCGCAGAGCATTCTTCTTATGAGCTATCATTTTTGTCCTCAGTTTAGCTCAATTTAATTAAAATATGTTGAACCACAGCACTTGAAAGATGCATCAAAACAAGTCAATGGTCAGGTCCAATTTATTCTCTCT
This sequence comes from Crocodylus porosus, assembly GCF_001723895.1. Classification (NCBI taxonomy): domain Eukaryota; kingdom Metazoa; phylum Chordata; order Crocodylia; family Crocodylidae; genus Crocodylus; species Crocodylus porosus. Next base: position 20,707,467 of record NW_017728951.1, read on the forward strand.
AAACCAACAATTTCATGAATACCTCACTGCCTACCAACATACAGCAGGCGACATCTGGGAAAATACATGCTGTATTCTTTATAAAATCAACAGGATGTTTTAACCTCCACCCACAAAGGGGTGAAAATTATAGTAACACTTGTGATCCCAGGAGAGTCTTGACCAAAAATTTAACGCAACACTCAGGTGCTTCAGGGCAAAGACTCACCCTTCACATAGAGACGGAGTGGGTGAGTATATGCAGTGAAGAAAACAAGGTTATAGTAGGTCAAAACTGCACTGCAGGTAGACTATGGGGCTGCAATACTGGCTACAGACGGGAATGCCAATGGACGAGTTCAGGGCTTTGAATCACTGTACATACGGACCGTCAAGCTAGTGCAGTTGGAGGCCAGGGGACTCCCTCCCGAGTGCAAAGGTTTCTGTGCCACCATTTCACCCCATACAAAGCTCTGCTCTGAGCTCCAGCATCAGGACCTCGTTGCTCTCGATACCATACAAACACAGATGCAAGGCTGTTCTTGTCCCTCAAACCAAACACAAAAGCTATCCACCCGCCCCTCTCCCAGTGCTAAGGTCTCTAACGAACACTGTATACAAGTAGCCCAGACACTGTTCCCATTAATACCGTTACCCTGAAAGAGGAGAGCACGTTGGGAAGTTCAATGGTGCACGCAGACCGTTCCAACGTCTCCTCACCTTGGCCATGTCCTCTCAGTCTGGTCAGGTCGCCCCAACCCCTTTATGTCCCTCCACTGACTCCTCTTCTCTTTCACATCAAATATCAGCTGCTTGTTCTTGGCTTTACGGCCCTTTCTAATCTGGCCCCCACTGTCCTCTCCGATGCCAGTCCTCAACTCTAACCTTCCATCACCCGTCCACCACGTCCTCCAGCAAATGCCTCGATGCTTTCTTCCACCCCTTCAGTGTGGACCAGCCTCTCCTTGAACAAATTCACACGCCATTTCCAACTCCCTCCTCAAAACTGACCTCTGCTGGAAATTGCCAACTGAAAACGAGGAGGTAGAAAGGAAGTAGAGATGCTGAGCAGCTCTCTCTCTCTCTCTAAATAAGTTGACCCCAAACTTGTGCATGTAAGTGCTAATCACACGCTGAAGGAAGTCAGAGTCATGCCACCACACTCAAAGACATGGACAAACACCCAGTCTATGGGCCACGGGCCTGATGCAAAGCGCATCAACAGAAAGGTTTGGGATGAGGCCTGCCTCTGTTACTCCCGTCTGACATCCCGCTTTCTACCTGCATTTGCTTTCTGTACCTTATCCTGGGCTATAGTACCCTTGTAAGACGGTCCCTGCTATATCACATCTGCGCAGCACCTTGCACCTCCCTCATCTTGGCAGATGCCTCCAAGACCATCATAATACAAGCAGTAAAAGCACTACCTGCGCATGAAATCCCAAATCTTTCCACCAACCTGGGAAAGTTCAAAGCTGGAATTTCAAAGGCAGCACAGGGAGACGAGGACACAGCCACTGGCATCCGTGACTGTTCATTCATCTTTGGAAACGTCACTGGCTATCGACCCTCACCAGGGTACCCACGCACCGCAGAAGATCTATGCTTACAGCACCACTGGGAGAGAAGCCAGTGCTATTCCTGCGCAGACAGGGGAGAAACCAAGACACGAGGAGACTAAGTGACTTTTCCCAATGTCACCCAGGGAATCTGTGCTGAAGCAAGGCCTCTGCAGTCCCTAGCCAGCACCCTAGCCACCGAGTCACCCTGCCACTCGGAGGGTAAGGGGTGAAATAACAGCACCATCGGATGCTCGCACCCAAGAGGAGAGATCAAAGGGGTGGCAAGCTGCCCAACGTGCTGCGGACTTTGAATAGGAAAATGAAAACCCCAAGCACATGTCCTCTCCTGATAATAAACCAGCCAACACTGCACTCGGACACTTCCACGAGGCACCAGAGAAGAATTGAGAGATCAAAGCCAAGTAATATTATTCTCCGGATAAAACCCCGTTAGATAGGACACAGTGCACTACCCACAGGTGGTGAAGGGGGTGTCCGAGCACAGTGTGGCCCAGAGTCACGCAGTCAATTTGCCAGGGAGGCGGGGAAGGCTATGGACAGTGCTACTGTCCCATGTTATACACCATACATCTCCCATGGAGCCTGAGGAGGCTGGAAGGCAGAGCTGGGGGGCATCTGCATCCCTCCACACCACCACTTCCAAACATTTGATCTGGGAGCCAAATTAGGCACACAATAAGGATTTCCCCGTAGCAGCCCACAGCTGGTGTGCCCTCCGCCTGCGTGGTCAGATCCTCGGTGCCTCCTCCCGGGCCTGGACAGTGCTGGGACACAGGCACCTGTGATCCCCAATGCAGTGGGTAGAACTGCCCTGCATGGCCACAGGGAATGGTGCCCACCAAATGAGCAGCTATTCAATATCTGGTTTTCTCCCCGCTGGCCTGTGTGGCCTCATGCCAAACCCTGCTCTGAACGCAGCATTCGTTCTCTCTCAGACTTTTCTACAATGCTCACTGAGTGCAGAAACCAAATGCTTCCCATATCCAAACATGTATTGTCACAGCTCCCCATTTTATGTAAAGCAGGGGTTCCCACACTGTGGTATGCATACCCCTGTACACCAGACATCTCTGGGGGGCACGGAGGAGAAATTATGCAATGGCGGATTTAATTTTCATTCTAATTGGCACTTAAAGGCTAAAAATATAAACCGAATGCTGGTAGGGGTATGCGGGCAGCTGGTAAATCTGGAAGGGAGTATGCAATAAGAAAAAGTCTGGGAACCTCTAATGTAGAAGAAAGCAGAGAGAGATCTAGATTTCCCAAAAAATAGCAGGTATCCTGTTGGAAGCTGTGGAGACCTTTTCCAGAGTACTTTGCATCCTGCAGCGCTTTGTATGTTCAGAGTACAGCTCCCAGTGGCTGCATGTGCCCAGCTTCAGGAAAGCAGACCCACAAGCTGGCACCCAGAGACTGAGGGACACACCACGAGTGAGCACGTGTGAAAAGTTTAGGTGATCAGCCCAGCCTTCAAACAATCCCATTCTCCAGCATAGGAGTCAACTGCCTTAGCATGACACCCTCCACTCTTCTCCCTGCAAAACCCTGCCTCGGTCACTTGACACCTGCCAATTTCTGCAGCGCAAGAGGCAGGGGTCCTGTGGACAACCATCTCCTTCGTGTCACAGCCATGCCTCCAAGGAGGCCAAGCTACGGTTGCACAGACGTGGTCCGATCAGGAGTCCTGGGTCCCATGCCAGGCCCTGGAGGTGAGCATGCTCTGGTGGGCAGGCTCCTCTGGGTCATCCCTTCCAACCAGCCCCGATCCCGTCCTCTTCTCCATTCCTAACACCGCAGCTGCCTCCCATTTTCACTTAACCGGTCCCCATCCCTTTTGCAGGCAGCCTTCGTCTCCATGTCCCAGTCCCCATCTCTCCTTTCCCATACAAATATTAGCCCCTTTGCTCAGCCCATCTCTGGCCCCATCATTGTCATCACTCTCCTCCCCGAGCCCAATCCTGTCTCCACACGCTGCCTGGCCAGTCCCAGTTTCCTCCTCATCACATCTCTCTTTCCCATCATCTCGCTCCCAGAAGCTTGTCTCAACTTCTCCCTGCCTCGGGGGTGGAACTGCGGTGGGTTTCATATTTTTAAAGTGAATCTGCTGAACCTTACCAGCCTGCCTGCTCCACAGGTTGAGGAGCTTTGCAGATCTACAACAGCGGTGCTCAAAACTTGTGATCCAGAGGGCTGGATGGGAAGTGCCTGATCCCTCCGTGGACTGGATCCAACCAGTGGACCAAATCCAGTACCCAGGGCAGGCAAAGCAGGGCCCCGTCTGGCTACGCAGAGTGGGATGGGGTGCAGCCGGCCCCAGTCAAGCCCGGTGGAGTGGGGGGAGGTAAAGGGGCATGGCTTAGCCCACATAAGGAGGGGGTGTAGCCCAGCTCCCAGGAGGAAGGGGGCATGGCGCAGCCCCAACCTGCCTGGCTGGGAGGGAGGGGGTACGGCCAGGACCTTGGGGTGGGGGGGAAGGGAGGGAGAAGGGGGTATGGACCAGCCCTGAACCAGCTGCAGGAAGAGACATGGCCTGGCCCCAACCTGGCTGCAAAGGAGGAGGGAGCATGGCCCAGCCCTGATCTGACAGTGTGTGGGGCGAGGGTCCCACTACACGAGGCATGGGAATTTGGCAGCATGGAAGGGTGGCAGCATTAACTACCACTGCTCCCCACTACCAATTCCCTGACCCTCAGGGAGTCCTGCAGGGCTGGGATGCTCAGCCTGTGGCCTATAACGTAGGAAGCAGCTTCTTCATACCTGCACGAAAATCCCTGACAGGGGACGGGGACATCAAAGTCCAAGGAGAGCGAGTCCTCAGAGACCCCTTCTGAATGCCGGCTGGGAGGGATTCTACTCGATGTGGATGGACAGAACGGCTTCACACCACCCGCACGGTAGGTCCCCAAAACCCAAAGAGGTAGATGCTAAATGTCTTAGGATCTTATGATTCAGGACTGAGTCAAAGGCTCCTGGACAAACCAAGTGAATGCAAACAGACAAGCAAAACTGGAGATTTTGCAGAAATAAGGGACCTGCCACACTGAAAATCAAATAATTCCATTATAAATCATTATTCATGCAAACAAAATCATCGTTTTTCTGTTTTTCCCCTTGCATCTGAACACACTGGAAGTCAAATGAATGCCTGTCCCCCTCCCAGTGAGGGCCTTGGGATCAGGGCTTCAGATTGAGCACTGCGCTTGCAAAGCACAGCCCATCAAGGCTGTTCAGGAAGGAGGATATAATCAGTAGATAAAGCATGGCACTGGGCTAGAAGCCTACCTTCCATAGGCTTTCAATAAGACTTAGGAGCTTAAGTGCTTATGAAAATGGAGCATTTGTGCTTTGGGATTCCTCTCGCAGGGATGGTACAACCTGCAGAGCTCTCTAGCCTGCCTGACACCAACACAGCGGGCGACAGTCAGGAGTGGAATCCAGGTCTCAAGGCCCAGTCCTGTGCCCCGCATCCCGCACCTCACTTCCTCGCTTGTCAGGGGCGATCTAGGCACAGCTATGCCTATTTTTTACTATGTATTTTCCCATGCTTCTGGGCTTTGCTGGTTGTACCCCCTCTCCTTCCGGCTACCCGTGGCAAGGTGTTTTTAAGCCTTCGTGCGAGGAATTGGGTGTTGGCCTGGGGGACTTTGACTGCAGCGTGCCCATGCTCCTGCTGGGACCACAGCCAGAGGTTCCTGGCTAGTCTTGCCCCTCCAGTGAGGATCAGACTGATTGCCCTATCTGTGGTCAGGAATGAATTTTACCCCGTGGTCAGACTGTGGGGGTTTCTGCCTTCCTCTGTAGCACGGGGCATGGCCCAGGATTTCTTCTGCAATACTGACAACCTTTCATCAAAGCAGGATGCTGGCTGCCATGGTTCACCTGCTTTCCCTGTGGCAGGGTAGGGTGGTAGGTCTACGTGGTGTCAAGGTTGACTGTAGAGTTTAGATTCTGGATTGCAGAGGATGGTTTGCATAGGCACGATCCCCCATCAGGCAGGGGGTTGAAGTAGACAGCTTCTGCAGGTCCCTTCCAGCCCTAGTTCTCTGCAGCTCTCGCACGCTGCATTGTTTTTTCTGGAAGATGGTCATGGCCTCAGCAACATCCAGTGAAAGGCACAACTCTGAGGAAATGCAGCTCGCTGAGACCAGAGCGGACTGCTCCTGCCCCACGGAGCCTCCCCCAAAGGGCTGCGAGTTCCCTGCAGTCACATCAAGAAGATGAAGCGATTGGTTTCCAAGGGCCACTGGGCTTGAAAACCAGCAGTTGTGGCTGGGCTTTCTCTACTGCTCTAGCTTGCCAGCTGCCTTTCTTACTCCATCAGTGCGGCTGGTATGTAGCATTTGCTAACTCTAGATTGAAAAGCCTTAACAAAAGGAAGGAAACGATCATTTATCTTCACTTTACACTCGAGGGAACTGAGTCTCAGAGTTGCCTCCAGTCACAAGACAGGCCCAAACCTGGAACAGACCCCAAGTCCCCCGACTGCCACGCCTGTGCCCGGTTGGATCATAGGAAAGCAGGACTGGAAGGGACCTCATGAGGTCATCTAGTCCAGTTCCCTGCTCAAGGCAAGATCATCTCTTGACCAAACCATCCCATCCAAACATCTGTTCAACCTGCTCTTGAAAATTTCCAAGGATCGATAGTCCACTACTTCTCTCGGTAGCCTGTACCAATGTCTGATCACCTTCAGAGCCAAACAGTTTGTCCTCATCTCCAACCTAAATTTCCCCCGCTGCAGCTGCTGTTCGTAGTCTTATCACTTAAGGCTGTGGAGAAAAGTCTGTCTCCATCCTCTCTATATGACCATTTAAAGACTTACCAAATCCTCCCTCAGCCTCTTCTTTTCCAGAATAAGTAACCCTAGTTCTTTCAGCCTTTCCTCATAAGCCTTGCTTCCCAGACCCCTAATTATTTTTGATGTTTCGTGCTGGCTTCTTTCCAGTCTGTCCACTTCCTTCTTGAAGTATGGGGCCAAAACTGGACACAGTGCTCCAGGTGAGGCCTCACCAGTGCTGAATATTTGCAGGTGCCACTCCTGTGAAAATAACTCAGTATGCTGCTGGTTTTTTTTAAAATCAAACTTGAGCACACGGTTGGGTCATCTTTACCTTATGGTCCACTGTATCCCCCAGGTCCTTCTCTGCAGTACTGCAGCCTAGGCAGTCATTCCCCAGTTGGTACTTGTGCATGCAGTTATTCTGTCCCAAGTGCAGGGCTTTGCACTTGTCCTGGAGGAATCTCATCTGGTTGCTTGTAAACTGTTTTTCCAGTTGATCTGTGTCATTCTGGATCTTAGCCCTGCTCTCCAGAGTGTCTGCAACCCCACCCAACGTGGTGTCATCCATTAAATTTGCTAAGTATGCACTTGATCCCATCACTCATGCCATTAATGAAGATATTAAACAATGACTGTCTGTTCCAGCAGATGGGGGTCTATCTCAGACCTTGCGAGTCTGTGAAACAAAGTTCAATACCGTATTCTCAATCCTCCCCTGGACCGAGACGCCACCTCCTCCCTCAGCTACAGTAGCATAACAGAGGGAAGGATTTGGCCTAGAGCTCTTGTTCAGCACAGAGGAAAGAGCTGCTCAGTGCACATGCTGGTTCCTTAGGAACGAAGCAAGGTATAAACAACTGCCTTAAACCACTGAAATGAAAGTCTATGAAATCAAATTAGGATCAGAGAAGGGAAGTGGAGTAGACAGCACTGAAATGAGAGATGGGAAAATATCCAGAGGGGTGGAAAATGCAGGACTGTTCCCTTCAAAATGATCAAGGGGACAGCATCACATAAATACGAGCGCCAGGCAAAGGCCAGCCAAGTGCACAGCCCTGGAGACGTGCAGGCTTCGAACATGAGAACCCAAAAGAGTCAACAAAAAACAGATCAGATCTTTGTGGGATCCAACAGGGAGGGAACCGGGAGTCAGTTCTCTCCAGGGGAGACAAACAGAAGCCAGGCTTTGAATTCAGACTGCCTAAAAGACCTGGGAGACAATGCAGTCGTAGTAACTCCAAAAAGGAAGGCAATTAACTTGGCAGGGTGACATGCAAAGGGGGCTGGGATGCTCAGGCCACAGTGAGGAATACATCTTAAAGCTCAACCAAGACCCAGGATTAGAACAAGCACAACCGCTTCTCCTTCGCAGCCTCCTACAAGGAGAAGAGGCAGGGTGCCAGGTTAGCCAGTGCTACAGGTGGCAATGTCTCTGCAGAGGTAGAGGGGTAAAGGCAGCAGGACTGTGAGCAAACACAAGCTTGTGAGCGGTGGACGAAGCATTCCAGAGAGGAGCAGACACAGCAAAGGTAAAAGGAAGGTGAGACAAAAAGTTTGACGAAGGCGGCATACTAATTAAACCAGGGAACCCGCTGTACTGTACACCATGTTGCTTATTAGAGGAATCAAGGCAACACAGATGACGCGGCACTAACAGCAAAGGCTGACCAAATAGCCAGCCTGGTCGTTCTAAATCTCCCAAGTAGTTGGGCTTCCTCTATACGTACTTCAAAAAGCCAGGGATGCTTGCTGAGGTTTCCTTTTATTGCTCCAGTGCAGAGACAGCCTCACCAGGGTAAGAGTAGATCAGGCACTGGTGGTTGCACCACACACCTCTTACCCTGGAAAGAGCCAGACAAAACGGAGGGGGAGTACACCCAAGCCTACCTAGCAATGGTACAACTGCAAAAAAAGGAGACCTGCTCACGTCACTTTGACAACAGCTCCAAAAGGATTTCCTATAATTAATCAGTGCGCAGGAGGTTGTGGTGTGCTGATGGACCTCAAGCCATGGAGAAGAATAATTTACACGCAGAAGATACCGCAGTAATGATAATAAATAAGTTACATCCATGCAGCATATCACCCTGATTCTCATTTACATCAAGCCCTCCCCCATAACTCTAGCAGTGTAAAGGGGCCTTAAATTACATATACAACCGCTAAAGTATCCTGCTATAAATGAAAACTAGGCTCAGAGTAAACTCCATCCCTGCTGCGTTACTGCACAGCTCATCCATAGTACAGGGCTGTATGGGCCATGTTAACAATAAATAAAGCACTACCTGGAGAGCATTATTTCTAGCTCTGTGGGCTTCTCCCACATGAAGGGTTGTAAAATAAGCAAGGTGACAAGGGGTAACAGGAGCCACACACTGAAGACCTGCTAAAGCCAGGCCTTTTTTTTTTTTTTTTTAATTCTGTACCACGACTTACACTGTTGACTGACTTTAGCTGGGACCTTCCTAACGTTCTTGGTTTCTCCTCTTACCGTGGCAATTGCGGTATCCCAGCATGGTGCTCTCCAAACTGTTTGCAAGAGATGGCTTGAAAACCCATACACTGGGAATTTTTTCCACTGCCAGTCACGGATGCAAAATCACAAGTACAGATGAGGAAAGCCACAACTCATGTTGCTGGTTCCAGATGCTCCAGCATGGCACACGGTTTCCTTGTCTATTCTCGCACGCGTGGATGAGGTCTTGAGGAACAGATTTGGAAATTGGTCTTCTACTGACCAAACCCATCCCCAACTGTTGAAGCCGATGGAATTACAGCAAGGGAGAAGTTGGCCCACTGTGTACATAGCAGTTTCCCTGCTGTCCAGGGCTCTCTACTGCCTTAGGTCATACCTGTAACAGAGTAATATGGTACCAATGCTGGTGCAATCAAACCAGAAACTGCTTCCAGAGGACACCCATGCTCCTGTACTAACAAGCAAGTAATCCAGCTGAGCATGAATTCAGCTCTGGCACTGAGCGCTTACATGCTCGCCTCTTCTTGATGAAGGCAGAATTTGAGGCAAGGTGTTTAGGGACACAGGGAACGGAGGGAGGGGGAAATCAGCGGTTGCTTTCCACATCAGAATATTTAAAACTTCACTGACATTTCTTAAAGCAACGTGCCCATTTGCATTTGGCCATGTTCTTTCTTGTTCATAATGCCCTCACACCACCTGAAATAAGGAAAACCATCTCCCCTAACTGTTTGGCCTGCCTCCATCTGATAAACCATGATCTTCTTCCTCAGTCCTCCCAAAGGCTGCGTGTGAATGTGATAGCACAGATGCCCCCTACCCCCAGCTAAGCAGGACATAGTCCATCTGGACATCAAGGAGACACTGTGAAGGTCTCAAAACCAAAGAAACAGCAGTGGATTCCTCCTTTGACAGTGGATCATGGAACAGAAAGAAGCCATTTGAGTCACCACGCCCAGCCTCCAGCCGTCTTGGATCTGCTCGTTACATCATCAAAACTAAAGAGCATCAAACTGGGTCACAAGCAAAACAGCCCGACAGTATCTCGCACACGTCTGTGCAACATACTGGAGTCCCAAGGTGCTACAGTACAGCTGATAACAGCTGCAAAATATTACTTTGTAGCAAGGACTATTTGGTCTTGCAAGGCCGAATTATTTAAACACCCTCCCAGTGTTGGGCAAGTTGCGCCCTAGAGAGGGAAAAGACAAAGGGGGGTAGGGTTTGAGTCAAGGCCCCTTACTCCCGAGCAGAAGCTGGCTCTTCTCACTGTTTCTGGAGAACAATGACAGTGAGCATGAGCACATGCATCAAAATGAGATCTCAAAACAAGTAATCAATGTAGGTTTGGAAGCAGGATGGAGACTTCGGTATGAAGGCACTTCTTGCACTGATAGAAGGGACCTGAACAAAACAGGGGTGGGTGTTAGGTACAGAGAAGTGGGAGACAATGTTCCTTGGGTAAATCTGATATATTTATTAGACCAACTAAAAGGAAGTGGGGAAGCATTCCCAGCAGATAAGTCATTTTGCTCCACCACTGGCTCCCTGCATGACCTTGGCCAAGTCACTTAGCCCCCCTCTGCCTGAAGCCCACTGAAGTGCAGGAAGGCAGGAGACTGGGGAAGAACAAAGAGCAAGGGTAAAAATAAGGAAGATTGTTTTAAAGAGGAAGAGAAGCAGGAGTGGGGGGGAAAAAGGGGAAGGAGTAAGCATTGTGTAATAATGGGGAAAAAAAATAGCTGGATTTATGACCTGAGCACAAAGTGTAGTGGTCAAGGTGTCGATGTGGGACTTGAGACCCGGGATCAGATTCTCATGGCACCCCTGCTTACTTGTTCAATTCGCAGCGATAAAGACAGACATCATTTTCCAATGCTTCAGCAGCAGGTGGGGGAAGGACTCGCCCCGTGAGCAGCCATCAGCTGTCACCTCCATGGGCTCCTTCAGTGACAAGGCCACTACACCAGCGTGACATTAACCCTGAACAGAAGTGTTAACCTGACAAGGGTTGCGCTACACTTATAGGAACAGTTACACTACAACAACTTATACAGGTATCATTCTACACTGAAACAACTGTTACCTCCCTCCATAACCTCATAGCCTCATCTGTTGAGATAGTTGGTTCGTAGTGTTGGAGCTTCTCTTGGTCTTTAACGTATTTTCCCTTGCAGCATCCTGGGGAGGCTGAGAGGTGAAAATAACCTATTAAGTAGCATCTAGATATGAATTGCTTGGCCTACCCGAGGCTAAAATTGGCCCTCTACTCATCCTGGCTAGATGGTGAAGTCACCCCATATGGGGTCAAGTCTGGCTTCCTTCAGCCCCAGACAGCTCAAGGTTTGCTTGTGGCTACGCAAGTCACATCTTCTTATCTTCGATGCCACCGTTTGGGAACCTGTGACATGTAAAGCTATTCCCCGAGGCAGTGGCAGTTCCCTGGGCAGGTAGTCAGGACACCATGTACAAACTCATTTGAACACTGAACCCTCGTGTCCTGGGAGAACCAGCATCTCTTCTCCCTTCCCAAAGGAGCTTTAAAGGGCATGAGAGTTGGGCACCACAGCTGCAGAAAAGCAGCAGGAAACAACCTGAGAACGGACGTTAGAAGTGTGAGCAACAACACTGCCAACTGGGGTACAAAACGCAAGTGGGAAAGGACTGTTAAATGGAGAGAAGAAAAGGTTTGGTAGGGATGAGAGCCACAGAAGAAGAGACACAGACAGTCAGATTTTTAAGAGCTCCGATGCAGATGGATCTTTGAAATACCTAACCCCATTGCAAGGGCTTGAAAAACCTGCCTCTGTGCTCAGCAGCAGAGACAGGGCGAAGAGAACAGAACAAAGAGAAGGAGCCATAATTCAATCAATCCCAACTTTTGAGAGTGGTGGGAAGATGCTCCATGTACTCGGCCTTCAGGGTGTTGATCACCCACGGTACTACATGGGAGCCAAGAGCTCCCAGCACCCATCAGATGATGCATGGCACTTCCCAGGATCAGCCCCCAAATGTTTCTGAGATCACATGGGCTTTGCAGAATGCCTGGGAGTTTTACAAATGCAAATGATGAGCTAATATTATAATTGAATTTCTGATTCTATTACAAATCTTAACTTCGTTAAAACTGATTGTATTTTGGGGGCAAAACTTATCAGTTAGCATCCATGCTGATTACTGCATTTCCTGCTCATGTAGCATTTTAAATGGATTAAAGTCTTCCTATACCATTATTCAGAATTCATAAACAAAATCAGGACACTCCTCAGTTCAACAACTGTCAAATAAGGGGGACTATTCATTTCTACCGATAGCAAGAAGGTTCACAGAAACATCTCTCGGTCAGACAAAGGGCCGCAAATCCATTGATCAAAGCGTAACCCCACTCCGTATGTTTTATTCTCCTCTCACAAGTCAAGCACTGTCCCTCAAATGGCTGCTCCCTCGCACACAGCAAATAAACAACACAGGGCAACTCATTTTCATCTCAGAGGATTGGAAATCATCCTAGACTTGTTAAATCTATTTAAAAAAAACATCAAATGATGTTAGGGATTTAACTTATTCCTTTGATCTACTTAAACATTAAGGCATTTTGTACTCTGCTGCCTCCCTTGTTACCAGCCATGCTGGCCTGTGCTGGCCCTCATCCTGCACTTACACAGCTCCTCGAGCACTGAGCACACATGCAGTCTTGTTGGCTTCCACAGAACTGACCATGGACTGAATTGAGTGCCGTGGCTGCAGGACCGCGACCTGGACCCGCAACGCCAGCCACAGAAGGCCTTGAAAACTCTCATGCAAAACAGACACAGGCTCCAAACCCACCAGTGACTCTGGCTTCCAAGGGACTGCCCCACGGATGCAGCAAGCTGGTGTGCTGTGCCAACTGCAAGATCAGGCCAAAGCAGAGAAGACATCCTGAACCAAAATATCCTACTTAAAGCCACATCAAGTGAGTAAAGGAAAACACCAACAAACAAACAAACAAAAAAAACCAGATGTTGCTTTTTTCAGATGACTGCACTCCTATTTGGGGTATGAGCAGAAAAGAATAATCCCACATGCTTTGGTAAAGCTTGCATAGTTATGTAAGTACATGTACATACACATGCATATGGAGAGAGATCTCTCTCTACACACACACACACACACACACACAAGACAGCACTGTTCAGAGGGTAGTGGAGAAGTCTTTTTTTTTTTTCCCCCCTTTTTACACATGCACAAGGACAGGCTCTCTACTGCTCTGAAGTGCCTGGGTGACCGTGCAAGGAAGCAAATTGGGAAAAAACAGCTGCAATGTCCAAGTTGCAGATTTAGGAAAATGCTCAGATTGAAATACATAAAAATCTATTTCCATTTTCTCTCTTTAATGAAAAAAAGAGCCTCTAGGCTTTGTAAAAGTCTTAGCCACCTAGCCCAAGATGGATTTAAAATGAGGACACTCGGTTCATTTAAAACACACCAACTAAGGAAAACAAAGAAGGCAATTGTGTTTTGTTAGATCTGCTTGAGAGAAACATCAGTCCATCATGCTGAATATTGCCAAGTTCATCCCTGCACTCAGACACAGGCTGCTAACGTTTTTGTTACTGGTGAAGAGGCTACCATCTCAAGGTAAAACTGAATGTCTTAAGAAACACAAGCACAAACTTTGGTTTTCACTCCCTAAGCAAAACCACATTTTGAACATTGAAGCTCATTCAGATGCTCCGTCTAGACACACAGTTCCTAGGTGAAGAAGACTTTGATTTCTCTCAAAAAGAGACTAAAATGGGCCCCATTTTAAAAAGGCCTAATGCTACAAAAGTCACACAAAACAGACTGCAGCAATCACGAGTGACCTGGGACTTCACAGCTGTCACTACCCTGCACACTACGGATGCAGGAAACGCCAGTGATTTCTTACCACAGGCCCAGGCTCCTATGATCTGAGCTGAGTGACATTTGTTCTCTCTTTGCAGCATAAGGTCTGCGACACGCAGCCAGCCAGACCCAGTTTTGCCCAGTTTCACCCAGTAGCGATCACTAGGAATACACCACACAAGCCATTTCTTGACAATGTTTGCTGCTCTCTTAAATGGCACCAAAGCTGATGCCAACACCAAAACTAAACATAAGCCTTTGTCCTTCATACCAGGCACACAAAGAAGGCATTAAATAATCCCACAAAATATCCTCTCTATTTCTTTGTGGCCTTGGAGATCTTGAGATACTGTGCACATCCTGCCAACTAACTTGCTGGTCTAATAGCAGCACAGCACGAAGGAAGCATCTCAGGGCTCCATACTGGCAGGGCAGTCCGAGCACTCAGCTGTCGGGGAGTAGGACTGACTTGCGCCATTTTTCAGCAAATGCAGGAATTGGAACCGTGGATCCGCCGAGGGCTCTGCTTCCAGCCCTCTTTTGCCAATGGCCAAGCCACCATTACCAAAGCCTTTGAGAGGAAGAACAGGGGAAGAGGAGTAGGGAGCCTTCAGGGCATCCTACACAGGGCAAAACAGATTCCAGGTCTGCAGAATCACTTCCCAGCAGAGGCAGAAGCTACGTGAGATTCGGGTCTGGGATCAAGGGGTAATTGGAAGTGAGCAGAACTGCCCTGAAAAAAAAAAAATCATCAGGGAAAGCATTGCAGAGCTGCAGGATGCAGGGGAGCACCCCCACCCCCTCTCAGCCCACAGCAAACCACTAAGGATGCCGTTTGGCCCGGATAGGAAAACCTTCCCCATCGCAAGATGTCTCAACACTACCGAGAGCCATGTTTATCACGAAGCTTCAGGGAACTGGAGCGAATGAAAAATGAACGTGCAAAAACACCCCTACTTACCGCCCCATCCTGACAGCTTTGGGGAAGCAGTATCATTTGAACGTGAGATAATGCAAGCTGACTAAATAAATAGGAAGATTTCTGTGCAAAGAACAGCTGCCTAAACTGGAAGCACCCCCTTTGAATAAGAGGTATTTATGCTTCCATAGCTTCTTCGTGCCATAAGGAACCAGTAAGAATGGGCCAATTCCTCAGGGACCAGAGCCAGACAAGAATGCAGCAGAAAAGCCGAGTATGAGCAATAGTCAGAGGCAAAATGGTGGGGCCTCCACTGGCTATCTCCTGGATTGAAAGGGTTGGCTAGGCAGGCAACACGGTGTTCTTATAAAACGGTGAACTCCCAAACTGGTGATCTGAGACCACCAAGCCGTCACAAACCAGAGAGCTTCTTAAGACAGGGGGTGAGGGGCGAGGGGCTGAAATCCCACCTTTCTAAAAGCCAAGAATGAGTGAAAGAGACCGCGATTCCCAAACCTGAAAGCTCACGAAGCGCATACGAAAGCCAGTGAAGATCCTCCCTTTGATTTTACAAGATCCGTTTTGCAGACACCTGTTCCTTCCTCTGGCTGATGTTTAACATTTCGATCCCAAAGGACTTTACAAGCTGCATACAGGCACCCTCACTGAAATGCAGCAGATTTCTGGGATGGATGCTATTGAACAACATGAACCTCGCTGAAACGCAGCTACTTGAGGGATAGGTGCTATTTAACATTACGATCCCAAAGGCCTTGACAAGCTGCATGCATGCACCCTCGCCAAAACGAAGGAGCTTCTGGGATGGATGCTATTTAACATACATTACGAACCACGCTGAAATGCAGCTACTTGTGGGATGGGTGCTATTCAACATCACGATCCCAAAGGCCTTTAACAAGATGCATCTGCACCGAAATGCAGCAACTTGTGGGACGGACGATCGGCAACATCACGATCCCAAAAGCCTCCACAAGCTGCGACTCCTGGGCTGGCAACACGGCGACAAGCGCGGCAGGCGCAACCGGACCCCAGCGCTCAACTTGCCTCCATCACCTGCATTTCTACCGCGGAGACTCTGCTGCGGACGCTCCGCGGCGCGACCCGCCACCCCGGTTTCGCCCCTCAGCAGCCCGCGAGCCTCCCCACTCGCGCGCCCCACGCCCGGTACCTGCTGGCCGTGCCGGCGGTGCTGCCCCCGCTGCTGTGCTTCCTGGCCCGGCTCAGCCTGCGCGCCGGCTTGGCCTCGGGGCTGGGGAGCGCGGGGAAGGCGGAGGCGTAGCCGTGCTCACACTCTGCACACAAACACAAGGCGGACAGGTGAGTACGCGCGGCGGACAGGCGGCAGCCCGGCTCCTCCCCCGCCTCCCGGGCCCGGCGAGCCCCGCTGCAGGCTGCAAGCCCCGTGTGGGGGCTGGGGGCGACCCCCGCCGCGGGGCAGCCCCCGGGGGGCTCGGGGCACCCCCTCACCTCGCTCCCTGCGCTCCAGGTACTCGGCCGCCTGCAGCAGGCGCTGCACGTTGATGAGCTGCACCCGCTCCATGGCCCGGCCCCGCGCTCGCCCGCCCGACCGCCGTTTGTTTACCTCCGCCGCCGCCGCCACGGGGAGGGGGCGGGGCCTGCGCCGCGGGGGCGCCTGGGAAATGGAGTCCTCGCCCGCCGCCGCGCGAGGCACGCCGGGAAGGCGCCCCAGGGGCACGTGACACACGAGCCCCCCCCCCCCCGGGCTGTTTCTCATGCCACTGTTGCTTTGGTATTTGTGGTTATTTCGGCGGGCCTCAGTTTTCCCGTCTGTAAAACAGGCGCAAAACCCTGCCTCACGCGCCAACAGCGAGGGGATTCAAACCCAATCATCGTGTCCGGGATGCCTGGGCCTAGGGAAGGTCTCTGCATTTGGGGGTTTTCACGTCTCCCTCAGAGGGTGTGGGAATTGGGGGGGATTTCAGGTTGCGCCCGTGGCCTTGCCCCCTCCGCTGGTTTGATACGAAACCCGTGCCCGCCGTTTTTCGTTTGGAGAAGGAAGGCTGGGGGAGGAAAAAAAACCCCTCCTCCTAGAGAAAAACAGAGGACGTGCGGGCGTCCGGTTTTGTAGCAGTAGAGGGCGGGGACAACCGGACTGGCCTCTGGGATGGCCGCCCCACCGGATTCGGGGTCGGGCTTGCCTTGCTTCATAGCGGGGCCCGGCCCTTTATTCAGGACCTCTTGAGACTTGGTGGCCGCCTCTAAGTACATCGGGGTCGGGGGGACACCTGCGCGCCAGGGCACCCCACGGGAAGACAAGGCCCCACCGTCACAAAGTGCTGGAAGAGCGTTTTAGCCTGGACACAAGGACAAACTGCTTTACTGTCCGCGTCCCCAAGGCCCAGAACAGACCCCCCGGCTGTGGTGCAAGCGCCGACTCTGGACCCCTTCAAGAAACATCTGGATGCTGATCTTGCCGGGATCCTGTGACCCCCCCGCCCCGACCTCCCGCCCCTTGGGCAGGGGCTGGACCCGATCTTCTCACCAGATCCCTTCGGGCCCTAACGTCTACACATAGACGACCCGGCACACAAGCAGGACGGTGGCGGCTGTGGTTCCCCGGTTTCACCTGCGACAGTCTATGCTGTATTGGGGCTGATAGTTATGTAGTGTACAGGAAGGTTTGGAGAGGGTTTAATCTCATGTAGTGTTTCCTGTACAGGAAGGCTTGGAGCAGGTTTACACTTATGTAGGGTTTCCTGTATAGGAAGGTTTGGAGAGGGTTTAATCTTATTTAGCGCTGAGTGTATAGGAAGATTTGGAGGGGGATGATCCTTCCTGCTTCAGGCACCGGGTTGGACTGGATGACCGCTGGAGGGTTTTTCTGGCCTTACTTCTCTATGATTTTACGTGTTTAAAGGAGTTTGGGGGGTTTCTTTATGGATGAAGCGCAACACAAATGCTAAGCAGCAGGAGTAGTGAACAACCAGTTGAGATGGCCGGTGTCCCCTACACCCCGCTGGCCATTCCCCACCACTGTGAGATCCTTTAGGATCATAGGAAAGTAGGGCTGGAAAGGACCTCACAGGGTCATCTAGTCCAGGCCCCACAATCAAGGCAGGATCCGTCCTAATTCATCCCAGCCAGGAACTTGGAAGATCTGAAGGACAGCGACTCCTCGGCTTTTTTAGGCAGCCTGCTCCAATACCTGATCTCCTTCATCGTCAGAAAGCTCCTCCTAATCTCTACATGTACAGATTTATCTTGAATGCAACGATAACCATCTAATCTCTAAATTTCCCCTGCTGCAGCTTGAGGCCATTGCTCCTAGTCCAGGTCTTGAATTAGTTTAGTCCTATCTTTTTTTTTAGGACAAACTGTCCTGGGCAGTGTGAGGGACTTAGCATCCTGCTGACATCTTTATAGGTTGCTGATGCAGAGCTTTGAACCTTCTGCATGCATAAAACTGGCTTTTAAAATATCTGACCCAGGCATGGGATGAGGCACAGAGACGATCTGTTCCGAATAGCCAAACCTGAGTATTCAAATGTCTTAAGTCTGAAAGATTGTCTTAAAAATTTGTAGGCTTTTTTTTTTTTTAAATCAGAGTTACTTTCATACTTTCTGAGCCATTTTGGGTCACATTTTCAAGCATCTTTCCGCAATGTGGGGGCTAAAAAAGCACTTTTTAAAGGAAAGCTGAGAGTCTCATTTAATGACTTGTCTGTAGCAGCAAGGGCTTTAAATGAAACACCAGCCATCATGAGACTCATAATAAAACTGCAAGACTCGGCAACAACGAACAAGAGAGTGCCTGAAATAATGTAGGTTTTAGTTTCTTTACCTTTTTCTTCCTCGTGTTTTGCTGATTCACCATTTATGAGGGTCTCCGTTAAATCTGCAGGCTTTAAAACAATGGGGGTGAACAGGGGCCTAAAATAAGAATACTGTGCAATATATGGCACTTTTTCTACCTGCAAATCTCAAATCACTTCAGAAAGAAGAGTTTAAAAAAAAGCAGACCAAAGCATCTCTTAATTAGACACAGAGGTATACTTCCTTTTCATTTTCAATAACAGAAATAGAAAGTGCTGCTTTATTGCACAGAACAGCCAGCAGTATGGCAGATAGAGCTGGACACACAATGCTTGTAGAAATCTGTGAGAAAATGAGGACAAATTCAGGGGAGGAAGCATTCTGGTTTCTATTTTCACATTGAAAACTGCTTGCTGTTTGAGAAAAGGATGTGGAAAGTTTCAAATGCAAGCAGTCACTGGAACAACTCACATGCTAATCATAAAATCATAGAAAAGCAGGGCTGCAAGGGACCTCAGCAAATCATGTAGCTCAACCCTGCTCAAGACAAGATCATCTCTATCGAAACCATCCTATGCAAGTGTCTGCCTGACCTATTCTTTAAAACTGCGTGAGCAACCCCCACCTCCAACTTCCAGGCACGGTGCCCAAAAACCATAAGACCTCCCCCCCTCAACTTGCCACAAGTAAAGCAGGAGGTGAGTGTAAGAAAGGATCAGGATTTATGATGTGTGGCTGCCTCATCATCGGTGGTGCAGTGCAATAACATTTACAGATGAACGCTGCTTTCAGTGTAAGGACTTCCAAACCCATATAATCATCTCTCTTTCAGTACTGCCAGCCACATGCATTAAAAATAATCACAAGTTAGACCTCCAAAATGATGAGATTATTAAAAATAATGAGATGTTTAAAAATAATACTTTTTTTTAATTGGCCTTCTGTTTTTCAGCCTCTGGAGCTCATGTTTACAAGCTTCCCCTTACAAGCAGGAGATCCGTAATCCAAAATCACCTGACTCCAAGAGCTAGTACTTTCAGAAAAAACAGCAAATATTACAAGAGTTGGCAACACATCAGCATTCCCAAACAAAGGAGGATGCTCCTTTTGGAGCGTCATTATTGCTCACTAGTACTCAGCAAAACCTGCATGTCCTCCAAAATCTAAAAAGGGGACGGAGAGCAGAGTGCTATCCCATGCCACTGTTAAATGACGCTGAAATGGCTTTTTGGCTTAGTTCAAAAGTAAGATCAATTTAATATCAGCTACATCCTCTCTTGCAGGGTAATGACCTCAATGATCGAATAGGTCTCACTCAGCTATAAACTACCGAGGCTCCTGCAGGAACTGCTTTTTTTCATGCTATAGGACCAAATAGGAATACAATGCTAGGAGCTAAAATGACAAGCCTTTTTTGTAACACTGAACCCAAAACATGCCCACCTCAGTGAAGAATTACTGCTGAAAAGACAGAGGGAAAATGTTATCAGTTTTAAGTTACATTGAAGGAGGTGTTGTGTGGCTACAACTTACCCTGAAGTAGCCACTTCTTTAAAGCAGACAGGCTATTTACCTACTCCCCTTCCAGCTACAGACAAGGCATTTTAACAGCCATCAACAGCCGCCACAATATACCTACACATTGATCTGCTCCAGATCCCAGAGTCATTTATGTTAGGACACAGAACCGGTGTGAGATATACCGGTGTCAAACTGCCTTGACCCTAGGAGAATTTCCCCTCCATCACCCTGCACTGATTCAGCAACCTAACTCTCTTCTGATCAGGACTTCAGCTACTCCCTGTGAGCTCTTTTCAAAAGCACATCATGGCCCCAGAGCACCTCCAGGTGTGCTTCTTAAAGCTGCTCAACTGGCTTGGATGCCTGTATCCCTGCAAAACCCATTCGGGCTCCACCCAAATGGAGGAATTCTTGTACACTTTGAACCTGATTACAGAGTAAGGCCTTTACCAGCATGCCTTAAGACTGACTTCTCAGAGGGCCCCAACTGGGAATAGTTGCCACTGAAGTGGAGGAGCCCATGGCAAGATCCCAACAGGCTGGTGATACGCGTGGGTGAAAACATCTGTCTCTTCCTCCTGAAGTCTGAGACACAAAAACAAGAGGAGGGAAGGCAGAAAAATAAAGGAAACAAACAATTAAAAATGTAACTCTAAAGTTAAATTAAACGTGTAACTCTTGTTACACATGATACGTGTGACGTATAAACCTGTCGTGTGATGTGTAAATCTAGAACGATTAAAAGTGTCAGTGAGCCAACGCAGCTTCTGCAAATAGTCAACAATAACAAGAGATATCACAGCCGGTCTGTACGGGGCGCAGGCCTACTTGAGACTAAGACGCAGGCCACCCCGAACGAAGAGCAAGTTGGGAGGCATGCAGGCAAACCGCGGTATTTGGAAAGTATTTTGGCTGTCATTTCAAGTAGTGGTATGGGGAGGGTCAGATGTGTGTGCCAGAGACACGCGCGGGCATAAAATGGATGGCAGGAAAAGGCCCCATGGCGAAGGTCAGGGCTGCTCACTGCCATTCTCAGATACGGAGTAAAAATCCACGGTCACGTTAAACCCGTTGTCGAGCGTACATGTGCAAGGCTGCAGAGAAGAAGAGAGGAAACTCTTCTGAGGGACAGTGAGATCATTGAATTTACTGGCTCGGGAGGATCTGCAAGCCCGGCTTTCTGATTAGAAGTACTTGCTGCTTGGCATCTCCTCTGGCAGCTGTGATTCACTTTCATTGTCTTGTGCTGCTTCGCCCTTTTGAAAGGGGCTTTTTATGTTTTATTAAATGGCACTTCGACAGCCCTCCGCTTCTAGCCTCAATAATGGATTTGTTAATCTCCCTGATAGCCTTTTCCTCCTCCTTAGCGACAATTTAAAGTCCAAGGAGAAACGTGCAGTGCAGAAATCAATTAATATTTACATCCAAAATGCTGCCTTACTGTTTTAATCAAGGAGAATACATTTGGTCTGGGTTACAGCAATGGCAATAATGCTTTGTGCTAACACAAAACCTTCTGGGAGAGGACCTCTGCCCATTGCAAGCAGCAACGAATTAAGCCTCTTGAGACCCTAGGGCCTGAGACTGTCTTCTCCCTATCTGTGTTGATGATGGCAGAAGTCCATTGATACAAGGGTGACAGTCTTCCTGCAAACAGGGAAGTCTCTGGCGTGTCCATAGATGACTGAGGAGGCCAATCCAAGATCTTCATGTTTGGCTGCAGACGGAAGGAGCAGATCCTGATGATGTTGGGTCACGGGTTTCTCCACTGGTCTCTCTTGTCTAGCTGCCTCCATAGAGAGGTGAGTTTGCTCCTTGACACACATCACAGCACCACTGGGGATGATTCAGTGCTGGAGTCTCCCAGGTCTTGACGTTAATATTGCATTTCTTCAGAATGGCTTTCAACGTGTCCTTGAATCTCTTTTTTTGCCCACTCTAGAGAGGTGAACATTGGTGAGCTGGGAGCATAGGACCTATTTTGGGAGCCAGCTGTCAGGCATCCTTATGAAACATCCTGTCCAATGGAGCTGGTGTTGTATGAACATGGCTCCAATGCTGGTGGTGTTTGCTTCAGCCATAATTCTGGCACTCGTTCTTCTTTCCTTCCAATTAGTATGGAGGATTTTCTGAAGACTTCACTGATGGATATGTTCCATAGCTTTTGGGTGTTTCTGATACGTCATCCAAGCGTCACACCTATACAGGGTAGGGATGAAAACAGCCTGGGAGACAAGAAGTTTGCTTTGCGTTTGGATGTCGCGATCATTGAAGCTACGATTTCAGAGCTGTCCAAAGGCAGCTCAGGCAGTTTTTATCTGGTGTTGAATACCATCATCTATGTTTACTTTTTGGAAAAGGTGGCGACTGTGGTAGGGCAAATGCTCAACGTTCACCAAAGATTGCCCTCTAATTGTAATGTGTGGAGTAGCTGGTTGGTTAGTAAAGTATCTTGCTTTTCGTGAAGCTGAGAGTGAGCCTAAGCATTTCATGCACTTCACAGAAGCAATCAAGAGTGACCTAGAGCTCTTCAATTGTGTAGGGAAGCACAACAAAATCATTCACATATTGAAGGTCAGAAATGGCGGTGTTGGTTATCGTGGACTTGGAATGTGACTGGTTCATGTTAAAGAGACTCCTCTCCAGGTGGTACCAGATACTGACTCCAGATAGAAATCCATCAGCAATGAGATGCAGAATAGCTATGATCTAGATGGAAAAAGAGGGTCGGTGCAATCATACGTTCTTGCCTGACACCAATCCTAATAATGAAGGGAGCCATTTCCAAACCATTGCTTAGGACAGTTGCTGTCATGTCATCATGAAGAAATGTGATAATGGTAACACATTTTGGTAACAAACTCTCATCAGGATCATCCCCAGGACCTTTATGTTGATTGAATCAAAGGCTTAAGTCAATGAAGGCCAGGTAAAGATCTTGCAGCAGTTCTCTTGCAAATGTTTAGCAAAAGAGATCGTATTGGTTGTACCTCTGAGCAGTCTGAAGCTACATCAGGACTCGGGTAGAATCCCCTCAGCTAGGAAAGTGAGTTTCTTGAGGAGAAGGTAGGCAAAGATCTTCCCTGCTATGGACAGGACAGCAATATCTCAATAATTGCTGCAATCTGATCTATCTCCTTTCTTGAATATGGTAATAATTCTGGCATCTCTCAAGTCCCAAGGAGTCTGTTCATCTTTCTAGATGTTCATAGTAACTTGTAGATAGTAAGAAAGCTTTTTTCTACCTTGCTTATCAATACTGGCTTGTATTCCATCAGGACCTATTGGCTTTGTTGCTCTTCACCTGCTTACTGGCTTTCAAAGCTTCTTGATAAACTGGTAGATCTGCAAGGTAATCCTTAATAAGCGGGCTGTTGAATGGCTTTGATAGCATTGTCTTTGACATCATAATCTTGGGTCAGGAGCTCTTGAAAGTGCTTCTTCCACCTTGCTGTCTTTAAAATGTTGTTCCATCCCTTTAAAGAGCAGTGGACTTCACTCTTTGTGTGCTTGGCCCACAGATAGGTTTGGTTGTGCTAAAGAAACTACACATCGTGGCTGTCAGCAAACTTTTGAATCTCTTTTGCTTTGTCCTCCCACTTGTTCTTTCACTCTCAAATTTTCCTCTGGATCTCAGCTTTAATGCAATGATAACCATCTTGCTTCTTTGGGGAGATGATGCCATTCTGTCAACTTTTGAAGGCTCTCCTCTTTCCATCAATGAGAGCTTGATGTTCCTTATCATTCTCATCCAGCCTATCCTGATGTTTCCTTGTGGAGAAGCCTAAATATTCTTCACATGCCTCATGGATACCTTTTGTGAGGCTATCCCAGTGATCAGTGGTGTCATAGTTTCACAGATGCGAGGGGCTGGAAGGGACCTTGCAAGATCATCAGGGAGGTCAGACAGTTTCTCACCGAGGTACTGCTGGAGATGATCTCATTTAGCAGGTCTTTTAAGCCCTCAATACTGAACTTCTTCCGCTGTTGCTTCTTTTGTTTATGTAATTTTGTGGAGATATGTATGGACATGACAAAATATATCCAACAATGATCCATCTGGCAGTTGTCTGCGCTTGTCATGGCTTTGGTGATACAGATATTGCAACAGCCCCTGATGCACACTAGGATGCCGTTAATCAGGTGCCAGTGTTTTGAGCAGGAGAAGATTTTTATTTGTATATACTTTCCCCACCTCTTCCTTTCCAAGTGTTTCTTTCCATAGTACAGAGTCCCTGCCCACTCCAGCACTGACATTTCCAACAAGAATTATCTTAACTTCTTTGGGGACAAATGGCAGGTCTTGGTCATGTTTACCATAGCATCTTTTGCTTCCTCATCTGCATCAAGGCATGGGACATGAACTGCAGATAGACTGATCCCACTCTCCGCCTGTACAAGCAGCAATGAATTGAGCCTCTTGAGACTCGTGGGACACAAGACTGTCTTCTCCCTATTTCACAGATGGATAAACTGAGACAGAGAAGTTACCGATTTATTCAGGTCACATACAGTGCTAATATGAGCATCAGAGATCCAATACAGGAATTATGGTGGCCTACATCTGGCTCTAACCACTTACCACTAATCCCTAAGGAAAAAAAAACATAGTGCAGCAAAATGTGAAAGTCATCTTCACACTGCACTATTATTTTTTATTAAAATTATTTGGCTGTTCCATCCATTCCTTGATTCTTTTTAGACCAATTAACCCCTCCTTTCCTGGTAGTTATTGCAATCCTCAAGACAAACATGATAATGGCCGCATTACATATGCACTTTGCCTCTGTGCAAGAGCTGACATACAGCAACTGCTTCTTTCCTGCTTCATAGTGCTTAGGGTTGGAAGGGACCTAAACAGATCATCAGGTCCAACCCCCACTTAATGAAGTAGAGGGGAAGTACCTGAGTGCCAGGCAACCCTCTGCAATTTTTAATCCTGCCTTCAAAGCACTGTGTGAGAGCTAACAGCTTTGTGACCAAAACAGAGATCCCCAGGGGATCTTTTCTTTGATCAGTCAGAGGGGTCACTGGGGGCTAAAGACAAAACATTTGCAGGAACTAGTTTGACTTGTGCTCGATGCCCAAAAGCGAAGCCTCCTATCACTGTATACCACACTGACAATCACTGCTCACTGCTTTGAACAGTCCATGGCTAGAGGACTTTGCCAGCGTACCTGTGATCTGCATCACTCCAAGTGTTTGCAGAACATTCATTAAGTAACCTACTATTGCCTCACAATATGGTTTGTATTTCTGCTCTTGAACCAGCCTCTTACAAGGTGCCACAGAATCATCTTCAGCTCAATCAGCTGCATTTGAAGAGATCTCCCTCAGTTACACATTGCATTGCCCTCAGTTCTGGTGGGATTCTGTGTTGCTTGACTGCAAGAAGCAGAGTTTCAACAAGATGCATCACAGCAAGTTGGCTGGAAAGTAGCCCCCAGCCTCACGGGTTCCTCAGTCAACTCTGGCCATTATGCTGGATAACGGCTCGCTTTTCTCCCAGACTTGCACTATACTCCAGGTTGTTCTGATTCAGCAACTCACCCTGCGACTTCCCACGGGTCATTCGACTGATTTGAACCCTGTCTGATCCAGCTGCAAAATTATGTAAGAGAAGGTCTTCACTTAAAAAAATGCATCCAAGATGATGCAGCCTGACTAAATAAGATGCAAGGAAATTCATAGGATATTTCTTCAGGAGGTTCTCAAAATGCTTTATTGTCATGAAGCATGATCAATCCTCCATAGTGTTCATCAGAGGATTTTACCTTGGACTGCCCTGTTGTATTTCTCCTGCTCTGGCTTCCTCCTGAACCGGATTGCTAGGTCCAGGACACAGTAATACAACCTGGACCTGGATAGTGCATAATCCCCTGTGGAGGTCATGATGCGTTGTCTTGCTAGCCAGACGGGTGATTAACTCTGCAGTGCTCCATGGCTCTGTTGCTTTACAGTCTAAGGCCATATACAGAGGCTATCTACCCTGTCTTTGGTCCAGTGATTTAGCAGCAGCTGTGCACACACGTGCAGAGATGTCTATGCACTCTGTGCTCTTTGCTAACTACAGCTCGCCAAAACACACTGTATCTTTACCTCTGTGCAGTAAAAAAAGTGACTGCCAATGGAGGGAGTTGCACTGAGAGTCTGTCGAGTCGCCTTCAGGGCTCAGTTTTTCTCAATCTCGGAAATTACTATTTGGTGGCTAGGGGCATATCTACAGTCATTCACGCACCATGACTAGCGTGTAAGGTCAGCAAACGTAGCTAGTCCCTGAAAGCCAGACTTCTAGTACGTTGTAGTTATTTTATGCTAGGGGATAAAGTCAGCTGTCCCATGGATAGGAATCCAAACCTGGGCATGAGTGCCATGGACGATGGTTTCCTTGCATTTCAACAGGAGCTTGGCAACAGATAGGCAGATCTGTAATCAGCAGAGTGCATGGCATGTACTGTACCTCTTACACATCGGGTCACTGAAGAAAATGAGGTCACTACACATGCGTGCGACATATGCTGATGTCTCATGTCTATGTGCAAAAGGCAGGGTGGGGCCATAATTTCCCACAGATGATTTTAATTACCTCCGTGTCCTTCAAAAGGCTTTTTTTTAGCCTCAAATCCAGCATGGCTGCTGTCTCTCTTTCAGCCACTTCGGGAGGCTGCTGTGGATGTCCAGCTGTCATTATTTTTAGAGAGGAGCTTCCAGAGGCTACAAATAAGCCAACAGCATTGCCCTCAGCAAATCTTCAACGTCAGAAAATCGCCATTGGCATTTTTTTTCCCTATGTGAGGTTTCTGTCCCTTTCAAACCAAGGCTAACTTTCTAGAAACCAGTCAGCTGGAAACCTATCCCTGTCAGTTAGCCAGGTATAGCAGTATTGGTTACTGTGAGAAACTCTGCCAGCCATCAATATGACTTGCTTCCAGAAACCTAAGAGGAAAACACACTTCAGTTTTAAATCAATAGTTAAAACGCTGCAGTTGACAAAGACATTTCTAACAAAATCCTAGCATTCCCATACAGATTATTCTGTGGCAAGCAAAGCTTCCCTATTTAATAAAAGGGGAAGGGATTTTAAAAACGGTACGTTATTTTAGTACTGGCAATGGGTGCTGGATGGAGTGGGGAGCTCTTAGCAGCTCCCGGTCAGCAGGGTACCAACAAATACACCCAGCTGCATCGGCACCTCATCTCTGCCCGGACAGATCATCAATAGCAACAAATGGGCTGTTCAGTCTCCGCATAACCCATTCAGTCCCCAGCCTCTCTGCTATCGAATGCAACTATGGGGATGGAAGTATAAATGGGCCTAAGAGGGACTGGGGAGAAATCAGCAGCTCATTTTCCTAGGCCACTAAACTGCTAACAAACTACCAGCCTGGCTGAGATGCTGCCCTACGGGTGAAACGCTCCGTTCCCTTGCCTGATTGATCTCCCAAGAAGAAAGTTGGTGATAGCATTTTGAGAGCATGAACTTTCTGGGGATCTGTATGAAGGAGCACACCCTGAGAGAGGAGTTCAATGGCCTTTGAACATAATTGGTACTTGATCTCGCTACTTGTATTAAGATCAGGTTCCTGGCTGATCAATGCCACCCCTTAACGAATCCCTTTCTTGGTTCCACCTCTTCCACTGCAAGTCAAATGTATATGGATAGGGTCCTTTCGAAGTCTGTCACAGTTTAGTCCCTACCTTAGCTGCATTATCATCTCATCACAGACTCACAGAAAAATAGCACTGGGAGGGCCCTCAGGAGGTCATCTTGGCCCCCTGCACAATGCAGGATCGGCTCTTTCTAAACCAGGGCTTCTCGACCTTTCTGGGGTCGAGGCACCCATCCATTACTTTTGTGACCTGAGCAGCTCCCAATTTCAAAAACAAATGTATATGTTACAGTGCTTCTCTTTGTACACCAGGGTTGGGGATCACCCAGGCAAGGAGAAGCTTGACCCTGGCTTATCTGCCATCTACTCATCTCCTCACCCCTCACTTATCTCCTTATATCTCACAGTACGCTGCAGGGAATATGGCTGTACCCCAGCACCCGGTAGAGCAGTGGTCTTCAAACTTTTTTGATTGTGCACCCCTATCAGTAAAAAATTTGAGCACGTACCCCTAATATATGTATTAACTGGGCACACGTAACTACAATAGAAGTTCTAATATTTTCTTCCTGCACCCCAACGGATCGTCTTGCGCACCCCTGGGGTGCGTGCACCCCACTTTGGAGAGCACTGCTGTAGAGGATCTCTGGTCTAACCCATCTGCGCTATGTTTTTGTCTAACCTGCACTTAGAAACCTCCTGTGACAAAGAAGCCACAGTTTCTCTAGGCAATCTGTTCTGGCGCTTAACCACCCCCACGGTTAGGAAGTCCTTCCCAATATCTAACCTAAATTGTGCGGATAACTCCAGCCTTTTCTCAAACAGCAGCAGCAACTTCTATCACCTGCATCTCCCCTTCTCCCTGTCACACCTTTTCCCATGCTGCCACCAAGGCATAAAAATAAATTCCCAGCACAATTCAAACTTGCTACATTATCCTCCGTCGACCTGCTGCTCCAAATTCACCACTGCCCTAGACTTCAAGAGGGCCAATTTCAACAAGTTAAGGAGATTAGTGGGAAAGGTGCTGGGGTTCCCAAGAGCAGGGGAGCTCAGTGCCCGAGATGAGTGGTCGTTCCTTAAGGAGACGATACTTAGGGCCCAAGGGGTGACCATCCCAACAAGAAGCAAGGCGGGCAAGAGTGCCCAAAAGCCCCCTGGCTCACCAAGGGCATCCGGGAATGCCTGATTGCCAGAAAGGTGGCGTACGCCCGGTGGAAGGGGGGTGCTACCTCCAAAGAGGAGTATACCTCCTCTGCTCGGGCCCGTAGGGGGACTGTCAGGAAAGCTAAGGCGGCCATAGAGCTAGGACTAGCGTCCAAGATCAAAGATAATAAAAAGTCCTTTTTCAAATATGTAGCGAGGATGAAGAAAGCACCAGGAAATGTGGGGCCCCTGCAAGATCCTCTGGGCAATCTGGTGGTTGCGCCAGAGGAGAAAGCAGACCTCATTAACCAATTCTTCACCTCCGTTTTCTTGGGCAGGGACCGGGACTTCCCCACCGTGATGCAAGACGGACTCG
>NW_017728951.1:20736620-20739073 GCF_001723895.1 Crocodylus porosus
CTTTAAGAAGAGGCTTGATGCCTACCTGGCTGGAGTCATCTGAGCCCAGTTTTTGTCCTGCCCAGGCGGGGGGGTCGGACTTGAAGATCTACACGGTCCCGTCTGACCCGACTTCTATGATTTTGTGATTCTAACAACTGGAGAGTAATGTTACAGGGTAACAGTTGCAATTCTGCCTCCTGCCCAGTTAAGACACTTGCACATCCTATTTTTTTTGTTACCCGTTTTCCTTCGCTCACCCGCTTCCCTTTGCACCCCTCTGCAACATGCTGTCTTTTCAAGTGTGAAGCCCTTCGGGCAAGGCACTATCATTTTTTGGGATCTACCCAGAACTTAGCACAACAGGACCGTGACCCGCCTGTCCTCTTCGTCATAGCATAATAGAAATGTGAAATAACAATGACCTGACGAAAAAGAAATGGAAGGGGTCAAGTGATATCAGCACGATGCAGGAAGCGGGGGGAGGTGTCAGCGCTGATCACCCCTCATTTTGCTGGGACGCTCCTCCATCGTCCAACTTTCTGCATTGTTTACCTCTGCTATTGCTAACCAGCACTTCCAGGCTGCAAAGATAAGCGTGCAGATGTTACTGATGTCTTTGTCAGCTGGCCTGTAAATGGTGCAATAGTTCCTGCCCCAACAGGCTAAAGGGCGCAGTTCCCTTTTGCTGTAATAATCTGAGCTGAAGATGTAAGTCTCCATCCACTAGGAACG
This sequence comes from Crocodylus porosus, assembly GCF_001723895.1. NCBI lineage: Eukaryota > Metazoa > Chordata > Crocodylia > Crocodylidae > Crocodylus > Crocodylus porosus. Next base: position 20,737,335 of record NW_017728951.1, read on the forward strand.
AGAATATACTTGGAGATAGAGCCTTCCCTAGTAGATGCCCGGGGCCTGTAATGCTGGCAGATCATCTTCCAATCCAGGTAGCCTTTTTCCTTTGTTTGGGAGCAACATGCTCACATGGCGCTATCCAGCTGTTTTACGATGATCGTATTTTGAACTGTAAATGCAAGACAGCATGAGATGGATACAGTTCTGCAATACCGAACATTTGAACTGCACGCGCAGGCCTGGTGCTGTTTTAGAAATAAAAATGGAAAGCTTTGCTAAACCTGCTACGAACAGATTTTCTTTCTTAAAGAACTGTAATATTTGCAAGTTTCAAGGAAGGCAGGGAGTGCGGAAGAGGGCTGTTTAGATGGACACATTCCCTTTGTGGGATTTTGCACCGTAAATCCAAGCAGCAGCGCGCATGGTTTAGAAAGTGAAACAGACCCATCCGTCTTCATGTTCCAAGCTTATTGCAATGCAAAGACCGAGCAAGAAATTTGGCAGCAATTATTAAAAATAACCCCTACACATAACGTTGGTGCTCTCAGCCTAAAGGAAGAGAAAACCTTGGTTTTAAACCTCTCTGATCCTTTAAAGATGAGATTCTTTAAAAAAAAAATGCAGCAGTAGCAGACTCGATTGCTGTTAGTGTTTTTAAAAATAAGGTCGTTATTTCTGCAAGGTATCGTGTGTCATTTTTCCTCTCTTCTCACCGAGATCTAAATTGTTTATAGAGCCAAACGCTTTGCTCTCTGGAGACAGTGAGTACAACAGCATCGTGCAAATCTAAGAAAATACAAGTTAATTAATTTAACTTTTAAAAATATGAACACACTCCATCCGTGTATTTATGATTAGCCGAAGGATATGTCAGCACAGAGAAGCCATGGCTTTCAATTACTCCCCCCCACGGCTTTGATAGAAGGGCAGCTTCTCTGAAACGTGATCGTTTTTTCTTGCAGCTCGGGTAGATAAAGCTGTGCCTGCTAAACAAGGGCATCCTCTATTCAGAACTGCATGGTAACCGTGCAGCTGCTAATCAGGGGAGCTCCCTGCCCACAAAGATATACGGTAATTAATGTGTATGGTGCCATTCACAAGCGTCTCGAGCCTTCAGCACAAAAACGAATGGAAAGCAGAGCAGAGAGCTGCAAAGGTTCCCGCAAAGACGGGGAAAAAACAAAAGGACTCGAGTTTGATTCTTAGGGGAAAAGAATCGCATCAGGGCACCGAGCTGCCAGGACTCTCACGACCGCAATTGTTTCACTCGCTTTCTGCAAAGAAATGACGTACGTGTCCGCCCCCCTCCCCCAGGGCCCGCACAGTCCCAGGATACACCCAGCATATTCCCAGTTTGTGCCCAGTATACACCCTCACCAGTAGTTTCCTAGTATATACCCAGCCAGTGTATTCTTGCTCTACACTCGGCATATCCCCCTGCAGCCAGCATATCCCCAGTTCATGCCCAGTATATACCCCCCAGCCAGCACACTCCTAGTACATGCCCAGCATATCCCCCCCCGTAAGTATATGCCCAGTGTATACTAGGACATTCCCAGTCCATACCCAGTATATGCCCCTCAGCCAGCGTATTCCTAGCATACACCCAGCATATTCCCAGTTCATGCCCAGTATATACCCCCCAGCCAGTGCATTCCTAGTATACACCGAGCACACTGCCCCCAACGCAGCATATGCCCGGTTCACACCAGTATATCCCCCCCTGCACCCAGTTTGCACACTCAGGACAACCC
>NW_017728951.1:20739557-20759748 GCF_001723895.1 Crocodylus porosus
CGCCGCTGCCCCGCGCCGGCCGCCGCTGTGCGGGTGCGCGGGCCGCACTGAATGAATCGGGCGGCGTCGCGTCCCGGGCCGCGCCGTCCTGCCGGCGGGGCGGCGCCGCGGTCCTAGCGCTCCCGAGCCTGCTCGCGCAGCGCGGGGAAGGGCGGGCAGGCGGGGCCGTGCCGCCTCTCCCGGGAGGACGCCGCCAGCGCTTGCACAACAGCCCCGCTTCGCTCTTCGCGCCCCCCGCGCGGTTGCTGCCGGGGCCCGGTTTGCATCGGGTGAAAACCTGCTGTCTCATGGCTTTGGCTCCCGCCCCTGGAGCCCTACACAGGTCTGGCTCGTTTTTCGACTGCCTGGTTGTTTTTGTTCCTGCCACCTCGACGTGTTGGGGTAGGGACACAGCTGAGACCCCCTTCTGCACTCATAGTCATATAGGAAACGGGGGAAATATTTCCCCTTGTGACCTAGGGGGGTGCAACACTTCAGACATGCTGATGAGACCTGAAAAAGCAACCCCAAGCCTCCCTGCATCTCCTCTTTGGGGACGGAGATTGCAGGTCTTTGCCTGTCATCCCCACACGTGTACTGGCAGCCTGGACGAGATGCTCTTCGTTTCAGGGGGGTCATGGCGCCGCTGCAACCATAAATGCCGTGTGCCCCCAGAGCCTCAGCTGATTTTCATAACAGCTGGGATTTACCTTGATTCAAAGCTCCCTGTCACGCAGGGGCAATTTGCACCCCATTTGGGGGCAGAAAGCAGTTGCTACCCGTGACCAAACACAAGTGCACAGCTGCAGACAGCTTCAGACAAAGCCGTTAGGTGAAAATCTCACAGCCCCACCCCAAGCTGCAGCTCAGTCACCCGTCTTCCATCCTAGAGATGTCTGCGTTGCAAATCGAGGGAGGCTCGTACACAACCCACCGCTGCGGGGCCTCACGGAGACACTGCTCAGTATGACCACACTAGAAGAAAGAGGTGAATAATGAACATATGGGTGGATCTAAGATTTCAAAAAGGGGGATGCGTATGGTGTGATGCATCATCACATGTAACACAGCGCATGTTTTTATCAAAGAGAAATAAGAAGACTTGGTGATAAGCTAGGGCTGTATTAATAATTATTATGCAGTTTATGATTGGAGCACAAAAGAAATAGCAATGTATTGGAATGGGCATTAGTTTGCTCTGTCGTGTATTCTCCATAAAAACACAGCAAACAAGGCAAAAATAACCCAAATACATCGTTTCATTAGTCTTGCGCTGGTTTGAATGAAGTGCACCTCTAAAACAAAAGCCTGCTTTGAGCATCTTGACGCTGCATCCGATGTGTCACAGACAGTTACTGCCACCCTTGAGCTGATTTTAGCTAGGGTCCAAAACAATCTGCAGGGCTGTGCATTACCGAGGGCAGATAACAAGCAGCAAATACACAGAAGAAAAGCAAATCTGATTAACCGAACATCAAGACCTTTCAAAGGAGAGAGGGACATTCGTATGTGTGGGATGAAAGGATCGGCACTGTAATGAGCTGTGGAGTCAATTGAGTCCTTTGCTGCCTGAATAGAAATGCTGCTCCACTGCCGGGCAGCTGGTTTGATAGTTTGGGTGGAGCAGGAAGCAACTCAGGCTGCAGCAGTGCACCTGCCCCCCCAGGATCCTTTCTAGTGTCAAAAGAAGTGGGTGTCTCTGTGGGTGTGATCCACAAACAAAATGACTCACCCCTTTAGAAGACAGTTCTGACCTGGGCCTGCTCCCTTTTCCTCGCTGCAATCCAGCAGCTAATTCTTGTGAAGCGTGATGTGCCAACCAGAACAGATCCAACAGATGGGTGATCTCCAAATTGTTCCTCCCTCCCTCCCTTTGCTGATGCACCCATGCTCCAGGCCGTCACACCCCGAGATGGGAGAATGCTCTCCTCCCATCTTGCTGTGGTTAGGTCACGTACGCAAGTGGGGCTAAACTAGGAACGCCATGTTTCTGAAGACCTGGGCCGCGCGTGGAAGCTTTCCATGTCAGTGGGAGAATCCCTCCGTCTACGTTTTCAGTGGGGATATTGGGATCGATTCTCAGCTGCCGGACTTGAGACCTGCCCCCAACGGAGGAGCATCATCTTTTGCAGGTGCTCGACAGCCCGAGATGAGAACCACGACCGTTGTGCTTTTGGGACTCGTGGATGCAACTGATAGCAGTCCTGAGTGCTGCAGAGCAAACTGCTAAACAAAGCTCTGCTTTGGCCCCGATACAGCAGGGTGCACGTGCAAACACCTGCCTGTACGCAAGCAAGTTGTTCCACTGATTAAACGTAGAAGCTTGCTTTAACGGGAGCAATTTTTAGACATCCTTACTATGTATTAAGGATTCCCTGAAACAGCACAGAATCGCTGAAGGATCATATAAAACTGGCCTGAGTACTGGAGAACAGGCTATGCAATGAGGGACACTTCTGCACTCGAGTGATCCGGATGCTACCATCCCATCAGTCTCCTCCCATTTCTGATTTACATACTACTTATCTGATTATTATCATTTCTTATCATGGGCACCTAGGAGCCCCTGTGAATGCCAGCTGGACCAAGTGCTATACAGGCACAGGAGAAAGTCCAGTCCCTGACCCAGAGAACAGAAGAGATGCTACATATGGTCAGAGCGGGCCAGAGTGGGTTTGGACAGCAAAGACGTGCGGTTTGTGTGTGAGGACATGGGGAAGAGGGAGCCAGTGAAGAGATGCTAAGTGAAGGTGACCCTTAGGAGCCCTGAACCAGGAAAATAACCCTTGTTCCAGCATTTTTAATGGGAACCAAAGGTACCTGGTTGCATTTGTGACGGCCGGAGAGGGTGAGGTCACAGTACAGAAGAAGTAATAAAAGCTGGATCTTAGCCATGTGGAACAAGAATTCACGAGGACCCAGACTGCCATGAGGATGGGAAGAGAGGGCTGCGTCGAAGCTGACCCCCCAGTGCCAGAAGGATGTCAGATGCTCGAGAAAGTGGATGCAAGGGGAAAAGAGGTATAAAGAGGTCCTTTTGCCCATTTTGTCTGTGAGCTGTGAGATGGATATGCACATAGAGGTGCCAGGAAGGCAGGGAGAGATTTTAGTTTGGACGAAAGGGCCTGGTCAGGAGTGAAGAAGTAGATGTGAATATCACCAACCGAGAGGAGAGGTGAAACGTGGCCCCCAGATGGTGTTAAACATCTTTGAGCAGTTTTTGAAATGGAATTTTATTTCATTTATGGCCCCAGCTAACAGAGACAACACAGCCCCTGCTTCACACGTGTGCCCTGTCAACCAGCCTCGTGAAACCGTTGGTCCCGGAGACGCCTACTTTCTAATTGCAGAATGACCAGCCCAAAATTATGGCCACTGAGTTTCAGCATGAATCACATCAGCCAGAGACTGAATCACACGGAGGTGAATGCAACAGGCTCCTTAACCTGGAAAATATCCTCGCCGATTTTACTGTTTGAACTTCAAAAGGAAAGAGCTTCTCAGCACCGAAAGAGGTTGAAAGGGAACGCAGCAAAGGAAAATATTCCCTTCTGCTTTATCACATCATTTCCAAATCTTGGGTCCTCGCCCAAGAGGCGGCAAGAGCACGTGAAGTGCTTCCGTGTCTAGATGGAGATCACAAGCCCCAGGCGTGCATCCTCCAGGCCTTGATCCATCTCGTTTCTCCACATTCACCTGCTCTTATTACGGCTCTGGGGACTGGAAGGTGGGTCAGAGGCATCTCTGCTTATGCAGCCATTAACCCGTACTGTTTTTTTTGTTTTGTTTTCCAGTTTAAGATTCACAAGTTTGTGGGGAAAATTGCAATCCTGCCTCTCCCGTGGCTGATCTCCAGTCGCAAGCTGCAAGTTTTGTTGCGACTCCAGAAAGCTGCAAGGAAACCAAAGAGGTCTGAACTCCGGCTGTGCAAACACCAGTCTGTCCTTGGTTTCCTAGGGGAAATGGATGTCATTCATCCAAATACCCCCTTATACAAAGATTTTAGATGTCCCTCAAGAAATCTGGCTCGATAGACCTAAGGAGTCAACCAGGCTAGTTAGTGCTTCATTGCTTGGAAAAGGCCCTGGGTTTTCCAAAGGTGCATGCTCAGCACAGTAGGTTGGGCATCTGCAAATCCTTGTTCACTAAAGCTGCATTTCTGAATGAGATTTGCCCTGCACTGGCAGTGCTTTCAGCTTCGTACAGTCACAGCCCTCTTTCTATTGTCCTTTCACCCTCCTCATCCTCCTGTTTTTTGACCTGTTGCAGATTTTCCGGCACCTAGATGGAAAGGTCTGTTGTCCTTATTACTTGCTCATCCATGCCTAGCACAGTTAGCCCGTGATTGGCATTGCTAGGCACTACTGAAATGTAAGTTAATAAATAATAATATTCCTCTTAACACCCTGAAAAGGAAAATACAGCTGAGGCTGACTGCTGTAATGCACTGGCAGGGGAGAGGCATGCCTTTTCATTCGGGGTGGCTTTGTATGGGAATTGATGGGATCTGCCCTGATAGATGGAGTGATACTGAAAGCCCTGAGATCATATCCCCAGCGGGACAGGCCAAACGGATGATCCAGTCCTCTGTCTGCTGCGATATGAATTTCACACCACTCTGAGGAATACTTTGATTGATCCACTCTTGAAAAACGAGTCTGGGCTGGCGGATAAAGAGAAGGTCGCTTGACATTGCTCAAAGAGGCCATAATATTTCTAGTGAGCTGTTTTGCACGCTGTCTCCTTGGGCTCTTATACCAAGCCTTATCACCATGGCATCTGTGCACAGGCATGCCAGCTTTCCCTCTTGTATATGTATGTGCAGCTCCCGTCAACTCTACTGGGACCAGGACTCCCTCCTTGGCTGAGCACGGTCAGGGCGAAAAAACACAAAACACGCCTGATCCAACCCTACAATTGAGTCAGTATAATCGCCTTCCTCCGAGTTGTCTTACTAAAGACGATGAACATACTTGGGGAAGAAGGCAGGGCAGGGTGGCACCTTATAAACTAACTCATTCACAAACCTGAGCTTTTGTTAGGGTATAGCCTACTTTGTCAGATGCCGTGAAACAGGGGAATAAGATAAGCCTCCTGTAACTGGAGAGAGTCCAGCCGAGGGCAACAACAGTTTGGGGGCTGGCATGTATGAGGAGAGACCAAGGAAAGTAGGCTTATTTAGTTTGCAGAAGAGAAGACCGAGGAGGGTTTTAATGGCAGCCTTCAACTCCCTGTGGGGTGGGGTTGCAAAAAGGATGGAGTTGGACTGGTCTCAGTGGGGGCAGATGACAGGACAAGGAGCAATGGGCTCAGGTTGCAGCAGAGGATGTTAGGGTTGGATAGTAGGAAAACCTCTCTCACCAGGAGGGTAGTAAAGCACTGGAGCAGGCTAACTAAAGAGGTGGTGGACTCTCCATCCTTGGAGATTTTTAAGACCTGGATAGACAAAGCCTTGTCTGGGATGATCTAGTTGGGGCTGGTCCTGCTTTGAGCTGGATGTTAGACTAGATGCGACCTCCTGAGGTCTCTCCAACCCTCATTGTCTGTGATTTTATCTGTGAATTTGCCCCCTAAAAACATGAACGGCCATCCACCTGGGTGTAAGTTATTTCCTTCCAAAAAGTAGCGACTCCTGAAACCTCTTGATGTGCATTTCTGAGTGTTTAATGCAATACAGTGTCATTTCCGTGCTTAATGTATCACCCTGTGCATGGTGCAGTAATGCCTTACAGGAAACACCAGACTAACAGATACCGAAGTAATAGGTATAAAAGCCCAGACAGGTATATCTGGGAGCACAGACGTGGGCAGCATGGGCGTCACTGGATCCAAATGACCTATTTCTATCGACTCCCCTTCAATGGGGCTTGGGGCCAACGGCACAGGCGGTATTTGAATAGGCACTGCTGGTGGCTTTGCAACACACCTGTAAATCATCTGAAATATGATTCGGTTGGTGCTGCCCAGGGGAGGGAGAGTATATGCCCTTCGGAAGGAGCGTGACGATTTCCTGAGCCTTTTCTGATGCTGAATATCTCGCCCACCTCCCTGCCATCCTGACCAATTTCATCTCAGATAGCCTTCTGCTCCCGGGTGGTTTGATGCATTTGCTCTGGCTGGAGCTCCATGACAGCTGACACCGCTAGGCCATAGCCTACGTTCCCTTTATGACTCTATAGGAGGAACCTGTAGCTCAGGTGACTGCACGGTGCTGCCAGGAGCTGGTACAATGATTAACACAGCTATTTTTATGTACATTGGTCAGTCTGATACCACACACCTTGCTCACACATACGATCCCTGCGGTTTTAAGGGAACCACTATAATGCATCAGAACTACAGGCCAGGAACCATTTACATGTCTAAGATAACGATTTGGAGTCTGAACAGTACTTAGGGGAAAGGAAGGTAGGAGGGAGGAATATGAGGATTTGTAATTATTATTGTTTTAAGAACTGTATGCTTTTCATTTTCTAAATGTTTCTGCCACCCATCCTTATGTTGCCTGTTTCATTGTCAAAGCTTTTACAACTGATCCTTAAAACAAGCCTGGTGGGGCACACGATAATTATGATGCTGGAAAAACTCAAGGAGAAAACACTTGTCCCAAAGCTCACAGAGGGGCCCAAAGTGCCAAATTCATCGTACATATTTGGGGGAGTTACACCGCGGAAGAATTTGCCCAAAGGTTATTTCTTTTCCTCTCGTAATTAAAGGGCCACATATGTGACTTACACGACCCATTCATCCTTCAGGATGAAGTAGGCCTTAATGCTCTCCAAGGCAGCGAGTGGCAATGGAGTCCGCGTACGAAGTCCAGGAGTTTGTGTATAAAGTCCATGTAACCCAGATCTTGCCGTGTTCCTGTTGCACTTGCAGCAGGATTTTAATTTCAGTTAACTGAGGGAACCATTTAAAACAGACAGCCCATGTAGCTCTTAGCAAATCCAGTAATATTGTTCAGTATCTGCATACTGTTACTTCTGGCCCCCACATCCAGGTCCTTGTTAGGCTGCTTGCGGCACAAACACACGTAGAGATAAGATTCCTGAGCTGAGCATATCTGAGCTTTCTGCTTTGCAAGCACATTGTATCAGCAAACTCCTGCAGTTGCTACTCTCAGGAGAAAGGGTGTCACCATCCATGGGGCAGCTATTGCTGAAAGGTGAGGCAAGACAACGGCTTAGAAGGAACAAGGGCCTTCCCCCGGCTAGGATGGATGTTGCAAGGAGGAATCCCCACCAGATATGTAGGAATCACATTTCTGTGATGCTTTGTCCATTTTTTAAAAACATTTTTCAAGGGCAGCTGTTCTTCATGCCGACCACAGAGTGAACAAGGCATATATGAAATCGTGCCGTGACTACATCTAACTACCATTACAGCCTGTCTGAGCGAGACTTGAATAAGCGCTGAATGCAAACTGAGCAAGGACCTCAGCATCTGAGCCAACAACAAAACCATCTATGGCCTCTCTCGCATTTTGCCCAGGCAAGGGCACTCTGCTTCACAGAAAGGGAACCTGAGGTACAGGGCAGCCATGTGGCTTTTTTGGGCTTGCATAGCAAGTCCCAGTGGAGCTAGAAATGGGACCGGTCCTTTTTGATCTCTAAAATCTCCCGTGAGCAGGCTCTGAACTCAAACCTGGTTGCGAGGCAAGGTCCCGAGAAGCAACGTGCTCCCATAAATGACACCGTGCAGAACTGGGCCCTTGAGCTTTGGGCATGTAGGACTGCGGGGAGGAGAGGAGGAAAGAAAGAGGGGAGAGGACCTTTCTGGGATGTGCTGGCAAAGTCTGAACACGGGAAGGGAGATGGGCAGCTGTGGCCATAGGACAAACGACTACATAGCAGACTGTCTTGAAGAGGGACCATGCTGCCGACTGACATCCAAGTGCCTCCGTTGAAAGGAACTTGGTTACACAAAAAAAATAAATCACAAAACACTGAGATCAGCCTGCGCCATTAGCTACCAACTGGGTCAGCCTTGTTATCATGCAGATGACATATTGAAATACAAATGGGAAATCTTACAGCATAATTATGGTCGTGTATTAATTTCCTTCATTTCCTACCAGCGTTTCCCTCTAAATACCTCTTATCTAACATTCATTAGGCTGCTTTGTTTGGCTTGTTGTTTTTTCCCCCCCTCCCCTCCAGATCGGAGTGAGGAAACAGCAGCCTTGGGAAATCCAAGATTTAATGAAAAGTTTCCATTTCAATAAAATAAGATTGTGCACACGGCTCCACGGGCCCTCTCAATTGGAAAGGGTGATGCTTAGTTCGGAGATGCTGCTGCTTATCCTGGAGCTCCAGGAGAGCCACAAACAAAGGAAGTGGTGTTATCCCCAGTTAAGACACGAGCAAGCCGAGGCACAAATAAACGGCTTGTCCGAGGCTAGTAGAAAAAGCTGGGATTTGAACCCGCAGCTTCCAAGTCTTCAACTCTTTCAAGAAGCCTAGGATTGGAAGAGACCTCAGGGGCCATCTAGGCCAACACCTCGCACTCCTAAAGCATCTTTGACCAACGCTTATCCGGGCTGTTTGCCTACCAGGCCATGCTGCTGCCCTGATTCAGGGCATCCCAAACCCCTTTGCATGTAAAAACACCACCCAAGCCATTCCCCGAGCCCATTTCACAGGCTGGTTAAGTAACCAAACAGCTTGTGCACGGGTCCCCACAGCATCCATCACTTTGGTCCCTCTGATTGTGCGAATAGTGCATGAACGTCACCCCAGTGCTCTGTGCAAGTGAGCACCGGGAACCTGGAGAAGTCACCAGAGCCGATGCCTAAAAGGACAAAATTATCTTGCTGTTCCTAACTCATCCAAACTGCACAGCACGGCTTTGACCAGCCGAAGCAACAGCCTAGCTGGGAAGGGCTGTACGAAACAAGCCCCGAGGAGGTGCCTACCTCGTCTTTGTTATGCCATGAACAAGGCTCCAGAGGTGGAGGGATCTTCATTGCTTGATCTTCATTGCTGGTTGGGTTTGTTGAACTATTTCAGAAGCACATCCCTGATGGCAGCACACGGTGGGACGCAGATTGTTACCTTTGAAGCATGCAGGAATTGCCATATGAAAGAACAAAGAGAATAGAGAGATCAAAGCCTTCCTTTTTTCTTTTTTTTAAATACAGCTTTTAAATTAATTTCCTGCGTGGTTCCTCCTGGCCTGGTCTGCAGCACTGCTGCTTGTTATTTCATGAGCTCAGTGAGACGGCACAAGAGACTGGCTGGGTTGGAAGCGACTCCAGGAGCAATACAAATGACAGGCCCGGTTCCGGTGAGGGAAGCCGTGGATCCCACACCAATTTTACACACAAAATGCCTGCCTGCTGCTGCAGACAGGGGCCACGGAGATTTAGAGACACAAGCAGCAGGGGAGAGCACCTAGGCTGAGCACTCACCAGGATAAGGACCTATTCACTGGTATTTGTGCAGGGTGCTGGGGTCACAATCCTGACTGAGGCCTTTGGCACCTACTGGACTTCAAACCACTACTTCGTTCAATACATCCAGTCATACAGATCTGGAAGTTAAAACCGCAGAGGTGGAGGGGAGAGGGAGGTAGGGAGCCTGCTAAAAATAACCAGGCAGACAGAGCAGCCGGGTGCTCCGCTGCTACAGGCTGCACAAAGGGAAAGAATAATTACTCCGGTGCCTCCTGGGTTGTGGGCCACGTATCTAGAAGGCCACGTATCTAGTTGTACGGGTGACCATTGGACTCTGCACCCCAAACTGACCCAGCACCATCCAGCAAGCAGAGGTTTTTGTGGCAACCGCAGGGGCCTAGAAAAACTTTACCCCGCGTTGTCGAGTTGTTTTATGGTGGCACTGCAAAAGCCAAATTTGGAGGGGGGAGTGGGAGGGTGACTTTCTGGAGTTACCCAGAATGCCTTGCATCTGGTTGGCTGGAGAGCGAGGCTCAGACTGCTTCTGATATTTCTATCAGGGTTGCTTGGCCCAGGGCTTGGCTGTGCAGATAAGATATGGGTCCAAGTGTGCTGTAGTGTGCATTGCTCCGAAGCAAGGTCCAGGCTTGGCTCTGGGAGCTGACTTAGCAGAAACACCCCAAATAACAAGCCTTGCATCATAAGATCACGTAAAAAAACCCACTGCCAGCACATTCATCGTGTCAGCTACCTTCCTCCAAGCACTTACCTCATATTTATGGAATCAGGGATGGCTAAATAACTTAGCCCTATTTTTGCCGGCAATCAGATTGCGTCCCTGAACGCTGCCAAAATGACTCTGGTCTCTAGCTCATTGCTGTTTCCGATGCCCTGGGAAATGGGGACATTCAAAGAAGACGACAATGCTTCTCACTCCCAATATGCATTTCTTCAATTTTTTTCCATATACAAGGGCAGGCTGTGGCCTCAGCCATTTTCAGTAGGACTTACCTTTGGGGCAGGCAAATTGAATCAAGTGGCCAGAAAGCTCCTCTGAGCATCTATCCTGGTCACAGTGGTCCCTTCAACAGGAACAGGTTCAGAGAGAGATACGCTTGGCTGGGCTGGGCTGCGCTCCAGGTCCGGCATGAGACTCAGCAGCCAAACAAGGAGACTACTCACAGGTATGATTTATGCACATTGGCTCAAGTAAAGAGTTGAAGTCACTCCAAGTAGATTCACGCCACCCGCAAATCTCCTAGCAAATGACCTGCCTTGGAGGAATGGAAACAGTGAGCCCTGGGCATGTCTACGTGAGATGCTAAATGATCAGTAGACTTTTCCTTTCTTGGGCTGTGATCTGTGAAGGAGGGAAAAAAGGGTTTCTGCACCCCCTAATTTATTTTGCTCTCTATGACTGACAAAGAACTGACAGGCAACTTCAAGATTTCTTTTCTCACTACTATTTACTGGACTGTAGCAACATAACGGAAGTCAAGCCTATTCTTTCCTGGTTTAACTGAAGAATTTGTTGGGGTGGATATAGAGAGGGGGTCTCTGAGATGTGGCTTGAAAGTTCCCTCAGCAAAAAGGGCAGAAACCAAAGACTTTTGGTCCCACTGTCTGTTTTGGGGGGGAGGTCAGGCTTAATCAGAGGTCACCAGAAGGAAGTGGTTCCAAATTACCAACTAAAATCACTGCCTCTCTCAGCTGCTCGGGCTTCACACTGAGCACTTCTGTACACAACCTTGGCTCTGTGACTCAACGTGCAGGCTCAGTATTTCGAATAGGAAAAAGTCAAGAAAGAGAGAACGCTTAAAGCAATCCAGGTTTAGAGCAAGACAAACCCAAACCTTCCAGGCCCTTCCTTCTAAATGATGAAGGATCAAATAAAGGGGGGACAAACCCATGTTCCTAAAAGTTGGAAGCAGCCTTTAAATTGCTTTTTGGCCTGTGACTCTAACCAGGCTTTTGGAAAATGCAACTGTGCCCCTGTGTGATAAACCTACTAGGACTGGGATTATTCTGAGGGCAAGCAATTCCAGGCGTCTCATCCCAGCAGGAAAATAACCATGGATTAAATATATTTTTTGCCCTAACTGAAATGCATTGCTTTTTAATAAAGACTGGGCTTTAAGCTGAAGTTCCAAAGAAAACACCAAGGCAGGTCATGGCAGACAGCACAAATGACACCTGTCATGACGCCGCTGGAACCCACATAAAATATCCATGGGGTGTTCTCTATGGATCAATCGTGTTATTAGCCGCTATTTGGGAAACACTCATGTCTTTGTTCAACAAGCACTGGAACAACTAGTCAGCCAGTGAGGCTGGAGCTCAGTTGGTTAGAGAAATGCAGAGTAAATTTGTAACATAAAATCACAGCCAACAACACTGAAAAGACTTGGTGGCAAACATGCTTTAGAAGCTGGCTGGCTACTGGACGGGATGGCAACACAAGGTAACTCATGGGAACCCAGCTCCTGTACAGCAGATTACAGCAGAGTCAAAAAACAGCTGGCTCTCCCGTCTGGGCCTAATCACTGGCCTTGCTCAGGGCTGAAAGTCACTTGCTATGGAGTTCGCCACTCTAGGCAGCCATCTCTTGCTTGCTGTGGTTTTACACTCTCTTTCTTGGCCTTTTGCATCCTCCCTCTGTGAGATCTGTGGCAGGGTCACTCAAGAAAGGGCAAAAACCGTGGTGTGTACAAATGCCCAACATTAGCACTACCAGTGATGGCCTGGAGTGGGGTAAAGGGATACAAGCTTATTGGATCCAGTGATCCAAACATCACCTTCAGATGAGGAAGGCAGAGGGAAGCCAACAGATGAGGACATGATAGCAGCTGTATAACAGCTGGAGCAGGGGATCTCACCTCCCAGCCCCTGCTCACATCACATAATTAGGTGGGCCTTTGGTGGGTGAAGTGATTTTCAGTCAAGATGCCGTAAATAAGAACCAGATTAAAATTATTTTTTGCAAATGGGGGGAGAAACCATTCTGTGGGAGAAACACATGCTTCCCCATTCCAGAGCATAGCTTTTCACTTACTACTTTTGATAAAGCCACCACGCCGAACAAGACAAAAGCCTCCAATGCCCAGATAAAAATGGTCACCCTGCTAACTGGGTGGAGTTCAGCGTTCCCCAGGTATTTACTTGCATCGAGCTGTTTCTCAACATTGCCTTAAATAACTTCCCTGATCTAGCATACAGCGAGACGCAACAACACCTGTATCTGAGGCAGCTGGCCACCAGCGCAGAGACAAATCATCTGGTTTTAGACAGTTGTACTTAAGGCTAATTTTAATGTAGAACAAAACAAAACAAAGATATAATCCTATGGCCTAATAATTAAAAATACCTGGCTCTTGTATTGCACAATTCAGCTCTCTCTCATGCTTTACAATGACGGAGAAATAGAAGCCGTTCCCGTGTTACAGAGGGGAAAGGCAACTTGTATAAGATGATGCAGAGGCAGGACTGTAACCCTAACTCACAGCCAGGTCTCCTGACTCCCAGCCCAGTGTCTATTTACTGGGCCATGCACTGTAACAAGACTCGTCTTTGCAGGATGTTATGACATGCACGGTAAGTACCCTGCCTCCCTCGCAGCACCCAGGTGTGCTTCTGTGGCCTGCCCTCTCCCAACAGGGCAGCAGCATCTTGCACTGAGCCCCGTTCCCGGAGGTGGGACCACAGCCCCGAGTCACGCTGGAAGGCAGACAGGGAAGGAACAAACAAACAAAAGGGGCAGCATTTGCTCCAATGTCTGCCAGATCTGCAGGAAGCCCAGAGCTGCCAAAATGGAAAAAGGACAAAAACCAGCAGGGAAAAAGGTTTAATTTTAAACCTCCCCTCCGGCTGCTGCAAACAATGGGGAGGAGAGGAAAGAATCCCTCCAAAGCACAGAGGGTAGAAAATGCAATACGAATCTCTATCCTGTGCCCTGGCTTCTGCCCCATGGTTTGCTGAGAAGCCGACTTACGAAGCAAGGCTTGTGTTGGAGGCCAGGCTAGCTTGGTGGTGGGGTTTCAGGCCCTCGGGCTCTCATCTGTCTATGGATAGGACACACTTTGATACCTGAAACCTGCCCACTCACTGTTCAATCTCCACAACACCCTGCTGAGCCAGGGAAATACCGTCCTCTCCAGGTTGCAAACATCGGAGGCACAGAGAGACTAGGCTGCCTGTGACCGAACTCAGAACTGAACCCAGGTGTCCCATGACAGTCTCATGTCGTATTGTCTAGACCAGGGATGCTCAGCCCTTGGCCTGTGAACCAGATCTGGCCCATGGAGCCATATTATCTGGTCTCTGGGGCTCCCCAGGGGCCTGGAAATTTGACAGCAGGGGAGTGGTGGCAATTAAAATGGCCACTGCTCCACCACCAAATTTCCAAGCTTGGCATGGCTGGATCAAGCCCCAGCCCTATGCCGCTGGGCTGGGCCCTGACCAGGCTGTTGCCACATGGCTGGATCCGACCCAGACTCCATTGGCTTTGTTCAGCTGGATTGGGCCCCAGCCAGGCTGTTGCTGCATGCCTGGATTGGGCCCAGGCTGCACTGGCTCTACACAGGTGGATTGGATGCACTGGATACAGCCCACGGACCAACCTGCACTGCTCATCAAGCCCAAGGGGCCCAAACACCCTTGCTCTACACCATATTTTTCCCCGTGGTGTCAACAAACAGACTTTGGGTGACCTTGTGGGCACTACACCTTCACACCCAGACAAGGTGACCACGTGCTGGAACAGAAGAGGCAGCAAGAGATAATTAGCATCCTTTGACCCCCTCAATGGCAGGCGATATCCTAGCTGTACCCCCTGCTTCTGAAATGCGTGTTTGAGGAATCGCAGAACAAGGTCAACACAGCACCGATAGCCCTTACCAGGTCTGAGCTGGAATGTTTACGGAGAAACAGGTGCTATGAAGCTAGAGGGACTATTAACAAGACCTAAAAACTCATCTGCGCAAGCTGTAGCCTTCTCAGGCAGGTTATGACTTTGCTGCTCCGCTCAGTGCTTCATCTTCAAACCTTCCCCCGGTCTCTCCCTTGCTCAGCACCTGACCACAGCCGGTATCTGGAGGAGTGAACTGGCTGGGTGGTGTAAGATGACAGGGTGCCTACTGCTTCAGGAAGGATGGGGCTGCTTTGATGGGTGCTGTTGTTCTTGGGGGAATGCAGAGAGAAAAAGGCCCTTTGACACTGAGGGTTGCAGCAAGAGGGTGCTTTCCATCTCCGAGGCTGGGTCCAGCATCACTGATTTCAGAAGCATCCTCCCCATTGATGCCAGTTCAGGAGCTGGCCTTTCGGTTTTGAAGCTGGCCAACATCATGCAAGTGCTTGGGCCTGCAAAGCACAGGGGGAGGAGAAGAAGAAGGAGGGTGACCTGGCTAACCTCAGGGCATTTCTCACTCCAAGACTGCTATGAGAACATGGGGGTCTCCCGCACAAATTGCAGGTCAAAGGGAAATCTCCGATAGCAGCTCTTCTCGTGACAACCGGGAACACACAGAGACAAAAGCATGTACTACCTTGGACACACACACTTTACCCAGGAGCTTCACATCACTATCGGTGCGCGTGCACGTGTGTGTGCAGGTATGCGTGAGCACGCTGCCGGCCTTCAAGCAGCTTCAAGCTGCGCTGTCAAAGGGAGGGAGTCTAACACCGTATAGACCTTTTCCCATCTCCAGGGGCTGTGAGCCTTTGCTTTAGCTGTTTTAAATTCTGAAGTCTTTCTGGAAACAAGGAGCAGGCAGCACCACGGCCACAGAAATGTGACCATGCTCATAGCGAACTTACTGTGAAGGGCTCCACTTCTGTGATAAAACGGTAATACTTCACGTCTGGAAGACTGCTCATCCTGAAGGGCTTTAGAAACGGTGGGTAAATGCTATTGTAACACCTGTTTTGCAGCTGGGGAGGTTAAAACAAAGCATAGGAACATAAGAACTGACATTTACTGGGTCAGACTGTAGGTCCTTCCGTCGCAGTGGCAGCGAGTGGAGGCTGACAGGGAGAGTGAAGCAGGTATTTCCCCTGTTCCTCTCCCACTTGCAGCCTCCAACATTTAAGTTTAAGCAGCTCTGATTCAGAGGTTGCACCCCTAACTCCTGTGCTCAATAGCTACCAGTGCATCTTTCCTCCCAGGATCCGGTTTAACTGGCAGCTTCCACAATATCTTGTGGCAACGAGTTCCACCCCTTAATTATACACTATATAATTACACCTTTTTTAAACGTACTACCTACTAGGAGCATAGGACCAAATGAGGCCTCCTGGCCCATTGAATGAAACATTCCTTCCTGACCCCAAATTTAGCAGTTTGTATGACCCTGAGCTGGAAGAGAAGTGTCTTTTACCAAGAAACTCTGGGTTTTCCAGGACTGGCAGAAGCAGCAACACACCGCAGTCAAAAACAAGCAAAAAACTCAGCCTTGGCTAAGGCCAGCATCCAGCTCAGAAAAAGCCCAGTACCTCCCCAGAACCCATTACATTTCATGAGGGCAAATAAAATAAAAATAGTCCGACTCCATGTCCTGCATCTTTGCAACTATGACTTAACAACGCCGTGGTTGACTTTTATGGCTGGACACCATGGGGAACAGAGGAAGCACACCCAGGAGAATCCTGCTGTGGCCAGATGGGGCACAGCTGTCTGCACCCCAGTTGAGCTGGGGAGTACCAGAAAACAGCAGGACCTCTCCCTGGAGAAGAGAGACCACTTCTTAATTGGCAAATGTGTCAATTTAGATTCCCTGTCTGGTCGAGAACAAGGACTGAGCACGTACGTGTGTCTAAGAAACAACGTGGGAGAAATCAGGCCTCATTTTCTTCTCGTCGAGGTCTTGGGAGCAGTTCAATGCCTCCTGAAATCACTTGCGCTTCAAAACTGGTTGGGTGGTTTGCCATTATTTTGCTCTGTAGATTGGTCACCACTTCTGAGGAGCCCATCGCGTGTCCCCGTCTGCTATGGCACAACCCACAAAATACTCGTTTCTGTTGCCTGCTTGTGGGCCCGTAAGCAGTTTCCAGGAGGAGGTTGGAGGAAGTCACTGAGGCTGTGGATCTCTTGGGTTTTGTCCATTTATTCTGCTTTTTATTGAACTCCAGGAGACAGTGGCTGCTTCGTGCTCCCAATGCCCTTGCTGATATCTTAGATAACGCCATGAAGATGACGCTGTAAGAGCCTCGCATCAAATTGAGCTTGTATGCCTGCAGACACCGCGTTCGCATTGAACGAGCAGTTGTGGAAACCGGATGGCGGCTTGAATGTCCACACAAAGCTAGCAAACGAGAGTCCCAAGCCCAGCCCAATGAACGGTGGTATTTCCTCAATGCTAACCCCCACAGCAGCAACCAAAATGGCGCAGACACTCCCCCCCCTTTTCCACCTGCCCCACCTGGCTTACAGGAGAAAGATTTTGGTTAAATGTATATAACATCTCTCATGCCCCTGCATTGTAGATCTGTCCTCCTGACTATTAGGAGTGTATATCCAAGAAGCAAGATTTGTTTGGTAATATCTTGTATTTAGTTGGGAGAGATATTATACCGCCTTTCAGGCACAAAATGTCTTTGCTCAGGTATGTCGTGCCCCATAAGTTTGCCTAACATCTCTCCCAACTACCATATTTTCTCACATACATGCTCCCCCAACCCCAAAAAACCCCAGCTGCTGGAGGTGGTGCTCTCCCCTACCTTGGGGGTCTTCACGAGATAACTGGACAAGCACCTGGCTGGGGTCGTTTGACCCCAGCGCTCTTTCCTGCCCAGGGCAGGGGGTTGGACTCGATGATCTGTTGTTGCAGGTCCCTTCTGACCCTGTACATCTATGAATCTCTGACATTGGAGTGTTCATTATATGCAAGAAATACAGTAAGAACAATTTCTTTCACTTACTGCATAAAAGTGGAAGTAAAATTTGCACAGGACGCAGGGGGCCCAGAACAACGAGCAGGCTCAGCTCCCTCGCTGCTGCTACTCAGTAACTTATGGTAAGGAAACATCTGTTTTTCCTCCGTTTTGCCTTTCAAAAAACAAGCTGTGCATCTTATCCCAGGGCATGTTGCATGTGAGAAAATACAGTCTATAGGTTGGTCCAATAAGGGCTTATTACCAAACAAATGTTCTTGCGAAGTCCCTGGACCATCGTGGCTACAAAAGCATTCCGGCACTACTAGGACTGTACGTAAGCAGCCTGGTCAAAGTGTGCCCAATACTCTGATCGCCTCAATCCTACGTTTAATCCTGTGAGTAGCTTCATCACAGTGTTTATTTCCTGGAGCGCCCAAGGCCCCTACTTCACCATCCTTATTCAGAAAAGCACCTGGTTAACCTCAACATCAGCTCAGGTACCACTGAAGTCAAACAAGAGTCAAATGTGCTGAACACTAAGCAAGCACACGAGTGTTTCGGAGAGTCACAGGCTTAAGCATGCGTCTCCTTGCTTTGCCGAATCAAAGGGCATAATTAAGCAAAGCATTCAAGCATGCCATTGGCATCAGCTGGGCTACTCATGTTTATAACAAAGTGTATGCCTAAGTACCTTAATTACTGGAGGTGAGGCTGAGAGACCCCATGGGCATTTATACACATGCTCCAGGAAGGGGGGGGCAGGATGGGGAGGTGGTTTAATTAGAGCAGCTCCGAGAGCCTCTCTAATTAAAGCGCCTGGAGCATCACGTGTATCAGCGTCCCCGTGCTGAAAAATGACAGCTGGGGCTCTTTAACTAAACCTCATTAAATGAGCTTTAGTTAAAGTGTCCCAGCTGCCATTTTTTCAGTGCAGGGACGCTGATACACATGTTGCTGGAGGATGCCAGAGTGTGGCAATTACCACACGCCATCCAACTCAATCAAGTCTGCTCCAATGCATTGTAATTATAGCGCATCAGAGCAGCCTCCTCGCACTTGTACAGGTGCCCCAGATGCCCCATGCATTCATTTTCCTATTTTTTAATGCAAAACGGGAAAAATGCTATTTTTAATCTCATGCAAAAAGTGGCAGTTAAGTAGCAACAAGCTAAGGACACGACAAACACCTGAAGGGTTTAGTGCAACCTGGGCACTAACAAAGCTATCGTTACCGAGAACTCGGGAAGCTGCAGTTTTAGAACGAATGTTACTCTTCGTTCGACGTCTTCATGGCAGCGATGGCAACCAAATGAATGGCAAGTAGGTGCACAGAATTAACCAGACGAGCAAGGTAATTCTGAGAGACAGATAATAGAGGCACTCGACAGGCATAACAGCATAAAAAAAGACGTCAAGAAACGGACATTATCTCTGTCTGCCCAGCAAACACGTGGGATTGTTTTATCTGAGCTCCTTAGTCTATGCAGCTGGTCAGCCAGTAGGAACGTCCTTTTTGGCTGCTGAAGATAGATGGCTGAAATAAAGGGCTAAACCCCAGCTACAACTCTCACAGCGCTTTAGTTAACAAAGACAGTCAAGGGGTATTGTAATTCCTTTAGGACTTGCGAAATAACGATGGCTAATCCTAAAATCAATCCCTTAATCACATCTATCAAATTAGAGGCATCTGTCAAAAAATAACATATGCGCAAATACCTCAGTGCGAGCACGGCTGGGTCTGCACAACAAAAAGGTCTTTAATTCAGATGCCGGGCACAGCCGCGTGTGGAGGAACGTCCCGTGCATACCAGAAATGCTTCTTTGTCCTGATGGGACATTGCCCCATTTAATTTAACTTTTCCAGATATTAGGCCATGTGCCTGCTTCAGAAACTTATGGCAGGGTGAACAGCTTTTGTGGGCCTGGCTGCCAAAAGAAAAGCCAATCACAGTCCCTAAAGCGAAGGTCCAGAGAATAGGTCCCTTTTAAAATTTACAAGGGAAAATTGTTTTAGGAAGTTACATCTGCTCAACTCATTTTGGTCTGAAAGCTGAGATAGGTAGAGTGAGTCGATGTCCTGAGTCAAACTGAGCATTCATGTCTTCCAGGAAAAAAGATTCCTTTTCAGAGCACAGATCTGCAAGGCAAGCGCTGCAGGGCAATGCCATCTGCATGGTACATGTTCCCAGGTGAGGCGATATAGGCTTAAAAGCTGATAGACCATAACAATGCTCCTCTGCGGCCCATGTCAGGTGGGGCGGCACGGTATTGGGAAGGCATCAGTGCCCAGATGACACGATCGTGACTGCATGGTGGAAGAGCCTAGCGTACTTATCAGAATTTGGTCCTCGATCGACATGTGAGCAGCAATGCGTGTTTGCATCAGCCTCAATTCAAAGCGGGAAGCAGACAGAAGATGGACCAGCATTCGCCATCCATGGCTTGTAGTTACGAAAACAGAATTACCTAGTCTGAAAGCAAGGTGCAAAACAACCCAAAAGGTACCACCATAGGGCAGGAGGAAGCCATAGGTATCAGGCGCCAGTAGCTCCAGAAAGGTAAGAAAACACCACACAATCCCATCAGACAACAATAGGACATGTGTGAGGGAGCCGGGCTAGGGGCGGCCGTAAACCACCTAGCGCCCCCTACCATCACGTTAGGGTGAACGTGGCACCCTCAGAATCTCGCCCGCCACGACTTTGATGGTTATTATATATTATGTGGAGGCTGCCGGTTCCCTAGTGGACGGTACAGGTGTTCCAGTCCCTATTCCAGATTGGGGTATCTATCAGCGTCCCGCCTTAAGGGCTATGCGTGCCTCCAAACCTCCCCCTCAGCACGCCCCAAGCCTCGCAGCTGTTCTGGGGAACGTTTGTGTAGTCCCTTGCCCCTCGGGTGCCCTCGCTCCCTCGCTCGGGCCCCGGGGCTCCTCGCCCACCTGGCACCCCC
>NW_017728951.1:20759935-20839431 GCF_001723895.1 Crocodylus porosus
GGGCCTTGCCCTCTCTAGGGCTGACACCGCGCGCCTCGCGCCCTGTCTCTGCCCCGCTCCGGGGCCTTGCCCTCTCTAGGGCTGACACCGCGCGCGCCTCGCGCTCTGTCTCTGCCCCGCTCCGGGGCTAAACACCGCCTTTATGGGCCGGGGTCTGTAACCCCGCACACCACACCTCCCTGGCGCAATACCGTGCCTCCCTGGCACCGACAATCGTGCCCCTGGCACTGTGCCCCTACTGGGCACTGGGAACCCCCAAGCTGTTGGGGAGCTCCCCTGAGGCCTCCTCGCTCCCCTACAGCCTCACCCGATCCTCCAGTGTAAACTGTAACTTAAACTCCAGCCCTCTGGCTGCAACATAAACAGAGGCGCCACACGCCTAACAATAACTCCAAGCCCTGCCAGGGCTCTCAGTCCTACCTCCCGTCAGGGTGATCCTGTTCCCCGCATCATCGCAGCCTGTTAGCGGGGTTAAGGCTGCGACCACCAACTCAGGCCACTCAGCTTAGCCGCAGAGCTCCTGCTCCTGCGGCAGCCAGAAGGGAACTGTGTTCCCAGCTCCGGCCTCAGCTGGTTATAAAGTCCTGGCCCTGCCCTCTTCCGGCCATGTGACCACCTGGTTGCCCTGGCAACCAGGCACCTGAGCTGCCTGGGTGATTGACAGCTCTGCCAATCACCCTCACACTCATGGGGCACCCATGTGACTCCGTGACAACATGTTTTACGCCACCCTTTTGGAACTTGCACCATTTGGGGATGTTTCTCTGGAGAATTAAGGAGGGTCTGATACATGCTTGAATAGTCACAACGCCTAGGTCTACATTGCCCTATCTGCATCCACTTCCATCAGTGCAGGAAACACCAGGAAAACGCTATCATCAACATGGCTTGGACATTGTTACTGTTACCCCCTTACTAAGATATGCGGGGATCCTGGTTGCACTAGCACTTCCACCACTGCTGTCCCCCATACTGCAGCAGCAGATTTCCTGAGAGCTGCCAGTGTAGACAAGGCCACAGTCAGCTCCCAAGTTCCTTGTCCAATTCCACACTACAGGTCTCGGCTCAAAGTCATTTAATTACAACAAGCAGTACTTCTCCCTCTGGCAGGTCCCCGGAGCATCCTTTGCTGATGCATTAAAAGCAAAAGGCAATGATCACAAAACATTCAAAACGAGCTTAACACCACAAATTGCCAACGGAACATAACGTGGGTTCATAGTCTTACAGCTAGAGAGGGATGTCTCGCTCCCCTACCCACCAAGCCTTGTTAGTAGGTTTTGTGCCGTCTCCCACGTAGAGCCACACGCATCACCTACACGATTGCTCATCCTCTGTTCGGCCTCACCGCCCTGTTACATTTCCAGGAGCCGGCGGGAGGTCGTCGCTATTTTGCGAAGAGTCCACGTGTTGCCTGTGCCCATCTCTTTCTCACGGAGACTTTACGTTTGTCCTTTCTTTTTCATTCTTTTCCTGCTGGGCGTGCAGGAAAACAACAATGCTGATTGCGGTGGCTGAAGGTATATGAGCACGGGCCATTTTTACTGGAGGCTGCAGCTCTGCTCTGAGGTGCTAGTACCACTTATCCTGGGGCATCGACATATGATCAATCTAGTGTAAGGGGTGGGGATGAACCCTCATCCGCTGCCCCGTGCCAAGCGCCGTGCGCGTGCTCTTACCCCACAGGAAGTGGAACTCATACCAGGTCAGCTCAGCCTCAGTGAAAGATGCCTGGCCCTACTTCCTTCCCCCTGCCTTCTGTATTTGCTTACATGCTCTTATCTGCTGATCGGGGCAGATGCTGGAGCCGGCCCGCATGGATCTGATCGCAGGATTGAGGTTCCAAGGTGCTATTTGTAGGATGCAGGAAGCTAAATGCACCCACATGAGAGGAATGGGTGAAGACTGGTCCAAGGGGTGAAGACTGGCCTGACTCCACACATCACATTAATAGCCAAGCAGAGGTACTGCAAGGTCCAGCACAGAGACCCCAGCTCTGGGCTCAGTTCACTAGGCCACACTATGACTGCTGATTATTTGTACTGCAGCGCAGCCCAGGAGCCTCAGCCACGGATCATTACACAACCCACAACTGAGAGAGACAGGCTCTGCCCTGAAGAGCTACGCTCATGTGAACGACCAAGAATCCTAGTTGCTGCGAGGTGGATGGGGGGGCAACGTCCGTAAGAGCCTGCTTATTTAAGCCACCTGCTTTGAGCAATGAGTGAAGTGGCCAGGATTAACCGTAGCAGGGAGATGGCTCGACGCAGCACTGAAGTGACAGACATTTTCCAAGCAGAAAGGGAACAATTTTCAAAACCAGTTGGATACTTCCCCAGAGTCAGCATCAACAGCCAAACAAAAAAAGGACCCCAGCACATGACCCTGGGGTGCGATTCATCTGACCATTTCTTGTCCCCTCGCCATCAGTTGCATCTAACAGCAATAGATTTCTGTCTAGCCATCAGCGTGAGTTGTAAAGGAAATTTCATTTTAAAAAGGTGCTTGTTCAAAAAGGCCATTTGTACCGGCACCTCCTTTAAAGCCAACATGTGATCTAGCACAAAGTGAGAATGTGTTCGTTTAGCCATGCATGGTCCATGAGGTTGCAGGGCAGACAATGAGTGCAGATGGTAAGGGGCTGCAGATGTATGGGGGCACAGCATGGAGACCCACTGCACCGTATCTGCCCGTGCTTGTGATGCTCACACAAATTCTCAGCGGGGTCCGGGGAGAGCTCAGATAAGATTATTGTCATGCAGATTAAAGGTGCTGATCCCCTTTGTAAAACAGCCTGGTTTCTCTGGCCAAATTTGATAGCTTTTATTAGCTAGCATTGCATGCTGTTGTTTGCTAACGTTTGATTTTCCACTTGCCAAGAAGTTCTGATTATACGTCTGTGTGCGAGAACATTTTTTCTATAGACTGCATGCATGTGTGTGTACGTGGTTTATCTTGTAGGAGGTGACGTAGCTGAGGGGAAAATGCTTTTAGTTCCATGTAAAAATGTAACGTGTTCATATAGGATTTGCAAAATAAATGATACAATCAATATTTCCACTTGGTCATTCTGAGAGAAAAATCAAGGATCTGTACCCAATTTAAAAGCCGTTCTCTCCCCTGCTTAATTTATATCGAGGAGGGGCGGGGGCGGAAGGTTGAAAAGAAAAGCAAAGTCAAACTTCAGTACTTTGTGTCGTGCCTTGCCATTGAAAAAAAGCCCAACGTAGGAAAATTAGCACGAGCATTTCCTCCCTGCTGCTTCGTGAGACTTCTAAGTGAAGAGAAATGGGATGACGTTAACATTTCAATAACCCCTTCCCTGCCACCAACATTCGCTACAGCTTTTGCGCTCTGTTCGGTATAAATGATGAGCATGGTGCTGCATTGTCCTGACGACACTAGGATTGCGCAGACAGCCTCCATCCTAACGCAGAGAAGAGAAGGGCATCTCGAACATCAGGAAGGAGCCCAGAATCCAGGGGTTCGTGCACATTCAGTAGAGCTGAAATAATCCCCAAGTAGCATCTGGCTATCTGGAAACCACTTGAGTAATCATAGGCCAATGGCTCAAATTACCCGAGTGTGCACAGAACAAAGTCTACCAGGCTTGCTTCTCTCAGGTAATGTCTGGCTTTAACTCCATTAAAAAAATCCAGGAAGGATCAACTGGTTTAAATGAAGACAAATATATGACCTTGTAATCAAGGCAAGAGAGCAGCAGAGGGATGGGAGCACACGGTTGCTACCTCTCATATATTCCAGAGTGTTATAATTTCACCTTACAGCATTTGGAAAATATTTTCCTACATGGCACGAACAAAAGAAAAATAATTTGGTGTTGCTGACTCAAAAGCTGGTAATAGAAGCCATGGTAAAAATGACTTGCTTTGTCTGCAGATATAATTAAATGTGTAGAATATAATTATATATTCACATGCATGTGAATGTCCACCAGAGCTAGAGGAAGAGTGGAGATTTAACTTGTGAAATATTTTGTAATTTTCCATCGAGAAAACACTGTCTTTCTGAGTGTGGGACTAGGAGCCAATGTATTGTGCGGGTTTTACTCCTGAATTCCCTATTGGGTTACCTGAGACGGTACAAATCATTTGGGCATTTAGGTCTCTCATGTTTCCCCCATCCATAACAGGAAGGTAATGCTGTGCATTCATTTCACTAAAAAGCAATGATCTCAGGGCAAAAGGCTGTCTATGCATGACATGCAATAGGTATATTTGCATACATATACTCTGTTTTGCATATGGGAGTGTGGATGATAAGGTGCACGCCGCATGGTAAGATACCATTCACTTGCGCCTCACTTACTCCGCCCAGGAATCCGTCTGCCTGGATTATTTAGCAAGTCAAATCTCTGAGGAAGTTTCCAAACTGCTCCCAGTCTTAAAGAACAATCAGCATCGCAGAAATGCATTTCCTTCTCTCCATCTGAAGAGAGTTGGCTGCCCGATAGGGGTGGACAACATCAAGGCCTGGAGCAGCAGCTGGCCAAAGGTCTGCTATTTTATAATCCATTTGAGTGCCATACAAGAACTGTCCATCACTGGCAAGGAGGTAAGAATCGCGCTTTATCCCTAGCACTGGCAAGCTGTTAGGAAATTAAATTCCAGTAATCTTTTTGAGCTTTCTAAAAGGTATCAGCTGTAATTTCTCCAAGGTTTATATAGCTGAATCCAAAGTATTGTGACATCGGTAGTTTACAGGAGGAAATCACCCGGAAAGCATCCAAACCTTAACTCTGCCCTGCAGTGCCCCGGCAATTCCTCCCCCTCTCCCCTCCCCACAGGTGAGACTGTAGCTTGTGGCTACGGAGCCTCTAAAAGCAGTGACCGCTGGGGCCAAGCATCTGCTGGAGATACCTCTCGACAAGCATCTGGTTCGAATCAAGCCATTAACTCAGTCAATAGAGCTGTAACGTGAACAGTTCTGGAAGCGAAAAAAAATCTGAGATGGGTTGAATGGTCTCTGCTGTCACCATGGATTTAGGAGTAAGCTATCAAGCTGGCCGAGGGTACATGACAGGTATCAGAGCTAAGCATTATTATTGTAATAGGTGGGATTTTCCAAACCATGTCAAGAAGTTAGGCATCCCAAATCAACAGGGCTTGTGGTCCTCAACCTCTTTTTTGAAACCTTCCCCTTAATCAGCTAGCTACTATGCTAGTTAACAGCACAGCTGAATCACAGTCTAACCACCCCCAGCATAGCCTAAGCGTGCAAATCATTCCATTTACACAAGGACCTGGAGATTTGTAGGAGTTGTGTTATTCATATGCAATATGAAAACCTTAACTGAAGACCTCAGGTCAACCTTAAATGTGGAGCAGTGACCAGCCCCTCCACCATTACCCATAAGGTGCTGGCAATAAGTATTTACTTCCTTTGGGTGCGTATACATTTGCACACACACCAGAAATTCTATCAATGAGTTTAATTCCAACCACTGTTTTACGGCAGCGCATGGTTGTTGGTAGAGGAATTAAAGCCACCTCATCCTTCAAACCCCATTGTGCCAAGATTAACAAGCCTGACGTAAAGGAGATGCCCTGGCACCATCGTTAGACCTGTAAAGCCTTTCTTTCTAGGATGGCAGTAGGAAGAGAGAAATCACTGTGAACATAAGCTTGCAGGCGTCCAGTAGAGCTCGTAAGAAAAGAAGAGAAGAGATGAGATATACCAGCATACAGGTGGTTGAACTTAAAATCTTCTCCCTCAGGACACAGACAAGGTATCTGGCCTGCAGGCGTTTGAGAGAGAAAGCATATGTTATACGCGTTTTTAAATGATGTTTTGCCTGTTGCATGCATCCCTGCTACCAAAATCTACACGCGTCTTCACCTGCATCTAGCTGTCACCAAGTTGCGAGCCGGTCTCCTCCTCCTCTCCCTGTGCTTTCATATCCACATGGTCTTTGTTTGAACGTAAAGGCTGTACTTTGCTGCAAGGTTAAAGTCGACAGCCAGACACGCCGGAGAGCCGCTCGTACAGAACGTGGCAGAATGCCATCTGCTCTTTTTGAGATATCTCCCCATCCACACAAGGCCCGTGGTTCTCTAAGACATGTTTACTAACTGTCAATTAGCTAGTCTCAATTCACTGGAAATAGAAAAATCATTCACAACAAGCACTGTTTCCCTATCCCCAGTAGAGGGGTGGAGGGGGCTGCGGGGTGCAGA
This sequence comes from Crocodylus porosus, assembly GCF_001723895.1. Classification (NCBI taxonomy): domain Eukaryota; kingdom Metazoa; phylum Chordata; order Crocodylia; family Crocodylidae; genus Crocodylus; species Crocodylus porosus. The sequence continues at coordinate 20,766,133 of NW_017728951.1, forward strand.
GGGCTCAGTCACCAGGATGCTAGATGCGAAACTTTATCCTCAGGAGATCTTCAAATGTTAAATGCAACCCAGGCCGTGGTTTGCTCATTGTCTTTCGGTGACCTCCCATGCTTTATGAAAGGGTCTATTGTGAGCCTCTTACGCAGCCAAGAGGTTATGATCTCATATATAATAAGGTCTGGGTGAAAGGGATCCTCATTAGTGGGTGCTGTTACAGTGATCTCATTTGTTTGTGAGGCTTATGGCTGAGGGAACGTGTCTCGGGAGGCTTTCCTGAGCACGTATTATTGCAAAGCGCATGGATGCCACGGCAGCAGGCTGAACATGTCTGCCTTCACGTGGCTCTTGTTAAGGCTACCACAAGCGTAGTCTGCATTTCTCACCTTAGTGCGGTGCCAGATGCATACGAGAAATGGATGGTTGTAATCAAGAAAGTATAGAAAAGTTGCCTTTGCTGCTCGACATACCTGCCGCCTGCGGCCTTGGAACAAGGGCTGCTGTCTTTACTGGGGCAAACCAATTCCTACTTGTTCCAGATCTTCCGAAGAGTGAGATGGGACCTCCTCGTTCACGCTGCATCAGCAAAACCACAAGCAAGGTCCCGTGTGCCAAGGCTGCGGTGACGGTGTTGTAAGAGGCAGAGGGAACCCAGGTGGGAGAGCAAAGCTCGGGTTGAGTTTCCAGGACTGCTTCACCTCGACTTCAGCAGGAGCTGGGGGTGCCTCGTACCTCTGAAAACCAAGACACGAAGAGCAGTGTTCGGACCTGGACGTCTCAAAGCTGGCATCCAAATAAGTGCCCTGATTTTCCACAGCTCCCATTGACTTCAGCGACATCTGTGGGTGCTCAGACTTCTAAAAATCTGAGCTGCTTGGTCAGGTGTCTGGTGTAGGGCAAGTTTATACTTTTAGGGCTGCAGGAACCAGACTGCAATCAGCTCCCTGTCTGACAAAGAAGCAGAGGGAAAGCCTTGTCAAGACCATCTGAAGCTACGTCTGCTGTCAAGAAGCCGCAGGCTCCCAATGGTATTACCAATCTGGAAAGATGAAGACTCGCGAGAGAAGTCCTCAGGGTATTAACAAGTCAGTGGCACCAGTGCACGTCTTTTCAGGTGCCTTATTGCAGAAAGCATCCTGCTCTCAGGTTAGATAACTACATAGATAGGAGAGAGAGACCAGCTGGGTCCCTGCTGGCCAGGGGCTGCTGTTCAGGATGATCCATTCCCATGTGACTATTTAGGCTGTTAGCCCTTTGGGGCAGGAGCAGGCACCCCCATCTTGTAGGCGAGGAGCTGAGGTCCACGTGGGTTGTCACACAGCAGAGCGGCGAGACAACTCCCCCTCTTCAGTCTCTCCTGTCTTGTCCCTCTGACATCTCTGCCCTGAAGCACTGCCCTAGCTTGGAAACCAAGAAGAGGCCATGACGGGAGTGGGGAACTGCCCCGGTTCCAGTGCGTTTCTCCTTGCAGCAGATGTGCTCTAATGGAAGCACGTATTTCAAGGGAAGAACCTCCCACCCCTCACGCACGGCAGACTCTGCCATACAAATCCCCTTCCGTAAGGCCCTTGAGACCTTAAAACAAAAACCCCCTTTTGGAGATTAGCAAAACACCGGCTCAGCGGAGTCCAGGGGCAGTTTCCTGCCAAAACTTCGGTACACGTTTCAGAATCGGAGGCTCCTCCCAGGGGTGCAGAGTGGAAGAACTCATCAAGAAACATCCAGCGAACAAAGAGCTACTTTCGCAGCCCCGTTCCAGGGTGGTAAATTAATAGTAATGCCACCGTCTTGCCCAGGGTTGCTGCAGCAGTGTGGCAAACACGGCTCAGAATCCGGCCCCGAGTCTTCTGCCATTGACCGCAACCTGGCATCTGAATCACAACCCCCTGCAGAAACCCTGGCAGCATTTTAATGACAAAAAAATAAAGCGGAGTCAGTCTGGAGAGACACTGGCATGTTAACTGCTGAAGCTGTTCATAGCCCAGAAGCAACTGGAGTGAAAAGCCTTTGCGTGCGTGCCAGCAGCTAATTCAGGCCCTAATTGATTTTTTTTTTTTTTTTTTTTTTGCATTGCCGACGCGCAGGCGCTTTCACACAATTAAAAAGAAAACGGCGTTTTTTCACGTAACTTTTTCAGTTGGGGGAGTGGGGGCGGGGAGAGGATGTTAGTAATATGGAGCAGTCGAGGCAGGAGTGCTTGCAAAGCACCTCGGCAGGCATCATGCACACGTGGTTTGCCCAGGCATGGAGTATCCAGGGAGCAGTTTGACTGCTCTAAATTGCAGTGATGTCATCAGCACTGACACACGTGTCCTAACGTGCGAGCAAACCTGACTAGCCGGCCAACCCGGACGGACCGGGAGGAGAGGTGGACAAGAGAGACCACCCTTTGCCTCTGCCTGTGACCCATGGGTACCAGAAGTGACCTGCCCCCGGGGCATGATCTGCTCACCTTTCCTTGTGACTTGCTTTAAGAGTCAGTAGTGGAGAAGCAGTCAGCAGCAAAAAGGGATTGTAGCAAATGCAAAGTTCATCCAGTAACCCTGGTGCTCGTGTGCAAGCAGGGGATCTGGTGCTCCTCCCTACCCCACTCGTGGTGGGTGTGTAGCTCTGAGCCTGAGCAACCGGTGGTCTAGCAAAGGAAGTTGCAAATAAGGCTGGGGGCATGTATGATGTCTCATGAACTACTGCACCCGGACAGGATTTCAGCTACCCAGTGAGAGATACCCACAACTGAAACACGCACTGCTCAGCGGCTGTGCTCAGAGCTGAAGCTTGAAGGTAAAGCCCTGAGGAACAGCTGGAGCGGAAGATCTGAGCTCTCTCTCAGGCTTTTCCCCACCCAAGGAATTGCCATCTTGCCATTTCCAATCCATCAGCTGATCACCTGTGAAGTGGGCAGCTTCCCACGCTGTCTGCCTTTACTTCTACATGCCACAGCTTTGACCCGGAAGCCCTTGGGCCCAACTTGGATTTAGCGTCTCTGCTGAGACATGCAATCACAGGGCAACCAAAAACCACTCAGCTAGATTTTGTGATGCGGGCAGGCTTTTTGCTGGGGATGGAAACCTTCCGCTCCTTTTACATGGCTGACAGAACAGGGGGTTGGGAACAGTTGCCAACGACGGTCCTGAGCTGGATTCAAAGCTGGCAACCTGGGGGTGAAAGGCTTCTGCCATCCCTCTGTTGGACTGGGCTGTCCCAGAGCACATGGGAACCAAGCAGTTTCGAAGGGAAGTTGTTTGGAAAAAATGTTTTAGTTTTTCTGAGAAAATAATATGAGAAACTTGGTTAAAAGCAATCAGCCCACTTGATGACTCCCTGGTCTCCCAGGAACCTCTCCCCCGGGCACTGCTGAGCAAGGCCAGCGACTCAACCAGAGCTTTGCTCTGAAAAGTTTATTGGTCTCTGATAAACTCAGTCATCTCTGACCTTTTCTTTCACTTTACAAGCAATTAATGTTAGAAGAAACTGTTGGTTTTGACAACGGATCAGACAGTATCAGGCAGGTAAGGAGGGGACAAATCTATACTTGGAACAGCAAGACAGAATGGATGCATTTTTCCGTGGTGTTATCTTGCCAGGACAGACCACTTGCAATTAAGACTGCCAGTTGAGCAGGAGGGTAAACAGCATCTTATCTCCATGGTGCCTGGCCTCTGCTGATCTCAGCAATTGTACGCTCCCCCCGTCACAAGTCTCTGCAAAGTGTTACAGTGACCTCATTTACTCCACACGTTGTGCTATCGAAGCCCACGTTAAATAAAGGTCGGGGTCTGCTCAGATAATATTTTGTGGTTGGAACAGGAAAAGAGTAAGTGAAAACTTACATGTATCATTAGATTTGAGTATCACACTTTGATTTAGAGGAGGACATTAAGGACTCAAAGGTACTGAAGTATAAGGTCTTGCAGGGAAACCTCTCTCTCTCTCTGTGTTTCGTGCAGACTTTCATTTCTCTTTCTCCAGGTGTGGTGCAGCACAAAAACCAACTGGGGGCAGGAAGAACAAACAAGAAAACTGAGCAAGACCAGCCAAGAAAATAGCTCTACTAAACATATGCTCTGAACGCTTCCAACCGTTCTTCTCTAACCCGATTTCTTTTGTAGTCGGATCCCAGGTGACCGATGCCCTTTTACTTTGAAAGTTCATTGGAAGGTTATCAAATGTATTGTTTCCCCTCTCCCGAGGAGCTCAGGGTACTCAGAGTAGCCGCAGCCTTGGCTTTCATCCTTCTAACGCAATGACACAAACGCGATTACTGGACCAAGTGCCCCAACCATCAGGCCATGGGCTAGGTTGCCCGGGGCACTTTCCCTACCCATCCTGATGAAGCTGCACCCACATGCAGAAGGGAAAGCAAGACTCTTGGGGCCAGAGAAAAGCACAAGAAGGCTGACCTGAGATCTGGGCTCTGCTCCCTGCTCCCACAAGAGTTCATGTATTGTATCTGGTGACTGTTTAATGTCAGGTGATGAATAAACAAGTCCTAGGAGCAGCGCCCAGGACCACCTGCCCCCCATCCCTGAGTGCACTCACCGCCAGGCTAGGAGTCAGGCTCCTCGCTTGCTCCCCTGCGCTCCTTTCTGCATGGTGGCACAGCTTCAGCAAGGGGGATGGAGGGTGCCCCCCATCCACGGCCTGGTGGCTAGGGCACTCTTCTGGGAGGTGGGAGTTGAGGGTGCGAATTCAGATCTTCCATTTCTGGGCCACTGCGCTAGGCACAAGGATTTTCCTGTGAAAGGTGGGCCCCACAACCTGCTCCAATAACAGCTTCCACGCTGGAGTTCCCAGCTGCCACAGACCCATAGCAAGATGCAATGAAGACACGGTTGCTTTTTGGGCTGTGAGAAGGGCCCCTCTCATGGATTGATGCTACCTACAACCTTGCTACAATTTCAGGGCGCAGCACACGATTCATAAAGATGGATTAGTCCCACTCCTAGTAAGACAAGACCGTAGGGTCTGAAACTTGTTCTGGCACAATCATGAGAGAAGCCACTGTCCCAGGACAGCAGATTTCTAGCACAGACAAGTAGGACAAAATAAGAAGGAAAGGCAAGCACAGGGAGAGGTGGTCAAGGCCAGTTGTGAATTCCCGTGTTGGCTGTCCCACGAAACAAGCTTGAAGCGGCACTCTGAGTTCAGAGGTAGTCATTTAAAGTTCTTGACACTCCTACTTTCCAGGGATTTTACTACTCTGAAAGACTTTTCACCTGTGGAAAAATCTGTTGAGGGTAGGAAGCTGAACACACAGGGTCCTCTTGTCAACCTGGTACTAGATGAAGAACGTAACTAGCTTCTGCACCCGTTCCTTGCTGCAAAAGCGAAGAAAGCCTCTCTTCCAGATAAAAACCCAGACATAGCAACAAGGGGCAACTGAACTGGGCTAATGCAGAAATTATTAACGTTCACCTCTGTGCAGCACAGCTGGAAAAATGCCCACAAAACCTCCTCCAAACTTCTTTCACATGAAAGCAAACCACCAGCAGCTTCCCCAAATCCATCGGATGCGAAAGGTGGGCGGTGCCACCTACTGGCCATTCGCTGCTCAGCCAGAGAAGGGAGACGCGTCATTTGGGGCTTATGACAGCCTGAAGATAAGTGAACATCCTTGAACAATAAAATGAGACACAATGGCCTGTTTTTTATACCTGGAGAGACTGAGAAAAGGAGTGTGTTAGTTTAGGGAGACTGATCAGAAAGGCAGAGAGAAGTGTACCAAGTAATGGATGTCAGAGGAACTCCAACGTGCCCATTTATTCTTGTACCTCAGGTATGATCAAAGGGGCAGTCTAAGCAAAAAGCAAGACATTTAAAACGGATAAAGGGCCTTTAAACACCATACACTTCACCTACTGGACTCCATAATCTTCTGTGTTTTGAGGTAGTAGGATTTGGGGTGGTATGAGAGACGATTAATTTTAGCCAAGGTGGTTGCATCACTTGTTATTCGGGTTGCCCTATGTTTCCCATTATAAGTCTGGCTGTGGACAGATATAACTTGCAACCATTTTAAAAGAGCAAAGAGAGTTGCTCTTAGGATATAAAACTTACCTCTGTGTGCTCCTGTAGCAACTCAAATGAGCTAAACTGCTGTAATAGATCCTGAATGAAACCCCCTTAAAGTTACAACCATTTTGCTACATTGGCAGTATTGTAAGGGCAAGCCCAGGTAACATTTATATTGTAACAGCTTATCCCAGTATCAGTACATCTGTCCACACACAGTTTTTCAGTTGCTTACAAAAAACGTGGCCAAAATTTTTCCGTCAGCTGTTGGTTTCAAGCTGAATTGATATGGAAAGTTTTATCCAAAAAGCAGTTTAGCAGTTTTCAAGAACAAAGTTACTTAAAAAAAAAAAAAATGTTGCTCATGGCAGCCTCTTCTTTTAGAAATTCAAGTGTGCATAAATTTGGAAGGGGGTTGCTTATGTCCACATGTCAAGAAGGATGTGGACAGTTTCCAAAGAGTCCCGCACAGAGCAATGAACATATTTAGGCACCTGGGAGCAAGCATTGTGAGGAAAGGCTGAAACAACGAGGGTTATTTAGTCTGGAGAAGGGAAGACTGAGGGCAGAGCCGATAAAAGTCTTCAAATACTTGATGGGTGATTACAGAGGGGATAGAGACATGCTTTTCTGTGTCCATAGGGGACAGGATTAGTAGCAGTTGCCTCAAGCTGCAGATGGGAAAATTTAGGTTAGAGATTAGGAAAAAACTCTTCAGTGTGGGGTGATCAAGCACTGCAACCGGCTACCTAGAGAAGTTGTGAGATTTCCATCCCTGGAAGTTTTCAAGAGCAGGTTAGACTCTTGGCAGGATGCTGCTGCTTTGAGCAGGGGGCTGGACTAGACGGCCTTGTATGGTCCTTTCTAGCCTTACATTCCTCTGACCCTGTGCCAGAGAGGTGTCTCCTGCAACAGTCTGCCCAAATCTGTCAATTTGGAAACTTTTGGAAGGGAAAAAAAAGCATTTTGCACATGCTCTGTAGAAACACTGTAGGATTCTGCAGTTAAAGTCTCTGATGATGCTCTATTCACTGACCTTGCTTCTCAGAGCAGCTGCTGCTGACCGGAGTGCATGTGCCATTCTCGAAGAAATCATGTTCCAGCTCCCTTCCACATATACGCAGATACCATTTTGATTTGTGTGACCAAATACCATGTTTTCCCCAAACCCCACTTTTTCCACTGCTTTCTAGTAGTGCGTTTAAGTGCCATGACTAAACAGCTGTCAAGTGTGATTTGCAGTGTTCACACAAAACTGAGCAGATTTCAAGAGTTTCTAGACAGGTAGGTAGCGAACCGTCTTCTCAGCTCATCTCAATTGCAGGCCCCTCTTGAGCACAGGCTGTCAGCTCCGCCAAAGTGCTTGGTAGTTTGACAATCTGCACAAAACAGGGCAAAGATGAGATGCCCAAAGTGTTTCACTTGCATCTTAAGCCAGGATTTAAGCCAAGCTATCCAATGATAAAAGGCTCGAAACTTACTGCACCTCAATCAGCAAGCCAGTGCACACATGTAAAGCAACTGCTGAATGAAAATATCTTGATGTTGCAAATTATTGATCTACAACATTTAAAGGCTTCATATATAATTAAGACAAAACCCGGAGCTTCTCGTACACATGGCACAAACCTGTGATTTCAACTGAAATGATTTTAGATATTATGATGTTAAGCATAAACCCAAGTACATACCATATCAAGGTAGAATATCCAAAGGGTGCCACATCAGTGACTGATTACTATTCATCCAACTTCGATGGCTCAGAGGGCGCAGACTATAGCTCCTCTATGAGGTTTTTCTGCCTCTTGCTCTGGCTCGATATAATCTGTGGAAGATCCTCCAGTGACCATTGCTTTTCTCCCATCCGTACAGGTGGAAGTTCCGTCTGACAAATATACACCAGACATGGTTATGCTTTGTGATTCTTCAGCTACTGAGTTTATGGAGTCATACTTACACAGCCAAACCACTGAGTTCCTCCCGTGGATGTGGGGATTTCCAGGCTGGGGTCGCTGGTCATTTCCAGTTAATTTTTGAGCTCCTAAAAATGTGCATCTGCCTTTTAGAAAACAATACAACTTGGGGCTGAAGAAGCATCCTAGCTTGAGCTACAGCGCACGCAAAACATCTGCAGCAAGCTGGAGAGGAAGGACAGATCTCAACTATACTCATTTCAGAATCTGCAGCATTGCAAAGGGGTGTCCAACGGTATTTCCACGCTGGACAGCAGAAAGAGCAAAGGCAGCCAAAGAGAGGACACAACCCAGAGAAAGCCCCATGAAGGCAGCCTAGTCGATGAAGGCCAACAGAAGGGTGGCTAACCTGTCCTACGTACAGTCGGTGTAGTTTGCAAGTATAATGGTTCCAAACAGATTTTTATTATTTATACTATTATGTATTTATTATTTTATTATTTATACTATTTCTCGAAATGGTATCAAAGCTGCTAAAAATCGGGGCGTCTCTTTTCATGGCCTATCCCAAAGCATCTCTCTGTGTGATCCTCAGTAGAGCTCTATTGCATGGTGGTTGGGATAACTGGGAGATTTATGTTTTCCTCTTCATGTTCAGGCTTCTCTGGATTTAGCAACTGCAGTTGCGACAGCATCAACAATCCCATTCAAGCTGGGCTTTCCAGCATCCCGTGTTTCCCAATAACAGTGCTGTGACCGACACATCTGCTGTACCTGTGATGTGCATGTGCTTTATTTAACATGTTCTAGCTCACACAATATCACTTTTTTTTTTTTTAAAAACTCCAGGAAGGAATTTGGTCTTGGTTGACAGGGAGGAGGGAGTAGGGCCATGGATTAAGACTCCCTAGAGCAAAGAGAGATCACATGAAATAAGCAAAAACCAGATAGTTTTTTGTCTCTCCAGAGTTAGCTATTCAGGGTTGATACCAGGGTGTTGTGTGTATTCGTGCAGCACAAAGCAGTTTGTGGGTACTCTCAGAGAAGAGACAGACAGGACCAGGTGTCCCACACAAGGGCATCTCTGAGGGAACTTATGCATTACACTGGGACAGACACAATTTCATGAAAAGGTCAGTGGAATTGTGCAAAGCTTGTTTTTGGCTTTTGTGGGCAAATGATCCAAAGCTGACACGTTGGAGAGAAAGACCTCCAAAGGGAGTTCCAACAGCATTGATCACGTCTTTACAGTGACCTAGGCTATGAAATAAATGAACTTTTGCAACTTAGCAGAGATACTGAGGTACGCTAGAGGCTAGCAGAACACAACATGCATAAAGAACGATCTGAAGTGATCCAAGGAACTTTTCTCCGACTATTAATAAAACAAAGGAAGGATAATTTAAATTAAGATGCTTCTATGGAAGTGCTGTTTCCCTACCTACACAGCAAGAAGTCCCTCATGCTGCAGCTCTGAAGGCAGTACGCTCAACCTCACTTTGCAGAGAAGGAAACATGCAGGGACAGGTAGAGCGACTTGCCCGAGGTGTACGAGGCGCTTGGATGCATCGGATAACAGCCTTTAGAGCTCCTGAGAGCCAGGTTCGGTGCTTTAGCCACAGGACTCCTGGATCGTCACTCTGACCTATAAATTAGTAGCAGAAACACTGATTCTCAGATGTTCCCTTGTACAGGCTGGACTGGGGAAGGGCTGAAGATGCACTTTAAGCAGGGTAGCTTTTCCCCGTGCTCTTTGAAATACAGCAAAAACCCAGAAGATCATAGTAATAGATGAACAAAGGCTGCTGTACAAAATCTATCTATTTAAAATACTGTTTATTTGTGATTTAACATTAATTAGCATTACATCTATGAGCAATTTCAGATAACATTTATATATTTTCCACAGGACACGAAGTTGGCTGGCTCATTCTTTATGCCAAAGCAAGTAAATAGAGGCATTAGCAAAAGGTGCAAATAGTTCACGGTTGCATTTTAAAAAATATTTATGCACATTGCATTCATTTAGATATATTTAAAAAAAAAAGTTATGAAAAGCATAGTTCACAGGTTACTGTTTCTACGTATGTTGTAATACAACACAAATAATGTAGAACATAAAAAACAAGTTAAGCAACTGAAAGGTTCCACTAAGATTAAAAACACTGATTCCAGTATTTAGTGAGATCTAGAATATTGTATCCAGGATCCATTCCAACGCTGCATTGTCACACTCACACGATCAAAGCTAACCAGCCCCAGAACATGCTATAATCAACATTTTTGCATGCCAAACAACCCTCCAGCCATATTTAAACAATCAATATACTGCATAATATTTCAACTGGCAATCTGGGAATCACACTGATCTTTTAAATTTATTTTCTATTGCAATGGCTGATGTACAATGGCAATTTTGAGACAGAGCGAAGAAAAAGCCCTATGTTAATTTCTAGGTTTAGTTTGTATTTACAGTACAGTAAAAGAAGCAAAATGAAAACCTCAGTAAAAATGAGCAAGTGGCAGTACCACCACTACCCATGGCACTAAGCTCTAATTTGTTCTGGGTTTATCCAAAGGACACAACAGAGTCATGAGACCCTTTGACATGTCAAATGAAAGTGAAAAAAAGGGTGAGCTCTCATATGAAACCATATAAATCATTTAAACGTCTAACGTGGAAATGTCATTTTGCCGATTTAATAAAAATATCCCACAATCCATATCATATATTTAACAAAAATAATCACCAAACTTTTACTCTCTTTGTCTCCTCCTGCTTCCCTGCTATTTCACTTTCCCTTTTAAACAGTTTTGTTTCCTTCATTTGGTTCTGTTAAGAGATTATTTTTCTTCATTCATTAGCAGTATCATGAGAAAAACAGTAAGATTTAAACATGAATCCAGTTAACTTTATATGCTTTAACCTTATGGGTATTTATGTCCCTGGATTCCTGAATTATATTTAAGTACACTCTAACCCAAGCATCCTTAAATACACTCTACTGTTAAATGCTTGGTTCACATGCTTATAATACTTTTATACTGAATGGTATACAAACATTTCAACATATAAAATCTTTTTTTTGTTTTGCCAGTTAAACTAAGTTATCAATGTTAAGTGTATAAAATCCCCTTTATTGAAAAATAAGGGCTTTCTCCCCCAACTGATAGAATAAAAAATAAGTCTTCAAAAATTATATTTCACTAAAATGAAATATTTGGCAAAAAGTTATTGATGAATGAAATTCTTACACATTTTGTATAATTCCAAATAAAATCTCTTACACAGTTTTTCTTCTAATATTAATGTGCCAGTGTATAATAATTCTATGTGATCTAATCTTAAAAAATTTATAGGTGTGCTGTTAATATGCACGCACTCAAACAGTGGTACAGAAACATAAAATATATGGTCAAAAATCACAATACAAAATGTATGATCCGATTACCAAGTGAGGCAGCAGTTTAAAAATAATAAAAAAAAATGGTATGCTCACTCAACAGCAACTTTATTAGAGACGCACTGTACTGAAGATGTTACAGTCTGCAAAATACTCCAGGTGTAACTTGCCACTGTGTATTGTGACAGTATTCGATCTTGCTATGATGGTACTTGAGCACCTGCCAGCGTAGTTCTACGTGAAAACTATTGAACGTTTCAAACCCTCATAGCAATTTTTGGACACACTAAGTGTGAGATGAATTAACTTCTTAATTAACATAAAACTGCTTTTAATAAAACCTTTTCCAGTTTTGTTCTTAGGTTAAGGTCCAGTTTACTGCACACCCCTACCGCTACTATGTTAATGGTCGACTTAAATGTGGTCTAAAAATGTGCAATGTCACCTCCTAACGAAGCTGCACTTATGCTTCCACCTTCTCCTTCTTTTTGGCCTTTTTCAGAAAAGATGGCGTGCGGAATTTCTTCTTCTTCTTTGATGGGGATTTAGAAGGCGACCCCTCCGGGGACAGGGTCTCTTCAATCTTTTCAGAGGTTTTAATTGTAATCTCTACGCTCTCCACAGTACTAGTAGTTAACTGGCTGACCCGCTTAGTGAGATCTTCTTCCACATCGTGCGCATCATCCTTGCCATTCACAACAACAACCGGTACCTCCACAGAGATTAGGTTTATGTCCTGGGTGAACAGATCTTCATGATTTTCTATTAAAAAAAAAAAAAGAGGAAAGTTTTGTTATTTTCTCTTTTTATGAATACCGTCTATACAAAAAATCAGAATCAAGCCCAAAATAAAGTCTGGACTTGTATCAGATCTAAACTGACAGAAAATCTGAGATGCTCATTCATTTCCCTCATCTGTGCTCTCTACTTTGTTTTTGTAAAGAGACACAAAGCAATAGTATGCAAATTGCAGGCTGGAATAAAGATGAACTGCTCTTATCCAAAAACAAATTACAAACTTAAGAGGACCAAACAGCTTAAAGTACACTGAGAATTACCAGTACTTGCGACTGCAAGAAGCCAATATATGTAGATCCAGCTATTAGGCATGAACTTTTTCTGAATGTAAAACTTTTCAATGCTTTACTGCCCTCTTCTGTAAATCTGTCAGGTTTTTTAATTTCTTTTTCCTGCACAGTAGCAACATAGTAAGTGGGAACAGCAGACAATGTACATGCCTCTTATTTCACTGTCTGCTTTGCATAGTCATAATCTTTCCCTGTGAGCTTTACATCAGGAAAAAAATTTGGGGGGAAAAAATTCGATGATTGACTTTTGAAGAAAAAGGGTTATGCTGATATCAAAGGGGACCAATATAAACTGTTAAAATGTTACTATTACATCTTACTGTTCCTGAAACAATACATATGTAGTAGAATTGTTGCAATTTTAACTTGGTTTCATTCAGAGTTAAATTTTTGGGATGTAGCTGGGGGCTGTAGCAGTTACACTGTAACAGCTGATGTGCCCTCCCAGTATCAGCTCCCCCATGCTTTTCAAAGCATTTGAAAATCAGGTTTGATGATGGCCAGAGTCCTGCCTGGCTGCTTGTTTAAAATAATTCAGTTCTAGACCACCTGACTTAGAGAACATCTTAAATCAAAGCCAAGTCAGAATGACCCACTAAAGTCCAGAGGTACAAAGATCGCAGCAAACACTTTGGCTGCAACAAAAATTTTGTTCTGAAATACTTGAATTCCAGTTTCTATACTGCTGAGGGCAGGCTACGTGACACCTTTCTTACAGAGCATAATGAGTGTAAGTGACCCAGGGCATTAAGTTCTTGGAAGTCTGGAGGAAATTGCATGGAATACCTTCTACTTTTTCTGGGACATTTTGCGGGGACTGAGTTTGTGACTGAATTTGTGACACAGATGAACCGTCATCTGAGAATAATTCCTGTTCAGCATCTGCAGGACAAGAACTGAATTAGTAGCCATGCAAAAATAAAAGAGAGCAAGATTATCAGTGCTAGTGCATACAGTATCTAAATCTCTGCTGCTATTGAACTGTTCATGCTACTGTCATCCACAAGTAAAGGTTAACATACAAGCATTTCAACACATTTAAGAAGTTAAATTATTACAGGCTTCATCTATTAAAAATCATTAGACACTGGCTGTTTTATACAAGGCAATAAAAGTGGGGCTCAACACAAGGCAGCAAGCATCCCATGCAATCTAACCATAACCACGTGATATACATGGATGGCATTTGCATCTTTAAGTCAGCAACCACGCAGTATTAGTGCAAAAGAGAATATTACAAATGCCGCTGTTAAATAAGCCTGAATTACAAATCCATATGTAGAGCAGCAGTATTAGAAGACAGTTATAAAAAGTTGATAGTAAAAGTTCATGAAGGCACAGGGATTGCTGGGAAAGTTACTGAAATAAAATGCTTTGACCTTTTAAGCTTTTGAAAACAAGAAAATGTAAAGGCATATTTTAAAATACTGAACTTATTGGGAGTTAGGAGATTGCCCACCTAACTCGCCAAAGCTAGTGTTGAGGCTATTCATATGTCAGCAATTCACAGTGCTAGAAGACCACGTGAAAGACACCACCATGTTAAAGTGCACCTTCCACTTGTACGTAGACTTTTGGGTTCTCAAATCCCACTGTTGCACAAAGGAGGGAAAAAATAACTTACGAATGAAAAAAAAAACTGCAATGGTAATCATTTTTGAGGTTTCCCCAAGATGGCTGCCAGTCCAAAAATAAAGTCCGTCTCTCTCTCTCTCATTACTGGATCTATACTATATATTTAACCTACTGGATTTTTGTATTATTATTGTTTTTAACTTAAACCTCCAGATATAAATTACACTTAAAAGCACTTCATTACTTCACAATACCTTGAGAAGTGTCCACCTAAAATTCACCACCCAATGTGTAGATGAGACTACTGACCTTCCACTCCTTGCTGCTTGCGCTCAATCGTCCTCTTGTACTCTTCCAGTTCTTTTTCTGTAAAATGGCTGAAGGGGTTGGGAGGGGCTGGTGGTGCATGCTCATCATCTTCAAACTGCATGGGCTGGAGAGAGACAAAGCAAGAGAAACATGTCAGGGACAGCAGCAGAGATTTGCAACATCAGTCCTCTTCTCCTCTGAGGTTAGATGACGACGACCTAAGAAAGAAGCAGTAACACAAAAAAGCCATACTGGAATAGTCTCAAATCAAGCAGCTTTTTCTTGTAAGTTTGTAATAAACATCTGCTCATTTAAATAAAATGGGCTCTGACATTAAATTCCAGGCACTAGAAAACTTTTTTATGATCACCTGCATGAAGTATTAGCAGACATGTCCTGTGGCTGCCCCACTGCTGTCACAGGTACACCTGTCAGCAGGCATTCACATGCTCCTTACTTAGGAAGGTGTCAGAGCAGTCATCAAGGCACTGGTTGATTAAAGTAATAAGCGTGTACTTCAACCCTCTGTGGATTCATGGAACAAATATCTAACCCCATTCGGTTCATTTCACCCAGCAGAGCTATACAACCACTTGGCAATAAATCCTTTTTTAAAGTGTATTTTCACACTTCAGAAAGGTACACGATTACCACTTGCAGACTACGGATGGGATTTTCAAAGATACCTACATGACTTGCAAGCAAAACTTCCCCCAACTTTCTAAACTTTTGCTCTCACTCAAAATTCAAATTCACGCAACATCTGTAGACAATGAAGGACTGAGACCTTCTTCCTACCCGTGAACATGCCCACCCCCTCTTCCTAGACTGGCTGCCTCAGGATACATCCATACCGCAGGCACAGTGATGACTGTCGCACAGTGCAGAGACACCTTAGCTTTAAACAGGTCTCTTGCAGTGCGGACACAGCCCATTTACCACTGAATAAATTTACTTCACTCAATAGTAAAAGCCCAGGGTGGACATGCCTCCCCTCGTTACAAACCTTCTTAGCAGAGTAAATTAGCCTGAAAGAAAAACTGCCAGAGCACATAATGGAATACAATAAACCCAACTTGTGACAGGCACTTACTGGACAGGGTTTTTTATCCACAACAATTCCAGCAAGCAACTGAGACTGTGGTCCTGCTGTCTTCAAGTCATATCGGTTTTGCTCCCTAATCTTTAAGGAGACATAAGAACATAAGCAGTGTCACACATCATCAGACCAAGGGTCCATCTAACTCAGTATCCTGTGACAGTGGCAGATGCTTGAGAAGAGGGCACATCTAGAGTGCTGTCCCTCCCTGGCATCCACCGCTGGTTCAGGGATGTCAGAGGCTGCATCTATGACTCTTTCGTTTAGCAGCTACTAATGGATCTAATGTCCATGAATCTGTCTAGGGTCTTTTTGAACTTGGCTGTACAATCTGCCTCTACAACCTCCTGCAGCAACAACAGGAGGGCAAAATGTTACGTATTGGGCAAAAAAAAAAAAAAAGTACCCTTGTCTGTTTGAAACCTGTTTCCTGTTAGTTTCAGCAGGTGGCTCCTAGTTGTCTAATTCAGACTTAGTGGATAATACCATACTTACTTAAATCTAACATAACCCTGAGTTTAAGATAGCCCTGTAATAATTAGATTCTATATATGGAAAATTTGTAAATCTTTCATACTTATTGGTGAGTAGTCTTAAATCCCACCCCCATTGCTACAGCAGGGAAAGCAGCGGCTCCCCCCACAATCTGCTCCTTCCTCCCCTGCCCTTTCTGTCAGACACTGCTCAGGCTCTCCTCCATAGTCCATCCTGGGCTATAGAGCACAGCACGTGGAAGTGCAGCACTTGCAAGGCCCATATAGCAGCAGTTGTGCTGCTGATTGTCCAGGCAGGAGGCAGAGTTTCCCTGTACTCTGTGTCTGGGAGTGAATCCAGCCCAAGCTGGAGCAGAGCTGACAGTAAGGGGTGGGGGTGTGGAGGTGGAAGGGGAAGAAGCTGCACGAGGCAAGCAGAGCGGGGGGAAGGAGGCTGTGGTAAGTCTGACTCTCTGGCCCTGAGCCTGGGCTGGGGCCAGAGTTGGAACGGCAATGGCTGCCTGCAGCCCACTCTGCTTTGTATTAGGGCTGTGCGAAGCTTCGGTCCCTAATTTGATTCAGCAGAGATTCAGCTCGATTCAGTGGCTGAATCTCCGAATCCGAATTGAATCAGAGGACCCTTGAATCTCTCCAAATCGAATCAGAGCCCTCTGAATCAATTTGGAAAGATTTGGCGATTCGGACACAGACACAGCTTTAAATGTTTTTTCTACACGTCTCTGGGTACCAGGCAGCTCACGAATGCTGCGATGCTGGGGAGGACGGAGCGTCCCACAGGAGTGTAGGGGGATCCCCAGTGCGCTCGGCAGCAGACTCGGAAGTGGACCAGAAGTGCTTCCTGTCCGCTTCTGGGTCCACTGGGGAATGCAGTGAGGGAGCCCCCACCCATGCCACCTGGCTCAGTGACTGGTGCCTCCTTGGTCTGGGAGGGTACCCAGGCTCCCCCTTCAGCTAATCGCTGAGCCAGGGAGGCACAGGGCCCCCCATGTGCTCTCCAGAAGACCTGGAAGTAGACCAGAAGTACTTCAGGGATCGCTGCTGAGATAATGGAGGCCCCTCCCAAGCTCCTGTGGGACATCCCATGCGCCCCAGCCTTGCAGCATTCATAAGCTGCACCGGTACCTGGAGGTATGTAGAAAAAAACTTAACGTTGTGTCTATGGCCGAATTGCTGATTCTCCTAACCAGCATCAAATCTTCAGATTGGGCCGAATTAAATCGGGGACAGCGATCCTAATCAACAAAATGAATCACTGTCTCTGATTTGGGCCAAATCTGAATCGAATAGGGCCCGATTTACACATCGCTACTTTGTATGCAAATCTAAGACAAGGGCCTTTTATCCCCCATGCTGGTTGTGGGGAGCAGGGAAGAAACCTAGTCTTAGATTCAAATAAATACTGTACTTCACTATTTACTTTGTTAAAACCCCACAACCTTCTCCTTTTCAAACTAACCTTTTTAGTCTTTCCCATTATGGCAGCTGATCCAAACTCCCGATTACCTTTGCAGACCACCTCTACATTTTCTACTACATTCTTTTTGTGATGTGGAGACTAGAACTGCACACAGTATTCAAATGTGGGGGTACCATGAATTTGTACAGTGCCATGTTGATGTTGTCTACTGTATTTCCAGATCTCTTCCTAATGACACTTAATATTTTACTGGCTTTTTTGGGTTGCAGATGCATACTGAGCTGATCTTTTTCAGAACTACCTTATAATGACTCCAAGGTCTCTTTCCTGAGTTGTAACAGCTAGTTCAGAGCACAGCATTATGTACTTATAATTGACGAATTGTATTTAAAGGAAATTTTATCTCTGTTCTGGAAGTCCTACTCCCACTGTCACTGGTGTTATAAGGATGGTATATCTTGTGTAGCAAAGCAGAGCTGGAGTGCCCAGGGGATCTGCAGCGGGATCCTTCCCCCTGCTTCTCACAGCAAAGTACATGCTGATCCTCTGGCTTCACTCCAGCACCTCCGAAGATCCGTGCCCAAGATATACTGTGAAATACCCCATGGAGAGAAAATGCATGTCCTCTGCAAGGCCTCTGAATCTGTCCTCCACCTCTGTGATGTGGACCTACATGAGCATAGAAGACAAAAGAGCCTTTCTGCTCACAAAGGTACAGGTAGAACTAGTCCCACATGAATGATTTGCTGCTCTCCTCAACCAGCCCTCTGTCTATATGGCTGCCAGTGCTTAGTATGCTTACTACGGCAACTGTGACAGAAAAAAAAAAAAAAAAAGGAGTCTAGCTTCTCTCTGATGAGGCAAACAACTTGTAAACCTCCCTGAGAAAAAAAAACCGTAGCGTCTGGGACTGATAACATGGGGTTACTCAGTGTCTGAG
Organism: Crocodylus porosus; assembly: GCF_001723895.1. Classification (NCBI taxonomy): domain Eukaryota; kingdom Metazoa; phylum Chordata; order Crocodylia; family Crocodylidae; genus Crocodylus; species Crocodylus porosus. Next base: position 20,784,381 of record NW_017728951.1, read on the forward strand.
TGATTATGGGGTGGTGCTTTGTTTGTCCTTTCTAGAGGAAGGGAGTTGTTCCTCGTGAATCAGGTTCAGTTCCCAGGGGGGATGGATGGAATGGCCCTTTCCAAAAAAGTAAATCCCCAAACTTAAAAAAAAAGAGCACTCCATCTGGCAGAACAGTTAGGCCTTGGCTGGAGTCTTGGTGGACTGTGCAGAAAAAGTAGCTAGCCATCTATGCTTGCGAACCCCCCCAGAGCCTTTTTTTGTCTTTATTTTGCATCACCGTTAAAAAGCGCCAGGTCAAGGAAGGCAGAACAACTCAGCAAGTCTAAGCGAACCACACCCTAGGAGTAGTACTCTTCTAGTTGCAATGACTTTTGTCTTTCTTAAAGATGACTAAACAAGCAAGTCCAAACTTCAAATTTTTGTAACTTGTAGAAAAGTTCATAGAAAAGGACAGTTTTGCTAAATTGGTTGTTTCTTACATTCACAGAAGCTGAAAATAAATGAAAGGTGCTGGAGTGATATTCTAGCCAGCTGTATTTCTGCACTCTTTTGAGAAGAGGCTCCCTTAACAGATAGCTAGGTCAGAGCTGTCAGCTTCAGCTCTGGACCCAAACTTCCACTAAATGTGTTACAGCTCCTGAACCATCTCCAATCTCTCGTTTCCAGAGTGACTGCTCAACATCCAAACTTTAAACTATTGTTACGGTAAACCCATCATACCTTATTTCTCTTTTCCAGCACCTCACTGGGGTTTGTATTTAGAGGAACAAACTGGTTTGGATCTTCAATTTTGATTGGAGTTCCTCCACTGGTTTTGGATGATTCATCAGCTTTCATCCACTTAAAGAAAAAGCAGTTCAAGCGTTTTAAAAGAAGGGAGAGGTGGCTATGGAGAAATGAGTGCCTAGTGATCAGAGGAGAGACCTGGAGAACGACTGCTTGACTCTTTTAGCTCCTCAGTTCATTCTTTGCCAGACCTCAGCACAGGCACGAAACCCCTACTAAATGGATGCAATACTTACCTGGCCCACACAGATGTTGAAGCTTATTATGTATGCCTGTGTCCATGCAACCCATGGGCATACTCATTTAAAAATGATACAGAAGTGCAGCCTTGCATTCAGAGGACTATGTCCAGGAAGGTTTCCTGTTCCTAAAAGCCTACAGGAAAGAGCTAAATACCACAGCTCTTGCTCCTTTAATGCAGCCTCCAATACCTCTAGAATCTGTACTTCTCTTATCACTTTGTTCTCATAAACTTCTGCCTCTGCTCACTGCAGGTTTTGCTTTTGGCATTTTTCCCTTTTTAAGGAAGGTTTTATTGGCAGTGAAGGGTTCTCTCCCAAAACCGTTACAGAAGACATGTCCAACTACCACCAGGGGGAGCGCATGGGCTTCTTAAAATTTGCATCATCCGAATGGTCTGATAATAAAGAAGAGCCCTGGTCTCTCCCTGGGCTGGCTGGGATTGTGGTGGAGGCAGTATGTTTACACTTGAGACACCAGAAATCACATCACCCAATGCCATACCACGGTCATGTGTGGCATTAATGGGCTCTGAAGAAAGTCCCGATTAATTTTCATTGACCAGAGACAACAGTGCTCTAGATGCACAAGAATAGGGCGATTTAGAGATTGAAAAGAAATAAAGATAAAGGGGTATCCATATACAATTACAATAATTACAGACTACACTCAATGCAGATAATTGTTAGCGTGCCAGATGTGGAACAGAATCTTGTGCTACAGGAGCCAGAGGAACTAATAAAGAAGAGAAAAATCACTCTGAAAACTGGGTCATAAAACTATCCCCTCTTCCAGCACCAACAGTTTCCCAAACACCTGCCTAGTGTAGCAGCTATACCAGTGTTAAATCTTGTTTGCTAGCTTTACTTTTAACTAAATTAGTTAATCCTGTTTTAAAAAAAAAAAAGGAGCTCACAACTGGATCAGATTCCCTGACAAACTATAAAATTTACTTTCATCCATGTCAAACAAGAGAACAAACCAACTACCTAAAATAGCTGCCTACCGTGATCTTAGTCCTGGGACTCATTTCTCCATTCCAAGACTCCTCAGGCACGTTCACTTTCAAGTATGTATTGGGAGAGTTCAGCCATCTTGTCTTTTCCCTCTGCTGTCTCTGTGCTAGGAATTTGAGGGGGGAAAGTGGAACCGAATCATCTTCGAAAGAAAAGGCAGTCACAGTGGCTGGGATCTCAACATCGCTCTTGTGCTTGGGTTTCTCTCTGACTAAGGGCTGCCTATAGGCATAGCCAGTTCTGTACCCCTGTGAAGATTTAAAAATCAAAAAATGGTCATCTGAAAATAACATCTGAAGAATAAGAAATCAAGGCAAACTCCTATCACTGTACGTATATTGAACGCACTCTCACAATTCCTTAACACAATAGATTTGGAATATCCATTTGTAAAATAGTATTCTTTTGTTCATTCATAAAACATTAACAACAGTCAGCATCAAAACAGATGCAGAGTCAAATTTTAGGAAATCACTAATTGACACACTTTCAACTGCCCGGCTGTGTTCCTTAAAGGCAATGCAATTTGAAAGAATTAAAATTAATTTGTAAAAACTGGTAACAACCTTTTTTTCCCTCCACCTAAAACCAATAGAGAGATCCTTTCTGGTGTCAAGTTACATCTATATTATTGGGTCTAGAATAGTGACTTTTCGTCAGCCTTTGGTATCTGCTCACCCCCCCATGGTGTGGGAGGGGAGGGGAAGAAGTAAGCTGTATCAGCAATTTTCCTGGCACAGCATATCCCTTGTCTCTGGGCCAGCTGAGATTTTTGGTCAGCACATGTGGCAGAGTGTGGGATAGGAAGGAAAACACATGGAGAAGGCAGGACTCCACTAGCGACCAGGGTTAGTTTGTCCCACGGGGCAGTATCATTTAAGTGTGAACCCAATTTGCTCTACTCTGGTAGTGACCTCCCTGTGTGAAAGGAGGAAGCGTGACTCTAGGTCAAGAAGTTCTTGTCTTGATTTATGATGTGTAATACAGGTAGGTAGGCCACAGAGAGGAAGCAAAGAAAGGTTGTCCCAGAATGTCACTTAATATTGATATTACATTTCCTTTCAAACACGTATTAGTGTACTGGATTTTCCTTTTTTGAGCGCACATTTTAAATGAGCCAAAATTGAGAACGAACACTGAAACTTTATGACAAAATAAAAACAGAGCCTTCAAGTCTACTTTCTAAGGGGCTGGTTGGTAGAGTACTGTATTAATAGACCTTAACATAGAAAAAATGATGCAACTTTGAGAGAAATTCCTAGTGAAAATTCTTGCTCTTGCTAGTACACGTCCACGTTCAGTTTCAGAGACAGCCTTTTTTTTTTTTTTAAACCCATATTCTGTCTCAAGTCAAACGTTCAGATATGGGGATATTTAATACGAACCACCTTGATTTGTGTATTTTATTTCCAAGTTTACAAAGAAAAACCAAATGGAAAATTCTTCCTTTGGGGTCTAACTCCACAGATAGGTAAGGCATTGGGGGGCTTTTAGACCATTATGAGATTGCACATGTGGTGGTGTAACCGCACACTTACCAGGTTGTCTAGCATCCTCATAAGAGCTTCAAACTCTTGCTCGCCAACCTTCCACTTCTGTTGAGAGGCCATATTAACACCACCTCCTCCAGCTGCTGCCACATTGTGTGTGAAAGGCTTGTATTTCTGCAGGTCTAGTACAAGAAGATTGTCTATTCCACCGGCACCAGCCAGTGCATGAACCTGTAACATAACAGCACACATTTATCTGTAGCCTTATGGAGAACTTTTAGCTTGCACACAGACATTAACTCCAAAACAGTTTGCACTTATTTTTCTTTTGCTAATAAATTAAAGTAATGGTATTAAAACATTCAGAGAAAAATTCCTATCGAGTGAATGGCAGTATCAGCTAAAAACTGTGACTGCAAAAGGACTCATGTCATAAACATCTATTTTTAAGTGCCAAAAGTAGTTTTTTGCTTCACTACACAAAGAAATAACTTCAATTTTGAAAAAGAATCATCTTTGATGTTTGAGGGAAAGACAATTATATCTAATCAGTAACCCACTGAGACATTAACAAGTGATTTCTAGATTGTTTAATTTATTTTTGAGAATACTGTTCTCTCATCTTGCCCTAAAGAGCATTTGTTTATGTAGGTTCTGAAATGATTTGTGGTCCTAGGGAAAACTATTTTCTTGGTCTCAGCACCCTGTTTGAGTAAGAGAGCTGGGGACTGTAAGACCAAGTGTTATGCAGGCTGTCTGCCTTCCTCCCTTAAGAGCTGGAGTTCAGTCATGGGAGGAAACTTCATGCAGCTGTAGTCTCTAGGACAAGGGTATACACCCACAGGCGCAGGCCCAATTAAAGAACACCAGTCAGGTTTCACAAGGATGCTTGTTGGAAAGCAGTGACACAGGATTTACCCTGTAACATTGCTGCTCTGCTACATTTCCCTCTGATGGCTCAGTTTTCAAAAGATCAGCTGGCAAAACCTTCATGAGTCCCAAAATACTCAGCATGAAACGGCATCATGCTGCAATTTTGCACTGCAATGTAATGAGTTTTTAATGAATGAGTTTGTCCCACGGGGCAGTATCATTTAAGTGTGAACCCAATTTGCTCTACTCTGGCAAAGCCAACATGTGGCGCCTAAGCTAAGTAAAAGTCATTCTTAGAGTGGTTCTAACACAGCTAATTGGGCATATGCAAAGCAGTAAACAGAAATCACTCCTAATGTCCATCTGCAAAAGGAGACAGCCTCCTCTTTGCACCCCAAAACTTTTCAGAACTATTGCTTCTAATAGCAGAAGCCTTCCTGAACTTTGTCTCAGCCCACTTCTCCCCACTGGCGTCAGGTCCACCCACTGCATCCATCCCTTATAGCAGATCCATCTACTTCAGAAGTTGAACAGAGACCAATCCTCTCTGCCTTACCTGTATTTCACAGGCTAGTTGCACATTAAAAATATAATGAAAAGCCTCCTCTAATGTCTCTCCTAGAGCTACCACGCCATGGTTCCTCAACACCAGCACCTAGTAAATGAAGACACTAATGTTAGATGGTAGAAACTGGTACAGTATATGCAAAGGGTTTATGAAAAACATGGGATACCTTGCAACTGGGCCCAAGAACTTTCTGCAGCTGAATTCTCTCTTCCTGTTCGTCAAGAGATCCTTGATAATTGTAATAAGCAATGTCTCCCAGAATCAGAGCCTCTTGAGAAATGGGAAGGATCCCACACTTCATGGAAGAAACCTGTTTCAAGGAAACAGCACTGAAAAAAGCTGCAGAAAGCAAACCGGGGCTTAACTTGTATGTGCTCCCCTTCTGCAAACAGAGAGAGATGGGAGCTGATCCTCATTTGACACTTGGTGTATTCCTTTGAAAGGCTCAGAACCTCACATCTCTCTGGGGACTCTCACTACTCTCCAAGAGCAGCCTCCCATGCATGTCAAGAATGACTTAAGTCAAGAGAGGCACGTAAGTATAAACTATTACAAGAGGTGAACTATAGCCATACCTACTAGATCTCAACTCATACCAGGGAGCAATAATGATATATATTAAACCTTTTCCTCCACAGTCCATGTTAGGAGCAGTGGAGACTTACGGCTGCTGTTGCAGGAGTGTGTATATGTATCGCACATCTGACATCAGGGCGTGTGGAGTAGATGGCCGTGTGTGGACTGAATCCTGCATGGTCGATGCTCAGATTGGTACTCCCCTGGTCAACTACATCTCCTAGGATATTTACTTTAACCTGGTAAATTAAACAGAAGAAACATGTGCAACTATTACACGTTAGCCTAGACTGCAATGATCCACAAGCCTACTGGGAGGAAAGAGTAGTGGTGGTGGGGGGGTGGGGAGGATGACACACCGTCTGAAACTCAGTATGTACCAACGTGAAGAAATTTCAGTTTGGGAATGTTTGTATGTAATCTTTACTTGCAATTTGCTCATGTAGGAGAGGCTGAGGTAAGGTTGCTTTTATGCCACATTAGTGAGTAAAATAATTTTTAGAAGGATTCGAGCAGGCATGACTACGCGTGTGAAGCCTCCTCTGGATTAAGAGCTTGCCAGCTGATGAAAACAAATCATGGAAGAGGTTAAAGGGTAGATCTTGATAAAACAGATGCATTCTTCTCTGGCCTGGTAAATTAAAGGAGTGGTCAGCAGTTTAGTAAACAAAACAGATTCACAATTTAACCAGAAAACAACCGTGCAAGAGGCTCAAACCAGCATAGACACATTTAGCATATGTCCACCTACACATTTTCAAGTTAAAATGGCAAAGAATAACAAATGTCATCGCTGGAAGTTCCAGATACACTGCACATTTATACAATCAGTTTGGCATATTGCATTAGGTGTTCTCATTCCTCACGTTTTAGTCTACACTTTATAAAAGCCAACTATTTCCAAAAATAACAAGCTAGGTGTTGGCAATTGCTGTGAATGCCGACTAAGCACATACCAAATTGGAGGCGGATGCTTCAGAAAAAGACAGACCTCTTGGAATGATAAGAATGTGGTCATGTTCTTTGCTCACTCTTACCTGTAAACAAGGGGAGGAAAGAAACGATGATTTATTATTGATTGTAAGTTAGGCAATTCTCACAAAATTAAATAATTGTAATGGTAGACTATTTAATTTTAAATGTGCAAGGGAAACCCAAGTAGTCATTTTTACTCAGAAGAATACTCACTGTGATGTAGGAGTTTGCCAGGTGTGCCCACCCAAACAAGTCAGCCAACCTATACAAGCTGGCTAACTTACAACGAGTAAGTTTTTCTCCCTTAACAAACGAGGAGGTATCTATTCCAGGAAGGTCATTGATGGGGGTCACCATTCCATGACCTAAAAAAAAAGCAGCAAAGAAAAAAAAGTGTCAAACAGAACAATTACATAATTTACCATTATGGTTTTCTAAAAGCCAGGAATATACTTAAATTATCATTGTAAGGCATTTGTACACATGCTCTGGCTCCAAGAGTTGCTCTAATTAAAGCACCGCAGTGTCTCATGTAACAGCATCCCCATGCTTCAAACTGGCAGTGGGGATGCTTTATCTAAAGCTTGTCGAATGAGCATTAGTTAAAGCACCCCTGCCACCATTCTGAAGCACGGGGACACTGATACACAAGACACAGAAGCTGGCTGGAGCACGCTAATTAGGATGCTCCAGCAGACTTGATTAATCGAATTTGCTCTGACGCACTGCAATTCCAGCATGTCAGAGCAGCTTCCTGGCACATATACAGGCACCCACGGAGCCTCAATTCTGGCCATCACTAGTCATATACAAGAACTGCAATTCATAGCAAACAAAGAAAAGTAGGGCTGGAAGGGACCTGCAGAAGTCATCTAGTCCCGACCTCTGCTTTAGGTGGCATCAGCTGCAGTCATTTCTAGCGACTTCCCCAGAAGCCCCTGGATAGAAGTTGTACCCGAACATAATGTGAAAGTCTCCAACTTCCGAGGGAAGAGCTAGGTGGTGATGCAGAGGAATATTCTGAAGCACCACTAAGATTTTGAACTCTTTCATGCTTCAAGGAGTCATAAATAATTGCTGTGGACAGTTCCCACAATAGCTTTAAGATTAACGAGCTATTCTTGGGATTTTTTTAAAAAACTAGACTTTGTAGAATTGAACAGATATCTCAGTCACTTCTAGGAAGGTAATAAGGACTACAGCAGGAATACTTCAACTTCTGGACAGCTTGAGTCAAATCTTAATAAGAAAACTCTTTTCTCCGCCTCTTTACAAATACTTTCCTGGGGGAACATGACAGCCATTTTTTAAATACTTGAAAGGCTGCCATAAAGAGGAGGGACAACAACTCTTCTTCCTAGCCACGGAGGCAGGACATGAAGCAATGGGTTAAAACTGCAGCAAGGCAAAATTTAGATGAAGCCTCAGACAACAAGTTCCTAACTGTAAAGGCCATAGGACAGTGGGACAAGTTGTTGAGGAAAGTTGAGACACCAGAGGTTTTTAAGACAAGGCTGGAAAAAGAACTGTCAAGGGCACTGGTGACACATAGGGGGTGCACATGTACCCCCTAAGTGCGGTGGCGCACCCCGTGAGAAAAGACGCCGCCAGCACTGCCGGCAGTGCCTGTGGGTGGTCACCAACTGAGCTTGCCATGCCCCCCAGCCACCAGGGGCACACAGTGTTCATGGACAAGGGTAGTCTGTACTGGGGCAGCAGGTGGGACTGGATGACTCTCAAGGTTTCTTCCAGCTCTCTGATTCACTGGCCACAGACAGATGTGCTGTATGAAGAGCGCCAAGTGCCTCTGAAGCAATTAAAAAACAATAGGTTGAAAAAAGGAACAACTCTGACGCGCTTCCTTCTGAAGTGTTTCTTGAACGTCTGCATGCTCCAGCAGATCTCTGCCTCCTTCCCCCCCCCCCCAACAGCTGGAAAGCAATGCTGCTGCATGTCTTCATGGCTGTTTTGAAGCACTCTGGGATGGGGTAGGGCTGAATGTCTGCATGGCACAAAGGCTGTATTTGAAATATACTCAGATTCAAATACATCTCTTCATGCCCTATGATTTTCAAAGGTGCTGAACAGTATCCACTTCCTTTGGCTTCCAGGCCCTGAAACAGTCAAAGCCGGACTTTCCATCCACAGATCTTAAATCACCTCATGAAAGCAGCTATCCTATTTGCACCTCCGAGTCTGCAGGCAATGGAGAGAACAGTTTAGAAAGACAGATTTGTCTGTTAACTCAGACACTTGCATGAATATTTAACTAATGATTTTTTTTTTTTTTTTTTTACTGGTTTCAATTATTCCAGTTCTTGGAAATTAGATATAGGAGTTCTTCTACAAATGCCATAACATTTAATTTTGCAGGATCCTGGCAACAACTCTCAATTTTTTCTTTATAACCACACACTACTATTTATTACAAGCTATTTCATGCCTCTGACATCTGTGAATTTAATCACACACTTGTATAAATTTCTTTCCCCTTGAACATGTAAAACAAGTGTAAAGGCGAGTGCCAAGTTATGATAGGTACTACGTTACTTATATTTTAGCACTTTGATGCATATGTAAAAAGTACTGTTAGTTTGTTGAGCTAAATTGTGAACTTATTGATTACTACTAGTTTCTAGAATAACTGAGCTTCTGGGCACATAATAATGCTGATATCCTCTTGTTATCCTGAACCAACCAAACATTTTGAGAATGCGTAAGTTGAAAAGTAAATTATTTACTTAGGCCACCACCTATACGGTTTTAACTGGTAAAACAAGCTACAGCAGAAATTCCAATCAGAGGAAGTAAGAGGCTCTGGTGCTGCTAAAACACGGAGAGAAATTTAAATATATATCATCAATCACACACTTAATTCACTTACTGAGTTGAGATGAAGAAAAACCTGCAAAAGAGCTGGCTGTAATGTAATCAGCAATCTGCTGCAATGCAAGCAGTCCAGTTGGGTTATGGCCCTTCTTCATCTGTTCTTGAATAAGACATTCCAGGTCTTCTCGGAAAGCCTGTGGAAACATTTGAGAATCATAAAGGAAAGTTGTCTTTGATAACAATGGGTCCCTGTAGACATGCTGTGAGGCTGCTCCGACGCACTGTAGTTACGGCATGTCGGAGCAGACTCGATTAACTGAGTCTGCTGGACTGTGGTAATTACTGTGCTCCAGTCAGCTGCTGCGTCTCATGTATCAGTGTCCCCGTGCTTCAAAATGGCAGCGGGGGCGCTTTATCTAAAGCTCATAGAACCCGTTTGAAGCGTGAGGATGTTGATACATGAGATGCTACAGTGCACTAACTACAGCAGCTCTCGGAACCGCTCTAGTTAAAGCGCCCCCTCTCCCCGCACTCCCGGAGCACGTGTGAAAGTGTCCAGTGGGATTATTTTGGGGAGGGGAGAAGGAGAGATTGGTACCACTGTCCAAGCCTTTTCATAAGACCCTGTTTTCAGCTGCCTATAGCTTTGCCAGACTTACACGATCTGGCCTGAAATTTCTATGCTGTGTCAACTCGGGAGACTTGGGGAAATGCAAATGTGCTGTTACAAAATTGTAGTAAATTGAATAACTATAGCCCCCCTCCTGAATGTAGAGTAGGGACTTGGAATTTGTGCAACAACAGTAGGGGCTATAGTATTTGTGATAACAACATACCTACATTAATGCCTGTGAAAAGCTGCCTGTATTTGGTTAAATTAGAAATCACTGAAAAATTTCAGCTCACATGGGCTCTAGTTAGTATAGAAGAAATGTAGGGATGGGAAAGACCTCAAGAGGTTCACTGTTCTGCTCCAAGGGACTCTCAAATAAACCTAGACCACCCCAACAAATGTTTGTCTAACCTGCTCTTTAAAAACATCTGATGATGGTGATTCTATAACCTCTTTAAGTAATCTGTTCCCAGACTTAGCCATCTTTGGGCGCCTATACATGACCGCCAAGGTTGCGCTGATGCACTGGAACTCTAGTGTCGAGTCCATTAATCGAGTCTGCTGGAGCATGGCAATTGCTGTGCTCCAGCAGCCTCCTGCATCTCATGCATTAGCGTCCCCACATTTAGACAAGGCAGTGTGGACATTTGTACTAAAGTTTGTCGAATGAGCTTGAGTTCAAGCAACCCCGCTGCCATTTTTAAGTGCAGAGATGCTGATGCACGAGACATGGTGGCACTTTACTTAGAGCGCCTCTTGGAGCTGTTCTAATTAAAGAGCCCACCCCACCCCTGGAGCATGTGTAAAAGTGCCCGTTATCATCAGAAATATTGAAGTCATCTTTGCTGCAAGGCAGGATGAAAGTGTGTCACACCCCCAATTTTCTTATCAAGGCCAGTCCAGTCATCTCTGAGTTCAGGTTTCCAGTTGCTTCATTTCACCTGGGACAACCTTGTCCTTGTCCCCACAGCAAACATGCAAATAACAAACCAAACCACACCTGTAGTCTTTCTTCAGATGTAGAGGGGCCACCTAGGCTCTGTGTTTCTCTCTTAGCACACCAGTCTCATCCCTTCTCCCCCCCTGAAAACCTTAACTCTCTCTGTAGCCCCATTCTCATTTACTGGTCATCGGTTACAGCTGGCCCCCAGGCTTCCAGCCAGGCAGACTCCGCACCTCCTTATGCAGGACTATTGCTTCTTATCCTCTCCCTAACTGACAGAGAGAAAAATCAATCGCCGATCATTTCCCATCTTTTATAACAATCTGTTATCATACAGAATCACAGAAAATGAGGGTTGGAGGGACCTCAGGAGATCGCATCCAGTCCAACTCCCTGCTCAAAACACGACCAGCCTCAACTACATCATCCCAGCCGGGGCTTTGTCTAGCCAGGTCTTAAAATCCTCCAAGGATGGAGCTAACCTGTTCCAGTGCTTTACTACTTTCCTGGTGAGTTTTTCCTGATATCCAACCTAAACTTCCCTGGCTGCAACCTGAGAGCATTGCTTCTTATTCTGTCATCTGCCACCACTGAGAACAGTGAATATACTCACATACCTTTTTTTTTTAAAAACAGACTCCATTCTTTCAAGCTTCCCTAATAAGTCAGACTTTCTAAACCTCTTGTTATTTTTGTCACCATTATCTTGACTTCCTCTATTTTTTTCTTTTTTCTAATCTTTCTTGACATGTGGTAGTCACAACTGGACCCTGTACTTGATTCTGCCCCTATTGCCAAGTGGAGACCTCAAGAGGTACAAGTTACCTTTTATGTCTCGTGTACAACCCTCCTGTTAGGACATCACAGAATGACACTGGCCTTCTACGCAACTTCAAATCACGTTCAGTTTACCATCTGTTATAAATCCTTTTGTAGTATAGCTGCCAAATCAGTTATTCCCCATTTTCTGATTGGGCACCTGCTTCTTTCTTCCTTCCTAGGAATACTACTTTGCATTTACTTTTACTGAATTTCATTGTATGGATTTCAGACTATTTCTAAAAATTTATCAAAATCATTTTGGATGGTCTTCCAAAAATGCTTGTAACATCTCCTCTCCCATCCTTGGGGCCATCTTCAGATCCTTTAAGTATATTCTCTATATCACCCTTCAAGTCATTAATGAACATATTGAATAACACTGGGCCCAGGACAACACCTGAATATCCCCCATTTGATGCACCCTCCAAGTCGAATACTGAACTATTGGTAATTACTGTGAGCGTAGTTTTTTCACTAGGTGTACACTCTCATTATAGTAATTTTGTCTAGACCATATTTCCTACCTGCTCTCGACAGCTGTTAGATTAACAGATAACATAGCCAAAGTTTCTTTCCCACTGAACATCCTCCTGCCTTCACACGCAGCTCTTAGTACTGATTAAGACCGTGCATTCGCCATCCCCAAAGTGCAGCAGACCATGCCAGAAGAACGGAGGATAAGAAGCTATCTATCCTCTTTCCCATGCTGTACATGACCTCCGCCTGCAGCCTGTGGGAAGTGGCCACTTGACTCAATTTTCACTGCGGCAATAGCAGGACTGGAGTGGGAAGGAAAAGGAACAGGCTGGAAAGAGCGTGAAGAAACTGGGAATGAAGTGGGGGGAAAGTGGAATTGGGATTGGCTGGACCAAGAGTCTGGGGTGGGGAGAGTCAGCCTCTATCTCCAGACTACTCACCCCACCTGTGTCTTCTTTCCCATTTCCCTTTCCCAGTCTGTTTGCCCAGATGGTTCCAATTCTTCTCGATCCCTTTTCCCTGCCCACCAAAAAACTCTCCTCACTGGCTCCTAGTCCCGGTCTTATTCTGCCAGATGCAGCGTCCGTGACTCTGGGCCGGCGCAGGGAGGGGAGAGGCAGGCTACACGAGGAATCAAGAAAACGGGATGGAGTGGCTGGACTGGATGTGGGGAGGGGAAAAATGGGGGATGGAGAGTGGGACTTGACAGAAAGCTCAAAAGGAGGAGACCAACACAGGCTGGCAAGGGAGAAGAGCATGAACAACAGGGGGGACATGTGGAGGGCAAACGGGTTTAGAAACATTCGTTTACTAGAGCATGCTTGGACTTCCTGAGCTGCACCACCCCTCTGCTGTCAGCAAATCATGGTGCAACCCATTAGCAAAGGACCAGCCTCTTCTAGGGCTGGTCCATGGGGAGGAGGATTACCTACTTCTGCTCCAGTGACAGGTGTGGGCAGTGGCATCCCTACTGCTGAACCAGTGTGCTTCAAGGGAAGAGAGGAAATTCCACATGAAAAAAAACACTTTACAAGAATGTTATTAAGAGAGGCACTCAAAAATGAGGAAATACCAAAATTAAGGTGGCCTTTTCAGCATCAATTTTCCCAACCTGGCCATGTACATTATAGTCCAATTTGTAACTACATGATCACAACTTATTTTTCCAAAGGGTTCAGGCCTCATTAATGCACAGGATGTTAGATGCTCACTGAAAGAACAACCGTTCAATATTTTGTTTTCTCTTTATTGTTCAGTGTGTGGTCACTCAAGCCTTATTTATTGCATGCTAGTCAAAGTCTAATAAGATAACACAGGGATTGTCAACCTTTTTAAAGGAGAGTACCCTTCTGGTGGGTACCCACTTCCAGACATGGAGCAGGGGTGGGGGTCCTCCCCCCAGGAGCCAAACATGAAGCGGTGGCGGCAGCAGGGCAGCGCACAGCAGTGGCGCTTCCCAAGTATCCCTGCTTCTCTGCTGCGTACCGCCTGGGACTTCCCATGTACCCCCGGTTGACAACCCTTGAGATAACAGATCAGAAGCCTTCATAAGAAAACAATAATGCCCATGACATTATCCAAAAGTTTCACAAACATTAATTCATCCTGCGATCCATGCCCAAGCTCTGGAGGGGTGAGGCAAATTTATCATTTTACGCATGAGCAAGGATCCTGGTTTTCAGTTTAAGAATTGTGAATTCTCTGACAAAACACACATCACAAGTCCTCCGATTAAAAGCCCAAAATCCATCACTCCCCACCCACGGCCCCCCAACCCCTGCTGGTGCCCCTCATTCCCCACCCCTCCAGCTCTGCCAGAGGGGGCCCCCAGCTGCCAGGGCAATGGGGCCAGAGACCCGGGGCTACAGCCCCCCCAACGCAGCAGCACCTGAGCTCCAGCTGCTGCCCGTAGGAGGCGGCAGCTGCTGTGGCAGAGCGGAGTCCAGCTCCCTCTCCCCTACAGGGAGCATGGCCAGAGTGGAGCCCGTCCAGCGGGGTGGGTGCAGGCCGCCTGCTCTGGACTACCCTGCTGCCCTCCCATCTGCTGGGCTGCAGAGGCCCCAGGAGCAGCCGGTGCAGCAGAGCGAGGCAGGGAAGCTTGTGCCGCCTCCATGTGCCAAGCACCGCTATGGCATGGCACCCCCTACTCGCCAGGCAGCAGCAGGAGTGGTGGTACACAGTTGTGCCCCCTGCTACCTCCAGGAGGGCAGGGGGTCCCTTGGCTTGCAGCGGCACAAGCCTCCCTGCCCTGCCACACTGGGTCCCATCCGGCGGGCCCTGGAGACCCCAGGGAAGTGTAGCAGGGTGGGGAGCCCGAGCCCACAGCCTACCCCATGCCCCTCCCGGGAGACCGTACAGCAGCAGGGAGCCAGCCTGCCCCGCCCTCCACCCCAGACAAGCTGCCCACAGCTCCGTCCCACCCCCCGCCCACATATTCTGGCCCCGGGCCCCAAGCATCGCTCAAGCTGGGCAGCAGCTCCAGGCCGAACCCTGCCCAGCTCCCTCAGTCCCCCCTGACTTAGCTGTGGGAGCTGCTCTCCAGGCTGCCTGGCAGCCACGCGCATGTGTATGTGTGCACATGGCACCTCCTGCCTGACTGCCCTCCTCCCGCTCCCCGCAGCCCCTTGCAGGTTGCAACTCTGCCAGCCTGCAGAGGGGAAACCCACCATGCTTTTCTCCTTTAAAGAAGAAAATCTGAGATTTTCTCCCCAAAATGGAGAAGTCCAGGTTTTTCTCCTTTAAACGAAAAAATCCGCATTTTTCTGTGGCAAATGGAAAGCCTGGATCCCTGCTGATAAGGACTGGAGGCAGAGTGCAAGGGCAAAAGTTTCCATCCATTGTGGATCCCTAATGAAAACCACCGAGGGCCTGCTTGTTCAGACTGCTTAGCATGCACAGAGCTTCTGGAAACCAAAGACTGGGGTCACAAGCTACATATATGGAAAATAAATAGGCTTGGCAGAATTCAATTTTTCTTTTTTAATGATTTTGACATAATATCAATCTTTATTTTTAAGCATTTATTTCAATTTTTAGTGATTTAGATTTTCAGGATTGTGTGAAATTATAGGTGTGGGTGCAGAGAAGTTATTAATGACACAAATGTAACTACTGTAGGACTGCCGCCAGCTGAGAGACAGAGCTGGCAGGAGTCCTGGCTCTGACATAACTCCTGCTGTGACTTCACCTTTGTTCACCGTCCCCTGAGGTTTCTGGGGGTTGAAGTCCAGACTATGGTCAGCACAGTTCTCTCATCAGCCATCATTTTTCTTTCTAAAAATTTTGATTATTAATGATGGAAATACTTTTCAGAGGTCTGCAAGCGCGAGGTGAAATCAACCTTTATCAACATTTACCAATAAAAAAAATCGAATCCTGCCACGCTTCAAAATAAGGAACAGCCAAGTAGTGACTGCCAACGTAAAGTCTGGTTTAAGTGACTCTTCCAAAGTTCACAAGGAATTTAAGTGCCATCTTAATAATGTTCTTTTTTGTGTCATTTCTCCCCCCCGCCAACACTTGAGCCTTACTCACACTGTTTCTTTTCTATTGTAGTTCAAAATACACTGAATCTAAACCCTCAGCCACTCTGTGCCACAGGGGTTCCTCTGCACAAAGAGCCTACACAACTAGCTGGACGAGGCTCTGCTTCACATTGCCAGAGCAATGCATGAGCAGATGGAGCAGGGAGCCAGGAGATGCTTTTATTCAACCAGCCCTACAATATTACATAATTTGAGGAAGCCAGACAAATGCATGCATTTCCTTTTTTCCCCAATTCTTGTAGTAAACAGTCATTTAACTCACAAATTAAAGAAAGGTTTTCGAAGAGCTAACAACAGCCAACCCAAAGGCACTTTGCCCCAGTGCATAATATGATGTTATTCAAGCCGTGTATGCTTGGATAGGTGTCTGGCTGGGGTCATCTGACTCCAACACTCTTTCCTGCCCAGACAGGGGGTCAGACTCGATGATTTGTTGAGGTCCCTTTCGACCCAAACATCTATGAATCAAACCCTACCAGACAATTCTGCCAGAACCTGCTAGTCTAGCAGGTGTCTTCTCTTGCATGAATGATCAATCACATGGCTACAGTTTTAGGGCCATTTTCCGTTTCAATGGTAGTTATGACAACGATTGACCAAAATGCTTCATTGTCAGGTATTTTCAGAGTACATCCCCTCCAGAGACATCCAAGGACCTCATAAACATGCCAATAAAGTACTGCCACTTTACAGATGGACAGTAAAGTATAGATTCAGGTTATCAAGTCCTGCTTGCACTGATAAGCTTCACATAGGTAGTCTCCCTGAGGCCAATCAGTTTGCTCATGGGAGAAAGCGTTTGCCACTACTGATAACCCGAGGTCACAAAGCAAGTATGTGACACAGCTAAAACAGGAATGTGGCTCTCCCACCTCAGTTCTCTGCTTTCACCGCAATATTATCCTTGTGGTAGCAGCGTACTGTCCACCAAGAATCATCTTAAGTTCAGGAAATATGAGCCCATTCAGCTGAGCATGAATTCAGGAAACGGGGATCTGTTAACATACACTTATTTAAGAGCTAGGAGACAGAAATTGTATAGAAGTGATTTGTTTGTTTTTTTAAAAAAAGAATGAAAAAATAGTTAATCTGTGCTATGTTAAGTAGAGCAACTGCACAGCAGTTAATTTCAAACTATATTACTTATGATAAACCCATAAGTATATTTAAACTAATTAAAAAAATTACCAGCAATATTACAACCCCTAGTGCCCACACTTAAACATGGCATTTTCATTTCGCTCCTCAGCAAACTGATGCAGCTAAAAAAAAAAAAAAAAAAGCAAAAAAGTATTTATCTGAAATTATCCAGAATGCATTGCACTGATGCTTCTCTGCTTTATATTTACCCCACTAGTGTATTTTTCATTCTACTTTAAAATGCAGTGGGCTTGTCTTACTTTATGGATATCTAAAAAATTGCTACCTGGGGCTTGCAGGAGCATATTTTACATTTATTGCAGTTATTCCTTATGACAACTATTTTGGTACAATTCTGATTTATCAAAAAATGGTAACTCACGTGAAAAACTACCTCACTGCTTATTTTAAGAGATCTTTGGATAAAATAAAGCCAGAACAGGAAGCCAATGGTGCACCTCCAGGGCAATTTTTGAAATAGAGACCAGTGTGTGGATGTAATTTTCAAAGAGAATTTCTGTTGACACAGTAAGGCACGGTGATAACGCTAACTCAGTTTTTAGTAGATTGTTACTGTTCGGCCTTTATTTGTCACCACATCTACAAGGTTGCAGCAAGCTGCCCGGGCAGATCTAACTCTGGGACCAGAGCTCCAGGTTAAGTGGCCATGTGTTTGCTTGGGCTCGCTGATGTGATTTATTTTAAGTTTATACTAGAGGACATTCAGCATTAGTTACAAGTGCACATGACCTCACACACAGAAGAGGTCATGTTCAAGGTTTACACTTAAGAGCAGATATAAAAGTGGCACAAAGCAGACATTTTTCAAGTGGAAATGGCCAGAGTAATTTCAGCTGGAGTACCTGATTGGAAAATGCTGACTAAGGAAAATAAACTGTAGCAACTGTCAGAGGAATGAAAAATGATGTTATTCAGGCCATGTATGCACAACACTATTCAAAAAAGGGAATGTTGTAGCTGTGGGATTTAAACCAGTTATTTGGGTAGATGTGAAAAGTCTTTACTAGGAACCTCTGCAGGTTTCAAGTCGATCAAAGTACTGAAGCATGGAGTTGATATATACGGGATACATATGATATACATGTTTCTGGAGGGCTTTAAACTAGCCTATTTCTTTCTCTAGGTGTAATGGCCTGTGCAGCCACAGCATAGATTTCATCACCTGCTTATTCCAGAAACATTCCTAAAAATGTGCAGACAAGGTCTGCATGCAAAGCAGAGGCTGTGATCTGAAAAGCTGGACACAGCTGCTTGAAGAAGAGTACCCAGTTATAGCTCAAGTGAAGAGTGGCTTTAGACCATTCGTTCATTAACAGACAACTGTCTGAAGGGATTGGCTCATCTTGTTAACCAACACTGCATTTTGCAATCCAGCACTTTGCAATCCAGTTTACAATAAGGAGTCTGAATTTCATAGGAACAAAATTGAACTCTGAGGACAAAATGCTCCAAAGCTCTCCTAGGCTTGTGTTTCAGCTGGAGTAAATCAGTGTTAATGTAGTTCAGCAGACTGCAGTAGTTTACACCGGTGAAGATTCAGCCCAGCTTTAGCACTAATGCTAAAAATGGGACCTGTATCATAACGTCTCAGCACTACGGAAATAACACATTTTGCAGAGCTTTCAATTGTGGTTCTTTAGAAAGGAATTCAAAAAAGAAAATCAAATCTTTAAAATAAAGGCAGTCTAATGCTTTTTTGTGCCACCTATACTTGAATTACCATCTCTCTTGAGTTGGTCTAGCTTATGTGAGAGTAGCCATACCGTGAACTAACAATCGAGCTATGCCACTTGGCCACTGCACTCACCTGTGTGTGGCACTAAGTATGAGAGCACACCGTAGTGCTTTGTGCTGCAGTGGGTTGAGCTGCATTATGAATTTTTCCATCATGAATAGGGGGAGAACCTCTCTGTCCTCTGGGTACAAGAGGGAAACAAAGAAAAACTGAGACTAATATCATGCAAGTGGAACTAACCTGCTTCCACACTTCAGAGCAGATGTGCTAACGGTTGCTTAGCTGCTTTTTACACCTATTGCCCTGACAGAGCAGCCAACTTAACTTAAAACACCATAAGTTAAGGTGGTCAAGAGGTTTAACATGGGGAGAAAACATGAATGGCAGGTGGTGCAAACAATAACTCATGTTTACTGTACACTGAAGACAGGCGCATCAATTATAGAAAACAGAACCATGGGACAAGGAACACCCCCAGTAATATGTAAGAGATCAAAAATAATGAACTTACACTTAATAAAAATATTACAATGCAATGTTTCAAGTATTTCTTTTCAGCTGTCTACTGTGCAGACTGCATTTTAGTGTATATATGCCTAGACTAGCTGAAGTACCAGATACAGTCTAATTGCCATAGCAGGGACCTTTGGGAAACAGTTATTTTAGCCTACAAAGAATGCCTAGAGTGCTTCCAGTATCAAAGTGACTTGTTAAAAGCTACCCTGAAATCTGTAGTATAAACATGCTTTCTTTTTGATAGAAGATATCAGCTGCATTAATACCGTATGATCCATCTTACACCATCAAATAGCTTATAAAATGAATGTATATAATCATCTTCTAAAGACAAATAACAGATCTGCAAAGCAAAGATGCAAGCAAAAACAGTGCCATTTTAAAAGATTTTTTTGCTGTTAAATTGCAATGAGATCTCAGCAAAACAGGGGAATTCATGTTTGATTTGCAGTCACGTAATGGTTTGTCTATATCTTCTTTCAGGAAGATAAATTGCTAAATGTAAGCTGACAGTGTAATTCTGGGCCTGTAAAAAAAAAAAAAAAAAAGAATCAATGTATACATGAACTTGTACATTAGCTCATGTATAGGGATTGTCAATCAACTAAAACAGACTTAAAACCAGAATAAGTAACCTGCTACAATAACCTATAATACAGTACTACAATTTCCTCTTTTTATATATCTAGATAGATAGATAGATATATTGCAGAGCATAATGATGTTGATCTGCATAGAGTTCTCTAAGGACTAAGAAGAGTTACCAGTATTCAGACATCTTTCTTTTAAATCATTTCTTGATTGTTGCTCATCAATTTCTACATGAAATACACCTCCACGGACATGAAGAGTTTTCGTTATCTTTTAAATCATAAATAAAATGCTACAGCAGCGTTCAGTTTATACACAAGTACTTCAGACGGTACACCAACAGAGCAACACTCTTGTCCAG
The DNA here is from genome assembly GCF_001723895.1 of Crocodylus porosus. Lineage (NCBI taxonomy): Eukaryota > Metazoa > Chordata > Crocodylia > Crocodylidae > Crocodylus > Crocodylus porosus. The sequence continues at coordinate 20,804,480 of NW_017728951.1, forward strand.
AACATTGACAACCTCAGTTTGATATTGGGTTTATTTGCATGAAAATGCCAAGAACAAATTTTCCACTAGAAAAATACTCCTAAATTGAGTTGTGCTAGTGTCTACTTTCAAAGGTACTAGATAACCAAGAACAAAGCAAAATGGTGTCTGTGATCAGGTACAAACATTACACTTTTACTAGTATAAGTGACAGAAAGCCAGTCTATACCTGTAACAGAACAGAAGGTCAGTGCACAGACTGGGTTAAAAATGATGGAATTCAGTCTAAGATTTGCACCCCCAACCAAAGGGCAAATGTGTGTTCTGTTCGGTACCGATCTAAACTATGCCACTTACCACATAACTTAGATCGATTCTGCCTCCGACTTTTTAATGTCTGTACCTAGCATTCAGAAAGAGATCCTGCTTTCACTTACCCTTTTATGACTGCAGTTCTCTGAAGACAAAATGAGAGAAATTAAGTTTTAGTGGGTGGTTTTTTTTTTTAATGAACCCACTGCATGGCTGGGTTAGACTTAGACAAGGTTTCAAATGCAGTGCATAAGAATATACTGCATTTGAATACTTGTCTAAGTCTATCCCAACAACTCAGTTCTTTCAACAAAGATATCAGCAACAAAAATCCTTGCCTCTCATCTATTTCTTGGATCATCATGACTACTCCAAGATTACCGTCACATGGAAGATTAAATGCATTTTAATGTATAAGCAAAAGCATTAACAGTATAAAATAATACATAAATAAAGCTTACAGTCTTGGCTGATGTGATGTTGAATGAGTTCTCAGGAAAGAACAGAGATGTTAGTTCAGATCACCTTCCTCTGAAGGTAGCTGGCTATAGTGATCTCCACTCCCTTGAAGCAGCCAGGATCCCAGTTTCAAAATAAACACCCTACACTGTAAAGGGAGGAGTCAGCCAGCAACGAACATCTATTCAGTTAAGGCTTGCAGGGAAAAGATAAGGGTGACGAAGCAGCAGTTACCTCTGCTATCAAAAGGGAAAAAAGGGGCTGCTAAATGGACAGAGAAAAAGAAAACAAAATCATTTATAAATAAGGAAAATTAAATACATTTTGGCACATGTGCATGCTGGCGTCATGCAGAGATACCGATCTGCACTAGCCCGAGTACCAGGTACAGTCATAGCCGTGGCAGTTACTAAATTTGAGATGGATTTACCTTGCTTCCCTGGGCTACATAGCTTCTGGAACCTGAGTTAGTTGGGGTTTAGCTCCCTTGAGCATCTCTCCACCACACTCTGCTCTACTAGGCAGACTTACCCCGGAGAGGCCTGGCATGAGAGGAGGAAGGCATGGGAGGGCATGCAGAGCCCAGGCACACCATGCCCAGGGAATACGAGGTACACAGAGCCTCTGGCAAGGCGAGGCTGGAGAAGAGGGGCAAAGGAGGAGGTGTTTACAACCAGCTCCTAATGTGTACGGTAGGACTAGGCAAAGGAAGCAATAACGTATACAACCCTTCAGTAATAAGTAACAGGAATAACTGGGAGATATGAGCTCAATGGGCATCATATTGTACAAACACAGGTATTACATCACTTGAAAAAGTGGTGAAATTTGGCACATAGTGGAAGCCAGAGAAAGTAAATGTAGTACCTACCATCAATCCCTCCCTCCCTGGCAAAAGCTGCATACCTGACTTCTACTGGTACTGAAATAATGCAACAAATATAAAAAAGTAATTTGTTATTAGAGGCTTTGAGGATAATGGATCCATAAGCAATATCCAATCAGATTTTGTGAAAAATCAGATCTACCTAAATAAATCCGATTCCTTTTTCTTTCTTGATGGTTATAAAAGTGGCATATGAAAACAAAGTATGAGATGTAATACATTTGAGTTGAGTTACCTTCACTACCTCTCAAACACCTGCCTTCAAAATTATTTCAAACTGGTTTGGATCTACATCTTAATAAATGACTGTTTTCAGTCTAAAAGGAATATAAGCATGGTATGCAGACACAAGGAGAAACATCACATTAGGGGAAGGAATTTAGTTTTCTTTTATTATCTGCAATAATGCTGTAAAGAGCATAACACCAAGTTAATGATTATACCAAGTTTGGAGGAGTTGCAGACACTTGTGAAAGAGAGAAATATGAAAGTGTGTAGAGAAGACACAAATATGGCTGGTGGGGGAGGGAAATAAAGGAACAGTTTGAAAAAAAATTACCCTAACATGAAAATAGTTGAAAACTACAGTTCAATGTGACTTGTAGAAAGAGATATCAGCAGTAATAATGGACAAGTTAGACGCAGTTGTAACATAACATGATAGAAAAAGAGGCAGAGGCATCATAAGACAGGACAAGAACCCGAGTTTCTTTCTTTACCCATCTGGCGTGAAGACAGATGTTAGATACCTGGAATTCTTGGATCCTCAAGATATACATGTCTGCATATTGTCTTTATGAAGCAGCCTTGCTCCCGGTGGGATGTCTCAAAGATTTATGTTTTAAGCTTCTAAGGCATCCTAAATATTTCCCTGAAATGCTCAGTGGGACATCCCACGGGGTTTAGGGCTCATCTTCACCAAATGATATCCAGTGTCACATGATGGGAGCAGATGATCTGAAACCAGCCCAGCTAAGAGGAGGGTAGGTGATAAAAAGCAGGGGTCACCCAAGGAATAAGCATCAACTGAGGGCTTTGCAGAAAGCAGAAGCCTATCAAGTGGGAAGCCTGGGCATGGAGGCCGCCTGGAAGAACTAGAAGGAAAGGGAATCCCAGTGAAAGGACTAGGAGCACTCGTGTGCCTCTGCGGGGAAGAGCAGTTTGAATGCTGAAGCTACCTCGCAGATCCCTGGAAAGAAGACTGGAAGACTTCAACGAAAAGGGAACACCAGAAAGGGAACAACAGTGCAAAAACAGGTGTGCTGGTTTGTTTGATAGGAGACAGAGTAAACCAGGGCATTTGTAGGGCTGGAGACCCAGGCTTTCTACAAGCGTTTGAAAGTAAGCAATCTCTAAGCAGCTCAACTGGGGGGCAAGGGAGAAGTAGAACAGGCAGGTCACTTTTACCTCTTCCCTGGTCATGACTCCAGATTGCAGTGAAAAGATACAAGGCAGCATGCAAGATGGAAACAGGCTTTTAACATTTAGGACATCTGAGAAAGAGAGAGGCCCTGGCAGTACAGATAGGCTAAAACTGGAGAAGGCTCCGGGGTAGTCCTTCGTGTTTGGAGTGTTTTGATAACCATTTTCTTTATCCAACAGAAAATTAAAGCAAAACACCACAAAAAACTGTGCAAACAAACTCCCTGCACAGTTTAAAAAACCCAGAATAATCCTCTCCCTCTAGCATGGGGGAAAGTAAGTGTAGATTTGCAGTCCTGACAGATGACAACAACTAGTCACTTATTCCTCCTAAGCACAAACCCCTTTATTACATATTCCATGGAGTCAGGCAATTTTATGCTCACATATATTCCTGCAGTTTGACTCATCACCCCAGCTGGAACTCCACTCGTTCCACTTATTCTTCCTGACCTTGTAAAAGACTAAATCAAATGCATTAACTAGACCTGATGGCTCTATTTTATTCTAATGATCTGAAGTAGATCATCAAGGTGCTAATTATAATGGTTTGTAGGTTCTGATCAATTCTTAAAATGTATCCTCATGACTAAACTTCTGGTAATACACAAACTTATCCACTTCACTGAGCTGCTCTAAAGTGTAGTTCCTCCAAACTGCAGCTTCCCTTCCAATGCAGTGATGTAAAAAACTCCACCATACTCCAAAATGCAGTCCAAACAGTCATTTACTTAATCCCTAATTTCCTGTTACCAATAAGACCAGGTCCTTTAGTGCAAGTAATCAACCAATGAGATCTCTCTACTATTACTGCACATTTTACTGAGCATTGCAATTTCTATGCATTGACATACCAAGGCAGTCTCTTAACAAAACAAAATTATGAGGCCAGGTACAGAAATTATACTTTTACTGCTGTAAGTGATGGGAAACTGCTTTACACCCGTAACAGAACAGAAGTTTGGTAGACAGATTGGTTTAAAAATGGCAGAAGCCGGCCTAAGATTTTCCCCCTCCGCACCAAAAGACGTCTGTGTTCTGTTTGCTACCGATCTAAACTATATGTATGCTTACAGAAAACCACATAAAACTTAGATTGATTCTGCCTCAGGCTTTTTGAATGTCTGTACCTAGCCTGCGATGACAGTTTTTGCTACTGTTGCTCCGTGGTACACCAGTATAATGAGGATCACTGAAGAAACCATGATGTATTCAATTTTGATGACGGTGGTACCAATACCCACTGTCAAATTATCATTGCTAAGTGTTTCTTTCCTTGTGCTGAATAGCCTCATCTCAGTATTGCCTGGATACAGGTGGAGTCAGCTTGTCTTCATTCAGAAGAGAATTTAATTCAAGCACAATAGCTGGCAAAAGATGTCTGCATTCTGTCAACGGCACAATTCTGGCATTTAAGCTAGTGGTGTCTTGCAGTCTCTGTTAGGAGCTTGGCATAGCTGTTGAATAAAACGGGGAAGAGAACAGATGACAGTTCTAAAAGTGCAGAACCATCTCTAGAGATTGCTGCACCTTCCTGCCAACTCTCAAAAATAAAACAAGCAGTAACTTATGGCTGACAATCACATGTTCAACAATCCAGAAAAATGAGGAAAGACGCTTGCTTATTATGTATTAATAGGAAAAAACTATCCAGAAGCACTGACAATAATACATTTAAAAAAATGATCACTACCGTTTCTGTGCCATATTTTAAAATTGGATCAGCCAGGTCTAGGACATTACATCTGAGTTTCCCTAGGGGAAATGGCTTTTCAAAACCTTTAAATGGTTTGAGATAGGAAAGGGAAACTGAGTATCAGGTAGCACTTTGTGAGGCCAGTTGTCTCCAATGCTGGTGTCTTGAATACTGTCTAAGTGGGAAGAGGCAGAGCTCTTGCTCTGTGCATGGTTGAGTATTAGCATTGTGTTTCACCAGCCACGAAAGGCACATGGCAACTTTACACAATGCCATTAGTCGCTGCTATTTGGATCTGGTCAATACACCTGTAGAGTTGGCTGCTGATCTTTGTTGGAACGAATGGCAGACAAGCAGACAGCTTTCCTTTGCTGTTGTTCAATACTTCCATTGTGATGGCACACACAGATTTCACATCAGGGCTGAAGCACACACATACTAGATTGCTTACACACATACACACACACACGACAATGTAGTCAGCACCCCAGAGACTTCACTCACTTCTTCTGAAATGAATCTGCCAATAGGATTATTTTAAATTAACTGTGAACTCTCCAAGCAGAAGGCCACCTAGCCTGTGGATTTCTGCAGGAAGGTTTTGTCCCTTGAGGAGCTCGGAGCTCCTCAACCAGACCTCCCAAATACAGCACAGTCTTTAAGTAACAAATAAATGTACAACTCAGCAAAACCAAATGGTTCTGCCCCGTTCTGGGCAGGAGGGAAAAGCCTTTCAGCTCTGACCTCAACAGATACGTCAAAGATTACATTGTTCAGTTCTGAAGATAATATAATAAAATTCTGACATACTAAAATCAGGTTAAATGACACCTGTGACAAAACTGGTCTTTAAAAGTAATACTCTTTTGTGAATGCCTTAGTATTTATGACACAGGACCAGCCAACTTAGTATTTATGACACAGGACCAGCCAGATATGAACCAAATACCAGCAAGCTTTTGTGCATGCCTGTCAAATAATGCTACCAATGTACCTCAAATGTTATCCAAAGCTGAAACCTATACCAAACAGATTGCCAAGAGAGCAGCTTTCTGGTACTTTGCAATGCTGACAAATTGTTCAGAAGAGGCCAAGAAACAACCGAGTAAATTGTTTTCACTTCTGTCTCAAAATAATTTGAAACTAAGACCCCACAGTTGAGGCATTTGTCCACCATCTCCACTTCATCTAGCCCCTGTACAAAATGATGCAACAAATGTCTCTACATTTGATGAAATTTGCCTCAGGGACATTCTTTCTTCTGGACACTATATTAAAAAAAAATTCATTTCCTCAAAGGAGGAATTGTAGCAGAAACCTCTAAACATCCTCTATTTCAACAGTGGAGCAGGGAATCAAAGAAAGGATATTCTGGCGATGGATGCCACTCAAGCACAACTACTCATTTGGGCCTGATCACCAAAAGAAAGTGCCTGCCAGTTTTCTTTTTGGCAGTTGCTACATATCTACAAGGCTCCAGGCCCAAGCTGATATTCCAAAGTATTTTATTCTTATGATTTGAAACTTTTAAAACACTGGCAGCTCCAAATGGTGCTGGCTGAAACTGCTGGACTCAGCTCCTCTCGCAGCAGGGGGCTGATGAAGGTGTTTTGGCCTCCAATTCTTGATGGAAAAAAGTTAAATTTGGGGGAACCACCTCCTCAATCCATTCTACTGCTCTCAGCATCCCATGCAACCACAGCATATGAGAACTGGTTGGTGGACTAGACAAATGTAGTTTTTCACTCCAGTATGCTAGGGACAGTTGAACCTGTAAGATTCCACACTTTCCCTGGCTTTAGATTAATAAAAGAACATTATGTCTAAAAAAAAAATCAAGCCTGTGTAATCTAATGCATTTCGTCGTCTCCCTTTCAAATTAAAGGGGGGGGGCGTGTGTGTGTATATGGCGTTCACTCTGTTTATTTGAGAATTTATAACATCTACTTCCTCTTGTCTGTGAATAATTGATTACTACAGGTTACAGTCCAATTCTTATCATTTGGAACCGAGTTGTTTTCCCGAACAAAAAGCAGCGTGTTTAATGCACCATGCAATACTCCCTTAGAGGATTTTCTGAATAGTAAAAAAGTTTGATATAAAACTCAAGTTCCACAAAGTGACTTGCATATAATACATTCCTGAGTCACAGGGTATTCATTATGTAGACTGAAAGCGATATGCAGAATCTAAAAGGCGCTCCAAGATAACACTTTAGTGAACAATCCTATTATTCCTGGGCGTGTATAATCGGGTGATTACTAACAGCTGTTTGCAATCTTGTTATATAGGGAAAATGTCAAGAAATTGCATGTAAAGACCCCAAATTATGGGAGAACAGAAGAGAAGAGACAATGATTCGAAACAAAACTGATTCAAGGAAAAGGACAAGAAAGATTCAGAATACTTTGGCAGCTCTACTATTTTCAGGTGTCACAGATTTTCAAACATGCTTAATAAGATAATTTACATAATATTTGGGGTTCAGACTAGCTCCTTCGGAAGGGCAGGGGGTATGGAGACACTCGTTCTTCCCAGGGCTCCTGATGAAATTAGCACCCTTACGTAATAGATGTGCAATTACTGAATTTGTATGAGATGTGCATGAATTTTTTTACTGTGCACACAATGCTCCTTCCACATATATGAGAAAGCAGTCTAGTTGTAAACAAACCCAGACAGTGCAGTTTTAAAGCTCTGAATCTTTCGAATTAAGAGCATTTCTGATGCAACTGCTAAATCAAGTATTCAAAATAAAAGAAGAAAGCAGATCTCCACGTAAATGTTCCAATTTATTCACATTTGGCCAATGACTTCTTCAGTCTCGTCCCTGCTCTTGTTCTGATCAAGCCCCTGCAACCAGCTAGCTGCTATTGTACAACTGTAATGAAGCATAACCCCATGAAACATCAGTAGAAAAACCAACACTTCCAATAAGGGGCTGTTTATTCACACACACAAAAACCTATGCAAACAAGATGTTGTATAAACTGTCTATTGATTGCTCTTGTGAAAAGTTTCATGGCCCCAAGAAATCCCTGTTAGTTGTGATGCAGACTGAAGCTTATTATTATTATTTTTAAATAACTCAAATATTAGTTTGGAAAGGAAGAAAAATATCTTTAGTTTCTTTTGTTTTCTTAATCCTACTCACTGGACTCTGCAGTATCTGAGTGACCCTCTTCCTTTGCTCCATCATGTTGAAGTCTTGCCTTAAATCAGGAGACATGTTCCTCTCCCGGAGGTACTCTGGGTCATTTTCATTGATGCGGTCAAAATACCTCTCCTTGTGAAGCATGCTGGGAGGGGGAGGAGTTGTGATCACCCCCTGATTGGCATCAGCACTCATACTTCAATACTGTAGATTATTCTCTTCACCTGGAACAATAAGAGGACATTTAAAAACATCATAAAGTAAAACTTTATGAGCCTAGACACGCTTTTTCTCACCCCAGCCAGGCAAATGACAAGTCCTTAAAATGCATTTGTTACAAGGAAAAAATGAGGAGGGGAGGGGAGGGAAGGGCAGACAAATTAAAACAAAAATATTTGTTACATAATCATTATTAATTAATTTAAAAGCCCGTGGAAATGCTCAGTTATGACTTCAAACTTATCTAGTCAAGTTTTAGAAATGCAACGGTTGTTTCAGAGGATTTATGTATGTTCAGAACATACAGAGCATTTTATAAAAAACTTACCCTTAACATGTTATAAAAATGCATTCCCTCACACTACTGTGCTCTTCCATTTTTTGGCTTGCAGATCTTCTATTTAATTCTGTTAAGATATCAGGATCCCTACATCCTACACAGTCAGAGCTTGCTGCCTAACTTAACTGAGGAAGTCGGGGCAATCCTCAATTACAGCACTGCCAAACCATCTCAGAACTTCGGAAAATCAATTAAGTTCTGGTTACATTAAAGATTGCCAGTGGATCTCAACAGGCCACCAGATGGTGCCTCAACACTGAGAAGGCTATGATCAAGGACCTGCAAGAAAAGATCTTGCGACTGTTTCACAGAACTACAGTTGCACAGTTACTGAAGATGCATCTACAGTGCTAATTTTCTTCCATTTGTGTGTAACTTATTAGGGATCTGGGGTTGTTGTGTCCTGTGGAAAAATGCAATTTCTTTTTCCCCTTTAAAAAAGAAAAATGTGGATTCTCCCCTTTGAAGCAGGAAACTGTGGGCTTCCCCTTTTGCAAGCATCTCTCTTCCAGCCTGCAAAAAGAGTGCAAAACCTGTCCAGAGGGGGTGGGGGTAGGCCCCGAGAATCTGAGACCAGCCTGGCTCAGACTCACTTTGCCTCCTACAGCCTTTGGGGTAAGTAGGACCTGGGGGCAACTGGAGGCTCCCCTCCGGCATGATTGGGGAGGGGCATGGGGCTGCAGGTCAGGAATGAGGGGCGCCAGCAGGGCTGGGATGGGAACTGTGGGAAGAGCTGGCAGGGTGGGCAAGGGTAGAGCAGAAGGGTGCGGGTGACACTGGCAGGGGAGCAAGGGGCACCGACATATCAGGGCTGCTCAGCACCACAAAGCAGCAGGTCTAGCTGCAGCTCAGCACCAGCCACAGCTGGACCTGCATCCTGGTGAGTGAAGGCGGCAGAGGGAGCTTTGATTTTCCATGAGAAACCAAAATCAAATGCCAAGATATATAGGGATTTAGAATTTATTTTATTATAGTGATTGAGGCACTGGTAGGCTTCCAAACTGCTTTAAAGTTGTAAATATATCAATAAAACATTGTGTTCAACCAATACACACATACATGCTCAGTGGTGTTTCATTGTAATTGGGTAAAAACACAGATTTGGCGTTTTTAATCAGATAATTGGGGGGGGGGTTAAAGAGAGTTTTGGATTTTTCAGAGACCTTTTGATTTTTTTTTTTTTTTTTTTAAACGGAGAAAACCAGGATCCCTGGTAATTATATTAAAGATATTATATTAAAGATGCCTTCTTATCCACACTGAAACTAAGCAAATTATATAATGGGAAAAATGTCATGTATTGTGGTAGCAAGCTAGATTTGAAAATCTCACTTTTTAAAGAAAAAGTATGTTATGTTTAAAAGCAACGTATATGTGCAATAAATGTCAACATGGTTAGAAGCAGACATTTAAACTGTAATGAATGCAATGGACCGTGATCGAGGGTCAGGAAGCTAGGGTATAGTACCGAGATGATAGTTTCTCAGTCTCAAGAAACAAATTAACTGCTGAAGAAATAATGCTTGCCTCTACCATGATCAAGACTACTCAAATACAATAATATTGGGACACAGGAAAGGGTACAAGTGTGTCAGCTGGTCTGCAGTGAACTAGGCGTTGCTGTTCTGTCCATGGAGGTCAAGAGGAAAACCACAGTCTTCATGAAGATCTCTATGTATGACTAACGAGAACACGGAAATCGATAAGAGGAAGATGTTTTGTGTTACACAGTGGTCCCCCATGTCACCACCCATTGCTAGTGACCACAGACTGAACCCAGACCCTTTACTCATATACTGCAGCATAGTTCCTCAAGCAGTGTAAAATCTTGTCATTTCACTGCAGACTTAAAAGAAATAACAGTTTATGCCAGGAAAAGATCTGCTCTCTCAAGGCTTGGCCAAGGAAACCACCTGCTTAGAAACCACTGTCAAAACTATTCTATGTCTTGGCTAGCAAGAATCCATCTTGAAATAGTGGAAAGCTATAAAACCTGCTCCTACTTTCCTTGCCCAGGAACTATGTTATCCCAAGGAGATTTCCTAAAATGCTCCTAAATTGTACTAATCCTATCAACCTGTTGCTCAGCTGCTAATCCACTTGGCTGGGTTGATTACAAGTTATGGTTAGACTTCTAAAAATGACTGAAAAAAGTTTGTAGGACATTATTAGCTACTTTATGATTCATTCTTACAATGGCAGAATAATCCATTCATCTATAAAGAGAAAACTTCAAATATGTGGCTGGCACTACCTACATTCTCAAAGACATTTTTAAATTGAGGCAAATTTCACTTTTTCCTTCTCTCCCATTCCCTTTTCTTTAGTTTGGTGCCTGAGTCAGTAAGGATAGAACATTTAAATCCCTGAACAGAGGTAGCTAGCTGTGTTAGTTGGAAGTCAAACAGAAAGCAGAGTTGAGATGCACCTTCTAAACTAACTCAGGGGCATCCAATGTTCAACTGGTGGCCCATGGCCTGCATGCAGCCCACAAGGGGCTAGTTTGTGGACCTTGGGCTCCTCCCCAGCTGCAACAAGGTAGGGATGACAACAGTCTGGATGATGAGAAGTTTAGTTTGGGTCCTAACGTCATGATCATCGAAGACATGATTTCAGAGCCATACAAAGGGAACACTGGCAGAGGCTACATTTATAAGCCTTTCTTTATAAGTCTCGCTTCCCAGGCCCTTAATTTTTCCTGCTCTCCACTGGACTCTTTCCAATTAGTCCACATCTTGCTTGCAGTGTGGAGTGCTGTACCCAATTCTGAGCCCTACGTAAGGCCTCACCAGTGCTAAATGGAGCAGAAGAATCAATTCGCTTGATCTGCAAATGACACGCCTGTTAATAAGGTGCATAAGCTTTCATGAATCGGAGCTCAAATCCTTGTACTGAGACTACATGTGCACATTACCTTTGTTCAGTGCCCGCAGCCATCCCATCCGGAGCTACAGTGTCAAACGTGGGCTGCTGCATGACATGGGATGCTTGCGGCAAAACACTTCAGCACTGTGACAGAGGTATCTTTTTTAGATGGCTATAAAGCCTGAATGCTTGGGGTTATTGAAAACTCCTTGTCTGCTAGAGCCTCTTATCAAACACTTGCAGTACATTTTGTGATTTACCCAAATAGAGATTTCATTAACATAAGCAGCTACTTTTTAAACAGAATACTGTAACTCTTTATCTCCTGTCCTAAACTCGCAGGAAACACTGTGCACTTCTAGTCCAGTTCCACATCCCACCTACAGAGATGGCTATGTTCCACGCCAGGTGAAGACACCCCCATATTATTCAGCTTGGAAAATATTCCAGAGATATTAAACAGGCAGTTTGTCTCTTCCCATCTTGCATACAGGAGTAAAGGGAAACTTATTCAAAAACATGCATGGATTTTGCAAATATCAGTATCTGCCTCTTCTTTAGCATGTGACTGGTAGCGATATACATGAGAAAGAGATAGAGAAACCCAGGTTCTACGCTCCGTGAACTTCTGGATAGGATGGTCAAAGTGGGTTCTCCCTTGAGGTCATCTACAGGTTTCTAGCCCCACAAGCAGCAATGTCAACTCAACTGTTATGCTGCTACTGGCCCCAGGTCCCTCTCCTCATGATCAAGAAAGAGGGAGAGGGAGAGGGAGTTGGAGTTTCTAGGACCTTTTTAGCATCATTAGCTACTTGGAATTGGATGCACACGATGAAGAGTATGCTGGCTGGGTTAACGGGACATATTATACGGAGCAACATGGGGAAAGAAACAAAAAAATGCCTATGTAGCAACCTGCTTTGGGATCAGGAACAGTCAACAATTGAAAAGGACTAAGGATCAGATTTGAAAGAGTAGTTAACCTCACATGGGTGCACTGTGTCCTCTCCCAGACACTTGAGACAGCTGTCTTTCCCTACATTTCAGCTAGGTAGATCTGCATACCTAGTCATGCCAATAAAGATAGTGTTAAAAAAAAAAAAAAAAGGACCAGCTGTTATCCAACTCTGCTTCCTTCCATTAGCAAAGCACCCCCTCTACCCCCCTTACTCACATGGACCTGGACCCATCGTTCAGTACAAGAGCAAGGTAAAAGGTAGTTATGTGCACGTGTGTGGCAGAGGGGAAGGGGAGGGATTGCTCCTACAGAGCTTCATTGCTGCTTTTTTGTACAGCCCCCACAGTCTGCTTCCTGCTTGGCTCTCAACTGTTTTGAGTGGAGGGAGAAAACTTAAAGGAGAATATAGACATTATTACTTTCTACTTAAAATGAAGTTTTCTATCATAAAAACTTCTAATTCATTCAAATACCTCAGAATGGGTCATTTCAGAACTTTGCCAGTTGATCATGCTTGCCAGGTCCTCATCCTGCATGCACAGGTGTACTGCACATGAAAGGAGGTAGTCAGCAGTCTGTGGTGCATTGCCATACTCACATATTGGACTGTCCTTTAAGCCAATCTTATAAAAGGTGGCATTTTAAACCAAATCCTGTTTAGTTTAATCCGTAAGTTGCAGGGGAGCTTGAACCCGGGTTGATAGGGTGTTGGGCTGCTCATGAAATACGCATGACCCAGAGGCTAGAGGGGCATGGCGACCACCCACAGGCACAGGCGATGGTGGCGGTGGGAGCGCAGCAGCAGTGAGCGGAGAGCTCCTGCAGGTGGCCACAGCTGCAACAATGGCTGAGGGGAGCAAACACCAACCAGTGGTCAGCGACCACCAGCAGACACCCCTGTCAGCGGCGGCCAGCAGCAATCAACAACCGCCTGCAGATGCCTCCGGCGGTGTTGGCAACAAGAAGGGGGAAGGATGGCAAGCGGCAACCACCTGCAGGCACTGCTGTATTATGTATTGTGTTAATGCATCCTGTCCAGGAACTTGAGCACATGAACCCTACTGGAGAAGGAGGAAAGATGGCCACCTATAAGTTTATCAGGGGTGACCACCAGGATCTGGGGGAACGTCTGTTCACCAGAGCGCCCCAAGGGATGATGAGGTCGAACGGACACAAACTCCTGCAAGACCGTTTCAGGCTGGACATAAGGAAGAATTTCTTTACTGTCCGAGCCCCCAAGGTCTGGAACAGTCTGCCAGCGGAGGTGGTTCAAGCACCTACATTGAACACCTTCAAGAGTAAATTGGATGCTTATCTTGCTGGGATCCTATGACCCCAGCTGACTTCCTGCCCTTTGGGCAGGGGGCTGGACTCGATGATCTCCCGAGGTCCCTTCCAGCCCTAATGTCTATGAAATCTATGACATCTATATTTTGTAGGTTTTATCCTCAGGATAACAAAGTGCACTGTTTTATTAGAATAACTGTTGTTAAGGATTGGATTAAATGCCAAGTACGAAAAAGCAATGTAGTAACAGAGAAGTCTTCAAGGCTGGGAGGGAGGGAAGAACAAAATGCAAATCAAAACCAAGCGACTAAGATGCTAGGAAATACTCTTACAAAAGGAGGCCACAAGAGATCACCAAGTGCCTGTGGTGGGAGCAGCACTTCTAGTTAGGCAGTGCTGGGGAGTCAATTGACTTCATAGTTCATTGTAATCTGACTGATCCCTTTGAAACTCTTCATGCCACAGGTGCTAAGGACCCTCTCTTTTTTTTAATGGTCTTGATGTTCTGCCAATCAAGCTACCCTTTCTTCTGCAGTTCTGCAGGCTGTCATCTGCTCCTGGTAATGAAGCTCCTATCTCCAGTCAGCCCTGCAGATTGTTCTCAACAAATTCCAATAAAGTTGTAGTTGTTTTTCCTTCAATCTTAAACTGATTAGTATAGTGCTGGGCCCCAAGCATATTAGTAAAGCTACTAGTTTATTTTTAGCTGGAGAAAAATGTGTGGTTTTCCATGTGAGGATGCATTGTACTATCTGCACCCCCCTTTTCAAAATTCGAGATCCACCTGTGGCTGGGCCCTTCCTTTCAAAAGGCCACAGGTAGGAAGGACATAGACGTCTGAAACAAACTCTACATTGGCATTAAGCATCTTCACTTCCTCTCTCCTGTACCAACACCTCTCTAACTTTTCAGCCATGCAATGGGCAACATTTACCTTGCAGTTATCCCGAGTGACCAGCAGCCTTGCTGCAAAATGGGTGCATTCCAGCCTGAGTTAGAGCAGTTTGGGCATTAACCCACACTGTATCATGGAAGCAGGCACCTAAGGATTTTGCATGTGAATGATATAGAGGTTGGGGGCAAGACCAGGGCAGTGGCTAAGACTGCAAGGTAGTTATATTCTCAATTGACCATGCTTCCATATTTACTCGAATACAAGATGAGGGTTCCCCCCCCAATCAGCATGGGGAGGACACCTCTCATCTTGCATTCCCATACAAGGAAACCACATTAAATATGCTATCATTAAAATGCTACCGAAAGCAGCATGTGCTCAGTAATGGAAACCAACTATACTGTTGTTTAAATATAGCACACACTACACATGATTATAAAACACATGGGCCATACTGACCAAACATGCTGATAACATGTACTGCAGTCCATCTGAATAAGATATAGAGTAGTGCCCCTTGAACTCACTCTCCCTCAACACCTACTCTTTTCCAAGTCATGGTGAGCCACTACACTGCACACATTCTAGCTTCCTCTTCACTCTTACAGCTGAGCTGTGCCTTTCTTTCCCATTTCCAATGATTCCTTTTTCTTCACCATGCTTAAATGTTTGGTAAACATCACTGAGCAGGACCCCAAAACAGTTCACCCAGAATCCCTCGGTTGCCCCCTCTCTCAGCCTGCTGCATATGATTGGTGTGATCCCACCCTTCACAATGTGGAGCCAGACCAGGATGCCCTGCACCTCATTTATATATACACATTTTTGAAGCTTCCCAGGACTTGTGACAAGACCACCACACTAAGCAGTGTTGAGCTGTGGGGTTACCACAGCTTGAAATGCTGTTGACCCTGCTGGAGCCTAGCTTAATGAACAATATGGCAAATAATAAGCTTTTTGGCTTGGGACTAATATCATGCCTAATTTGTGCTATATATAAGCAGGTATAAATGTGCTGCTTAAAAGTATGTTTATCGAGTACTTGTGCTGAAACTTTTAGCATTTTCAAAAAAGGTAAAATGTATCAATTCTGGATTAATTAAATTTATGGGTACTATATGCAAATTACTACAGGTAGACTTATTTCAATGTCAGTGTTTTCAAGTTTATTTGTTACTTCCATGAGCGTGTCCAGATGAGCATGTGCAGGCACTTCCCCAGGGACAAAACAGCAGTGGTATAGAGCTGCCTGCGAGGCATCACAAAGCGTATGTTTCCACTCCTCTGAATGTATCCCATGTGTTCAGGGAGAGCTGGGTGTGACAGTAAAGGACTGGGGGGAAGGGGCTGTAAGGGGAAGAAGTTGAAGGAGGCAGAGGACAAGAGGGCAACCTGACCCCCCCCGCCCCCCGATTTAATTTTCCCTGCTGTAGGGGACAAACTCAAGGCAAACCTCCAATAATTAGATTCTACACCTGGAAAATTATAACAAATTCATAAATTTTCCATATATAGAACCTAATTATTGGGGGGCTGTTTTATATTCAGGGTTGTCTTGTATTCAAGTAAATACAGTACGACCAATTAAACCTTTTGGTCTTGAAAAAAAGATTTCCAGTCATATAATTATTAACTTTAATAGTGATGCAGGCCCATATAATTAATTCTGTTCAGAGCAAAATGAATTCAAGCAAGTAAAGCAACAGAACTCAATCAGTATATTTTCTCCTGGTCAGGAGATCAAAGATTACTGAGAAATGTAAAAATATTTCACAAGTTATTAGACAGTGTCATTTCGCAAATTTAGTAGGTCTGCACTTTTTATACACTGACAAAATGAAAAATACGCGTGTTCAAGCATTAGCTCTTCCCAAAATCATCTGTGGAATTGGAAACATTTATTCCATACTAGGTGGCTGTTACCATTTGTTCAAAATTATAACTGTTTTTGCCAATATATAGTAAACGCAAACTAGCACATATGTATAAAAAGAATATTCAGTAGAATGTGTGTACCTAAATCTGGCTGTAAAAAGGTCAATAGCTGCAAATATCCCCTCTGGGTTTCAAACAGAATATTTTAATAATTGTGTTTATTTGATTACCCCACTGCTAGTTCCTCTTCACATGGACCGAGCTGACAGAATCATCTTTCTGCCTTCTACTGTGCACTATTATGGCAGTTTACATTTTTTCTAAGCAATGAAAACTTGAACGCATTTGGAACTGGAGGATGGTTTTTTGTTAAGTACCCGCAAAGCTATTACCATAATGTAACGTACAACAGGGCTATCTGTGCTGCATAATTAATAGTTCAATACATCCTGAACCAAAAGATAATAAGTAAAGCTAATTTACCTTTTATACACGATTGACTGACTTCTGCACTCTGTATCTAGTTGAAAGTGGTACATAAACAAAGGCTAGTTGCCTGTGGTTCAAGCCACGTAATTCTTCACTGAAGTTACCGGACTGGAGAAAGCCACTGCAACATTTGAGCATTGTACAAGGCACCTGATGGTACATCCAATGCACGTCTCATTAGTTAACACTGGAGTAGGGGCAGTCTGCTGTAGGTGCAAATACTGTGGTGCCTCATCTGCAGAACAGCACGTGAGGATTTGGAAACTTAACTCCCACTAAAATGAAAAACAACTTGAATTACGTTGGATTTTTGCAGTATTTCCTGCATCCTGGCCAAAAATTGCATTGTAATATGTTGGAGTAACAGGAGGAAAACGGACAAGACATAGACCACACAGGCCCAAACTACTGCTTAGCAGTTGATTTCAATGCTATTTTGCAGGGATTTACAGAAGCTTACAGAACAAAGACAACTCATGCTGAGTGAGTTCTCAGGAAGATGACGCTAAGGTAGCAAATAAAATGTCATCTGCAAGTGACAAAAACTACAAGACATTATTTCACAAAACTGCACGTTCTCATTTTTCCTGGCACACTGCAAAGTTTCTGGAGGTGACTGTAACATGCTGGTTTGAAATGACAAACTGCCTAGATCTCGTATTATTCAAATAAAACATTTATGAAATTAGGACAGAAGGACTCACACAAGTAAAATGGCTACAGAGGTGGGCAGGAAAAGGAGAGAAAGTTGAAGTGTGTAAGTGTAGGCACTCATGTCCCTGAAGTCAGCAGATAATAGAACGGCAGTTGTGTGAGAAATGGGCAAATGCCGGCAAGTGTCAGGAGAGAAGGGGAAGCTCCAAGATTCAAGCCATGAGACACGGGCTGTCTACTTCAGATGCTCCCATGTCTTCTTCCTTCTTGGTGAACACTCACCTCTCCCACCAGTGCCTACATGTAATTCTAGTGCCATGGGAGAAGGGTATTTTAAGGGTCCTTTTTCCTAGTGGTTTAATTAAAACTTATATTTTTAAAGATACCGAACAAATTAAACTTTGTACTAATGGAATAGCAACCTGTCATCGCCAGAATACCTTAATGGTTTTGTTGTTCCACCTTCCCCATACCTTGTTATTTAAAAAGAAAAAAAGAAAATCTCACATTTCTGGAAAGCATCTGGCAGTTTTGAAACATGTTTAGAAATGCACAACTTTTGGAGTCTGCACCCTAGCTGCATTTTGGAATGTCTGTCTGGTTGCTGATGTCTGTGCTAAGATGCCACAATAACTGGCTTTATGTGATTGGTATTGATACTGCAGATGATTGTAATTTTGAAAACAAAAATTTTAGATAGAACTCACTGAAACGTTAAAAAAAGATTAAGGCATCTGTCAGCAGAAAAAGCTTTTAACAGTTTAATACAACTTAATATTTTTTGGACACTTTCACGGAGATCTCTTATCTACTCACTCGTGTGCAGCTTTCTTGCTGACCTTATCTCCATGTTCAAGTTCGTTAAATAACTTTTACTAGGCATTAAAGATTTTCTCTTTTTTGGAACTCTTCTTTGATGGTGTTAAATAAACCTATTCTTCTCCAAGCCTGCCCTTTTCTTCTACTTTAGGGATCATGCTGGCATATTTTAACGATGGATTCATATTATATTCACTTCTATATAACAGCAAGACTGATGTCAGAGATGCATGAATTACGACGCACTGCAGAATAAGACGTGGAGACTATATTTTGGAACAGCAAGGGAAAAGAGTTGTTCTCACTGTGACTTGCAGAGAAACCTGCTCTTATACAAGGCACAAATAAGCTGAACAGGAACAAAGGAAGCAAAGGCAGACAGAGGTCAATGTTTTTTTTTCCTCATAAGATTTTTCTAACTTTTTCTAAGTTTGCTGTAGGGTAAAAGTTCTTCTTTAAGCTTTCATGTCTGCTCTGCTGTGCAAACAAAGGCATTCAAAGGTATCTGAAAACACACAGTGGCACGAATTCTTGCAGCACTGTCCACTGACCAGGGGGTGAGTCCCTTGAAACTATGTTCCTGCATTATTTCCAGGAGCTCTTCCATTCCACTGCTTTATAAAACTGCTTGCACAGATAGGTTAAGCAAGAAGGCATTACCAATAGTGTCACTTGTTCTCATGCATAAGTCTTTTGCCAACATCTCCAACTGGCATATGGAACTTTACATAAGCTTCTGTTTCATCTGCTACTTAGCTCTCTGTTGTATCTGCCCATCTCCCAGAGGCCTATGAAAGGGTACTATGATACTTGAAAGGTCGCCTATGTCTATCCCAACCATGTAGGTAGTCCAAGAAAAGATCGTGCTCACAAAAATTCTTGCATCTCACATGTTTCCTGGACCATCACGGCAACATCACCACCTCTACACAACTTAGAGCTATTTAATTTTGGAGAAAATGGAATCAAATCTTATTATTTCTAAGTGGTTTCTACCATCTAATCCCAGTGAAAACAAAACACACTTACTAGCACTACCTTAGGTCCTGGTGACCATGTTTTATGGAATGAAATGTTCATCCAAACTCATCGAATTTCTTTTAGTGCAAGTATGTACAGAGTATAAGACTGTATCCTACAGCAGGCTAAAACTCTGACTGAGGCAATATTTAGGCACTAAAGCCAAGAGACTACTCACAAATGTAAAAATTTCCCACCTTCTTAGGTGTCTTGTGGTACAGAAGCTTGAGTCATTAGATAGGGGATTACTCCAAATGGTTCTGGAGTATAGTGCAAGAACTTGGTAAACCACAAGTCTCCAACAGCATTTATACGCATACATGGAGATCCAGCGCGTTGGAGCAGGCTCGATTAATTTGGTCTGCTCCGCACGCGAGCTGATGTACTCGATGCTGCGTCGCATACATTTGTATCGATGGTGCCTTAGCGCTGAGAAAATGGCAGCAGTGCACTAATGAACTAAAACACCTTACATGCATTTTAGTTCAAAAGTTCGCCACTGCCATTTTCTCAGTACTGATGTGCTTTTTGCCATTTATACAAATGTATGTACCACAGCACTGGGTGCTTTGAAAAGCGCCTGATGCTGGGGTGCAACCATGTATACAAATGCTCTAACTGCCGCAGTTTTCTCATCTATATAATAGGGATACTAATGTTTATTCAGCCTTGTAAAAGTTCTCCAAGGTCCCTGGCACAGAGGTGCTAAAAGATATTATCAAATGTGAACTTATTTCAAAGAATTTGTTAAATGACCTAATAAATATTTCCTGAAGGTTAACAATGCCCAAATTTCCTCAACTGGTTCCCATAACTGAAATGATATTTCTTCTGTGTCCTCTGGGTTTCTTGTGTGATTATAAATCATGCAACTTTTCTTCTGAATTTAAAATCACACCTGAAAAAGTCTCTCAATAATGACAGGCCCTTACTTCCAAGTGTGTAATCTAGAAAAGTTTTTAAAATACTACAGCATAAGTGCCTTCAAAAAACATTAAAACTAACATTTCACCAAAAACCCTGCTTTTCTTTGTCTGGATTTAAAGGATTCTGCTGCAGTCTTGGCAACACAAACAGTGCAGCACTGCCACAGTTTCAATTTTTGGTACTCCTGACCTACCTTATTTTCACTGCCCAAACTACATGAAGTATAAAAACAAGCATCAACAGAAAAGGAAAGACAGAAAGAGACAGGCCCCAGTAAGAAGATCCAGAGTGGGATTCTGAATTTGAACGACCACTGAGGCATTTAGGGACCAATTACTGAAGAAAAGTTAAATTCTTTTTCTTTTCTTTTTTTTTTTTTTTTAATTCTCAATTAAGTTTGTTCATAAGAGATTAACAAAGCTGGGTTTTTTTTTTAAAGAGTGTTATTTCTAACTTAGAGCCTAATTACTTAAGTCTTGCTAAAATTTTCTAAAACCAACAAGCAATAGCCACAAAGTTCATTTAAATCAAATGGTGATGCAACATCATTTATTGTTATCTGTCTTCATCTCTGGGGAAAGCTAGTCATGGAACTGTTCCCGTAAAACTTTTATGTATGGTAAAACTAAAATCTAACAAACTATAACAATAACAAATGCAACAAATGTTTGGTTTTAAATGTTAAAGACTCTACGTCAAAACTTTTGAGTTTTACAAATATTTCTTCTCTCTCTCTTACAGTGTCTACTGGGCTCCCAACAGCCTTTAGCAAGATCGGGTTCTTCACCCTCACTCAAACCCTCGTTCTGTTGCAGAGAGTCATAATGCAAGCCTACACAGTTAGCATGCCAGCTGTATTTCCTGGAAGGACTGAGCTTATTACAGTAAATCAGAAATCCCACAGATTTACACATGCCCCCTATGAGGCAACACTGAACTGTGAAGAATAGACTGGAAAACCTGTAAAACTCCTTCTCTTTTATTACTGGAATACATTACACTTCTCATAGTAGAAAAATGTTCATGGATGCATGAGCACATGAGAGGGCTTTTTGATTTATGGTGGGCTTGCTTATCTGTAGAAATGCCGTGCCTGAAACAGCTGCTTCCTTGGTTTTAATGAGGGGGGTCAAAAGGTGTGACGGTGGGCAATCCAAATGATAGACTTAAAGCAACTGTTAGATTTCACATGTGTACATGAGCAACTGATCTTGCACACCACTGTATATAGCCATTTCTTTTTATAGTCCAAAAGCTCTGGAGCCGCTCCTCATAACAACATAGTATCAATACTGACCTTTAGCAGTCGCAAGTGTGACAATACTGACAACAAAAGATAGTCCCTATGCTACTTTTTTAAAGCTGCTGCCTACTTATGTGTTGAAACACTCCTGAAGAAGGCATCTGGAAATGCAGCCGGCAGCTTGTTCTAAGAGAGGTTTGTAACTAGACACCTGAGCGAAGAAAGCTGCAACAGGTCTTTGATCACAAATTGATCACGGCAGGGATTTTCTCTCTATGTGTATGTATAAAATAGGGCCCTAATCCTGATTGGGACCTCTGAGTATTGCAATTTGAAACGTGTTGAATAATAATAATAACAACAACAACAACAATCAGATACAGGGACTTTTAAGTTCCAGTTAGTAAAACGGCAGGCTTCAGAACATATAATGACTTTCTTCAGAACAGATATTAGAACAAAGCTTCTGCAAATGTTAAAAAAAACCCAACCGCTCTGAGACAGTCGTGCGCAGATGGACTACATGGTAATACTAAGTAATGGCATATTTTAAAGCACTGTTTGTGACATAATTAACCATAAGCTAAGAAACTTTATGAAAAGACAGTGCAACTGTACATCCTGACTCACAGTAACGAGTAAAGAAAAGTGGAAGAGGACAGCGTCAGAGATGGCCTGAAATTTCTAACTATAGCTCAAGATAGGACTTTCAGGCAACTGGTTCAGTAAAGATGGGGAATAGGCGATTCCAGCCAACCCTGCATCTCCCCTGATAGGCGGGCCTATTTAGTGATGATTAAACTTCCTCTGAGTACCAACTCTTACACCAGTGCTTCCCAAACATTTCCTCCGCGTGACCCCATTTATGACCATGACCCCGCCTGCTTACGTTGCAACCTCATTTGGGTCGCAACCCAGTTTGAGAGCTGTTGCCTTACACAACAAATGGGGAACCAAAACAGAGATCTTCACAGCTTCAAGCAGTCCAGCTTCTAAGCAGCTGGGGGCCAAATGCCCTGCAGGCCACACCAGCGAGCACTGCATACTCACTGACCACACACCACATACCTCCCCCCCCCCCACTGCACTGCAGCATGCCCTCCTCCCAGTGCACCGTGTAGCCCCAGGCTCACCTTTAGTCACCTGGGATGCATTGTGCTGTCCTGCTCCCAGATCCAGGGAAGGCAGCAAAAGACAGAGAAGGAAGAGGGAGCCCAGAGACTCCAACTGTGGTCATAGCCAGAGCAATGGGGAAAGCAGCGGCCAGGCAGGAACCCTGGGGGCTGCAACTTAACTCCTCAAGGACTGCCAGTTGAACAGCCCTAGCTTCAAATACGAGCTATTACTGACTGAAGTGAAGGGTCACATTGTGGCTGGGGTCTGTAACAACACACATCCTCCTGACTTACACACAAGGGGTTAGTAACAAACACTCACCACAAACAGCCGGCAACTGGCTACCCTCTTTGTCCTTAGCTGGGTTTAAGTGGTCCAGGTCACATTGCATTTGTCCCCTGTATTGTGCAAATTTCTCCCTCAATATTTATATATGTATTTTTTCCTATAAGTGTATTTATAAACATGTATGTCAGTATAAGTGCTAATTTAAAAAAACCTCACAAACAACTAAAAGCTAGAAGCCCAGATAGGATGAATTCATGCTACTACATGTGCTTTATGAACAGAGGGATCAGAACTCTGGGTAGAGGTGATATCTTTTATCAGACCAACCAGATATTTCCAAACAAAACTAGAAATCTTTATTTGCAAGCTTTTGGGCACACACACTCGTCTTCGGGAATATGAGAATTCAAAGGTTGTAAGGTTTCTTCTAGGTGGAAATGAAAATTCATGTCACAGGAGAGCTGAAGGTATAAGATCTCCTGTTTGAAAAAGTTTGTTTTGTGCAAATTAGGCTCTTTATGAACAGATTAATTTAGTTCTATAGAACTCAGCATGCCTCAGTGACCCCGAAGACTTTGCCAAGGGACTGAGGAACTCGCTTCAAAGGATGGCCCAAACAGGAGAAGTGATGATGTGTTCCATTACCCTTTCTAACCGATAAGCTGTCTCTTGCACTAGACAGCTAGTTGTGCAATTCACTCCTCCCTGCCCAAAGTCCCAGAATACAGGGTTTCTGCAAGGAACTTACTAGGGGCTCTCCAACCAAACACAGGCTCAGAGGTGCAGAAAAGGCACGGTGCAGCAGTCTCTGCTCACCTCTGCCATTTCCACTCACTGCAGCTCATTCACAACTCCTACCCCCACATTCCGTTAGCCTTCAGCAGGGCTGAATGACAGCTGCTTATTTCAAAGCTGGGGATGGGGGGGGGATTACGACAGCACAGAAGCGCATGTACTTCAAAACAATTTCTCCATGCGTTACTATACCTTTCACATTGGCCAATTTAAACTTGAGAGTGTACCATTAAAAAAATAATACTAATATGCTTGCAGTTGGGACACTGAGTGCCAAATTCTAATGCAGAGAGAAGTTTGATGGCTTAGTTATGAACCCACAACAGAAGACAATGGACTGCAGGCATGCTAATACCCTCCCCTCCATAACTGCTCAAAAGGCACTAGTATGATTTATTTCCTAGTTCAAAACATTTTGCCTCATTTTGCAAATAAAATTGTTATGTTAAAAAGGCAAAAACTGAGGCATTTGTACTACCCATCACATACTCAGGTGATCATCAGAGAACGCTGCTACCACACTTCTGGAACAAAAATAAGAGCAAAAAACCTTGCAACAAGCAGGGGTAAGAGTACTCTGGTATGTAATATGCTGCCCTGGATTCAAGGAGTTGTTATATTGCTTCTCCCAGTATAATCCAGGATAATAGGCAGGAACAGCAGAAATCCCACTCAGAAGGTTTGTAGAGCATTTGCCAAAGATGTGCAGTGCTGGCCACAAGAGCTGTGACAGCTGTGTGCATCTTCATCTAGTCATACTCTTATTAAACCCCTGCTGAAAATCCTAGTTCCCCACTCTAGTGATATACCTAAGATCAATCGTGGTATACGCCCCATGTCTCCCCCAGCTTGCCTGCACCACTTAAGATTTCTTCAAATCACTGTAAAAAGCTCAAATAGGTAATAAGTACAGAAGAAACACCAGTTTGGTCTGAAAGGCCCCAGGAAAGCCATATGGAGAACTCAAAGTTTTGTTCCGAGTCTACGTAACTGTACATGACTTCACATATAGAAATAGCTGTTTGCTGAACTACACAGATTGACCTAGTCTCTTCTTTCCATTAAGGTGCTTGAACAGCACATGCAACTAATAGAACAGCCAGCAGGTTCATAATTTCACATCCCTCTAATCATGGAAAACAAACTCAGTTTTTAAGGAAGTCAACTTGACTAAATTATTACTTCAGGGATATCTGGGCTATTGAATGGAGAATCTGGGACAATGAATGGGGAGTGGTGGCACTTAACTTGTGGCACACCAGCAAAAAAGGATGGCCACACCTGAATTATACTATTTGAATCCAAAGCCACTTCCTTTAAGACCAGTGAAAGGTGATATAGCAACCTGACTCACGGCAATTCTCCTCTCTCAATATTAATGGAATCCAAACAGCCAGCCTGATATGAACATCGCAGTACTACCTACTGCACATGGAAGGAAAGAAGCTCTAATGACAGGACAACATTAAGGCCATATATAAACACACACCATGGTCTAAGAAATATACTAGATCTTTTTATGATACTTAATGTTATCCTATTAATATATGTATTTTTGAATGTCTAGAAAATTTCAGTAGTACTTTTCCTTTCATCCTACAATTAAAGTTGTCTAATAAAATGCCCAAAATATTTATTGTTATGCAGAACAAGCAATGACAATGCCTGCCAAAGTTTTCCTTTTTTCCTGGCAAAAGTCCAGAAACCCCTTTTCTAACAGACTCCAGAAGTGCCCTGGAAGACTGTGTATAGCCAAACAAAATTAAGAATATCCAAGGATTTTCATTCACGGCAAATATAACAGATTATGATTTTTAGAATGCATTTTCTATTCGAAGAACTGATCTGAGACAAGAATCTGTTCGAAGGAGTAGCCAAAGACTGATCAGAAGGCGATTTGGAGGTTATCTGTAATATTTAGAGTATTTTTTACCTGTATCATTCTGGCTTGGCAACTGATTGTGTTTGCACGTTTGGGGAAGAGAAGAAAAGGGTTTCCAGTTGCTGCCCTTAATTACTGGATGGTACGCCAAGTGTAAATATCAATGGACGTAACTTGAAATAAATATTCCCATGTCCTGTCTTTTTTCCCCCTTGGAATTTTGGCACACAGATTAGCATTCTGACTTCTGCCCATCTCATCCGTTTTATGCCCTCTTTTCATGAGAAGTTTCCCAAAACTGTTCAGGGTCCACACCCAAAAGAAGCCATATAGAGATTATGACAAATTGGTCAAGTTATACTGTACTTGCATTGACATTTTCCTATTTTTTTTAATTTAACCGTAAAAGCCAGAAGTTATAATTACAAAACCATCCTGTGTGTCACACAAAACCTTAACTTAATTATGTCTGCACTTCCTGAAGCAAGTTACATGGAACTTACAATTAAGATTTAATTGTATTTGTGCAATATTCATTTTTGCATTATATTTAAGATCCATACACTTACAACAGATCTTTTAACCATCCTCAAAAGTCCGGCAAGCCAGAGAGAGCCATCTATCCACCATTCTATTTCTGTTATGCTGAAAAGGCAATGCATATAAACTTATAACATTCATATAGACAGTGACCAAAAATGGAACTCATGTTAGCCTATTTTCATGCCATGAGCAGATTAAGCATATTATAGAATTTATATTCTTGAACTCCAATTTCTTTCCTTTTCCATTGCTCATCAATACAGATAGAAGTGACATTCTGGCAACAAATTAAGGTTTTCTTACAGGTAGAGTTTGCACTGGAAAAGAGAAAGGTTGCTGTGGGACAGGGAATAGTATATATAGCTTGGATGGTCTGTGAAAGTGTCATGTTCTTTGCAAACTGTCAAAACCTTTGCCAAGAGACCACCAACCGGTAATAATGGAGCATGTGTCGAGGTGAGATAAGAAACATGAACCAAAAGGTGTACAGGTACTGGCAAATACTATACCCATACGAACAAGTTTATTGGGCTAAGGTTTTACTGAATCATCATAACATCTACAGAAGTTAGGAAAGAACAAGTTTAAAGAGTAGTTAAATGTGAAGGGCAAGACCCCACATCCCACCCAAAAGCAGACTAGAACATATCAAGGGCTACTGGGTAGCTCTGGTTCCCCAACTGTCCCACATCATGTCAGCTAATACCTATGTTTAGCTAGCAGTACTCATCAGTGAATATCTGGGAAGTAGCAGAAAATGTCACCTCTCTCAAGTATTTTTAAGGTGTAGAAGAAATACTCTTCCATTTGTGTAGCTGACATACAACACTTTTGGTAAACCTTTCATATGGTACAATAGCAGATCTGCAAATATGTTGACAGCCCTAAGTTATCCGTCTACAGATCACAAAGAACCTCTTTTGTGTATGTCAGAAGTCTAAGATATTCCATGGGGAAACAGCCTCAAAACACTCCAAAAATTCAAAATGAAATGAAGTGTTTCCCCTTTCAGTTATGTTTAATCCATTTAAAAATCAGAATTGGTTTAAAAGTTGTTCCTTGTTTCTTTGACCTTGATTACAAAATTGGATGAACTCCAAAACATTTTTTCACTGAAGGATTTCTTTCTTGTCATCTGATGATCAGATGTAAAGAACAAGACAACAAGATTTTACTTCCAGTCTCAAAGACAAGATTACAGCATAGCCCTCTAAGGGCCCAGCTACACACACAAATTAAATCTGGATAAAGCCAGCTACAGAGTTGTTACACATTTTCAAGCACTAGCTTTATGGCTGGCTGGCTTTTTTTACACCTGGATAATCATTTTTAGTGTGTGATAACTACTTTGTATACGTGGCTGGTCTAAATTTACTTTGTGATTAACCAGCTAATTGTGTAATAACTACTTCACACTTGTAGCTGGTCTTACTTTGCATGTGTGGTCAGTCTACGTTTATTACATGGTTAACCAGTTAATCGCATAATACATGTAATGTGTAGCAGGGGTCTAAAAAGACACAAATGTGTGCATTAAGGGCAGCATGACCTTTCCATTTCTTAGCTTACTCTCCAATTCAGAATCCCGAAAAAATCAAGGATGCTGAGGAAGATGACAAGGGTGGGATGTGGAATGGGCATACGAACACCACGTCTCCGAGAAGTCCAGTTACTGGAAGCAATTTCCCCTGTCACTTTACCAAATGCAGCATCAGCCTCAGAGGCTTCTGCAATGGAACGCTGTTCGATAAAGGTAGAGAGAAGTCAGATACAGAAATGTTACTTAAGGAAGCCAACAAATTCCCTGCATTCTGGTATTCATACTTCATTATACCAATGTCAAGTGCATTGAGTGGCTTGCCCCTCCAACAGCCTATTTCCACAACTGGACTGTCTGCAGAAATGGCTGTGGCTTTGGAACTCTTGGCGGAGAGATTTTTATGATAGGCTTAGTCCTTATGACGTCAAAAAAGCAAGGCTCTCTTTACATCAGCTCTCAAAGAATTAGGTTTTGGAAGAAGTACCACTAGGTTGGTCTCTTGAAATGGCAGCCAGATGCTCCCAAGTGCGGTCAGGATTAAAGCCATGACGCTCTCTCTCTCAGATAGTTCAGCCAGGCATAACTTTTTCTGTAAGCAACAAAAGGTTGCTTTAGTAAGCAACTGACTTTGTCAGATGCTATGTATGGACTGGTCCATAAAAATGGAAACGCTATTTCTAGCATCTGACGAAATATGTTATTGCCTACAAAAACTCTGAACCAGTTAATTTCTACAGTGATGCTCTGCCCTATCTTCTGCCTAACTTCAGACTAACACAGCTAAGCATGCCAGACAATCCAGTACGGCTGGTAGGGAAATCTCATACATCTCATGTCCTTGAGCATAATGGCAATAAAAGGCCTGCAGTGGTTGGCCCTGGGAAGCAAAGAGCTGAGTACACCTCACCCACACTAGGCCCTCTGAAGTCCACTGAAGCATGCCATGCCTAAAAATTCAGCCAGTGAAGCTGGTCTAGGCTTGTTGTTATAGGATGCTCAGGCCTGCCAGAGACTGAGGACTCCACAGTGGGCACTGGGAACAAGCCTAGAACAGCCTCAAATGCAAGCTTTATAGACTGGAGTATGCCTCCAGACTCAGATGAGTACTGTGCATGTTTGGTCCCAATTTTACAAAGAGGATCGGAAGAAGAAAAATAGAAAAAGTAGTCTTACCAAGCAGACTCCAAAAGGACTCTGAGGCTGCACTAAGAAGGATAATGGAGGCCCAAAGAAAGCACAAGAAATACAGACATCTCAAAGGGGGAAAAGCAAAAAAATTAAAACAAGGGCAAAAGCCTTCAAAGAGCTGTAAGCCAAGTTCAGCCTGAGCAGACTGGGAAGAGCACTGTCTCAAGCCTAGGCAGTAGAGAGGAACTGAGGAGCAAGGGGTACACTGAACCCTCAGCACTAAGCACACAGGGTGAAGACCGGCAGGGTGCATATGCACTGGTGATGTTAGGGCAAAAAAGCAGCTAGGCTTGGGAGCTTGAGGCATTTGCACATCTCAGTAGGAAGGCATACCGATAAGTAGTCAAAGGAGGAATTACTTTTTTGCTGAATGTTTTAGAAGGAGGAAATGTCTCTCCCACCAAGAAAACTGGTTTGTAATTAGCCCGAGTGCTGTCCATTAAATATTAATGTATGAACCTGCATGCCCTACACAGCTCTTACCGAGTAAAGGAGTTTAATAGCTGATGCCTACACTCCGTGGCAGAATGGCAAACATCCACCATGTGATCTGATCCACATTCATCTGAGGAGAGCTAAACACATGCTCTCTCTAAAAAAAGAAAACAACTCAATTTCCCAATTCTTTCCAAGGGGTCAAAAGTTTTTCTTTAATTCTCAAATCTCTAATATTCCTTCAGGATAAAAACCCATTGCTCAAGAGGAGGCTACGGCCTGTATAGTGATTAAAAGCTAAAGACAGCCTGATCCTGAGGGCAGAGAAGTACTCTGACCTCCCAGAAATGCCCATGGGAGTTGACCCTCCTGACCCCAAGAGCTGCGTTGGGCAAAAGTAGGAAGGGCACAAGCGGGAGGGCAACAGGCAATTTCTAGACACTTGCCTCCTACCAAACTACAGATTCTCTTCTCCACTTAGCTCATTCACATTTTAGCTTGTAGCTTGCTAAACTCATTTCTGAAGGTAATGAGTTCAAAAGATTGCACGCAAGAGATATGTTAAGCAACAAATTGCAAATTATTTCTCCATTTGTGATAATTGCAATTCATCTGCCCTACTCCCCAAGTAAGTTTTGTGCCCTTTTCATCTGAAGAAAGGAAATGCTAAAAACCACAGCATGTTACATGGATATCAACACAACAGGACACCTAGGTACTGTGAAGGACTCTGCAGAAGGGCTTCCACCACCTTGGCTGCTGTCTGTTAACATCATGTTTTATGACTTTTCCATGGAAACCTGCTGCAAACATACAAATGTTCTTGTTGCATTGGATTTTGAACAGAAATTCGTTTGTGAAAATTCACGAGGGCCACAGCCATTGCCAACCACCTAATGAAATTATAATGGCCTTCACTATATCCAACGCAGCAGAGACACGACACTTGCTCTCTCAGGGTGCAGCTGCTGTCACAGATTCTTCACATGCTCTTACTGAACTGAAGAGAGATGGACATGGTCATTTTTAAATCCTTTTTCCTGTAAGCAAGAGTCTGACTGAACAGTGAAATCAATGGCAAAATTATCAGCCAATCCATAGGACACTGAAGGCAATGACTTCTACCAGCTTTAATAGGCTTTGGGTTAACATCTGTATAGAGGAACTCCATATCAGAGTGTAGACAGGGACCCAGGTTGCATGCAACACTTCTACACTAATACATATTTGCAAAGAAAAAAAAAGAAGCTAAAACTAACAAAGCAAAGTTTGTTTTTATCACACAAATGCATAAGAGAGAAAAACTAGTCTCCTTACCTTAATTTTTCTCTCTCTCATAACGGAGGGCATCCACTGGTCTGCACATTACTCATGGATTAGATCTGTTCACTCCACCCAAAGGGAGGCAGAAAAATTCTACCCTGGAAGGAGACGTGGCATGATATTTCAGGAGGACTAATTTCTTTTCTTTTTTGTTTTGATTGTTAAGGGCATTATGTACCAGTGTGAAAATTTATATTATAAATGGGAAGCTCACTTCACTGTTGCAATGGAGCAATAGTGTCATTCCATAATCTCTTCTGACTCTCTTTAAAGAGCATCTCTTCTCTGAAGAAAGGCTTTTATGTAAAGATGGCACTTATTCAAGAGTTCAACCTCTTATGTGTACAGCAGAGCACTCTCTCTAATGTAGTGACTAAAGTATTTTCCTGATATTTGAACTCCTGTGACACTTCACAGGAAACAAACTCTTGGACAGCAAATTGGATTCCCTTCTTTCTGGCTCATCCAAATAATTTACTAACATTTTGCTCATATTTACCTATAAGGTCACTGAAAAACAATGCAACGGTTAAGCTGATGATATATGCGACCTTTCACAGTGCTAGTGGTGATGTCTAAAAGATGGGAAAAATTCTGCTCGACTTTCTGATTTTGAAAGGCTGGAAATTAGAAGAGACCTTTTTAAAAAGAAAATTGAAATTGAGCACTTTTAAATACAGAATGCATGGATACACGCACAAGAAGTTAAACTTCCAGGTACCGATTTTTACAGTCATCCTTCACAATGCCTTGTCAGTACAAAGCAAGAAAAGAAAAAGAAAAGGCTTTTGTGTTGCATTTTCAGAATGAAGCAATTTAGTTTTCAACTATGAGAAATAACTTCTCTTTGCCAATACTCTTTAATTATTAAGGTTATTTTTGTCCATTTTACAACAGGAAGCTATGAGAGGAACCTCTTGTAGGTCCACACACATTTTTGCTTAATATTCAAAAGACAATGGTTAAAGCCGTGACAAACTGTAGCTACTGATTATTGAACTAATTTGGAAGGCAGGCCAATGCTCTCTTTTAAGATAGGACTCACAACAAAGTCAATATTGGGTTAGTTATGACACTTGTTGTTCTAATACTTTAATGGCCCATTGTTCACTGACGATTGCCTCAGCAAGATAAAACACTGAAAACCAGCATTTCCTGACAGGAAGTGAATTCCCACTGTGCATTACAGGCCATCAGCCAAGATCTCTGTTCACAGAAGGAGTGGCAATCTTCTTCTGTGATTGCAGAATGACAGAGAAATAATGGTTTCAGCTTATTAATAAGTATGTGGCTTGTGCATTCTGCAGATCAAGCTGTCACTGCATTGTATTGTGTGATTTATTGTTTAACAGTTTAAAAAAAAGTACCTCAATCTATGTGCATGCCCAATTATAATTATTCCTGGGACAGTCTGTACTGTATGTGAAATCCGACATTCAAAGATTAGGTTCAGACTCTCAGAACTTCTAAGATTCAGAGAAAATAATATGTCTAAAATTGTTAAAATCCAATTATATGGTAACCTTTCTAAAGTGTAAACATATAAGACAATATCAAACTCCCTTCTTGAGTTACTCAAATTCAGTAACTTTTTTGGCTAATTTTATTTTTTGATCACATGCATTTCTACAGTAGCACAAGTGTTAAAATAGGTTACAGGTTTCCCTTGCTTTATGCGGTACATGCGTCCCTGGAAAACGGCACATAACTCAAATTCATATAAAGGGGACCCACTTTACAATGGAACAAATACGGATACGTTCCAAGACCTCGACTGTCCTGACTCCCAGGCCCATTTCTACCACTTTTACAAGACAATTTTGGTATTCACCAACAGCAGACAGTGCACACAAGCACAGGGAACAGGGCACTATCATAACAGGGATGGCAACAACAGAAACCAGTGTCGCAGACAATGAGCAAGGAGCGCAGCTCCACATAGGAGACTATGTTTTGGTGCGCATCACTCCCACAGTGCACCACACAAAGCAGCTAACTGTGGGCTTCCACCACACCGATTGCATAAGAGTGAATTTACCTTGCATATAATGAACTTCTGGTATAAAAAGGGTCATTGTATAAGAGCAAATTCACAGATACAGAACCTGCATCAACTGAGGGAAACCTGTATACGAAACATACGCTACAGATAATAGGTACGTGCTCAGACATACAACTTAAAGACCTGGCATAGACAGGTAGACAAGCAAATTAATCCAACAGTGTATGCTAAGTTCAAAAGTCACTTGCTACACGTTTTCACTAGATCTACTCTTCCAATTAACAAGCGCACTAAAGATAATTAACATTCTGCTAGTAAGACTTCTTACTGTCTGTAATAATACAGTAATAATGAAAATGTGCTCTGTCTCCATCAAATCTACCAGAAACATTTTAAGAATCTGTTCTCCCATTGATATGCACACATGACTCCCATTATCCTTAATGAGAACAAGGCGAGTGCATTCAATGGGAGAACAGTCTCCTGAGATTGCATAACTGAACGGAGGCATAATTGAGATGTAGCATAGAAAGCTACGGAGCACGACTTTTCTGCAAGGTAACAGAGGAATGACTTATTTTCCAGAATTTTCCCTGCCAAAGCTCTCCATCTGTGCTGCAGTTTAAAATCTCCTACCTTTGCGTAGTGAAAGTCTTTTTTTATTGTGGTGAAATTATGGATAATCCAACCAAATGCTGAACTACTTTGCCTTCATGGAGATTTATTTTTGGATATGGAAACACAACTGCAAACATGCATTAAAAAAACCCCCCAAAGACCCAAGTATTCTTTCAGTCTCTATTGATTCCTGGCATTCCATAATTCCTGGTCCTGTAACACCATGTAAATTTGTTGAGGGAACCGTAAATTCAAGTTCACCACTCCGGCTGCTTCCTCAGCACCAATCAGAAAACTCTAGTTCTAGTCAACTTCTGTCACTTTCAGTGCCCAATGAAGCGAGAAAATGGATTAGAGCGCTAGAATGTGGAAACAATGCAAAACAACTATGACAAAGCTGAGTACAGAATGAATGCCACTAAAAAAAAGAAAATCAAAACAAAACCACACATTATTAAAAAAATATTTATTTCTAGATGTTGAAATAGAAGCTGTTTCTACAAATTTTTTAAAACATAATTCTTCATAAAGAAACTTTAAAATGTCAAATGTAGTTTTACAAGAAACTGCAGCATAGCAAGGAGCAGTTGCATGTTTTGGGCATCAGCAAATTCTAGAAATAAGGAAATAACATGTGTAATATGTCTTGCATCACTCCACACTATTATAGATGCACCAATAAAACTTAATGCACACAACACATTCCTATCATTTTACATCTGAACAAACATTGCATCTATACACAGAGTAATAAACATTCATGACAACACATGCTTTCCTATAAAATTTTACCCATTTTGATTTAATAATATAAAATACCAAGCTAAAGCAAAACGCATGCGACCCACGTTGCATTCTATTTTAGAGCTACAGGTTATGCAATTTTGATTTAATCCAGGACAGTCTGCCCATACACAGTTTAAAATACATCCTGTGTTTGATTTAATGCAGCTGAAATAAATTTTATAGTGAGTTCCTGAAGTTGCCTACATCACATCAGGCTCAGAAAAAGATCCAGTTGTGATATAGCCACATTCATCTAAGCCACTGACATGTACTGCAAACCAGAAGCCTAATCCAGCTCCTACTGAAATTCAAGTTCCCACTGATTTACATGGGATCAAGAAAAGACTCCATGTTCCTAAGAGAAACACAGTTCACCAAGACAATTGAGGAAGTAAACAGAAGAAGAAAACTTGGATTAACTGAGTAGGGTGGAAAAACATCAGACGACAACAACAACAACGACGACGACAACAAAACCTCAACTCACCATTCACATCACATCACCGAAGTCTGGGAACAAAAAAAGTCTGAAGCAGAAAGGAATCAAAATATGCTTCAAGAAGAACTTTCTGCTGCATCCCTTCCCAACAGCTCTGTCAAATACATGCAGCAGCAACAGCACAAAGCATCTTTATGGTAGGAATAAAAGGCTCTTTACATGCGCCTTTTATTTTTTATTGAATGAACCCACTCTTACACAAAGTTCATGCCACGATGTCTCGAGCTTTAGCACTGCCAGACCATGAATGTGTCAGTGAACTGAATCATGCAAGTTACATACAGAGCAAATCTCAAGGATGTATTAACTGCGTTTGGCACTTATTCATTGGATCCAACCTATAAAAAAAAAAAAAAATGGTCGATTAAGAAAATGTCTAATATACAAGCACTTCACGGTATTTTATAGTTTCATAGTTTCTAGGGTCAGAAGGGACCC
>NW_017728951.1:20839939-20843372 GCF_001723895.1 Crocodylus porosus
GAGAAGGACCCATCCACTACCACCCTCTGGGTGCGGCCCTCCCGCCAGTTGGTGACCCATTTGACTGTATGGGTGTCTACGCCACAGCCCCCCAGTTTCTTAATGAGAACGGGGTGAGAGACAGTGTTGAATGCCTTCTGGAAGTCCAGGAAGACGACGTCCACTGCTCCCCCTGCATCTAATGATCTGGTAATCTGATCAGAGAAGGCCACCAGGTTGGTCTGACAGGACCTGCCACTGATGAACCCGTGTTGGTTACCCCTAAGCATGCAGTCCCCAGCTGGCCCCTCCTGGATGTGTGCCAGCATAATTTTCCCAAACAGCTTGCCTAGGATTGAGGTAAGATTGACTGGCCTATAGTTTCTTGGGTCCTCCTTCCTCCCCTTTTTGAAGATGGGAACCATGCTGGCCCTCTTCCAGTCCTCTGGGACCACACCAGAGCACCACAAGTGCTCATAGAGCCGTGCCAGGGTCCTGCAATGACCTCGGCCAATTCCTTTAGGACTCCAGGGTGGAGATTGTCCGGGCCGGCTGACTTGAATACGTCCAGCCCCTCCAGAAGCCCCCTAACTAGTTCCACACTAACCTTTGGCCCAGGTGTGCCTCCCCTGGGGCCCGAGGGGGGCCCAGCAGGGAGGTGGCTGTTCTGGTCCCTACTTAAGAAGACAGAGGCAAAGTAGTCGTTAAACATGTTAGCTTTGTCATCTGGTGTGACGACCAAATTCCCCAATGCATCCTGCAAGGGCCCCACGTTACCTGGGACCCTTTTTTTTGCCCCCTATGTATTTAAAAAAGGACTTTGTATTTTGTGGTCAGTGTAAGGTTTTTAAATGTTCTGAAGTTTGAAGGCTTGAAAATCAAGCGTTTCACCACAACTACCTGAACAGTTCTCTGTGCAGTTTCAGTTACTTTCCTGCATAGAGAAACTGTGGTGGTTAATTAAGAAGGAAAGCCACAAACTCCTCCCAGATACAGA
This sequence comes from Crocodylus porosus, assembly GCF_001723895.1. Lineage (NCBI taxonomy): Eukaryota > Metazoa > Chordata > Crocodylia > Crocodylidae > Crocodylus > Crocodylus porosus. Next base: position 20,840,916 of record NW_017728951.1, read on the forward strand.
ATTAATCCTGCATGTGGTTTACTGTTGCTATAGAACTGAAAATATATACAAACTGTTTCTCTCTCTATGGAAGTACATTGCACCAGACATCATATTGCTTAAAAAAAAAATTAAGCTGTAGTTTAAAACAGATAACATGTGATGTGGCCACTCCGAAGAAAACTTGGCCTAGAAATGACCTTTGTGATTTTTCAAGCTATTCAGTTTATGCAACAGAGCAAGGGTGGAGCACTTTCTGAAAAAAGAACCCACAACTCTCAAGCTGCAGAGAATGCAAATTCATACATGTGTAGCAAGTACCACCATCAAGCATTCATGTGAGCTACAGGACCATATTGCTGCAGCCTCTCCAGGACAAGAAATTCCCCATGCGATAAAATGGACTTACTGAATCCATTCTAGCAACATTTAGGGGCCGTACATTTTCCCGCATTTAAAACTTTTGCAATAAAATGGACTTACTGAATCCATTCCATCAGCTCTTAGGGGCAGTACATTTTCCCACATTTAAACTTTAAAGTCAGGCATGCTGGAAAGGAACTGGCATGAAAGCTTCTTAGAAACAGTTTAGATCCTAAGTTGAGTTTTAGCAGGTTTCATACACTCATTGTAAAGGAAATCACATATGATGTGTTTCACCTCTTTCATATCATTCTGTAGTGCTTTATGAGCACAGACTTGTTATTAGCCAGTACTATAGACCTATATGCCAGTAAGATAGCAAACAACATTTTCATTTATCAGAGTGACTGAACTACAAAAAACCCTCAGCTAAACTAACTAAAATTTCCAGCCTGGCTGACAAAGGTCATAAAAACCAGAAAACATAAAACAAGGCAAAGCCTTCTGGTAAAAGCATGCCGGCGCCCCCCTCCCACCCCTCCAACACATACCGTTCCAAAACAAATCACTTTTGTTTTAAGCAGAGATCTGCCCTTTATTTCCCAAACACCACCCACTCTTTCAAATAAACAAGTGATCTGATGTTGTGTAGGAATTTTAATTGTTTCCATAACTTTTACTACCTGCCAAAAAAGTCCTTAATATGACATATTTAGGACGGGGTGCACCAACGATACGCCCATTTAAAATCAAATAATTACGTACAGATACAGAAATCATGTCTTGCATAAGGGCTTTAACTTGTGTGTAGATGATTCACTTTTTTGCAGTATCAGAAAACAGAAGTTTAAGAAAAAAAATTGTTCTCTTAGTTCATCAGTCCCGTCAACTCTTGTGATAGCAAATAGGGGTAAGGAAAATGCACTAATACTACTCTGAGCTTTCTTAATCTTACTGCAGTTCTCCAAAACCTTGAAAACATTTTGGTCCAAGTTCTGCCACATGTCCTCACATTAAGCAGCACCTTGCATAACAACATTACTAGCTTCATTTAGATCCCGGCTGTCCAGCTTCTGGACGTCTTGGGGCCACACACCACAGACCCAGGAGTTGCATGCTGCATATGCCCCTTCTACAGCTTCCCCCTGCTCCATCTGCAGCATGGGCAGGCTGGTACCTCCCCTCTGCCCTCTTACAGCCATGTGGGTAGCCCCCATCTCTCACACAGCACAAGCAGCCTGGCTTCTCTCTGCTATGCGCACTACCCACCTGCACTGAAGACAGCCCAGCTCCCTTCTTTGCTGCACATGCAGCTTAGGCACTCCAGCCCCTTCAAAGCCACTGGGACAGGAACAACCAAGAGGGCAGGAAGGGGTGGAAAAGAGTGGCAGCTGAGCAGGAACTCACAGGCTACATGCCAGCCCTTCAGGGGTCACAAGCAGCCTGCCAGTTCAACTGACCTGATTTAAATCACCAGTGGGTATACTTTGTACTAAGGTGCTACGCGACGCTACTGTGGAGGGTGGGAGCTGATTTTGAGTCCCTGGACCAGATCTTATTACCCCTATTAATGAACTTAGGTACCTAAGTGCCATCCTATTTCTCCATGGTTAAGTGCTGGAAACCTGGAAACTCAAAAGGCAAAATGTCCTCCCCCTTGGTACATTTTTTGTGACTTAGTTTTAAGGCTTAGATGATTCTGTGCTCCAAAACTAGATGAGCTAATGATTTTCAAGGAACTTGAGGATGAACCTAGACCGCACTTAGCCTCTACACAAGTGGACTATGAGCTGGTCCCATATATTTATAAAACTTAACATTATTCAGATATTTACTAAAATTGTTCTCTAATATAGCCATTAAAAAAAATAAAAATAAAACTCCTAATAGAAGCCCTAAGGACTTGTTATAGAAAAAAAAGGATATGCTAGTAAAACTTATTTTACTCAGAGAACAGGTACATCATACCCTGGGAAACCTTCACTAAATGCAGAGTAGGCCTAAAAAGCCCTCTACAACATGATCTCTTTTATTAGACCAACTAAACAGTTGGAGAACAATATTTAAGCAAGCTTTCGGGTTCAAAAACCCTTCGTCAGGCTAAGGAAGTTTTCA
>NW_017728951.1:20843472-20848610 GCF_001723895.1 Crocodylus porosus
CTTGTATGCATACCAGACCAGCCTCTGGCTTTTTTACTTTTCATTCCATCCAGGAAGAGCGCACATCAACTGCTGAAAACTTCCTTAGCCTGACGAAGGGTTTTTGAACCCGAAAGCTTGCTTAAATATTGTTCTCCAACTGTTTAGTTGGTCTAATAAAAGAGATCAAATTCACCCAAAGAACCTTATCTGCCTATGTCCTTAGCCCAACACAGCTACAACCTACACCCCTCTACAGCATGATGAATTCAAATGGATTTATAAACACAATGGGAAAATTGTCTTCGGGATTTAGAGGATGGAAACTAGCAAAATATTATCTTTATCAGTACACCACAGATTTTTTTCCACTGATATTAATACTAAAATCAGCAAGTCACAGACCCTCTCACCTTCAATGTTTGGAAGCTGCTCTTGAATGCGTTTTTTGATTTGTGATGTGTTGAAGGAGGGCTGACAAACCTTTGCTTTGGCATGCAATGTTGCTGATAACATGTGGCTTTCCAATCCCATGATGGAAGTAAAAACCTCCTGACTACTCCCCTTAGGGCCAAAACATGACTATTTATTATACTGCCGTATATAGCACACGATCCATTAATGTTATTGCTTTAGAGTTACAGGTATAGGGGCAAGATTTTAGAAACTGACTTCTGATTTTGGAGACCTGTTGAAGTAGCCTCACTTGCACAATCTGAAAGTCAAGATCCCTTTCCAGGTTATTGGGTTGAACACCTAAAGGTCACTAGTGAAAATCCTGGCCAGAACGTCTGTACTGAATTTACATTTAATGCCACAGATTTTCAGAACACAGCAGAGAAAGTTTTATGCTGGTGTATGTGAATCCAAATGAAGGTATACATTTTAATCATCTTAGACTGGCTACTGCTGAAAATGTCTGTTTTCCTCAAAATCTAAAAAAACCCTTGCCTTTCACAGCTGCAAAGGAAATGACAAGAGAAGAAAAACACAGTCAGTATATATCAGCAATTAATTCCATCCACAACTTCCCAGCTGTTTGCGCATGGAAGAATCGGCCTGTTTCCTTTAGGGGCTTTTGCCATTGAAAACTGATACCGCACTTTCAGAGACACAAGCTGTTTGTAACATGTTAGGAATGTGTGCTGGATCACAGAGTCAAAGAAGAAGAAATGAAATCCAGATCTGACTCTTTGTAGCTTGCCAGCATATTGTGTATCTACACTAAGAGGATAAACTTACCCCTCTTCTCCTCTCCCACTCCCCCAGATAGGCATAGAAAAAACTACCAGCAAAGTTAGATTAAGGGTCTAGAACACACACCATTATGACTGGCAAAGACGACATGCAAAATTCTCAAAAGTCCACATGTTCATGGCATATGAAATATGCCAAAATTTTATTGCTGCTTGCCAAACAGGTAGATTCCAGGACACCGCCTTAAAGTGGTTGAGTTTACTTTCACCACGGAAGTACGAGAGCAGATTCTCTTGGTTGAGCATACATAATGGGCCAACTTCTTGTCTCATTTATTCTTGAGATGCAACAGCTATAGACAAGGGCAGAATTTCATTCAGTATATTTAAGGTTATTATACAGAAATGTGTTCTTGTGGATTTCAAGGTAGGCACAACTTTAGTAGAGCATGGATCCCTTACTGGGTGCATTGCCACAAGACACTAATGCACAGTTGCTACTGCACATTTATTTAGTATTCGTATTAGCAAGTACTAAATAAATGTGCAATAAACAGAGTTACTCCGCAGTAGTATCGGTGAACACCTTTTAGATGATGCTACTGCGCAGCAGCTTAATACGGCGCAGCAGTGTATTAGGACTTCATGCTGTGACACGCTACTGCGCAGTCAGCGTCTCGAGTAAACGCGCACAGTGGGGGAAAACATGATTCTCCAGAGATGCAATGACTATATTAAATCATATATGTTTGCTCTTATCATTCAACTCAAAAATCACAGGACTAAAAGAGAGATCCTTTGGCTTTTACTAATAAAAAAACCCACTCACAGGCTATCCACTCTGTGGGCTAGCCACTAAAGCAGTACTTTCCAACCTTTTTTCTACCAGGACTCATTTGTAAAAAATCAATGGCCAGTCCCAACCCAGCATCCCTCACTCCCAACCTGCTGCTCCCCAGCCCCACAGTGTGTGGGGCAGGGGTGGGTGTGGGGAGGCATGGGGGGCCCCAAGCAACCCCTTGCAGCCTGGAACTCTGCCAGTCTGCAAGGAAAAGGCCATGGTTTCCTACGTTTTTCTCCTTTAAAGGAGAATCCATTTTTAAAGTTTGTTGATCCAGTTTTAGAAGTTTATTCATGACCCTTTCATATATTTTTGCAACCTATTTTTGGGTGGCAACCCACACGTTCAGAAACACTGCACAAGAGGGCAACTTCATATAAGCACATACTAATTCCTACCATATTACTTTAGTACTGATAAAAAGCCATACAACAAGCTGTTGCCAGTGAAAAAACAAACCAGATTTCCTTAAGCTGTACATGCCCCTGACCTCAATGACCATTTGGAAACTGCAGCTAGTGCAGAATAAACTCACACGATTTCTGATGGGTATGGGTCACCGGAGCAGCAACCCTAGTTCTCCAGAGCCTGCACTGGCTTACAATAGCTTTCTGGGTACAATACAAGGTGCTGCTCTTGACCTTCAAGGCCCTAAACAGTATAGGCCCTATATATCTAAGGGGCCACTTCTCCTTTATGCCCCACTACAATCTTGAAGGTCAGCCCAGAGCAAATGGCCTGTTAATACAAATCAGCGCGCCAAGCTTCATTGGTGAAAACACATGGGAGATCATTCTCAGCAGTCATTCCTCAGCTTTGGAACTCCTGCCCCATCTTGAGGCCTGCCAGAACCCAAATCTGGACATCTTCCGGAAGCGCTGTGAGACTTTCTATCTGGGCAGGTGTTTGGCAAGCGAGGCTAAGCTGAGATATTGTTTAGGAAGTTCTGGATTTATATTTTATTTTGAAATTTCACTAGCTATTCTGTGTTCTGGCTCTTATGGCAAGACACCCACTGTCTTTGTTTGGAAGGGTGGCAAATAAATAATTTTGTTTGACAATTTCAAAGTGCAACTCTTAGCAGTAAGAAATACATTGCAGAAATCTTCATAAGTTGAAAAACAAGAGTCCTTCTGTAAAGTATCATCTTATAGGCTGACTGGAATCATAGCTAGTTAACTAAGTTAGCTAAACTAAACCTTCATGCTCCAGTGAGTCCTGAGAATCTTAATATATGTTACAAGTGGCTGCCACCGACCTCATGACTCACCTTGAAGAAAGTTTATTACCATCATTTATACCTGGCTGAACTAATTGCAAAGATGAACACTGTTAGAAATGTTATAGAATAAAGTACTGTGTCTGTAACATAATGAAACAAACATGAAATAACCCTATTTACTCTTTTAGGTAATATAATGTATTCCATAAAATATCACTTATTTATGGATTCTTTACATACATACTGTAATATATATAAACCACATATATATGCATACACATAGGAAACTTCAAAACCACATGAACTTCCAAGGATTTAGTTTCCCAGAGGATTTATATATCAGTGCCCATGACTGATTGGAAACAGGTATTAATTGTTCAAATCACCTTCCTTCTTTATCCCATTTAAGTAGGGTGACCATATGTCCCATTTTAACTGGGACAGTCCTGATTTCAGAGACTGGTCCTGGTTGGCTACTGGGAATTATAACGGGCACCTTGAAAATGCACGGGTGCGGGGCGCAGTCTGATCAGGAGTCAAAGCAGCATGGAGTGCCTTGCAGCCAGCACACAGCACTGCCCCACTGACTCGTGAGAGCGTGGGGGAGATGCGGGGGCAATGTCCCAGATTTCCCAGATGATGTCCTGATTTCTATATGGTCAGCCTGCTTTTAAGCCAAAAGAGTCAAAAAAAATACCAGGGTGAATTAAACCAATGCAGATTGTATCAAAAGGCCTGAATAACTTTATCTAGAAAACTACTTATAAATAGCCCCATAGTCAAAGGGAGGCATAGTCAACACCTACAACAATGCTCTTTTCTACCTCTATGTTTTCATTTACTAAACCCATTTAGACAAGCTCCTTTGGGAATGAATTCTATGTTCAGTGTCCGGCTCACAGAGTTTTTGGAAAGGTCCAACAAAATCATGGCCATTTTCGAGTTATGTAATATTTAGAATATTAGATTAAAAACATATTTTAAAAAATCATGTTCCTCTGCAAATGACCAATCAGGAAGATGGCACACACCTAACTCTCCAGAGGTAGTAAAAATTGCACTGACTGGTTGACCAAGCCAAAAAAAAAAAAAATGTAAGAAATTGGGTTACGAGTTCTCTGCATGGGAACTTTGTAATTCAAACAAACATTACTATATTGATCAGGAATGCCAAATGGCAATGTTTCAGTTTCATAGTTGGTCGGGTTGGAAGGGACCTCAGCAGATCATCAAGCTCGACCCCCTGCCATGGCAGGAAAGGATGCTGGGGTCAAACGAGGCCTGCATTGGAGAGGTCAACCAGCGCTTATGCAGTTGGTGCCGCCAGGCAGGCCTTGGGTTTCTAGATAATGACCCATGTTTTCGGGCGGGGGACTTGCTGGGGTGGGATGGGCTTCACCTCTCTCCTAAAGGCAAGGGTGTCTTCTCTTCCAGGTTGGCTGATCTCATATGGCGAGCTTTAAACTAGCCTCGCCGGGGCAGGAGGCCGCAGGAAGACGAGGAGACACCACCCAAGCAAGACAGGTGACAAATGCTAGGAGTGCCCAGGTAAGAAACAGGGGTCCAGACAGTCTCCCAATCGGGGGGTGGAACACGCAGCTAGGCAAGGCCTTAAATGCCTATATACCAATGCTCATAGTATGGGGAACAAACAGGAGGAACTCGCCCTCAGAATAGCCAGTTCAGACCCAGATATTATAGGGCTTACAGAAATGTGGTGGGATTCATCCCACAACTGAGCAGTTAGCATTAGGGGTATAGGCTTTACAGGTGGGATAAAGAAGGAAGGAAAGGCGGGGGTGTGGCGCTCTATGTCAAGGAACAATACACATCCTCTGCCAGCAGAATGGGGTCAGAGGAGGGGCAAGCTGAAGTGCTCTGGGTCAAGATACAAGGGGGT
>NW_017728951.1:20848693-20874295 GCF_001723895.1 Crocodylus porosus
TCCCCAGCCTGTAGGTATGGTGCTGGTTCTTCCTCCCCAGGTGCAGCACCTTGCACTTGTCAGTGTTGAATCCCATCCTGTTTTCATCCGCCCACCCCTGTAACCTGTCCAGATCCAGTTGTAACCTGTCCCTCCCTTCTAGCGTGCCCACCTCTCCCCATACCTCAGTGTCATCCGCAAATTTGAACAGCGTGCTTTTCACCCAGTTCGTCCAAATTGCTGATGAATGGGGTGAGAGAGAGTGTCAAAGGCTTTCCTAAAGTCCAGAAAGACTACGTCTAACGTGACACCTGCATCTAAGGATTTTGTGACCTGGTCATAGAAGGCCACCACATTGGTCTGACAGGACCTGCCCCTAATGAACCTATGTTGGTTGCCCCTGAGCATAATCTCCCCGCTGGTTCCTCGCAGATGTGCTCCTGGATAATTCTCTCAAAGAGCTTCCCCAGGACCAAGGTAAGACTAACAGGCTTATAGTTTCCTGGGTCCTCCTTCCTCCCCTTTTTGAAAATGGGGACCACGCTGGACCTTTTCCAGGCCTCTGGCACCTGGCCAGAGCACCATGAGTACTTGTAAAGCCATGCCAGGGGCCCTGCAATGACCTCTGCCAATTCCCTCAGCACCCTGGGAAAGAGATCGTCTGGACCTGCTGGATTTGAACATGTCCAGCCCCACCAGAAGTTCCCTGACTAGGTCCTCTCTGACACGAGGCCTGGCAGTGCCTCTCCTGATCAGTTCAGAATCCCAGTGGGGGGCGCGGAGATGTCCCAGTCCCTGCTCAGAAAAATGAAGGCAAATAATTTGTTAAAGAGGTCGGCCTTTTCGTCTGGTGCAACTACCAGATTGCCAGGTGTGTCCTGCATAAATGGTGACAACAAGTGAATTACATCACTCATGCCAACCACGTTACCCAGTGCTTTCTTTTTACTCCCTACGTATTCAAAAAAGGACTTCTTGTTATCTTTGATCCTGGTCGTTAGTCCTAGTTCTGTCTCTGCCTTAGCCTTCCTAACGGCCCTCATACAGTCTGGAGCAATGGAGGTATAATCCTCCTTGGTGATAGCCCCTCCCTTCCATTGGGTGTATGCCTGAATGCCTATGGTGAGCCATGGGGGCTTTTGAGCACTCCTGCCCCCTTTGACTTGTGTTGGGACCGTCACCCTTTGGGCTCGGAGGATCGCCTCCTTGAGGAACCACTTGTCTTGGCCTCCCAACTCCCCTACCCTCCAGGACATCAGCGCCTCCCCGACTAATCTCCTTAGCTCATTGAAATCGGCCCTTCTGAAGTCGAGCATGATGAATTCCAGCAGGCGATGATCGCTAATCGCCCAGACAGTTAAGAACCTGCAGTCCCCTCACTAGGTCGTCACCCGTGGCCAGGACCAGGTCCAGCAAAGCATTTCCCCTGCTGGGACTGTGCACCTCCTGGGTAAGGTGGAGGTCCTGTATCTCAGCTAGGAACCTACGTGAGCGGTCAGACCTGACTGACTACTCCTTCCAGCAGATGTCCAGGTAGTTTAGGTCACCCACGATGGATAAAAACAGAATAAACACTGAGAACAAGCTTGCATATGGACATCTTTAAAAAAAATTATCAGCAAGACAAACCTTATAAGAATTAATACACTCTTAAACCTTTTTAGGTGTCTGAGATATTGCAATAACTTAGGAAAAATGACAGCAATGGAGCTACCCACTCCAGAGACAAACACAACTTTGAGAATTGAGAAGCTGCCCCTTTGTATTATGTTCTGAGAGTAGGACATAATATATTGCATTAATAGACAATTTAATAATAAAAAATATATAATGCAGGCCTAAAAGGCAGAGATGAGAGGTTGACACTTCATCAGATTTGTATTTCTTTTGAGTGGAGCGCTTGATTTCTCAACCTTAACATTACTTTAATGGTTATTTTATTAAAATTGCACATAAAAATGTGACTGTGGGTAGAAGAGTATAAACACTTCATGGCAATGAGTTAAAATTAGCCAGGCGTTAAATAATTCAATGGAACAATCAGAAATTATGCCTGCCTTACTGAGTAACCCCTGGTGGCCTCTCCCTTTTTTCTCACTTCAGCAGAAATTCTTTGCTGTACAGAGAGCCTGTCCAAGGCCAACACAGCACTTGGATATCTATTTTGAGACTTTAATAGTGCATAGGCCAAAAAAGAATGTCACTCCACCAACTATAACCAACTCTCTACTTGCTGCATCACACCTGAATTTAGATTATAAATACAAAGAAGTCAAGAAGCGCTACATTTATCTCTGGGAGACAATTTGCATACCTCTGAGTACTCAAAAAGGAATTTGGAAAGGCTACACTTTTCATAAATGGTGACAACAAGTGAATTACATCACCCATGCCAAACAATTGCCAATACAAATGAATGAGCTATCCACACTGTGCACTGAAGTGATTTAACAGCATTGAAATGTGAGCTGTTTGACTGTGCCCAAAAATACCAATATGCAACAGTTAAGGACAAAGAATGAGTAACCGGACAGAATCCAACTGAAACTGCAGGAAGATCTAAGTGGGCAGCTTGTTATATGCTATTTTATACTACCCAATTACTACCCATAAGAGCACCTAATTACTGAAAGGCAGAGGAACTTAAAATTTTGCATAAAGTTAATCTCATGAAGTAGGACCCCTAGTGCAAGGGTATTACAAAAAATAAAATAAACATTAAGTATATACAGCTATACAAACAGTGCAGTAACAGAGTTAAGTAAAAAAAAAAAGGGGGGGTTTACAAAAATACTAATTCAAAGGCTGACACTGTGTCTAATCTTACATGCAGAAACCCTGGGGGGCTTTGGATCCATGTTTTACTGTTGACTGTGACCAAAAACTGAAAATCTAGCTGGTTAGAAAAACACGTTCTCTAAAGGGTCTCGTATTCCTACATGACAACAATAACAAACAACAGAAAATCAAAGAGGAAGTCAGAACATTTACACAGCTCATGCACACTTGTGGGCCTCAATTTCGTATTAAATGTCCCTTTATTATACCCTCCTACACCATGTAAGGAAATAAGAGGTACTGTAATATGGCTTTAATTATTTTTTACATAAATATTAAAATAAAAAGGGTTAGCAAAACCTGTTCGAGCATAGCTATTTTTATCATCAGCTGCACCATAACTAGGTGGTGGCCTATATGAGTCATTAAAAATATTAACTTAGTTACATATTCATGAGATGATAGCGGAGGTAGAAGAGCTTCAGACTATGGTGAGCAGACTAACAGTACTAATCTACAAACATATTTGCTTCAATAGAGCAAATTACACAGCTTCAAGTATACAAAACCCATATGCAGTGGCCAATATCTAAAGGCATCTACTGTATTACTCCACAAAACCTAGGGGATGAATTTGGACCAATATTTTTTTTTCTTTAGGTAAAGACTTGACTTTCTGAGACAATCCATCTCTTCTATAGCCCTCCCTTATTTTATAGCTACTTTGCACTGTGTTATACAGCTGCTGGAAGTAAGGATTGACCTTCTATTCAGTATTTATTTACACAGCATCTTTCCTCAAAAGATCAAACTATTGCAGTCCAACAAGGTTATATGAGGTTTTTCCCCCCAGTTACTTATCTTTATAAAACAGGCAGAATTCATCAGCTGTTTCAATGAAATCTCAATTCTGGCTGTTTACAAAGATAGTTAAGTGGAAAAAAAAACCCCTCTCAACACACTGCATTACTGATTGTACAACAGTTTGATCTTTTGAAGGACGATGCTCTACAACAATACACAAAACTGGATGATAGAGAGCCAGCTCAGTTTCATCAGCTGTTTTCTTCCTCATTGCAGGAACTGCCTTTCGCATAACATGCGCTGTAACTTTGAATCCATAATTATAACTCCCTCAAGAAGTTAAAACTAACTCATTGTTTATGAACTCAAGCATTGTAAAAGCATCATGTAAAATTTCTTAGAGCTACATGCATACAAATGAGTCACCTTGCAAAGAACCTACAAACCATAACTTCACTGGATGAACCCAAGGCCCCACTGCTTTTGGATTATCCTTGTTGGCAAGATGAGTAGGAAAGAAAAAAAACAAACAAACTCCAAAACCCAAGCATTGTATTCATGTAGTTATGCAGCTGTACGCAAATACAAGTCTGGTGGTTATTAAACAAACAAAAAAAATGTGATCACAGATAGGAAATCAGTAAATCTGCACAGTGCAACACAGTTCATTCACACAACTATTTGACATGAATCCCAACTTAAATGCAACATTTTTTGTGGTTATAGAGTACCACGACAGAGTAGATATTGAATACCTACTACACAAGTATACTTTTTAAAAGATCCATCTCATACCTCGGTAGTATGTATTTTGCAATTTTTAAAAATTAAATTAAAAAGATATATAAAAAAAAGAGAGAGACCTACACAGCATCATTCCAACTACAAGGTCCCAGGGCACAGGCTGCAGCACAATGGTACACTGGAACTCCTCCAAAGTAGCCATTATGGTCTTGCATGCCTATGTAATACAGGTCCATAAGTAGCATGTGGTTAAAGCTGTTTTGCTGCAGGGCAGCTATTACAGTCTATAAATCAGGAAGTCTCAAGCCTTCAGATGATGGACTACATACATCTTAAAGACAGCAGAAGACTATACTTCTCCTCCACTTCATACAGGCTTCCACCCTGCAGTAAACAACCATAATGCCCATACTTCAACACTACAACCATCACTTGCACAGAAAAGTAATATTAAAGTAAGCATTGAAATTTTCAGAGCAATTTGGTAGCTAGGACCATGCAGAGACCTAGCAGCATAAGACATATAAACCATCCACAGATCTTTGGCAAGAGGACTGCAGACCACAGCTGGGAAGTTGCTGCTCTTAGGGAGCTGAACAATCCACTTTTAGGAATTACCCTTAAACACAATCCTTTCAAACACTGGCAAAAACCCCAAACATATAATAAAAAACAAAAACAACAAGCAAATAAAAATCTCCACGCAGAACATGATAGTTCCTTCAGAGTAGGTATGTCAAACATCTCGCTCTGCAGGTCAGGACCAGGGCTGGTCCACAAGCCAGGTGAACAGTGTGGGGCTGGCCCCAATGGCTGGATCTAGCCGACAGATTTTTCCCTCCCTACACACACTGCATCCAGAGCCTTTGGCACCTCCTCCAGCTAGGCTGGGACTGTGCCACATAAGATGCCTGCTCCAGCTGGTCCCAGAGGGACACTGTGCATTGCGGGGTCCTTGACTCAAGCAGGCACCACAGTCCCAGACTAGCCAGAGTGGGTGCAGGATGCAACATGAGGGATGCAAGGAGCATGCTCCTCCCCACCAATTCCTGTCCCAGGAACCCATGCTGCATGTGGCACCTACCCCAGACTGGACCGGTTTTGCACCAGGTCCAGATGATGTGGTTCCATGAGCCAAATCTTTGACACCCCTGCATTAGAGCAGTGATTTTCAACCTTTTTAGACTCAAGGCACCCCTCAGAAAATGCCAAACTACAGAAAAATTAATAGAGTGATTTTTCTGTTGTAAAAGATGGCAACAGGTCAGAATGTTACGGAATCCTATGATTCCAATTTGAAAGTTCTGGGTTTATGGTGTTTGCACACCTAAAAGTGCTACTAACACTGTGTTGCACCCTTGAAAGGATCTCAGGGCACCCTGGTTGAGAAACATTTCTTCAGAACAGGGGTTTTCAACCTTTTTTAGTAAGTGTACTCCCAGTGCCCAGATGCAGAGCCGGGGGGTGGATGCGGAGTGGTATGGTGGGAAGCATGTGAGCTTCCCTTCTCTCCTGCATCCAGCCGGCCAGGCGGCACCTGTGCAGCCCGCAGAGGGGCACCACTGCCCTCACTTTCCCCACCAGCCCTGCTCCTGGGAAACGTGGGGTAGTGATGCGCCATCCCCGCCTGCCTGCACATACCCGTTAGGGCCCTCCCAAGTACCCCCAGGGGTACGCATACCTCCAGTTGACAACCCCTGCTTCAGAGGATCCAATAACCTGCCATCTTATAAGTGTGGCACTTTCTAGACATCTCTAAATATGCACTTTAAATACAAGTTTGAAATTTCTCCAAGAAACCCCCACACATTTTTCATTATGTGGCCCCTAGGGAACATAAGAAATATTATGAGCCAGAAAACAAATATGTTACAGACCCCATTTGATTCTTGGTTACGACCAAAAAAGTCAAATGGTAATATCTGTCACACTAAACAGATCTAAGGAAGGGAGAAAAAAAAAATACGGCCCAAAAGTTATTTACAGACTATAACAAAATAGTAATTAGGCAGAAAATTCACTGCTAAAAATGCAATTTCAATCACCTCAGTAGAAACAGACTTAATAATGAATCCTTCTCAATGGTAGAGATCAGAGACATTCTGATTTGTATTTCTGTCATTTTAAGAAACAAGCAATATTTTAATAAAAGTTTTGTAGACCGATCAGTTCTGAGACTCACCTCCATCTGATGCCACTGAAACCAGTGAAAGCTACATGTCTAATGCGAACCCACAACTCTGTTCAGACAACTTTTACACCATTACTATGAAATGACAGACACTGTTTACATACAACTACCTTACAGTTGTAGCACACTGATTCTCCAGTCAGTAAAAAATTAAAATTCAAAAGGCAATGATGCATTGCAAAATTTGCATGTTTACAGCTGCAGTTTCTATCTGCAGCTAAACTAGTGATGAGAAAAAATACACAGCTTTCAGAATTGTGCAAGAAATAAGATCAATATTGGGACACACCAAACAAGCTTAAAACATAACCAGTTTATTACGAAGTAGTTGAAAAATCAGTTCCTCTCATCAGCCCAAACCTGCAGGGTTCAAAGTTCTTCCTGGAGGAACTGATGCTGCATCTCTTAGACCAGCAGGAGCCAACCTTTTTGCCAGGTTTGCAACAGATTAGTCCCACACCCTTCCTAAGTGCTACTCCGATACCCTTCTCCTGCCCCATCTGCTGCTCCCTCTCCTGTGCTCCTTGACCAATCTGCTGCTCCGCTTCTTGCTTCCTACCCTGGACTCTCTGCCCAATCTGCTGCTCTGCTTTCTGCTTCATGCCTTATCTGCTGCTGTGCTGACTATTCTCTCCCTGATCTGTCACCTGTCACACACAGAGGCTGCCCATGCCATGTGTAGCATACATGCTATGATGCAGGCTGGCCATCCTTGTCTTAGACCATAGGTATAATATGGAGCATGGATCTCCAATATGATTTATGGGCTAGTGAAGTCATTAATGGGCACATACCTGGCTTTGGATGGTAAAAGACCTTTAAGCTCTGTAAAGATGCATTTGTTTTCGTAGTTTTTATATTGCTCATGGATCTGTGATCTTTAGCAATCTAGTTTATAAAGGCTAGCTACTAGTCTACAAAATTAAAGAACAGTAAATTTTAAAAGTCAAAACAAACAAAAATCACAGGTCACGCATGCTTTACAGCTGGGTGTAGCATCCCAATTTAAAAATGTGGGTTAATCCAGCGTTAATCCAACATCCTGAGTCTCCACAATGCTAACATGCCATTGAGACACTTGAAGTTTAATGAATAAGACCATTTTAGGCTGGACGTAGGGAAAAAACTTCTTTACTGTCCAAGTCCCCAAGGCCTGGAATACACTCCCCCAGTGGTGGTGCAAGCACCTACTCTGGACACCTTCAAGAAACATCTGGATGCTTATCTTGCTGGGATCCTTTGACCCCAGTTGACTTCCTGCCCCTGGGGCAGTGGGCTGGACCCGATGATCTTGCAAAGTCCCTTCCAACCCTAATATCTATGAAATGTATGAAATCTGCATAAAATGTACACTGAAAAGTTGAGAAAGAAATCATGTACTGTACCCTCAAGACTGTCATACTGTGGGAGGTGGAAATTAAACAAAACAACTCCAAAAGTACTGCCCTGTACTGAAAGGCCTGATTACCTTCAAAAAGCCCAAGCAATATCACACAAGACCATACTGAAACAACTATAACGGCACAAGGTGAGATCTAATGTCTCATAACATGATTCCAAACCACTTGGAGATTGAGAGAGAATTAGAAAACTGATTTACAGGCAAAAGTGAAGGAAAGGAGAGAGGAGAAAGAATAGGCGTTAAATGTGCAAAATGCTTTACTCCCTTGGGAATGCAAAATAGCTATGTACTGTGCATGCAGTGGTGGTCAAGTAGTCATCAACAGTAGCTCCAGCCTGAGTGAAAAGCTGAGTCTGAAGTTTACACGGGTCTGGATAACTATTGAGAGACCTGCTTGGAAAAAAAGGCTGTACACTCCTGGCTTTACATAAGCCACAACTCAGTTCGCTGTTAACAAAATCCATTCCCAGAGCTGTGCTCTCATTAGCGATTCTGGTACAAAACGCAGTAGATGAATAAGCCCACTTGCTTCTAATGGGGTTACCCGTTTTTCAAAGCTGTGTTCTAGTCCAACAAGTCTCTTTCATGTGTCCTACTGGGTGCAATCACTGAATTTAAACTGCTCATTTGGGAATTTCCACAGCGTTTCCTTAAATTATCAGCTTGATTCCAATAGCTAGAGAGAGAATGACCTGCTCAAAGATTCAGTAATTTCAATGCCAGGTCTATTTATAGATAAGCAAATTAGAGAAGTTATTAGAGGTGCTCATTCAAGGATAAAGCCACCATTGATGAGCGGACAGATGGAATGTTTTCTCGTAAGCTTCTACGAGGGATAAATAATTCTTACTCATTTCAGCCTAACAAGACAGGGTCACTTTTTCTGGAACTGTTAACATTTCTTTGAGCTCAAACAAGCATTTGAGGGAAAATACTTCAGAGCTGGGTTTTTTATCCAGTTTGAAAACGTGTATGTGCATGTCCAAAATTAATTAAAGATCCTGCCTGGGTATACACCGAGAACCTTGTCAAGCAGCATACTGACGATGACTCATGAAAATTCCGTACGTTTTTCAATTTGTGTGCGTTTCCACATCAGAAACTCAAATTTTTCACACCATAGCCTTGTCTACCCTAGAGATCGTTGGTGTTGTAAATTGCCTGGCTATATAGTGCAAAAAACTTGTGTCCATACCCCAAACTACTTGTAATGGCACAAAAGCTTTGGCACTACTTTTGTACGAGACACAGCACCATACTGCACTGGGCCATTTTACACCATTGCTAGTTCAGACCAAAGGCTGGTGATCTGGCAGCCCGGGTTGCAACTAGATCTCTCAGCAAAAAGGTCCCCTACAGCTTGTTTTAACAAAAGTGTAATCATTTCTCTCCAGTTCATCAGTTCAAGGGAATTGTGCAATTGTTTCTTCCACAAATGTTGTGCTCTTTCATTTCTCATGTTGAAAAATATTAATGGAATTATGGAAGTGAAGCGACACTTATCTGCATTAACGGACTTAATCCCGCAGAACTTCAAGGCTCTGGCACTAAGGATTAGTCCCCCCTCATGTCGCATCTCTGCCACGTGCTCTGCTCCACATTTGTGAACCAAGAATTATGGTTGCAGGGGAGGCACTTAAGACTCTACTTGCTTAATTAAAAAACAGACAAACCAAACAAGCACTTACTGCTAAATCTTTACAAAATTTGGCACAGAATTTCTCAAACATCAGATTGTTCCTTTAACAGACTTTTGGTTTCTGGATGTTTACTAGGAATGCTGGGATTGGTATTCATACCATACTAGTACAGGGAAGGCAGATACGCTGAGCAGGTTTCTGTCAACTACGATGGGAAGCATGAACAGCCTACTGTTACATATTACAATGGCCTAGTTGAATTAGTATGATAGTGATGTGTTAGTCCAGTTATAAAGCTGGGTTAGATATTGCTGTCATGAACTCTCCACCCCCTGTGTTTAACAAAATCCCAGAGAGTCGTGGATTGGAATTTTCTGAAAGGGTTTCTCCACAAGTTTGCAACTTCCAAGGAGGACAGTCAATAGGAAACGGATACGAAATTAAAGATTTCCATTTTATAGTGGTATATTAAGCCTCCAAGCATCTCAAGGCTGGTATTTTAACCAGATCACACTATAACCTGATCAAAAAAAAAAAAACAGCAGCAGTTTTGCTAACTCTAATGACTTCTGGTTAGGAGTCTCACAACAGTTGGAGTATGTGGGGGCTTTTTTAAACCTCCAGATAAAGACTAAGTCAAGTGAATTCAAGAGAAATTGAATTTTCATGAGAAAAAAGGCTTCAGGAAAAAGCCTGAAAATATGAATCTATAATGCAAACCAGAAGACAAAAAGACCTCCAAAAAGTGTGTCTTTTTCCAAGCATAATTTAGGGGGCTAACTGTATCAGCCTAGTTACAAAAGCTAGCTCCAGCTAAGCTAAATACTTAACTGGCTCATGTGACAATCACTGTAAAGGAGTCTCTTGACATGCTACTATTTACAGCTGGGGACTAGCTTGAATATAATTTTGATTCAACAATCAGTGGCTACCAATCTGTGCTGTGGTATTGGTAATCCTGAAGAGTAATAAGAGAGTGTTTTGCCCCATATACAAGCAGAGGTAAACAGCAATTAACTGACAGGCAGCGATCACTGGGCACTTTTCTTGTTTTAGGACCCAGCACAGGTGCACTAACACATGCCGATCACTGCAGCCATGCCAGAATATAGATTTAGCTTAAGCATACTCACGCTTAACACCATATAAGTCAAGAAATATCACCGTTTTTAGAAAAGGTTGGGTTTTTCCCCTTTGAAAAGGAAAAGACAGACAGACACTCAACCTAAACTCTTAGGTTGCAACATCACCAGATCCACCCTGTTATCTCCAGCATGATTTGTATTCCTGTACTTCAAAAGAAAAGAAAAAGACTATAACTGATCAAGGCTAGAGAGTTTGCAGATCTGTGCTTTAAAAAAAACTAAAGAAAGGAGAAACATCCAGCTGTATGCGACTTAATCTACCAAACAATGCGTACAAAAATTACTTCATTTGAGGCTGACATGCCAAGACATTTAACTAAAACTAGTATTAAAGCTACGCATACTTTTAACAAAGTAAAATGCAAACCAATTTCTAGGCACAGCAATAGGTCAATAATAAACAAACGTATGCTCCTTTTATTAACATGGAACAACTGTTAGTGATGAACCCTGTTTTGACAGAGGAAAACCCAGAAATCTGGGTGTTTACTGAGCTGTTTTTCTAACTATCAACATTTCCAAAGGAGGTCACCACAGCTGTACAACAGTCCAATGGGTGTGGGGAGACAAAGCCTAGGAACACAGGCAGTTGCTGAAATGATTAACTGCTTGCTTAGAAAAAAAAAAGTTTTAAAGGATTATGACTACCTTGGAAATAATTCAATTTTTAAACAATTGTTTTTCATTGACTGCATTCTGCCTGTTACATGATGGAATAAGCCGAACTGTAGTAGGTTGAGAAAACAATCCCCACCCAGCGCCATGGCACTAGTGTTGCATATTAAGCTCTGGTTCCTTTCTGCTGATACAGATTTGCTGGTTTGTAAGCAACTATAACTACGAATGGCTCCTCAGGCAGTAAAACCAACTAAGCGGTTTTTAAATCTAGATAATACAGTAAAGACCATATGGTTCAAACCACTTTTAACTCAATTTAGAGAATAATAATGTTAGCCGAATGCAATAATACACTGTTCAAGTTTTACATTTTTCTCCCTGAAGGGCAGCATTGAGTTATTTATCTTGATTTGAAGCTAATCAGCAATACTGGCAAATATGCGCTGCCGACTAAAGCAATCAATCGGTATGTTTTTTATACACAATCCACTATAATTTAGAAATGGTTGGAAATTTCATGTTCACATAAGCAAGCAACTGATGAAACAATATTATCCTTTATGTTTGCATATCTAGCTTTTCTGTTCATTATTTTACCATTAAGTTAATGCAATGACAAAATGTGCTGCTAACCTTGCAAGGACCATGAGGACCCAAATGAAAAAAGCATCAGCTCTTTTCTGTCTGGTGAAAATCCAGAATTTTTTCCCACTACATCCAAGCACAGTTCACTCCTGCATAAATGCTTGAGATAACAGCCAAGTTTTTCTGACCCTCAAGCGCAAATCAGAAACTTTACATTAATGCTATCCTCCTCTTTTTGCTTAGCACGGAACTGCTTTATCTCATAGCCTAGGAATTTGACAGGGAATATGATATGGAAATGTATCTGCTGCCAGAAAACTACTTCCATGATAAGGTATTGGAAAGAGGAGGGGAAAAACAAGGAAGAGCAATCTACACTGCTCAACACTCCCCAGACACGAGAAGAAACTGTAACTTCAATGCTCAATGAATTTAAAGCCACAAAAGTGCCTTCAAAAGCCATGTGGGAAAGGAAGGAGTAAACAAATGCATTTTATAACTAACACATTAATTTAGTAATCAGACAGGGACCATGCACTGGAGAGGCACACATATTTGTTAAAGCCCAAAAACCCTGCCATTTTACTTCCACGATCCCAAAGAAGACTGTTGATCCTGTTGCCACTCTGCCTCAATGAGCAGCAGCTCCGAGAGAATCTCCCAGATTGGGGACAGAAATTACACACAAACCGGCGTAAGCGATTGGAAAGTAGTTCAAATCTGTAACACAGCAGAAATTCAGGGCAGAAAAACCACTTTCAAAATGTCAAAAACCAGCTGAAGATAAACCTGGACGGATGTCATATCAGACTTCACTGATTTAGATTAAACTGGTTTACTGAACTTCTGTCCCAGATCCCCTCTAGATTCACAGATTTCACAGACTTTAAGGCTGGAAGGGACTTCACGAGATCATCAGGTCCAGCCCCCTGCCCAAGGGGCAGGTAGTCAGCTGGGGTCAGATCACCCCTGCAAGATAAGCATCCGAGTGTTTCTTAAAGATACCCAGAGTAGGTGCTTGCACCAGCCTGGGGGGAGTCTATTCCAGACCCTGGGGACTCGGACAGTAAAGAAGTTTTTCCTTACGTTCAGTCTAAAACAGTCTTCCAGCAGTTTGTGACTGTTGGATCTAGTCTTCCCTTGGGGTGTGCTGGTCAAGACATTCTCCCAGTTCCTGATGCACACACTTTATATACTTCTAGGCTGCTGCCAAGTCACCCTCGAGCCTTCGCTTCTCCAGGCTGAAGAGTCCTATGGCTCAAGTTAACTCACAGTCCCCAGCATCCCAGGATCTTTGTACCGCCCCTGAACCCGCAGCTTCACAGAGTGAGCTGTCTAGCCTTGGCTCAAGCTGTCTGCTCCAGCTGAGCAGAGATATACCCCTTAGCACCACCCCACTCCCCCCGGCTTCTGTCCAAAGCCACTGCAGGCATGTGGCTGCATTTCCAGAATCAAAAGTGCATGTCTGTTCAGTCGCTTATTGGTTCCAGCTCTGCAGCTCAGACTAACCTGCAAAGATTGAAACAATTCAGTATGAGGCTTTTTTACTGTCTGTATTTAACCAGGATGATATATTTTGACCATTTTGTTGCAGCAGCCCCTACTTCTTCTCCCACTCTTGCCTTCTTATGGAGGATACATATACATCACCTCATAGTCAAGGGCTCTGTTAAGTAAATGTATTTTTTAAACAGGGCTTTAACTACAATTAGTCAAACCTGGTCCTAATGCATCATTAGTCTGCCTGTCTGCTGCTCCCTTAAGGCAATGCAGTTGTTATCAGTCTTTGAGTTACAGGAGTTGCAAATGGTCCTGGACTGGGAGTTTAGGTAAAAGGGGGGGGAAAACCCCCCATAATTTCTAACTGTCCATATTTATAAAAATCAAAAGAAACAAAGAAAAAGAGGAAACTTTTTACTTTAGCAGAGAAAGCCAAGAATAACTGAGATGCATTTTAACATGTTAAATGGACCCAATGTTCTGCTTAAGTCTTTGTTTCTACATTGTATGCAATTCTTATTCTGGCAAGATAAACACCCCACATATTTCAGTTGAGTCTGTCATGCACTATTTAACTACTTTGCGCAGTTCAATCTGGGAAGAGCATCAATCCTTTGACATAAATTATCATAGCAAATAGAACAGCTCGATACTTTAGCACAATCACTACAGAAAACTGGGTGGGTAGAGATGAGATAGAAAATAATTCCCACGCACACCCAGAAAATGACCATGATCATTCAAGGAAATAGGATCTAAATGACAGAATAGTTTCTTTGGCTGAACAGGAAACTAATCTAATAAATGAACACATTGATTTTCCAGGAGACAACCTCACCACAAATATACTTTTCCTTTACAACACTATAACCAAACTATCTTTCAAACTTCAATGAAGAAACAGTGGAACCCAGAGGGCAGATATGCTGATAAAGGAATTACCATCTACGACTGCATTTCTGAAATAATAATCCAGAATAATCTATCCTCTTGACCAAAGTGGTCGTCCTGCTCCCCATGTGTTTCAAGCATCAAAATATTACAAGAGGAGAGGACATATTTTTAAAAAGGTCCTACTTGTTCATAATTAGGCTAACTAGAAAGAGTCTCCCACGTTGCCACTGCCCAAGGGAGTGATGAGGAAAGTGACGCAGGCAATGGGATATAGATATTATGAAAATCTCTCTCACTAGGAAGGTAGCAAAGCATGGAACAGGTTACCCAGAGAGGTTGTGAAATCTCCATCTTTGGAGGTTTTTAAGAACCAAGTGGAAAAAAGCCTTGGCTGGAATGATCTAGTTGGGGCTGGTCCTGCTTTGAGCTGGGGGTTGGACTAGTTGACTTCCTGAGGTCCCTTCCAACCTTGATTTTCTATGATTCTATTTTATTCCAGTCTTCCTCCTGCCCCACAACCAAGCCTGCTTCCCTCAGTGTTATTTAAAGTAACAAATAATTGGGTTACACACCTCTACAAAGCCTGTGCTTTGTTTGCTTTGACTGTCATGTGTCACTGGATAAGTAAATTGAAAGCAAGAAGACCCACAAAGTTGGCACTCTAGAAAGTGGTAACAAGAGGAGAGACAGCACTAGCCATAGGGCCTACACAGTTGGATCAGACTCAGCTCTCAGGAGTTGCTGGAAAGAAAACTGGTACCCAATAGCATACCAGCACCTCTGTATCTCACCATTTCAAGATGTTTAAAACACAGGATCCAATGTTACTCAAAGACTGCCTGGTGATTGTTTAAAAAGGAGTCAATCACAACTGGTGCTCAAGGTGGTGATCTTTTCAAGTAGGGCATGTCACTTGTTTCAGTGACGATGCCATCACAGAGGAAAGGATATTGTTTGGTGATATCATTATTTGGACAAACTATATAGTTGAAAGAGATGCTAGATGAGGTTTTGGGCACAAGGTACCCCTTCTTTAAGAGCTGGTAAGAAAGGCTAAACAACTACACAACTGGTCCAACCAAAGATATTACCAAGAAATTTTCACCTCCGTGATATTACAAACATTTTTTGTGACGATCTTCAGAGCAAAAGAAAATCTTAAGACCAGGGCACAAAAACAATATCCATCACTTTGGAAAACTTAAGATGAAATCAATCCATTGGCATTTTGGAAGCAGCGGGCAGCTTAGAGGAATTCTCTTATTTTATCAGTCTGTAAAATACTTCAGAACTGGTCACAAAGCTCACCTTAATCTTTTTCTTGGTAACTGCTTCTTATAGTGATTTTAAGTGTATAACTGGTGGTATAATTGGTGGAGCTTGATGAATCCTAGGTGGTATTCTCATTGGAACAACTGTTTGCCCCCTCTTCTACTTTGGAAAGTGGATTAAGTTCTATGACAGTAAGTAGAGAATGTTTCTAATGTCATTCAACAGTGTACATAACATTGTTTCTTCTCATTAATAAATTGGTAAAATTTATCTGCGCTTATATAGCAATTGTCACTTCTCTTCCTAGATGGTTCTTGTGGTGTACTGTTGCAACTGTGATGATACAGGGGAAAAAGCACGAAGCAAGAATTGTTTGGTAATATCTTTTAATACCTGAGTATTAAAAGTTCACCTGAGGAAGGGCACTATGTGCCCAAAGTTTACCATCTCGCCCAACTATAACGGTTCAAAAACAAAAGATATGACCAAACAAATGCTGCTTCCAAGAAGCTTATCAGTCTGTCTTTCTGCTTGCGTCATTGGACTACAGTGTATCCTTCTTTTCACTGACAACCTCAAAGACACAGAAAGTACATTCTTTTTGGTGTATTTTCTCATATATCACATTACTCCAAATGAGATGCACACTTTGTTTCAGAAAGGCAGAATAAAAAAAATATATATATATTTTTTTTCCCCGGAGTCATGGCTGAGTTCTAATTGCCTGGAGCAGTAGCAGGGTCTACTTGTCACTGCCACCCCGCCCCCTCCCTTTCCTGCACAGCCAAAAGCTTA
Organism: Crocodylus porosus; assembly: GCF_001723895.1. NCBI lineage: Eukaryota > Metazoa > Chordata > Crocodylia > Crocodylidae > Crocodylus > Crocodylus porosus. The sequence goes on from NW_017728951.1 coordinate 20,865,041, forward strand.
AGGTTTAACCCTGTTATAGCCATTGCTGAATTAGCAGCAGCTTTTGGCTGTTCAACTAAAAGCTGCTGCCAATTCAGTAGTGTCTGTGATGGGATTAAACCTTGAGTTTTTGGTTAAAAAAAAACAGATTCTCTCTCATCTCCATGTCTCTGGTCCCTAGCAGCCACCCAGTGTCCCTACGTCTTCATTCTAGCAGGGAAATCAGCATCATTGCTTACAACATGCACACCGATTCTGGATGGCTAACAGATGGGTTGGCAGGGAGTTGCATGTAGCATGCAAGTAAATATGTTATTTACACTAAGTACAATATGATTTTTTTGAATTTATGATAGCCTCTTTTCCACAGTCAAGAAGGAAAGGAGGAGCCATTCCTCAACATAGCTTTATGGAATATCCCAGAAGCAGCAACCTGCCCCAAACAGAAAAAGAGGAAATTACTTTTAAATTGTCTGACCATACGCTTACACCAGAATGAGAGCCACAGCAAACTCTGCTTCAGACAGAAGAGAATAAAGAATCTTGGGTTACATTATGAAAAATTCAAACTGATCAATCATAAAGGGAAGAGACTAACCCCTACATTCTCTCCTCCTCAAGGCTTTTCAGCTGGACAATGTTTTCTTAAGTGGCTGGAAAAGGGAAGAGCTCTCAGCTTGGAGCCAGTCATATATTACTTATCAGTGTTTCATTTTCAGAGTGACTAGGAAAAGCTATGTCTGGTCTTCTTTTTACAATGCTGGAAATCTCTTCTGAAGTCTTAAGGAGCGGCAGGGAAGAAGTGTCAGGAAAAGAGTTTGACGGGTTCTTGCATGGTTAGGGAAACTCTTCTGGGAAAAATGTGCAACAGCCATTGTTCAATTTAAGCAAAGACAGAGAAACTCCTTTAGCAATAGAAGATTCAGTGGATGGACTTGGCACTCATTTGCATCTCTCTTTGCAGTTATATATTAATTAATTCCTTTGTATGATCTCCTGCCAGCATCTTATCTTCCAGTCTGTGGAAAAGGTGATTCTCACACTGAGAATACTAAAGTTCACATATAAACAGGCCCTCATGTACTAAGGAAAACTGAACAACCCCAGACTTCCAAGGATGCCAGCCTTCATCAAATAAAATGGAAGACACAGCAGTAACAACTTCAAAATAGAGCCACGGATACAGATTCACTGAGTCCAGATATGGGAAAGTGCATTACTGATGGAAAGGCTGATTTCCCACCACATTTGGGAAAGAATTTCCCCTTTCTTTCCTCATTTTTCTACGAGGGGCTTGCAAAAGAGCTTTTGCATTGTCTCAAGTCTTAGTACAAACGTCCAAGAGAAGATCAGAAGTCTGGCAATGCTCCATAATCCTCAGTGCCATAAAATACTGTGCCTTCACTGCCTGATATTCTCTATATTAAAAACACTGTTTTGATGAAAAGTTGATAGGAAAGGGAAAGGAAATAGGATCAAAGGAGCAATATTGTTACTCTCCAAGCATAGTAAGAATGAGATCTAAGGCTGCATCCAGATGAGCACGGACATGCAGTGTGTGGCACTGAAGACCCATCTGCAATGTCACACACCGCACATGCAGGCATACCCTGCACTGCTAATTGGCATGGTCTCCCCTGGCTGCCATGCTGTGGCCCCTGCACCAGCCAAGCTCTGGGAGGCCCGCATGGGCCAAATTTGGGGGTGAGGGGCAGCAGCAGGGATGCGGGGACTGTGGGTTGCAACTGAAGAGCACTAGCATAGCCTAGGAGGTTGAGGGACTGTAGGTCAGGAGTGTGGGGCACTGCCAGAGCATGGGGAGGGTAAGGGACTGAGGGTCAGCAGTGAGGCAAACCAGCAGGGCCAGGGGTCTGTGGGTACTGTACAGTTTGTACTCCGTGTTGTAACTGACAGCAATTTATCTGAAAATATGGAAAACAAATCCAAAAATATTTATTAAAAAATGGGATTCTATTACTATTTAACTGTGATTAATTGCAACTACTTTTTAAAAAAATCTCATGATTAATTGCAGTTTTTTAAAAAAACATTTGACAGCCATAATCAAAATACTTACCTAGTATGTGAAGCACCAATTAGTCTTAAATTTGAAGTCATTTTGGATTTGGGTAAATACAGTAAATCAGATGGTTTTGAAATAACTATAAAAGACCAAGTCTTGAACTAAGGGTATCTGAAGTGGTGATTTATAAATAACAAGTAGTCTCTCCCCCAACAGCTAGACTCTAGACATGCAAAATTATAATACATTTAAAATTTTCCACGTCCATAGTTTACCTTAGTGAAATATCGTCTCCTCACTGCTATGGTTCCGACAGCAGCTGCAGGGAGCAAAGGGCCAGACCTCCACCCCTTGTCTCCCCTGTGACTGTTCCTCCTGCCACATACCCCACCGACAGGTTGCCTCCCTGCTGCCTGGCCCCTGCACAGTCCCAGGCAGAAGCAGCAGCTGCAGGTCTGGGCCCAGCTGGGTCATGGGGATGGAGGCAGGCAGTGCCGTATTCCCCACGCTTTTCTAAAGCCACAGAGGCAGGAATCTCCTGTGGACCTCCCAACCACCCCTGCACTCTTCTAGCCATGCGCCCTCTCCCTTGCCACATGTCACCTAGCCCAAGGCAAATGGCAGCGCAGCTCTGGCTTTGGTTCCGAGCCTAGGGCCAAATCCACAGCTGAGCTGCTGCCTGACCTGGGCCAGTACTCAATTCACGTTACTGGTGGGGAGGCAGAAGAGGGACACAAGTAACAGCAAAAGAAGCAGACCAAGAATAGGGCCATCGCTAGGCCTTATGTTAAGGTGTACACCTCAGTACTTAGCTTAGGAATACATCAGGCACTGAACAAGCATTTTTATTTATTTCATGAAGGGCCTCTACAATTAGAAGGAATTTCTGTGAAAGTAAAGTTTTAAATAATGGAAAAGTCACTATCCACTATACGTCTACAGCATTTTCTGCTTATAAGACTGTGAATGAAGGCCTACAACAGAGCATCCTGGTAGATGCACTACCAGGGCAACTTGTCCAGGAAGTAGGAAATGGTCAGGTGTCAGGGGGAGAAAATATGAAACACAGCTTTGCAACCAAGTTGCATCTACAACCCAGGTAACCACTCAGGTTTTGCTGCTATAATACAGTTGCAACATGAGAAAACTTAAACGCAGTGAACAGCAAAATTCATAACTTCAAAGCTGACTTTATTTTACTTAAGCCAAATTATACACCACAGTCAATATACTTGTTAAATGCCTGGCCTTTAAACTGGGTTACTCAATTAACCTGTCCACAAATAACTGATAAGGCTTACCTACTCTGAAGCCACAGGAGGCAGCCTGTTATTAAGCACTTTGTGATCCTCAAGTATAAAGGACACCAAAGATGACTAAAATTATTTCGTGTCAAGTGTTAGACACTTTTTAGGTCATCTAGTTGTTCCTAAAGTGAATGCAAGATTGCTAACAATAGTATTTCATTAGATAACATGAAAGAGATTGAGAACCAGGGTTACAGCGTAACAAATCAATATTTTGAAGCAGTTTTAGTCATTTTCCAAGGGTTTAAAATAAACCTTCAGAAGTATCTAGTCAATTCTGTTATTTTCTTCACTGAGTGCATGAATATATTAAACTGACTCTGAGGACACACTGTTATACAATGTAGAACATTTAGTTACCTGGGTGTTTTTCACAGCTCTCCTTGCTGTATTAACAGAATGGACCTGTAAAACAAAAACAGAGAGACCACCGTTTCCTGGAAAGGTTTCTATATTGCTGGAATAGTATCATGTTACCATTTCAATATTCTCTTGAATTAATCCTAATCCCTTTATTTAAAAAGCAGTTAATTAAGCTAATCAACAAATTGTTTATTCAACTCCCCATTAAAATATTTATATAAATAACTCTCACTGTAAAATTTAACGAGATGCAGGTAGATTACTTACATGAAGAATGCAAAATGCCTTATATAGTGTCAGTCAGTGGAAGGGAGAACTCTTAAAACTGGAGGAAGTTAAAAAACTCCCGATCAGGAAGCTGTTAATGCATTCATTCAGCCAGGTTGCCAAATTCAACCCGCAGAGTTCAGAATCTAAAACCCAGTCCAATTACTGGAAATGTAAAATAATTAAGTACGACTGACATTCACCTTCCAGCCCATGCAGAGAGTTAAACTTTTGAAGCACTAAGGCTGCTCCTGAGATACTACTGAGTAAGCAGACCAGGTCTTGGTTTGAAAGCAAAAAGGAAGGCAATGTTTCTTTCCAGTTTGGAGGCTACGAGTACTATTTTTAAAACTAATCCCCTTTCTTTCCCAAGCCAGATCTAGGTGTAGCTATACTTATGCTTTACTGTGGGTATTTCCCCTGCTTCTTGGCTTCACTGACTGCTGCAAGGGGCAGGGAGGGATTTTTTTTCTCTTCTGCTAATACTTGTCGAGGGCAGGGGAAGAGTGGTTTAAGCCTTCTTCAGAGGCCTTCAATGCTGGCTGCAGCCAAGACTGGAAATTGTGACTGAGGCGTGCCAATGCTCTTGCTGGGACTTCAGGTTGAAAAGTTCCTGGCTAGAGGGTTTTCCACCTACACTCACAGTCAGACCAATCGCCATATTTGGGATAAGGAAGAAATTGTGTGTCATGGCCAGACTGGTATGAATTATAGGCACTTTGCCTTCCTCTGTAGCCTCGGATCTCTCAAGTGTCTATTAAGAGCTTTTGCAGGATATCGACCACTGTGGTCCATGCTTTATATGCGCCAGGTCTGGGTGCGATGTCTTGTGTTGCACCACATTTGACTAAGAGTTTAGGACAATGGGGGCACACCTACACATGCACTTTAATGCATACGAGCCTATTTTAATGTGTATTAAAGCATCACAAAACCATGCTTTTTAACTAATGCATGTTAAAATAAGCTAATGTGCACTTTTCTAGTACTTCATAATGGAGGTACTACATTCAATGTGCATTACCTTAAATTCATTAATGAACGTGTAGACACTTAAGCCAAATTATACACCACTTACCTTGATTTCTACAGGCTATTCTGGACAGGGGGTTGGACTACATGACCTGTTGAGGTCCCTTCCAGTCCTACTTCTCCATGATTCTACCATTCTGTGATTCTATAAATGCTTCCTTTGCCTCCAATTCACTTTTTCATGTACAACTGAAATGACTAGTATAAAAAACTATGTTTATTAATCTTTCCTTTCCTGGTTTCTCTTATTCTTCTAGCATGAACTATTTTATCTAGGAAAGGTTCTTCTTTCCCTTTATGCAACATATGGAGGTAAACTTCCAAATGTATTTTAATTGCACGTCCCCCAACAAATTAAAACAAATATTCAAATTCTGAAAAAACAGAATCATATCATACACCGCTTGTTGTCAGTCTTGAGACCAGAACTAAGACAGACACAGCTCCTTGCGTTTTACAGTTCGACTCAATATTAGCAACAACCACAAGTTTGCAACCTTGCAAGAGTTTGCCCATTATGAAGACAGTAAGCTCAGTTTGTACAAAACCATTCAGGCATTTACATTTCTCATTAACCCCAACACTGTTATGCATAAGTTGATTGCCAGTTCCAACTGTTAGAAGCCTCTCTCTGTACCACACCTCACAAATTATGAAAGTATCCCCATGCTACTATTTTTTAAGCTCTCCAGAACATGGAAGGCTACACTAATTTATAACAGCACCATTTTTTCAGCTGTACTATACATCGTTTCCCCACCAATATCTTACTTAAACCAATGTTCTCCAATGTTTAGATGCATTAAAAGTTGTGCTTCTAGGAAAATGAAGTTATTAAATAAGGCAAGTAAACAAAATATTGACACAAAATTGTACACGGTTCACTCTGCCACACAGTATTCCCAACAGCAAAACAAAACAGGAGACTTGTAATTAAATAACCATGAAATGCAATTTTTTCACATGTGAGCAGGCAGTGTTATTTTTCCTCAATTACTCTGCTAGATAAAATTAATTTCTCTCCTCCAGTGCCCTACAAAAAAATCTAGCAATACCACTAATGTTAATAAATAAGTTTCTCTCTATTTTTATCTTGGACCAGCCAGCATACATGGTGAAAGTGCCAATAATTGTCATTTAAGTATTTCTTTTTGGGTTTACTTGTAAGAGAAGAGAGGCAGTTAGCTGTGTTAATAGGAAGTCAGGCAAAAGGCAGAGCAGTGTGGCACCTTACAGACTAACTCATTAAATATGCATAAGTTTAGGCAGGCAACTGAGGCAGCAGGTTGTTGCCTTTCCTTCTTCTTGTAAGTGTGATAAGGATAGAGAATTAGTATCAAGAACAGTCCATTGCCGGGGAACATTACAGAGTCTGTAAGGGGCCTGCCTATTCCAGGGATCTGCCGACTTTGAATCGCTGGAGATATAACCGAGTGCAATTTCAATGAGGGCCTATGGACATGCTACTAAATTCAGGACTAAGTTCCGGTCATTTCCAACTGTTCTCAGCCAGGCACTGGGGCGGCTGCGCTTGGGCAAACCTCTCATTTAGAACAGGCAAAAAAAACCTATACGCTGCAGTTTCCACTGACAGTTTATCATGGTTACAGTATTTCTTCAACTATTTCTGTTCTATATTTGGAAAGAAGCAGGATGACAGACTCATCACACAAGGAGGGAAGTACTTTCCAGTCAATTTGTTAATGGTGATGTTAAACATTACTGACAAAGGATAAACATTTTCAAAAAAATAAAAAATAAAATCACCAAGCCTGGATAATGTGCTCCTGTGATTCCTAAAAGAGTCGGTAAAGGAACCGTCTGTTTACTAAAGTCAGTTTAAGAAAGTCGGAAACCCAGGGAAATTCCAATATACCAAAAGAATAATGTTGTACTAACAGCAAAACGAAGTGAATGGACGCTCTTGGAAACAGCAAGCCAGCTGCCTCAACACCAATCCCAGGCAAAAATAAGAAGTTATGATATGTAAATGTTACAGAATTAAAGAATGAGAATAACCCATACAAGCCAATACCATCTGAAGATGGTGGCCTCATCAAACGCATCTCTTTCACTCTTTAATAAGTTTGTTAGATAAAGGCAACTGCACAGATGTAGCAGACTTGCATGAGCTTTCTGACTTAACACTGCATAACATTCTAACTTAAAAAATTAATGCTAATGCAGTAACAATGAAGCACAAGTTATACTGATTATGAACTAGCTGGCTGACAGACTGCAAAAGCAACAGTTAATCAGCATCAAATGGAAGCACTTTAGTGGGGTCCTACAGGACTGCTCCTAGGCCTGACATTGTTCAACATCCCTGTCACTGATGTGGAAGTAAATATAAAAATCACAGCTGAAAAAATCTGTAGATGGAACAAAGATTGGCAGTGCATAAACAACAGATGAGGACAGGGCAATTGTACAGAATGGTCCGGATGGCCAGCACAAAGCTAGGAACAAAGAATGCGGGTCATTCCTACGGAGAGAGAGCGAGTGCAAGTGAGAGTGTGTGGGGTGGGGGGGCAAACACGGGATCATGTCCTGGAAAGATGTTAAAAAAACGATTTGCAAAGTCATAGAGTGTCTAGCAAACAGGACATTTACCAGGATGGCCCAATGCAATTCTGCAGGAAAAAATGGCTAACACAATCTTTAATTGTTGAAGAACAAGGGAGTAGGGAATCAGCAAGTGATTTCTGCTCACTATATGGTATTGATCAGACAGATACCAGCATGACAAAACCAGATATGGTGTTCATAGTTCAAAAGGGTATTAACAAAAACTGGAGTGAGTAAAGAAAAGAACCAAAGATATAATACAAGGACTAGAGAAAGTGCCAGATAAGGTATTTTCTAAGTTTACATCAGTACCTCCATATATTGTCCTTTTCCTTTAAGAAAGGCTTTGACTTTTGACAAAATGGTGCTATTTTCTCTGAAAGTACTCAATCACCAGTTGACTGTTAAAATTACAAAACACATGATGCCCCTCTAAAAGAGATAATTATGAAGCACATCATCTATTCCAACAGTGGCAAAGAACAGCTAGAGCCCTTCCACCCCCCCCCCACTCGACCCTCTCCCCAGCCAAAATGCAAACAAACATACATCATTTTGCAATAATGCAAATAAGCCTACAAATAAGCCAATGAAATAGTTGGTGAAGAGCTTCATCCAAGTAGAAAGAAAATTTTGTCTCAAACAGTCTGTTCCTCCTGTTGAGTAAGAAGCACAAAAGTGCTCCAGCTATTCAAATGATCTTTCCCACCCATTCTGAATTAAGCAACGCTGGGTTGCGTCCAGCAGTTATGAGTCACCATAATGTTAGGTACTGAGGAGGCACAGGGAATTCAGGGGCTATCCCAGAGCAACGCCCTCTAGGGTAAAAATATAATCTCTTGAAATCACTCATATTTAATGGCTGATCCATCTAATGAAGGAAAGCACTTCTGGTTTGAATCCTGCCCCTAGGTTATAAAAATAAAGACAAAAACAGCAGGTATTACAGAACTCCGAGCTCCAAACTAATGAGCTCCAAACTCATTTCTTTCTTTTTACAAACAAAAACATCAAAGGATTGTGCAACTGAAGAGAGCCCTTGAGGAAACAATTGGAAATTTTTCATAACGTGGTATTTCCTTATACCACTGACCACAGGAATGCAAACAGTTCTACCAAGTACGCATTTTCTTCACTGGAAACAACTGACAATAATTCAGCAATGGTTCCATCCTCTTCCATCCTCAAGCCTGCAACGTACAGTGGCAAGAGAGTGAGATGCTGTATAGCAGCTACCATGGCCCTAACATTTTATTAAGAAACTCAGTAGCTGATAGGCTTATAAAACACAAACACCTTAGGGATTTTAAGAAAGAGGACTAAAAAAGATGTTTTTCTATTTTTCATTTATTTTTTTATTACAATGTCTCCTTTGGCTGGAATTTCCACAGATGTCTTCAACATTTATACACAAGAAAATAAAATATCTGATGCCAAGCCCTGTATGACATCTGCAGATTTTACTGAAATGGGTGTAAACATGAAATGACACCACTGGTACAGTTTCCCTTGCATAATCTCTTTCAGGCTCCTCTGAATTTTGTTAATTTGCAGGAATGAGATGAATACACAACAAAACTATAAAGTTTCCTTGGAGGAAGCTGAAGATTTTGGCTGCTTATTAGAAAGCAGATGGGATATTTAGCATAAAAGAAATGAGACTTATGAGACAGGTGAGAAAATTAATTTCTTTTTCTCTCCCTGTTGGGTTGGTTT
>NW_017728951.1:20874395-20896500 GCF_001723895.1 Crocodylus porosus
GCGGGGGCTGTTTTGGGGTTTTTGGGGAAGACAGAGGGGACAGAAGGGCCACAAATTACTTGATTTCCATACCAACCACCCTGACAGCAGGCAGTAGTCCCACTATTCTACCCTTTTCATAACACACAGCATCTGACAGCAGACAGAAAAGTATCTTGATGGTTCTGCTAAAGTGAAGGACAGTGGAGGTGTTATCTGGGGACAATTTCAGTTGTCACAATAACTTCAGAGCTCTAAAAGCTATGGTCTCCAGATACCTGTGAACTTATGAACACATCCCTGCTCTTGTTATTACTTCCCGGACCCAAAGAACATCACATAAAGACATCATTTTAGAATTGATTAAAAGGCTGGCTACTGGCTCTTCTTGGAGTCTTCTGATCTCTGGTATCCTTTGCTAGGAGAGTGAATGATAGAAATGCTGCAGATGGCAGGCCAGTCAGCCCTCATACTGCTTAACCGCAGCCTCTTGGGCAGCTAATTAACTGACAACACTGACACATACAACTTTAACCAGACAAAGCACTGGGTCTGATATGGAAAAAAAAAACCAAAGGGTAAAGGTAAAATGGGAGTGTTGTCAGGATTCAGACAGGGGCCAGCTGGGGTGTGGGGAGAGATCTATAACTGGTTCTCTAATATGCAAATTTCATATTTGCGATGCATCTTTGCACTAAAGCTACCAAGGATGCAAAGGCACACTCTTCCCTTCATCGCACCTGCAGGGCAAGAGGACAGGTAACCAAAAGGGGAAGAGAAATATGCTAGGAAGACTCAAAAAATTTTCAGGGCGGGGGGGGGGGGGGGGGGACGGACGACTGAGTGGAACGCAAAAATATATGCGGTTTGCCAGGAAAGGAAAACCCAACGTTTTGGAAAGAAGGGAAGGAGGACAAGAAAGTAACTGGATGGCCAACATTACCGTGATAAAAAAACACGCTGCATACTACACGGCCATAATTTACTGGATAACAGGTTAAACATGCAGCCCAAATCTCCAGTATCTGCATACAGGGTACAAATTGCCAGAGAATATTAGAAGATCTGAAAACTGAAAAGTTTAGTTATTGTTTCTTGCTTTGCCTTTTAAAAGGCCTGTGTATTGTACCCAGGCAGCACTGCTTCCCCCCCCCCAAAGAGTATATATGCAGTCAACTTACAATTTACTCATTCTAATTAGCACTACTTAATTCTGGTTATCATTAATGTAACTCAGACTTCAATGGCTCTCTAAGGCATGCTTCCTCCAAGATCTTTTGGAATTAGAATATTCCGAGCTGTTTCGCACCAGAAGGTTCGTATCCACCCAGAATCAGCTGCGAATATGTCTTTTCAGAGAGAGGAACACATTCTGTTCACTATCTCTTTATGTAATGTGGCGCTGGGGGCACTACCAGAACAATTCTGTTAAGCAGAATGTTTGTGGGGACCGCGGTGGAGGGAAATAACAGGCAGAAATGGCAACTGTTGTATCCTGTACAAGGGTAGAATAACAGGCCTGGCCCAACCCAGTAGCTGGTTAAGGGGAACATTTTCTTCCATTTTCATTCAGATGATCAGATATGCTTTTAAAAGGAACCGCCACCAAAGCCTGAATGTCCAGAATAACAGGGAAAGCACGTATCCACATTACAGATCCCCTGAAGTCGTACTACTGTTAACAGGAAGACGCTTCCACATTTTTTCCCTTTGTCTTCACCTTACATTTTCATTGTACTGCTCCTTGATACCTTTCTATTTTTCCAGATACTTGACGGCTTTGCATAGCCACAGAAAGAGAGAGCCTTTTACAGGATGCACCGTTAAAGACAGGAACCCAAATCTGCAGCCCTTAAAATGAAGTGGCAATATGATAAAACCGAGCAGTTCATCATTACTGAAGTTTGAGTGTTGTTCTAAGTCACTGCTCTTGGAGGATATTCTGTGTGAAGAATAAACATTCATAAATATCTAAAAAAGAAAACGAACATAATGATTTAGCGCAGCAGTTCTGAACCTTTTTCAGTTGATGAGAGTGAGACTTCACACACCCCCTTTCACTGGGAAACTAATTTTTTTTAGCCCCTTCGACCTGTGTTAGACAATGTATGAAATCTCTCTCACATACCCCCTGGGGGTGCATGTATGTACTCCCGGTTCAGAACCACTGCTTTAGAGGTAAACCTATAGAGGCTGCCAGTTAATGTACTTAATGGCAAATCAACAACGTATCTGAACTTTTCTGTTTACTTCACTTCCTACGTGAGATCATGGAGTGGCACCCAACTGACAAAAGAAAAAGCCAGTACAAAGATACTGAGAACCAACCATTAGAGCACAGCCTTGTCAGACTCAGGACTCTTTGAAAAATACCAGCTCTTACCTTTCAGTTAGGGTTTTTTTTTGAACTACAAAATATAATAGAGCAGAATAACTATTCTGTTGCAAAGAACTCAGAAAGATCACAACAGGTCAGGATGTTTCTGACGGCACGGATTCCTATTCAAGATCTCCGTGCTATCTTGTTAGGTGTGCAAACGCCTACATTCACAAGTGTTAATATCATATTCTGTGGCTCCCTTAAGGGGATCCTATGGTATCTCTGTAGAGCGACTCCATGGCACCCTGGTTGAGAATGACTGCATCAGAACCTCTCCTCTTTTCAGTCTTACAATCACTTAAGAAGCTTTATACAAGACATAAAAATCTTTCCAACCTCATTTTGTTGATGATGCCACATACACAACTACTCTGCACTTAGGATACCCAAACTATGCTGGTTTTGAAGCAAGGCAGTGTTTAAAATCCATCACATATTTCCATAATAACAGCTGGATAATGTCAAACTATGCAAAAATGACTCACTGGTTTCTGTTGAAGCATATGATTCATGGTTCATCCCCACTATTTTCTCTACAGAGACTCCACAACAGGTTACATTTTCTTGCCATCTGAATATATACTTAAACAACATCTCGTAGTTTAACTCAAACCAAGCCTCCATTAGAAGAAACTTTGTATAAGAAAGGACACATAATTTGGTCTTTGACAAATGTTGAGATTACCAAAGATATTTAAACCAACTTTGAAGATTAGCAAAAACGTAAGATTTAGCTATCTTGGTTTACCTGGTCTCCATGTTCTAATACATGCTTAATTCAGACTTATTTTACAACACTGGATTATTTATCATTCCATTTTAAGAAAATATGTATTTATGAAGAAAGTATTCCAATAAAATATCATGTTAATAATGTACAGAAATAAATAACTTAACATGTTTCCGTAATATAAAAGAAAACCACTGGGGGTTCTTGCAATGAATCACTTAATACTGTGGGAGCAGTTGCTGCATCAGCAGGAAATTTTAACTGTATTACACCACCGATAATGTTACCTTACAAATGATCAAGTTTGTAACAGAACTTTAAATATTTAATAAGTTTCAATTAGCCAGATTTACTAATTAACAACATGTGTATCTCAGTGTCACGTGATATAAAACTCAAGCCCAAGGTCTAACATGACGATAAATGGACATTAGGAATTTTTTAAAAATATTTTGAAATATAGTTTCTGTAACAATACATTACTACACTGTAATCAATGTTACTTTCATTAGACAGGGACCCAGAGTCAGATCCACAAAAATATTTAGGCTGGGACAAGATGGTAGAATGGTTCAAACCCAGTTCAAAATTATGACAAAGGCTGGATGGGCCCCCACCCAGAACAGGCGTAAATGGGTACTTGGGCTGCTAGGCTTGGAACAACTTTAATTTTGATACTACAACTGAAAATTTTGAAAGCAAATGGGAGTTTAGGTGCCCAACTAGGAATCTGGCACTTAAATGCCTTGGTGAAAAAGTGTCTGTATAAGGCAGGGGGAACAGGCTGAGCTGGGATTTTAGAGACCAGAACACACTTGCAGCTCTATAACCAGGACTTCCTATGTGACCTTGGGCAAATCATTTAAAACATTATATGTTTCAGTTTCCCCATCTATAAAATTACATTAACACCTATTTCAAAGGGGCTTTGTCAGGCTTAACTTATTAATAGTTGCACACCACTGACATATTTCAGTAGAGGTACGTCACAGATGTGTAACATACAGAACACTATGATTGGGTTGGGTTTTTTTAATTAGAGCTCCTAAAGTATTCGTCTTCTCGCCTTTTATTTTGTTTTATGAAACACATTCATTTATATTATAGTTATTAATATTAATTTTAAAACAAACATCTTTCAGATTGATCCTGTTTAAAATCGGGAGCACAGAGACCTCAGCATTTATATCCTCCAAGTGCTTTTCATGCTCTGAATAATCCCTTTTTCTTCTAAGTTTTACTTTACATTCAGGAACAAAATTTGGAAGCATCCCAGAAGAAAGCTTCCCTCACTCCTTTCTTTTTTACACTACCCCCTAATGGGTTTTCAAGTACTGACCCTTTTTAGATTTTAATTTTTTGCTGAAGAGAGATATCCAAGATATTAAAAAAGAAGAAATTTAAAAGCCCTGCAGGAGTGCCTCACCTGTCACTGACCCCCTTGTTGCCATCTCTCCTCCTCCTGTCCCAGTGATGCTATATATTACCACTGCTATGCTACCAACAGCATTTTCTCCAGCCTGCCCTGGAAGAGGTAGCCCAATATATTTTTTATTTGCAGCAAATGCTTTTCTGACTGCCTCTAACTGACTGCTCATGAAAAATCTGAGGTTGTCATGACCAACCTTTTGATTTACAATTTCAGAGAGACAGAATCACAGAACTAGTGATTTTCTCTGGGACTACAGGAAAGAATTAAGAACCATCAAGCTTGCTATGAAGTACAAAACCCTGAAATTTGAGGTTCAAATATCTTGACAGCTTTTCTCCATGTTCCATATAAGTGACCAGCCCAGACATACCAATTTATGTTTTAGTTTTCCAGGCTCATGTCTGTACTCAGTTGCTTCAATATGCTTAGAAAAAATTTTACATGGAAACATGGGCTTCAAGCAATTATTTTCACGCGAGTGACCTGGACGGAGCTCTCCTAGTTCACATAACACTTCATATGTAATGCCATTCCTACTACTTTGCACTTTCTTGAAAGCCCTTGATCATTGCAAATATAATTTTTAAATTCTTTTCTCAATGGTAAACATTTTCCAAGAAATAAGAGTTTCAACAAGCTATGTCCAGACAAACTTACAATGATTTGTTTAGCATTCACCAAGTACATGATTAAATTAAAATCAGATTGCATCACTTTTTCTGACTAATCTGAATACAGAGACAGAAGTCTTGTGTAATCCAAAATTATTGCCTTGTTTACTCTAGTTTACTTTTAACCTGATCGTTAAAGGCTCAAACCTGCTCTTGAATGGAGAAGGGAGAGGGAAGGATATACACAGTACTTTTCACATCCCAAATTGCAATAGGCATTTTCATCTTTCAGCAGTTCACTGCTCTCTCGTGAAGTTTAGCTCCTTTGTCCCCCTCCCCTCCATTTCACCTCCCTGGGAGGATCTTGTGCTCTCCCACCATCTGGATTGTATTTACTATGAAGGAAGTTAAATTTGCTCATGAACAAAGAAAAAAAAACCTAGAGTCTTCCTGTCCAGTTTGCACAACTACTTCTGTAAACGCTCTTATTTCCACCCCCCACTACCTCTCCAAGTAGAATTATTATGCCCTACAGGCCACCCTCTTAGGGACTTTATCATCATCTCTATTAAGGTCAAACATGACTTCTTCCACCACGACCTGCTAGAGTTCTTCTCTTTCTTTCAGCATGAAAGTTTCCAGACTTTTTTTTGCCTTTTGGTCTTTAGCTCTTACCAAATTCACTTTTCAAGCAGTACTAAATCTCAGCTGTGACAGCCCAGAACTGTAATAATCATTTTCAAATGTTTCTTTAGCAGGTTAAAGTAATCCAAGTGTTGAAAATGGAACGATCCTTTGCTCAAAATGGATCAGACACACAATTAGAGACACATGCACAAAAACATGAGGTTGCACCCATTTTCACAGTAATTTCTTGCTAGCAGCTTTGCATGTTGCTAGCACAGAAGTTTAACGTGATCCTGAAAGCACCAACAGCTTTGGGCAAGTTGACCATGGCTCCACCTACATCTCCATGTTGTGGATGTCAATGCCAAGCAGGACTACAAAGCTGGTTAGGGAAGGGAGGAGAGAAAAGGAACCTATGAATTAAAAGTACTTTTCAAACTAATTTTTATTTACCAATAATATATTTTCTAAAACAGAGACTAGTTGGCTTTGCTTTTATTTTGGTTTGGCCACAGTTATGGTAGTATTTAACATTTTTCTTTGATGCATGATAATTAGCTGTGTGCTTAATGGTTTGCCTTCAGATAGGGGTGGCTAGTTATTCTCAGCAGGGGTAACCAGTTTCCTCTTAGATAATTTATTTTTGTGGCTTACTCCTAATTCCTCTGGGTGTGAACAAGAAGGCTGTATTAAAATTTTGGTGGGAGCAGCATCCAGTCCAGTATTAAGAAAAATAATGCGCTTGTTCATGGGCATTGTCACAGTGGGAAGAGGGACACAACAGCTTGCAGCTTCTGACCCAATAATGTCTGACCTGTTTGACAGTCCAAACTTAAGAAAATACGCTATTATTATTACAGTTAGAAGAAAACGCAAAGTGAAAATAAACTGCAGTGATGTCTACAACACAAAGGTGGTTACGATAGCATGCCACCCACTGAAAGAAGAATAACTCCCTTTTACAAGGACTGCCATTTTTCGCTTTGTTAAAATGGTTGTAGGCATTTTCTAGAAAGAAAATTCCTGGTGGTAGCCAGTTGTCTTTTTTATTCACATTCCACATATCCTCAAAAAGGGTCATAGCTATTCAAGTACCAATATTTGGAGTTGCTACTCAAGGTGCATTGCTGCTCACTCCTGACTCTTTTTAGTAAAATTTAAGACTGGAAATGCACAGTCCATAGAAGGCTGAGGTTTGCATTCAGTTTCTTACAGAGGAGGAAAAAATGAAGTAGCACAAGAATTTAAAACAGAATAAAACTTGTCAACATGGCTAGGGACAGAAATTGCATATAAACCAGTATAACTGTCTGGAAACTGGTTCGATTCTGTAAGACAACGGAAGTTCAGTGCACATAAACTGCTTTCAAAATGGCTGAAACCTGTTTAAATTAAACCTGTATGTAGTATCAGACTTCACTGATTTAAATTGGTTTATTAAACTTCTGTCCCCAATCACCTCCAGATTCTAATTAACTTAAGTCTCCTAGCATCCCAGGATGCTTTGCACCTCTCCACCAAACAACTGCTCTCAGGGTGGGTGGGCTAGTCTTGGCCCAAGCTCCCTAGTCCAGCAGAGTGGAGTGGCATGCTGTAGTGTCAGCTTCTGGTCTGGGCCACTGCAGGCATGTGGCTGCATTTCCAGAATCAAAAGCGAACATCTGTTCATTTTCTTATCTGTTCAATCTACACAGCTTAGACTAACCTGTGAAGATTGAACTGATTCAGCCTCAGGCTTTTTGACTGTCCGTACTTAGCCCCTAAGAGCTAGTCTAGAAAATAATCAGTTTTCTATAATATGATACAAACCACTGTTAGCAAACGTGACAAATTACTTACAGAATGTGAACATAACATAAATGGATAGGATATTATAAGAGAGGAACAGAACAAAACCTTAGCAAGCTGCCATAAATAATAAACTAATCTGAAGCTAAAAATAAAGGGTAGAAAAAAGGTAGACGGACCATTACCCAAGACAGACTAGACAACTACTGTATTTTCACGCATATAGTCCGCAGACTATATACATTTTTACAGACTTGAAGAATGGGTGCAGGGAACAGTATAGCCCATCCCAGCCCGTCCCTAGCTGCAGGCTCCAGCTCTGGCAGCCATGCCCAGCAGAGTGCGGCTGGCAGCGGCGGGGAGCAGGGCTCTGCAGGGGAGGGGAGGGGAGGGATGAAGAGGTGCAAGCTGAGAGCCCTGCTCCCCACCACCGCCGCCAGCCGCACTCTGTTGGGCATGGCCGCCAGAGCCGGAGCTGGAGCCTGCAGCCGGGGGCAGGCTTGCGGGCTCTGCAGGGGAGGAGAGGGATAAGGAGCTCCAAGCTGTGGGCTCCAGCTCCGGCAGCCGTGCCCAGCAGAGTGTGGCTGGCAGCAGCGTTCACAGCTCCTCATCCCTCCCCTCCCCTGCACAGCCCACAAGCCCAGCAGAGCCTGCACTTGCGGCCATGTCTCAGGGTGCAGGGAATACATGGGTGTGGGGAATACATGAAGTATTCTATGAAAATACAATTTTCCGCGGGTTATACATGGGTGTGGGCTATATGCGCAAAAATACGGTAAGTGGAGTACAGCAACGCAGAAGTGGAGATATTTGGAGTCCTTATTTTCCAGTTCCAGAGACCATCTTGCCAACTTTATTTCCCTACCTCTCACACACAGAAAGCAGCATGTTTTATCAGGATAAACAGCCTAATGCATAGCAAAGGTGTAATGGATCTCTGAGGGTATTCTATAAGCTCCTCTAAATATTTGAGATATTTTTCTCCCCTGCCGCCCCCCCCCCCGCCAATAAAATCCCAAATAATCTCTCCCCAAGAGCTGGTTGAACAAGGAAAAGAAAAGAAAGGATACTTGGGACATGATCATCAAACTGTTGAATCCAGCAGGGGTTTTTATAGATTTTGCTAGGAGACTGTCCATAAACAATACGTTTATTACGCAAACAAACTGCCTCTTCTTGGGACTCCAATCAGATATTCATGCAAGCTATTAAACTGAGCAGTATTTTTCTTTTCAAGCAGTAGCAACTTCTTATAGCTCATCAGAATGAATAAGTAATTGTGGCTTAATAAGCACTATTTTCCAAAAAGTCTGTCTTGGGACAAAGTCATCAGCAAAGGAAGCAAAGGAAGTTTGCCTTTCCAGTATTTTATGTACCATTGAGGATTAACAGACAGAGATGTAACACCTAGCTGGTGAACAAGACAGTGAAGAGAAAAAGCACACCTAGTATGATACCCTTTAACGTTTCTTTTGGAAGTCCAGTTATGTCTTAGGTAAAAAAAAAAAAGATGAGTTTTTATGGAAATCTAACATGACATTGTTTATCATTAGAAATGTTACTAAAAGTGACGTGTAACAAAGCTTCTGTGGGAGATGGGATGTGGCAAATGATCAAAATCACTGGTCACAGTCTTTGTTTTTAGGCCGATGACTCAGCTGGCTGCAAAACACTGTCAGGAGTGCTCAATCCCCAGCCCAGATTTGGCCTACAGAGGCTCTCCAAGGGTTTGAAAACCTGGTGCCAGGGGAGCAAGGCAGATTTAACTGCCATTCCAAGTTAAGGCAGCCTTAACTTGCCACTTTCCAGACCTGTGGGGAGCCCCGTGAATGAGACAGAGTGCATTTCTGAAGATTTTTACCAGCTTCTTCTCTACAGAGAGTTCAGAAATGAGACAGGAAGGCAAAGATGGCATTTCTGGAGAAAAAGTGTCACCTACCCCTGGCTCCAGCAAGGCCCTGTTTTCATCATTAGAATTGTGTGCGTTTGACTATTCAGTGATGAGTCTGAATTAACTATATGCTGGGGGCCACGATTCTACAGACAGCAGAGACACGGGCAAAGACAGCAACATGCCGGTGTTTCAGAGTTCAGCTCAGGCTTTAAACCCAGGCCCTTAAATGAAGGAATATTTCCAGGCCCTTAAATGAAGGAATATTTCCAGAAGACTACATTTAATTAACTACCTTCAGATTCCGAGGAGACAGATGTGCCATAGGTAGGTATTTAAGAAGTACTTCTGAGATCTAACACCCAATGTTAAAGAAGAGTTTTAGAAGGAAGAGGAAACCTCAAGCTTTCTAATCCCTATTCATGAAAGGCAGATTATGCATACGTATCCCTGCAGGATTTCTTGCTCTTTTTGGCACTGAAAGTGGACTGAATGCAGGATGGGTTGGACCATGGGTTTGAATCTACTCTGACAAATTATCATGTTTCAATAATCATCACTGACCAGAAATGGAAACATTTTCCATTGCAAGCCATTCCTTCAAGAAAGCATAGGATCCAAAAAATCATCATTTTCAGATTGTTTTTTCTTTTATTGGACTTTTTCAGTCTGCCACAAATAACAAGCCAAACTTCTACTACTGCATTACTGTTCACATCAAATGACAAACAAAATAATTCAGAGCCAGTGCCATTATGAATGACTAAGCACCAATTACACAGGAATAGATAAATACATCCAAAAATTGTGGGTAGTTTTTTCCAGGGAAAAAAGGGATAGGAAGAATCAATTTATACAAAACCTTGCAAAGAAGAATTTTTCCGACTACCTGAATTGGTCTTATAAAAGATATCAGTTACCCAAAGAATGTTGTCTGCCTATGTCCTTAGATTAACCTGGCTACATCCTCTATCCCTAGGAAGAAACAATGCCTTCTTCAACATTACTGTTTAAAAGGACAGTTTATGTTCAGTTTAAGAAAGAATTCATAATTCTATTTACTCACTCAGAGGTAATTCTCTTCCTCATCTTTCAATATATTACCCACAGAATGTAAAAGGCAGACAAATATAATTTGTATCTGGATTTTCATGTTTCCAGAGCACAACTGCAAGACAAACCTTAAAAAGTAATGTTGTTTTAGTCTGCCATTGTTTTAGGTTAATTATTCCTTAGATTTCCTTCACTTTACTGCAGATTTTTTATTATGCATCTCTCAGTAACATTTATATTTCTGTATCGTCTCACTTGCACGTATTATTTAACGAATCATTCTTTAAATAGTAAGCTCAACACCAAGATTAGCATTTTACAATTACTTTTCAAATCAGACACATTGATATTCAAGATTGTCAGTTACGCTGAATACAAAAATGCATGTTCCCAGACAAATAAAGAAGGGCAAATATAGAATCCAATTTTACGAAAGGGAAGGAGGAGGATCTGGAAAGCTCACTGAGCATCTTATCAAGGAACTGAATTCTAAGCATCTGGAGGAGAACAAGGTGATTAGGAATAGCCAACATGAATTCATCAAGAGTAAGTCATGCCTAACCAACCTGATTTCCTTCTATGATAAGGTGACTAGCTCTCTGATTGGGGTGGCAGGGGAAAGAGGGGCTCAGTAGTTGAATTCTGTAAGCAAAGTTTTTTACACTGACCCTCACAGCACTTTCCATAGTAAGTGAAGTAAATAAAGCCTAGATGAAATACAGTCTGTCAAATGGGTACCTAACAGGTTGAATCACCATACTTCAAAAGTAGTCATCAATGGCTCAATGTTTAAGTAGGAGGAGGTACTTAGTACGGTTCCCCAGTGGTCTGGTCTTGGGTCTAGTACTGTCTTCATTAATGATCTGGAGCAGAGATGTCAAACACATAGCCCACGGAGGTGGAACATCTGGCCCATGGGGCTGGTTTGGTGGTGACATTAGCCCTCCCGCAGTCTCCCTCTCCCCAACAGCAGCTCAGGCAGCCTGGGGGCGAGGGGTTAGCCAAATTTCTGGGTCAAGATAGCTGTTAGGGATGCAGTGGAGAGTAAGCCCAATCTGGAGATGCAATTCAGAGAGTGAGTGAAAGCAGTATTAACCATACAGCTGTCAAAGCTGCTGTGTCAGCAGGGCCTATGAAGGTTAATGCTACTGCTGCTGCTAGCCTTGCTGCCTCTGGTAGGCCATCTGGCCCCTGGGGCCAAAGGAGTTTGATACCCTCTTTTTTGGAGATGGCACTGAGCAGGCACTTAGAAAATTGGCAGATAACACCATGTTGGGTGGTATTACAGATGCTCTGGAGGGCAGGGTTAAAATTTGGATTGACTGTAATAAGGTGGAGCAATGATTCAAACAAAATCAAATTAAATTCAATAAGGACAAGTGCAAAGCCTTGCACTTAGGGCAGGACAACAGCATGCGCAAATACAGACTGAGGAACAACTGGCTAGACTAAAGTACTGCAGAAAAGGACCTGGAGGGTTATTGCAAGCTATAAGCTGAATATGAACCAGTGTGGACTGTTGCAAAAAAGCCAAAAGCCTACTGGGCTGTATTAATAGGAGTTTCACTTGTGAATCATGGGAACTGATTCTTCCACTCTAGTCAGCATTGAGGCCTCACTTGGAGTACCATATTCAGGGCACCACACTTCCAGAAAAACGTGGATAAAATAAAAAGTGTGCACCATGGCTGCTCTTGCCAGGGTGCAGACTCCATCATGGGCTCCCATGATGGCTTATGAGCTTCCATTCACGATTCTGGCACCCCCTCTAAATCAGGCCCCAGGGCCCCACTCACCCTGCACTGCATGTTTGGAACAGGGTAACACTAAGCAGCGTTCTCTTCAAAAGGAAAATGGGCTGCTCACTGACATGTTAGTGTTAAAATTCTAGTTCCAAAAATATTTACCTCCACTTGCAAAGTATATTCAAAATTCACCTTCATCTATAAATCAATGGCATCTAGATTCTATTTTTAGAGCACAACGTTAAAGTAATCTGCAACACCAAATTAATCATACAAATTGTATATCAAATACATAGATTATACTTCCATAGATTATTTTTTCCCCAACTACTGCACAATTGCACAGAAAATGAAGGAAAGCAAAAGTTCCTTAATTATGCCTGCCAAATAATCTAGGTAATAGCCTGTCACAGGCT
This sequence comes from Crocodylus porosus, assembly GCF_001723895.1. Lineage (NCBI taxonomy): Eukaryota > Metazoa > Chordata > Crocodylia > Crocodylidae > Crocodylus > Crocodylus porosus. Next base: position 20,887,048 of record NW_017728951.1, read on the forward strand.
TCATTCTGAACGCAAACTATGATTGCGTCTTTTCACCCCCTATCTGCACAGGTAATATTTTTAACACCACGTGGAAAACTCTCAAGACATTTCCATCCGGTGTCTAAAAAGACTATATTCCCGATAAGATTGCAACTCCCCCTTTTCTATTAAACTGGGTAGAGAAATTTAGGAATGTTACGCTTGCATTAGAAAATCTTCATTTATGGAAGATACCATCAGCAGGAGATAATGACGGTGGCATAAATGCCAAAGCTTCCTTGTGCTTAGCATGGGTACGATGGCTTGTTCCATGCACACATTCCTTTTAAGGTAGTGCTTAAAACCCCAAATTAAAAAAGTTTAGCCTTAAAATATTACAGATGTATGTCAAAGCTATGTTTGCAAAACCAACTCCTCTCTCACATAACTAAAGAATTCTGAGATCAATATGCTTCTTTCCAGGCCACAGTTGATAGCATTATTAATAAGTCTGTCAACAAAAAAAAAAAAAAAAGAAAAAGAAAAAGAAAAAGCACTTGAAAGTATGAAGTGTGGTTTACTAAGAGAACATTTACTGAACTATATCATATCAAACCACTCTTCTGCATTCTGGATTTTGTATCATGAGAATAATATGCCAAAAGCAATCCATGCCACTAAATTCAACATCTGTCCTGAGAAGTGTATCTGTTTCAAGCCCATTTTCCAGAAAAAGTCATCACTGTCAAGAAGACAAGCGGACAAAGCGTGGGGCTGTCAACCAGAAACTCCGAGTCTACCCTTACTCACCTAAAAGAGCTGTTGTGAGGGTTAGCATTTACAGAGTGCCTGGCAGATGAAAAACGCTATTGGAAGTATGCGCTGCACTGCTATGGGAGTATTGGCTGCACTGAAAGGAGTTACCTGAGGTGTCCCACATGAAATACTTTTGGCACTTCTTATTCTTCAAGGTCAGCTTAAAAACCTCCTGCTTGCTAACATCCAGGTTCTAGGTTTAGGAATTTCAGTCATAAATGCCACAACAAATAATACAAGAAATAGTGCAGCAAGCAGCATTCCCCATAGTCTTCTGAGATTAGGTATTAAAGATTTCCTGTTCAAATTTGGGATGAGAGAGGCCTGAATTCAAGCCAGAGAAATTAAAAGAAGAAACTAAATTTTTCTACCATGCTATTTTAAAATGCATTCATATTGGCCTATAAATGCATTCTTCGAGTGGTATAGGAATTGTAAATATGCAGTTATACTAGTACCCACAGTAGGCTTGGTGCAATATCGACTTAAAACAAAACAGCCCCTTGCCTCAAGAAAAAGATAGTTCACATTTGGAACTTAATATGGTTAGAAATTCTCCAAGCAAGATTTTATTGCCCCAGCAGCAAGACTGAAAGCAAGCTGCAGAGTCTGTGTTGGTATTTCACTTGCAAACACTCTATTACAGTCAATAATACAGACCATTATGATCTGGCCTATTCAAATAGTTTGTCAGGGTGATGGCTAGTTCACATAAACTTATTTGCATTTGTTTTAACAGCATCCGGATACAATGTTTCTAAAAAGGCCAACAGTCAATAACAGGTTACCATCTAGATAGATTCCTTGTGAAAAAAAGCAGGGAGAAATAGTTGACAACAGTACGCATCGACCTATTATGTTGTTTGCAAATGCTTGTTAAAGAAAGATCATACCAAGTTATTTCATCAAATTCTTACTGTGTAAATAGCACTTAATATTGAAAGATCATTTAAGAAGTAGTTTGGACTGGTTCTATTGTTTACTTGCACTCATTCTCCTTGTTTTAAATGCAGGCAATTGAGGCTTTATCAATTAGTTTCTCCTTAAAATAAAAGCAGGAATTACTAGCCACTGTAACAGCAGGAATTTACCACTTCCAAGGTTTTTACTTAGCAAGCAATATGTCTGTGCCACTTAATTTGGAATTAAAATCAATTTGTACAATATGGCAACATGCCTACAAATGTTTAAGCTCATTTGAGAATGCTAAAACAGCAAAGTCATGAATGAAAGAGTAACAGTCCCAAGCTGCTAAACCCAGGGTGGGCAATTATTTTGTCTGGAGAGCCACTTAATGAGTTCTGGTGTGCTGCCGTGGGCTGCAAGGGTAGCCCCAACACTTGACAGTTGCCCTGCCCCCTGTTTGCCATCTTGGGACCAGACGTCCCACCTCTAACACCTGACCATTGCCCCCGGAAGTCTTTCCCTTACCCCCACTACTCCTTCCTTTTGCTCATCACAACCCACGTGGGTGGAGCATCCCGGCACCATGTGGCTCTGGCCAGTTCTGAGAGCTGCATGTTGTGGCAAGAAGCGGAGCCAAGCCAGCCCACCTCAATCACACGGGGATCACTGCAGCTCTTGGGACTCAGTCAGAGCCACGGGCCACAACGGGGGGACGGGGACGGGGGGAAGAAGTACTGTGTGATGGAGCCAGGAGCCCCTGTTCCTCGTACAGCTCCCTGGACTTCACTGGGAAGCAGGGAGTGGGGCTGAGCTGTCCTAGCTCCACTGCGTGGGGCTCCCTACCACTTCCAACAAAGTCCTGGGAGCTTCATGTGGCAGCAGAAAACTGGGAAGGCTACCAGCTCTATCACACAGAGCTTCTCCCCGGTAATGCATGAGTCCCAGGAGCTGCATGTAAGCTGTGGGAACCAGGCCAATCCGGGCCCTGGGCTTCCACCACTCCACTGGGCATGGGCCCCAGCCCTCACACCCCCAACGTCTCCAGCCCTGTCCTCCTGGGGGGAAGCTGCAGCTGGGCAGATCACCATCACTCTCCTACCTGCTGCCCAAAGTGCTGCAGCAAGGATGCAAGGATGAGCTGCAGGAGGTCAGGGAGCTAAGCAGGCTGACCTGAACCTGGGAGGGGATGAGGAGGTCTCTACTTTTTTCTTTTTGACATCTGGGAAGTATCTATAGAGTGGGCAGAAAAATATAGATGTATGTTGAAGAGAACTATTTTAACATAAAAAGTACAAGCTTAGTCAATTTGGGGAAAATGAGGAGTTATTAGTAACTTTTTGAAAATCACCGTAATGTCAGCTGAAGAACAGGTGACTGCAAGAGCACTGGTACCAAGGGAAGGTCAGTACCAGCCAGAACCCAAACAGTGCTGAGATCAATTCCTGTTGCTGGTGTTAGATCTCCAGCAAAGTTTTCACAAACTCTTCTATGTAGCGCCAAACAGAGATGAGGAAAGTCCCACACAATAATATCCTACTATGATGAATAAATCTGAGCTGAAGGGAGACCAGTCTCAAGGCCATGTTGGGGAACCCCTCCAGGTTCACACCCAAACATAATGCAAAGGTAGTTCTGCACTGAGAGCAAACATGTCATAGCACACACAAAAAGTCACAGTCTACAATGGCTAACTGCTTTGATGGTGGGCCTCTATTCAGGAATGATCAAAAGTCATATCAGGATCCAAACCAGGGAAATGTGCAAATTAATCAGCGTTCCTGAAGGGAAGAGGGGAGAAGAATGTGCTACTTCGTTGTTTTAATTGTCTTGTTTTAATTTTTCTTTTTGCTTATTCTCTTCCCTCTGAGGGTGCATATGCACATACTCATTTTCTGACAGTTACGCCAATTTAACTTTAAGCTGACTTAACTGTCACATTTATGTGTAGCAGAGTCGACATAAATGCAGTGCAGATAATATACCTCCGAGGTGTACTATCTTGAGTCACATTAGTTAAGCTGACTAGTTCACAAGATGGATGCCACCAGGTCAAGGAGCTGTGTGTACATTCAAACATGGCTTAATTTGAAGTGACTTAATTAAGTCGACTTTATTTTAAGCCAATTTATTACATGGTACACACCCTGAGAGACTAAACCAGTAACACAAGAGAAGCATGCAACTTCCCAACTGGTTTAGAAAACAGAGCTAATGGCCAATTCAATGGAAACAATGACTTTGCAGAGTTCTGTCTAACTAGTATGGCTAAATTTAAATAAAAAACAGATCTAAAATTGCTTCACCACCTCTGGCAGATTTTGTTGTATAAGCACTGTAACAGTCTACTGATATAATTCTTACTTGAAATTCTGAAAATAATTTTCCCAAAAGTTTAAGCAACTATGGAACCACTAAAAGCTAAACACACACGAAGTAGAATCACAGCCTATTTAGATTATAGAAGAAGACGTAAATAAATCTAAAGAAATAAGAGGACATCACATTTGCTTACCTTTTATTGTTTTGCTAAATGCTATAAGATTTTTTCTCTCTGAATTCTAATTAATTTGTTTCAGTACACTGGCAAAGGGAAAAGGAAAAATACATATTTAAAATATTGCACATTGTTATGATACACTTTGGTCATGTCACTAAAAAGAACACTTCAAAAGGCTTTGTTTTTGTCAAAGCCTGAAAACCCCCATGCATCTCATTCAGTGTTTATATATCAGCCGTTTTACAAAACATATCTGTCAAATTATGGAAGGTTGCTTGCGCTTTCAAAATTTAATTTAATATTTTTAAAACAAAGAGTTATTAGAGGGGAGGAAGCAAGCGCTGGTATTATGCCCTGCCATATTAGTGCAAAGCCTCCTTTTTTTAGCCAATTGAGTTGCTCAGTTTCAAGACATGAATATAATTATTTAATAAAGCTGAGTTATTACCTAGATAGCTCCAGTACAGTTCCAACAAGAGTCTCTTGAGTTCCTCTCCCTACAAATAATACCATTTAAAATGAGACTTGATGTACAATCAGAACAGCACGATCTGAGATAGACATTTAACTGCTGCTGTGTTTCTTACTGCTGACAGTTACAAATGACAGAGGCCAAGGACAAAGGCTACCCTATTTTCTTACACACCTCCTTTTTTACCCAAACACCAGCTGCTGGCAACTGGAGTGCACATTATAGGTGAGAAATTTTGTAAGAGCAGTTTCTGTCTTGTGCAATGGAAGCCAAAGGAAAATCTGCAGAACAATGAGCAAGCTCTGTTCCCTAGGTGTGGGTACTCAGTTATGAGTATGATCCTCCTTTCTTCATTCTGCCTTTGAAGAACAAGACGCATATGTTATTCCAGGGCATGTTCTATGCAAACAATTATGGTACTATGAAAGAAAATATAATACTTGGGATTTTAGACCATGCAGCTAAATTTAAAGCACCCGGGCCATGCAGCAGCGAAAGCAGGACAGCAACATGTGGTGATTCACTCTCCCTCCACTTCAAAGCTCAAATCTCAAGTACTTCAAAATTTCAGGGCTTAAATTTACCCCCTGTAATCCAACCCTTAAGAGCCACTGTGACTTTTGAGCTTATTTAACTTGCACCCCAGGTCAAACTACTACTCATGAGGGTACTCAGTCTCTTACCTTCCTCCTCTATGAACAGAGTGGTTTGAAGTCTAATTCAAAAGCTGAACGGTTTACTTTCATTTATTCCATCCTCCCAAATATTACAGGGTGAGAAGAATCAACTACACAGCTCCTTTCCCCAGGCATCAATAATTATCCCTCTACATGGATTCTGAACTCCTGCTCCCATGACCTATTGCATAAAGATAGGATGCCCTGAACAAATAATTTAAACAAATAAAGAAACATGGCACTAATGACGGATACAGCACTGCAAAAACCAACCATTTAAGTCCATAAGAATCTATGCCAGAGCCCAATGCAATTTTCCAAGTCCTTAAGTACCCACGCCAAACCCACACAAATGCTTCAGTCTACTTGATTAGTGTAAACCCATTATCTGTCACTGCAATGCCAACCAAACTCAAAACAATCACAGCAAATTGCAAATTGAATTGATGGAGCCCACTGCAATGCTTCTTCAAACTAGCCTCTTCTGGTTCTGTCCTGCCATACAACACCATCCTGGGTTGGAGAAAAAGAAAGCTCTAGAAAGGTTCCTGGGCACAAAGGATGTGCGAGACAAGTTTTACTGTACTGCATGGGAGTCAAATGCTGTTGCAATTAAGACCTTTCACTTGATAGCCTCTGGGTAAAAATACACAGGAGTTAAGTATATTGCACTCCATCATCACATTTCTATTACATTTAATATGTATTAAAACAAGCATTCAGAGTTGGCATGTAAAACCATGTTGCTCTGTTCTGACTGTCTGTCCTCTACTGAATGCTGCTTTAAAATCTAAGCTCTTTAAATCCATTGTGCTGTCTTATCAAGGAATGTGTTCACCACAGTGAGCCAAGATAGCACAATGTGTATGTACCTGCAAACAAAGCAAAAACTGGGCATACCCATGGTAAGAGTCTTTTCAACTATATACAGTGACTAGAACTAATAGTACGGCAGACCTAATTTGTCTCCTCCAAAATGTATCCAACCACCAGACTCTAATTATGATTACAATAAAAGAAACCCACCACCAACAAAAAAGTCCAACCAAACAAGGAAAAACCTTCTCAGTTTATTTTTTGTAGCAGTATTTGGCAGTAGCGCACAGCTTTGGAAAGGTAAACAGTGTCATTAACAACCTGTTATTTGGTTCAGCTGGATTTGTGCTGTATCATACTGCATTAACCAACCTGGGCAATCACAGTCTGATTCTGGCACACCACTTACAGCTGCATGGTAGGACAAATTTATAGTACGGACAAAAGCTACATCACAATTTCCTGAAAAGTGCATCCTCAAATTGGAACATGTATTCAGAGAAGCATCTCACACTTCTGAGGCACTGTGAGATTTTACAAAAGAACAAACAAAAAAACCCTACATAAGTTGATTAGAATTATTTAAGATGGAAATCATGTGTGTGTTGCTGTCAAATTGATGAGGACAAAAAAACATCAAGAAGCTACACCATGTTTAACCTTATTTTGTAGGATATGAAAACAGTGTGCAACGAAGCAGTGGACCTCTTAGGAGCTGTGGTACGAACCTGTCTCCTTGCTGTGTCTATGTGCTCTTCTGTTTGGGCTATAGATGACACCACGAAAGAAAAAAAAAAAAAAGGATAGTATCATTTACTAGGACTGTGCAAAATGACTATGTTTCATTTCGATTTCAGTTTTAGCTGTTTCTGAGGGACAGTGATTCGTTTTGGTGTTTCAGATCACTGCTGAATCTGTTTCAGAGTTCTGACACTGTTTGGCACTTATTCAGATCGGCCAAAGATGGGCAGACACAGCCAGGCGGCTGCAGGTTCTCCCGCGACTCCTCGGCCTGTCTCTGCCCCAGTGGGGGGAGCTGTGGGAGAAACCCCCATGGCTGCCCTGCCTGGCCCCAGCCTCCCAGCACTTTAAAAGGAGGGCTGCAGGACTGTGCCAGACTATTGCCAGGGGGGCACCTCCAAAACATTTTGGATGGTTTCATTTAGTTTCACAAAGGCTCCTATTTGCACGCCATCCAATCGCTCTACACCCCCTGCCGGTTGTGTGCTCTATCTCCATGCTGCAAAACAGAAGGAAGCACAAAGTCTTTGAGTAAGCAATGAGATCAGCTTCCAAATTACATTTTTTTAAAAAGCAGCAAGTGGCATGAGCCACTGGTGAACATTTCTGGTGCAACTGCTCCTTATTGCATTGCTGCAGCCAGAGGCCCACCATGAGTACAACTCCCAGGACAGACTGGTTATGCCACTTAGAGAAGTTTGCTACTATCATATTTTTTTCTAGGAAGATTGTTTTCACTTCTGTAAACAGGAAGTTGTTAAGTACAAAATGTTTACACTGAATTAAAAACACAGGCATTACAAAGACTGCTATTTGGTGACCAGTGTGAAATGATTGGGTGGTCTCAATCTAGTTATTAGCAGGCAGGTGCTCACGTCACAGAAGCCACTGGCACAGCTGGTATCATTATTGGCAGTCTCTGAGAAAGCCAGTATTGGAAAGGCATGAAGAATGAGCCATCATCAATGTGGGGGGGGGGGGTGTTAAATTAACACGCACACACACAAAGCCCTCAAACATCTGTTTCCAATCATTATTTAAATAATTGTTTTCCTTGAATTATATCAGGAATTGGCCAGAGCCTCATGTTCCGTGAGATGAAACCAGAGAGCAAGAGGCACACATGTGCACACACATGTCTTGGAAGGCAGGGGGATGGGAAGGATTTTACAGCATCCTCCATAAACTGTTTCAAAACACTATGAAAGTTAGCCACTATGGGTGTTTTCAGAGAAAAAGCCAACTTCTGGATCCACTGTATTAAATGACCGAATTCCCGAGTCGATGGCCTTTTTACCCTTAAAAAACAAACAAACAATTGTTCTACAAATGTTGCAGTGAAGGTTTGGCAATAATAAAAAGTCCCGGTTCTAACATTGTAGCAATACTTAATAAAGCCAACTTAAAGACTTTCAAACTGAAGTGAGAGCAAGTAATCTGGCTGCATCTGTCTCCAGGCTCCACAGACTGAAGAGTAAAGGGCAAGGGGAGAGCGTAGCCTGGAATTTGAGTGTATGGATATACTAGTATTATAAAATTATGACATATTTTCCCAGTAAAGCCAGCTGTAGAGGAAATCCAACTGCAGCTGCATTATGTACTTATGAAGGCCAGTATCAGTATGTGTAAATTTTCATTAGCCATTACCTTCTTTCCTGCTGCAGCAGAATATATTTTCTCCCACCAAAATACAGGCTAAAATTTTAGACGACTTCCGACTGAGCAGTAGGCGTTATAGCAGTCATGGGCACTTTTCTCTCTCAACCCTTCCTGCTCCATTCTTGTGAACAGGCAGTGCCATCGTATTATGTAAGATTTCTTGTCTACAAATGTTCAGAGAGCAGGCTGCCTGTACTTTTTAACAGCCTATGAACCTGTGAGAATGAAACATGAAGCCAAAGGACAGCACGATGTATGCTCACCCATAGAGCAAAAACTGGGTGTGCCAGCCCTACCAACCATCTCACCAGTAACATACAACGATTGAAACAGGTTTAAAAAACACCACTTTTGTGGGACTTTCCTTAAATCTGTTCGCCCTGTTTGCATTTACAGATCACTCTAAATGTCAGGAATTAAACAGGGTTAGCAGCACAGATCAGCACTCCCCAAACTAGCCACATCTGCTCAGTAGCACTAGTTATATGGATTCCCATGGAAATTTACAAGGACACTATTCTGAATAAAGCCTGGTGGTTGGCTAAAAAGTCTCTGGCTGAGCAGCATGCAAGGCGCGTCAAGTGAATATTCATTCAAAAAATTGTACAACTTAGGTCACAACATGAATGCATTATTTTCTGGATGTCAATTTTAGCACGGCCTAATATTTTACTGACTGAAAAAAATATGAATTGCAACAATTGTGCATAAAAAAAAATTACACAAACAAACAAGTCTATTCTCCAAGACCAGATAAGAAAGAGTTGTCATATGGTCTAGTATTTCTGAGCAGATTATCTAGTCAGCTTAAACTGATCCTATGACCCCAGCTGACTTCCTGCCCTTTGGGCAGGGGGCTGGACTCGATGATCTCCCGAGGTCCCTTCCAGCCCTAATGTCTATGAAAT
>NW_017728951.1:20896511-20941021 GCF_001723895.1 Crocodylus porosus
ATCCTATGACCCCAGCTGACTTCCTGCCCTTTGGGCAGGGGGCTGGACTCGATGATCTCCCGAGGTCCCTTCCAGCCCTAATGTCTATGAAATCGCTGAAATCTATGAATGCTCCAAGACGCACTCCTGTATGAAATACTGCATGTCACAAGCATCCCCAGTTGGATTTTAACTTATACAAAAACTCTGGACTTGGAAAGAGAACATATGAAGACGTCATATCTAGAAACCACGCACCAAGCCTGCAGGAGGGCAAGTGTCATCTCCATTGTACAGTCCTCCTCCCAAACATATAAAAGTCTGCAGCCCAAGCCTGCTGCTTGCTTTAGGCCAGTGTCTCCCAACCAGTGTACCGTGGCACAAAAGTGTGCCACCAGAAATGAACAGGTATGCCATGGAATATTGCCACAGCAGTGAGGAGCTACAACTGGTAGGAGGATGGGGAATGCCTAAACAGGTGTGCCACAGAAAAAAATTTATTAATGTAAGTGTGCCTTGGGCTGGAAAAGGTTAGGAAACACTGCTTTAGGCTGCTCAGAGAGCCTAAACTCAGCAGCAGGAGTGTGCATGGGGCAGGTTTACCTGGTTGGCACAGTAGTGCCTACACTGGAGTACCCAGAGAGGGTTTCATGGCACCTCGGTTGAGAACCACCGGTCTACTTGCAAGGACTTACAAAAGTTATTAGCCATCACTGGGCTACTGACCCCACATCTCTGGGGAAAGTTGCATGGGATGTGAGGACCAAGGCTCCTTTAGCTAAGAGACGACAGTAGCTCAAGCCCCGGGAGCAAACTCTGCGCTACTCCGCATCACCTCACTTGGAGCAAGAACAGGCATTTCTTTTCGGCACTGTTTTGTACTGTTTAGACATACACCGTAAAATCTGAAGATGAAAACATAGTTCATTTTGTGGTGCTGCATAAGTACTATAAGCAACTTCAGTCAGATAAAAACAATTATGTCATATGGTTTGCTTCCTTTGAGTAAAAACACATATATAACGTGCAAGCAGATGCTGCTGGCAGAATACCTGATTTAATATAGAACTGATTTCTAAGAACATTACTGCAAATATGGTCAACATCTTGCATCCAACATCTAGACAACATTCTTTTTCAATATAATCACATTTTTCTTAGTCTACTTCTCCAGTGCCCATTCTCAAAACTGAAAACAGGGAATTTTCTGGAGCAAGGCAACTCAAAGAAACAGCCATTAAATATTTCAGCCAAAAACATAACAAAAATAATCTAGTAAATCCTTTCCTGCCAAAAGTTAAATGTGCCTCTTTTGAACCATATTAGATGCTGGGTATGTTTATATTGTTTTAAAGCAAATATTAACTCAGCTCCATTTATTCTTTACACAGCGATGGCTACATTGATGGTAGGTAAAGCACCAATAAATCATTTAAAAACGTAATATATAGTTGCTGGAAAATGACCTTTCTAATGAATTAGAAATGTACCAAGGCTTCAGACACCCAAGGTTTAAAAACATCTTGTGTATCATTCGCATACATTTCATCACTGAGCATAAAAAGTTTTCAATGGTATACAGTATTTAAAGCATCACAACTTAACCAGCTCCTAAAATTACTATCCCATTCCTATTAACCTTTTTTTTTTTTAAAACAGAAAATTCTTCTGTTATGTCAAAATGAAATCCTGAAACTATATTTACCTTGTAATGTTAGGAAGCAGAGACTCTATCAAACATTCATATAGGAAAATGTATAGCATTTTATAGCAATTGCTTTCAAAACAACCTGCATAAAAGCTTGATAAAATCATTAAAATGCATTTTAACATATTAAAAACAAACAGGGCAATACTGTGGATACCGTTTAACAACTAAAAATAGAAAGCTTGCACTATATTTGATATCAGGTATTTAAATATTTAAGACTGTTATCCTGAACTGAAACCAGGGCACTCCCAAATTGGATTAGACCAGTTAAATACTTTGTAAAAAATAAATAAATATAATGAAGTTTCTTGCATCACAGATTATTGCCTGGCCCAGTATTTATTCTATTAAATTGATTAAGATAATTGCAGTAAGGTCAGGAAATTGCCACAACTGCATCACCTTACTTAGCAGTTAAATCAAGAGCAATTTTCCTTTATTTGAGACTTTAAGAGTAAAATAAAATAACCTATTTAAAATGAGTTACCTGTTATGAACATGCTGTGTAGGTCTGCTTCTTATTTTTAGAGATCAAGGCAAATATCTTAAATAATTTAATTACATAAATTACTTTTATGAACACCGAAGTAGAAAATGCCATAGTAAACTGATTAGATGAAAAGTTAGTTGGAAGAATAAGGCCAATCCTATGCTTGAAAAGGCTAACAATGATTAAAGTCAAATTGTAGACTTTAAAATTTTTTAAATTAATATTAAATCACACTCTAATTTATTGAATATTATCCCCAAAGACTACTCCTATATCTATTGGCCTAAGGATTCCTTTGCCTGACCAGATCTCCTACCATTCCCACTGTTACAGTTTTACAAAAGCCTTTTTCATTTAGGAAATATACTGTGGGATTAACAAAAGTTCAGGAAAGAACATTTGCATTCACAGGAAAAAACTTCAAATTTTAAAATATTCTAAAAACAGGCAATTTAGAGCCAAGAGATATATAACTACAGTGGTTGTGCAAAAGTCAAAACAACAGATTTTTTCCCCATGATTATTGGCTTAAAGTGTCCAAATCTACTTTAAAAGAAAACAATGAAAATGCCCTTTACATCTGAATCAAGTATATAATAATCCCCATTGGATTTTGAAGGCTGTATATTTACTTGAAAACTGTTTTCTTTTACAGGTAGTCCTTGACTTACAACGTTTCAAGTTACAACGTTATAAAATTGACACTGTTTCAACTTTGACGTCACTTTCAACTTTACAGCACTTGATCTGACGCTATGCCATGTCACACCAGCGAACAAGTTCACTGCAACACCCATCTCCCTGGAGAACATCTATCTAAACTTGCTTGGACACTTCCTTTAAGAAAGCAGACAAGACTCCAGAAAAACCTGCAGCCAAGACTCCTGAGAAGACTCCAGCTAAGAACCCTTCAAAAAGTCCAACCAAGAGCCCTTCAAAACCTCCAGCAAAGTCTCCTCAAAGAAGTCCTTCCAAATCAATATGATTGCTATTTACAATATAAATACATTAATGTCGCTATATTACTCATCTATAATGGACCGAGTACAAAATTCTGGGTTATTTTTGGTGAAAATAGGGTATCAGGCATCAGTTCAGGAACCAATCCCCCATTTATAACATTGTTTCCTATGGGAAAATCAGTTCCGAGTTACAACGTTTCAACTTAAGATGTGGTTTTCAGGAACCAATTACGTCGCAAGTCTAAGGACTGCCTGTATTACAAAACCAAATTAATTTTAATTGCAACTAGAATAACTGATTATGTATGCATTTCCAAAGAGGGGAATTTAAACTAGAGATGAATAAAAGAAAAATCTCCTTGCAGAGCTGGGCAAAGCATCTGTCTCAGAACTTAGAAAAAAAAATTAAACTAGAGAGAATGGTCAGGCATTACAATGCCAGTCCTTAACAGTGCAGTTATTCAAGATGTCTTTAAGCTTTTCCAGAGACAAGGCAACCAGGATATGTGATGCACATAGATGGTTTTGCCCAAATACAGGCTCTAATGCCTAAAAATGAATTCTGGCTCATTTCAACAGATGCATGCAGGAGTAGAGAGCCCAGCCACACTGAGCATGAGCAACTGTTTGGTGTAATAGTACCTGCTGTACGTTAGATATTTTCCAGACCTGTAAGAGGTTCTGATTATTTCTCCAGAGGTATATCTGACTTAAGATTTGACTTTCTCATGTATTTACGTGAGCTGAGGACTATTTTTTTTAAGAGAATCAAATCAACAGGGGTCAAATATGAATTCACAGGTGACATGTTGACTGAATTAAGCAAGGTCTCTATTCATTTCACTGGGACTTTGTATAATACAAAGTCAAGAGAGATCAGAGCAAGGAAAGCCACTGCTTAGACAGTATAAAGTTTCTGGAGTTCTAAGTCACGGGGAAAATAATGAGTTAATATAACTACATCTCACCAGCTTCATATCAGCTGGACAGAGATGCTACATATTAATTACAAACTAATTTATCAAGTAGCACAGTCTATAGAGCTCCAGTTTGATCCAGCTATGTAAAAACCCACTCCTATTGAGACAGCAGCATGCTATCTTAATTTAACTCAAAAAACACAAGTTCACCTCCACAACTGGGGGAAAAAAAATAGTTCTCCAAACACTATAGTTTGTGTAGTAAATCTGAAGAATAAATACTAATTTTTTCTCTTCAATTGTAAACTGTCCCAAGCCTTCTTGAGAAGGCTGATATAAAACCAATAAATACTGAAAGTAGACCCATATTCACACTGCCTTCATATTTATTTTATTTTCCTCTCCCCTCTCCTTTATTACTTCTTCCTGCTGATTTATGATTTAACTCTGATACTATGCTGATCTCCATGTAGACAGAAACCTGCTCCTGTTCAGAGCTCATTGCTGAGAGGAAGCTTTGGACTAAGCTCATCTGGGCAGAAACACTATGGTTACTCCTGCTATGCATAGGTGTATATAGTTCGCCTTGCGTTCTTTTCACCTCTTCACTGTTAAATTTTCTCCACAATCTTGTCATCACAAAGGATTCTTGGGAGGACACAGAAAAACAGACTAAAGAAGTGGCACAAGTTTGTCTGGTTTCTCCATTACGCAGTCTTAACATACTTCCAGGCCAAGGAAAACATCTCGCCTATCAGCTCTGAGAAAGCTCCAATACAATTGTGCAGCTTACCTCTAATAGATAAGTAGAACCTGGGTAAGGGCTTTCTTGACATACAGCTGCTCCACTGGTATACAAAGCCTTGGAGCAGCAAGGGATTATAGGAAGGAAAAACGATGGCTAAGAAATCAATGAGAGCCGCTGCCTGGAATTTTGAGGAAATAAAGACAGCAGTAGTGGAAACTGCAGTTTCCCCAATCTGGTGGGGAACTGAATTCTACAATATAAGGTATATGGGACTTTACTGAAACATACATATAACTAGATCTTTGTGTTATGAGTAACCAGAAAGGATCTCATACCCAAAAGGAAATTCTGCATAATATTTAAAAGAGAATTAGACTGAGGAGAATGGAATGGAAAGGTGCCTACACTTTAACTATAAAAAGTCAACCCCAGAGAGAGGTACTTAGCCAAGTTAGTCTCAACTAAAGGAGAAGGCAGGGCAGAGGTCATAGGCATGAAGGGCCTGTGAAGCCTTATTCTTCCCACACCATACAGGCTGAGGCTGACATACCTCTCACTTTTTTACTGCAATTCCACAAAGAAAAGAGACAACGGATTGAGCACCCTTCCTTCTGAGCACTGGCCAATCTCTCAGGCTTCAGTGGACAGCAGAAAACGAACCAAAACAGAAAACCCAGGACATCGTGGCTTGCTGTGTCACGCTGTACATATGCAGCAAAGGAGCAAAAGAAATCCTCTAGAGCAGGAGCTGGCAATATTTTTGGCCGGAGTACCAAAATCACCCCAGCCGCCATCCACGCCAGGCTCTGCAGTCCTGGCACCAGCTCCATGGCAGCTGCGCTTGTGCCTCCGACCGGACCACAAGGGAGAAATCAGGGCTGGCCCAGCCCCTAACTCACCATGTTCTGCAAGTCACATGTGCACCTGCCACAGAGCCACTGCCAGAGCTCCAGAGCCCAGCACAGCTGTCTGCAGCTCCTGGCTGCCTTCCACAACCAGCCCGAGCTATGGACATCTGTAGCAGGTGGCTGGAAGGCTGCAAACAGCTGTCGGGCTCCACAGCCCCAGCACTGGCTCTGTGGCGGTGGCAGCTGAACACATTCCTCTGGGAAGACGGTAGAAACCAGGGTTTTTTCTTCCCAGGCCCCTTCCCAGCCATGCACCCAGAGGTGCATGCACAGCTGCCACAGCCATGGAGCCCCACGGAGGTTTCTGCAGCTGGCCCAGACTCTGGGCAGCTGCTGGCAGAAGCTGCCCAGAGTCCGGGTTGGCTGCGGCATGCCAAGGAAAAATGGCCTCGCACGCCATGTTCTGGCACACATGCCGGGAGTTGCCAATCCCTGCTCTAGAGCCTCTCAGCAAAGACTTACATCCTGATGTTTGATTTTACCTGTACACTGGCAGATTCAAGGTATTTTTTATCTGATGTCTACACAGTGGGAAAAATGGCTTTAATGACCAACAGACAGTTACAGCAAGCAAGAAAAGCAGGGATCTATACCAATTTAACTCCAGGAATACACCGTCTCCTTCCACAGTGCAAATGGAGCACCTGAAGTAAAATTTCTCCAAATTCTGGAATCACTACATCGATTTCAATCACACAAAGTCACTGTACTGAATTTGGATGGAGTGCGTTCAATTTACTGATCCTGGTGTGTTTGCATTAGAGAGACTTCCCGAGTAAGATGGGAATTAGGGTAAAAGGAACAAGCATCAAAAGACACGATACAATGATTCCACAGAAGAGGTAGAGAGTAATGCCGGAACTGGCTGCTATTTGACTTTCCAATAGCTTATTAACAGGCACTCACATTGCTTTCAGTTTGAAACAACAAGCAAAAAAATAAGTGAATGTCTATAAAGAAAGTTACTGGAAAGTCCAACATCAGCCAAATCTGGCATTGCTTGCTTCAGTTATGTAAAAGGATTGTATCCGGTCCTCAAATGATTCTTTATTGTACCATTAATTCCAAACGACTGAAGAAGCCTCTTAACGGAAAACCCCAAGGAGCCATAATTCAACAAAGAAGGTATCCAAACTGGGTATTAATGAATGCATGTGAATGAAGCCAGCAGCTTGGCTATACTTAGGGATTTCTAGAACTTATTCCAAATATTCCATTTGCACTGGGCAAAAGGAAAGCCTACATTTGATAATATATTCTGTAGTAGCAAGAGTCACATACAACTTCCTAGTACAAAATTACAAGGCAAGCATAACTTTTAAAAAATTAATCATTATTTGGAAAAAAAGATGCAGGCATTTGAAGTAGCTTGGTACAGCACCCACTGCACTTACTACATCTCATTTCATAGGTAGCCAGTTGAGTCCTAACCACCCTTACCCATATGAATCAGTTTACAGAAGTAAAGCCTAAATGGTGAATTTTATTTTTCATGCTACAGCATTATCTATGGCTATTATAAATACAATTACAGTAGTATTTTCAGAATACTACTGTAATACCTGTCAAAGCCAGTAATAATCACAGAGCTATCAGAATTTACCTTGAAAAGCAAATAATTGTTCCTGTCAGTTGTTCATTAAATATTTAATCATTAACAGTATCACCTGTACCAAGAAAAAAATTCTTATCTACATTACCTTCTCTATTATTACTTATGAGGGTTTGAGCAGTAAACACAAGCCCAAAAGAAAAATGTAAGTTCAGGCAACTTCTCTATGTACACCCTTTATATCTGTATTAAAAAAAACCCTCCCCCCAACCTTCAAGATGAAAGCAAGAAAATGAAAAATGGGAGTGGGAAGCAGCAAGAAAGAACATAAGGAAGGAGCGGGGGTGAGGGAGGACAAATATATTAGTTTAAGTGAGTATGAATTTACTTACTGAGCATCAAAGCAGCCATGTAAGCATTCAACATTTCTGTTTACTGCACCTGAAAGTGCTCGGTATTTAACTTTTACTATAAAAGGGGGGAACAGTTAGTCAATGTGGTGCTTCCTGATAGTAATACTAAGTTACAAATAAGTAACATTTACAGTTTGAGCTTGGCACAAAATTTACTTTTATGCTTCATTCAAACACTTAACTATTCCTTGAATAGTCGCACAACAGTCTAGCAATACCTTTTTGCAGACTTGACATAAGGAATGTGTCCCCTGAACACTCGGAGAGCTTGGCTGTGTGACCTTCCCATACAAATGAAACTTCCACCTAAAACTTGGCTCTATCAACATTCCCATGGCTATATTTAATCTAGTAACCATAGCAAAGGGTAGATATCTTACAAGGGTCCAGACTTCTCTAAGGATTCAACTTTAAAACAATGGTGGTGCCTGCCAAACTAAGCCATCTAAGAGGCTACAGTCTTTCTTACCATGAAGCACTATACAATCTAATAAACACAGAAGTCTTTTAACATAAAACAAGATACCTCAAAAATGCATTTCTTGTAAAATGATTTTAAAAAATTGTAAAGAACAAAGTTTCAGTATCAGTCAAACTTTCAAATGCTTAAGTCCCTCAAAAATACATTTGAAATACTAGAAATACATACAACATAAAAAAACTAAGGTCAACTGTACTTTAAAAGATTTATTATACGATTATCTCCAGCATATTTGTAGAAAAGCAATCCACTGTCCCTCTCACGTGTGTAAGAGGGAAGCACCTTTAAAAAGAGATCTTTCAACTCATCTTATTTATAAAATATAAATATAAACGTACTGTGGCTTGCTTTTTTAAAGTTGCCTAGCCAGCTAACAACAAATTAAAACACAAGCTATAGGATATATTAGTCTCTGTCATGCGTACTCATGAGAAGGAAAGTGAATAACCTATTAAATCATCATGTAATTTAATAAATCATTTAAAATAATTTACTATAGTTAGTAAAAATATAGCACAATAAATCACTGCATTAAATTTATAATCATGGCATTCATATTTTTTATGCCATATCTATACTGTTCAAGTCAAGTTCCTGGCATCTTTCAACTGCTGTGGGTCACTGTAGCTTTCTAAAAGTTAGGCTTGATCTTTTGATTCATCTCGTGCCAAATGCTTACCAAGAGAAACTAAGTTCATGTTTACTGCAGGTAACATGACACAGAACATGAAATAAATTTCAGAAGCTCTTTGCCTTTAGAAGTCAGTAGCAGGTTGTCCAAAGCTGTAGAGTATGCTGACACAGAGCCGTTATTTTTAAATACAGCCGCAGTCTATTTCACTAAAGCATCTTTAGTTTGACTGAGCCAGTATTACTTTGGTAACACTCCTTAAGTATCTGCACTGAAGACTGCGTTTGACCAAGCGCACAGTACACACTGAAACTACTGACAAGCCTGCAGCAGTCAGGAACTTGCACTTCAGCAGCAGATTTCCAAAGCAAATTCTTTCAATAAAAAGTGACTTATGCTGTCAATGACATTTTGACAGTGATCACTGACTTAACCAGCTTCTGTCAAAAAATTACAACTTTTCTCATATTTATGAGGCTGATTTTTCTCACCTTAAAAATATTTTTATTTTATTATTCAACTGCTTCCTACCAATAAGATGAAAAAAATTCTTGAGTGTTTTGCAATTTGTTCTTCTAGTTGGGTGACACTAGGAAGACTGGGAAGTCTAAGGAGAGCTACAGGGACCTTTGTAGATGTACTACCCATGAGAAGAGGTCCCAAGATAGCACTCAAGGGGTGCATCTACACGCAATGCTAACTGCCTAGTAACCACACTGTCACTACAGGGAACCGGGGCAGAGCCATGATCCGCTGCCCGCACATCCCTGCCCGGGGCACGCAGGCTGCAGATCACGGTTCTGCTCTGGCTCCGGACCACGCTGTCAGTGCCACGAGATCCCAGCCCGGCTCCAGAGCAGCTCCACACCCTGCCAGTGCTGCTGGAGCCAGTCTTCAGGGAAACCCCAGCTTCACACTATTACCAGGTGGCTGCTGCCACTGGGGTCTCTACAGAAACCAGCCCCAGCCACGCAGGCAGGGGCTGCTGGGAAATGGAGTCCAGCCACCAGCCCACCCCTGGAATAGACTAACCTGCAGAAGAGTTTACTAAGGAAATCAAACATATAGCCAAACTTGTATTCATCTCACCGCATGCTGAAACACTGCGGGCTGCTTATGATAGACAGCTACATATGGTTCCTTCCAAGAAGCCAAGCTATACATGCTTCAAATGGTGGTGACTTCTGTGGTCGAGGAGAAATTTGGCAGAGTGTGCAGCTACTTAAGCCTGTAGCCTTTTATACATGCATGAACTATAAAGCATCCTTGGTTATGAGCATGAAAGTACTAGTGCGTCACAAACACATAGAAGTCATGCAGCTTTCCAAGCCCCCACCCCTCTTCAAGAAGTTCTTCAAAACACCAGGCTAGGAAACACTATTCTGTGAGCTCCAGATGTTTCAATATGTTAAAGCTATTATACTGTAAGAGCGAACTGTTCTCCAAGCTGTCAGTTCACTGCCTAGTCAAACCGTTCCTCTTTCATTTGTAGGAAAAAGCCTTATTTGCTCTTGCTTGGATGTATGCACCTTACTGCCATCCTTTTCTCCCTTGTCCTCCACCACACCTGGAGAACAGGGTTTACTGTATGCACAAAAAAACACCTAACCAAAATACTCCCCCCCTAAAGGTAACTGCATGGACACACTCCTATTTTCACTCCTATCCTCTTGTGGCCTTCATCTATTCGGTCATGTTTAATTTAGTTTATATATTCCTTTGGATATTGTATTTTTGCTAGCTTTGCAAAGCACTTACCAAGCTTTCAAGTTCCAAAGAACATAAAATATATACATACTCAAGAGCATATAATGTAATATAATTTGCATATTGCATGCCCTAGCTACTTTCTGAATGTTGGATTTGTTTTTTCTCTCCCTGAAACTATATGTTATTCCCTCCTGCAGCTTGGGTAAGAAAGATTTCTTTTTTAAAAGAGAGGCAATGGCTTAAATTGGTTAAAATTAAACTTTAGATGTACAACAATTGTGATGTTGCAAACATCTCTTTTCATTAATTATGACCCTAAGTATGCTAACCTTTCAGTTTGTTAAAATAATAATTTAATATATTGAATCTCTCTCCTGTAATGTATACTACTATATTGGACTATATTTTGTTATTAAACGGCATACCTAAGACTGTCTAGACAAAATGGACCACAGTGTTACTGCAAGTATTGTCTGAATCTCAGTGAAATGAGTCCAGGACAGCTGCACAGGTTTTTCAGTCTAGTAAAAGCTAAGTTTTCTAGAACACATATATGTAGATTTACCCCGTTTTCTCCCAGCTGCCTAGAATATGAAGTCCAGTATTTTTTTCTCTACTCAGAACCAAATACCTCAAAAATGAAATGAACTAGTTGAGGAAAAAAAAAAGAGACGATTCTCTATAATCTCATCTCTCAGAGTCAGAACAGAAGAATTTAATTCACCAGTTCAAACTAATTGTTTCTAAGTAGCAGGCTAGCAATGTCTATAAGATGAGGGGTTCAATTTTCTTTGAAGTCCAATAGCAAATTTAAACTTCTGGGATTGATTCAGTTCCCACTCTTAAATAGGTTTTGCCTAATCTGAGTGACGCTTATATTAAAGCAGCAGTTATCTTTTTCAGGCAAGCCAATGTCATGGGCTAACTCAAGTTTAAGTCATATTGTGTGGTGTCTACCTTGAGAACTGGTTAATATTATAGCCACACAAATGCTACATAACGATATTAGATCCCTGAAGTTAACATATTGGAAAAGTTTTAACCATCCTTTCATAACGGTTATTTCTACCTGAAAGGACAGGAAACTGAATTAAGTGACACAATAGTGACAACTATTCCACATCTCTGATTGTTGTTCCATGCAAACAGGATACTCTCTCTTACTCTCCCAAGGCTGCTGTAAAACATTTCAAGATCCTTTGGCAGAATGCAGATGTGGAAATTGAATCCTGTCTATAAAAATGGAAGGAATTTGTCCCTATCACCACCATATTTGTTTGCTCTGGTTAAATGCTTAGAATTCATATTCCTCTTAATGTTCTTCAGTGTTCAAGCAACATTGTTTTAAAATTTTTCAATGTTAGACAAAGTAATTGGATATTGAATAGACTATGCACTTAACAAAAGAGGTCCCCAAAGAAACACTAAAGTTGTAAAATAAATCTAGATTTATGTATTCCATTCCTCTGCGATCAGGACAAACGGTGAAATGGTGGATTCTGGAACTTGGATAAGAAAATAGCAAAGGCCAGCAAATATTTTTCCCCTTAAGAGCTTACATTTTTCAAGATATGAATCAGTGATAAATATATTTTACAAGTACACCCACATTTGTTAATATGGCAACCCAATTACTAACAAAAGTAAAAAACCAGAAGTGGAGTATTATAGTAGACGGGTCAACCGCAGCAACAGCAAAAAAATCCTGCAACTGAAAATACAGTGATGCATATAATGTAAAATACTATCATTTAAAGAGATAAGAGATTTCTCCTCCCCTCCCCCCACAAGTTTATCTTTCTGCATTTGATAGTGCTTTTTCATATAGACTGAGGAGAGGGGTCAAACTGTATGGACACCCTGCCCAATCTATATGACTCAAACATATAGACAGTGGGCTGATCTGGTCCCTGGAGCCCTATGATCTGCCCCATGGAGCCAGTCTGGTGCACAGGCTGGACCTGGCACAGTAAGTGCTGCATGAGACACAGAAGGTTGGTCCTGCACATAGTGCATTGGGCCAGCAAAGAGCGCATGCTGCGTGAAATGCCCTGCTGGATCAGCCCTGCATGCTGGCTCCAGCAAGACCTGATCCAGGCTACAGACTAACCCAGCAACCTTCATCTTGCCCCTGGGGCCAGATAAGTTAGACCCACCCAATATAGACAGTTTCAGCATTCCACCTGGGCTTGGTTTCTTCCATTGTGAAATGAACCTTAGAAACATTAGAAGCACAGAATAACTATATTAAATATATAACAACATGAAATGAAGAAATTATATTTAAAGGGTGCTGTATCATAACAAAGCAGTTTTTTAAAATTAGCCAATAAAAGGTACAATGAAAGCAAACTTTAATATACATTTGCCAACTTGAAAAGCAGGCACAGTATGGTCAGCTTAAACGTGGCCACATGCCTCAGTTTTATAAAAAAAACTTAAGAGCAGCAGAAATGTTTCCACAACAATAAAACACACAACAAAAGCAGTTCATAAAATAAACCACCAGTCCTCTATACTATTTGCAGCCAAAAATCTGCATTAAAAATCTGACTGAAAACAGTTAAAACAACATCAAGCCAGGTTCTCCAATTTCACTGTCCCAGAATTGGAAAGGCAGGAGGCCATTCTTACCACCTTTCCCTAGCTTTGGTTTTAAGTCTTACCCCCACCCCCATTAAAAATGCTTCACAGCTGTTTATATTTCATCGCTTTCTATCCTTTACAGTGGACAAGAAAACATTAAAAACCCAGACCCTGCAAAGATGCGGGTCCTACCACACTACTCACATCCTCAAAGATAAACATACAAAGCAATCTTAGCAAAGGCCTTTACAGTGAGGCTTGACTTGCTTGGCTGTATTAACCATTGCAATAAGCCACTGATTTCAGTGGGGCTGCATTTGCGTATGCAATAGATAAGCTACTACTGATAGCAAAAAAGTCCAGCCATCAAAACTGGCATGCATATTGTCCCAAATTATAGAGGCCTTGGCAATAACCAACTCCTGCCCCTCTCCTGCAAACTATAACTGGATATCTGTGCTCTTTCCTACAATTGGACATCTGCTGGGAAAAAGGTATGGATGATCTTGCTCTAAATCAACTGGCACCTTGCATGTGGTTCACAGGCTCCTGCTTGGCCCCACACTGTACACTGCCCTTTTGGCAGTGGCATCTGGGGTCCCTGTCCCTCCCCCAGCTTTTGGATCATACTCCACTTCAGGGGACAGGGCAGCAGGAAGGGGCCAATTGTTCATGGTGTGTATATGGCAGAGGAGGGTACTGGGTTGCATGTGCTACTCCTTCCATAAAGGAGAGACAGGAGGGGGTTGGGGTTGTTGTAAGTACGGGAGACAACACCCTCCCTACCCCCCAGGCATGCAGTTCCTGTCTGCCCAGAAGTTGGACAGCCCTGCTCTAAATCAATTTTGTATTTAATAGTTGATACACATTGTCATTTGAGTGGCATCCTGCAAAGCTCTCCTCATACCTCTTGAGGGGCACCGTTTAATTGCCACTGAAATAAAAAGGCTCAGCAGCTTGTGTGCACAGATCCTTAATATTCCCAAGAAGTTGCACCAAGGATTTCCCAACAAAACATTTCAACCATGTGGACCATGCAGACAAAAAACTACATATTATATCTTGGTCTTTGCAGCCAAATGAAATTTAATCTCGTATTATAGTTAAATATCTCACAAATAATCCCAGGAGCAATTTTCTAGTCTTGTACAAACATGCTTGTCTGCATTACAGCGTGATTCTGAAAATATACATTTGCAATTGCATCCCAAGCTAACCACTGCTGTTCCAAGCACCAAAAGGAGTCCAAATCTTGCAATAAATGTTCATCTAGACACTAAAACACAATAGCTCAACGCAGCATCTTCAGACCATAGGCACATTCTTAAACAGTAGTGCAGGCACCAGTAAGCTGTACCCAGTTGTAATGGGAGATACCAAAACCACGCTCAGGTAGAGTCAGTCGAGGGACTGATATAACCAGCTTGCTCAGGCAGCGTTTCTACTGAATGCACAATGAGAGTAAACCTGTGCAATTTTAAAACAACAAACACAGTTCAGTTTTGCATTATTGTAGACAGGGAACAATTTCTTTTCTCTTTTTTCTACCAGCACCTCCACATGTCAGTATATCACCCCTATAGCGAAGGAAGATACTCCATATACTTCCCATTCATTTAAGCCTATTACAAAAATTCTGACAATTGGACTTCTTTGCTGAGGAGGTACTTTTATCCTACTGAACATTTACTGCATCTCTCTTCAGACTTCAGTCTATTCCTGGTCTGAGGGGAAACAAGCACATGCAAAATAATGTTTTTCAAAATAATCAATTTTTCCCCAATTCTATTCCTTATCCTTTGCAAGTATGGAAAAATTTCAAACCAAAGAGAACTAGATCAATATACAACTACTAAACAACAGTAATGAAATCATTATAGATGTTCTAACACCCTTTCATAATAAAGGATATTATTTTTTCCAAAAGATGTCTTGGTACGACAAGCGCTCTCACCCCTCACAAGCGATACCAGGAGGAGAGAGAGAGAGAAACTTTCATAAGTTTTCAAGCTAATGGCCCTGCTATACAGCAACTTTGGGCAGTTCCTGGAGCTCTTGATGCTTGAAGTTTCTGTACATTAAACTCATTTTAAGCACTCGTAATGAAGCCAAAGTTATGTCACTCCAGGATAGGATCATCTCTGATCCATACTACCCAGCTTAAACATTACACTAAAGTGTAGCCACTCTAACAATCCACTACCCTCCCATTTCCACGCTGGTACGGATTAGGCTCACTGCCCTTGCCCACCCTCCAAATCCCCATTCACTGCCCCCCTTCCCACTGCCCTCTCTGGTTACTTGTGGCTGCCCAAGCTGTCTGTCTGGGGGAGCAGGCAGGGAAAGGTTAACCTGCCTGCTGCCACTGCTGCTCTCTGGTCTGGGTTCAGCTCAGAGAAGAACAGCAGCTCAGCAGAGCTAACCCTTCCTCGCCTGCTCCCCTGGGACAGACAGCATGCACAACAACAAGTAAGCAGAGAGAAGGGTTAAGCAAGACGGTGGGGCAGGGGGGAAGCCCAGAGTTGGGGGGATCCTTACCTTTCACCCATCCAGGCCCCTGCTGGCACAACTGTGTGAGTGCTCCAAACTCAAGCTAGCACTAGGTGTTAGCTGATCAGTGTGATCAACATTTGTGCAGCTCACAATGTAAGGTGTAGCAAGGCCCTGAAGATTTGAATCCTGCTCATGTTTAGGCTTGAGAAAGCGCAACTTAGAAAAAGAGACACTAAGAATTACTGAAATTGTGATCACAGTCTGTAGGTTTCTTTTACTCTGGTTCAAACCAAGTTGCTGACCCAAAATTAGATAAAGATTATTTTTGTGTTTGTTGGTTTCTTCTTTAGGTGGAGAGGAAGGAAATTGGGTTTAGACATAAGGTGAAAACAGTCACTGGTGTAACACCCTTCCTCTTGTGTCAACCTTAACAGCTTTTTCCATTTAAATATATGCATAGTACATATCCAAGTTAATCGATACGTAATCTCAAAAAGCTCTGTTTGGGCCACATGTTTAGATATATGGGGTGGGGAACGACCCAAGAGTTATGTACTTTGAACATATATATTTTCTGTCATTATGAACCATAAGTTGCATTCCACTTAACAAGCATTAATATCAATGGCAGCTGTGTGTATATTACTGGGAGAATAAACACATGACCTCTACATAACTGTAATGGGCTAATAAGGTGTACTTTACCTTCTACTTCAAACATGTTTTGACAGCTAACCATGGACAGGGTGGGGGCTGTAACCAGAATCTTTACAAGGCCCAGTGAAATCTGAACCCAAAATACATCAAAGGTCACCTTGTATAAAAAGCCTTATTGTCTACATGTATGCTTTAAGAAAAGCTTTGCTAGCAGAGGTAGATGACAGTCATAATACAATTCAGTTTAACCCCTGGGAACACCAACAGCATCAGATTTATATTACAAAGGAGGATGTATTGCACGAGCAATACAATACTTGTTGCTGTAAGTTTATTGCATGTTTGATGACACCATGCATTTTCTATTCTTAGAGGCAAATAGCTGGAGGCTTTATTTCCTTAAAAACAAGATCAGATTATATTACCTACCTCAATTAGTTCAATCTTCCAGTACTCGCTAAATTATTTTAATTAGTACTTGTGTCTCAATGTTTATAGTAGTAGATTTAAGCACGCATTTTTTTTTTTTTAAACCAGTATCAAGTAGGAAGGGAAGCAAGAACAACTGTGAAGTACAGTACTGGTCTTACAGTAACTAGGGTTGTACAACACGTAGGGAACATTCTGCTATTGGTATGCACACATCACCACGTGCAGATGGTTGGAGAACTGGATTTTTCTCTCCCTTAATAGTACCCACATAGCTTGTATACACCTTCTACTTTGCCAGGAAGGCACCAACATCCTGTACCTCAGCCCCCACAACTACAGACTCCCAGGAACACAAGATTTTGAGATGGGTGTGGAAGAAGCTGAATCTCTTGGTTTAGGGTCAGGGGCCCAGAATCTTTTCAAGCTACAGGCTGGAACAAGCTGGGTCCACTCTGGCACAGGCTGGGTGCTTTGGTGACACATCAAAAGCAAGGGTTTTTTTTGCCTGTGCTCATACCAGGGCCAAGCCAATGGGAGCTGCACCCAGCCACTCCCTGTCTGGGGCACGAGCGCTGCTTCCAGCCAGGGTAGGCAGGGTAAGTGGGGGGCTGGGCAGATGGGAACTGTATCCACACTGGTGCTGCTTCCTCCTCCCTTTCCCAAGTGCAGCGTGGGCTCAGTGGAAAGCTGTCCAGTCGCAGCTTACTTCTTCATTGGCTGAAAGCTGCATCTGTGTTCCAGTCAGGGAGCAGGGAGAAGCAGCAGCAGTGCAGGCACAGCTTTCAGCTGCCCAGCCCCAGCATGGGCAGAAACAAAGCCTTCCAATTCTGCCAAATGATTTATGCAACCTAAAGAGAAACCAGGTATAAACCTTTTGGCAAAGTTGGAAAGCTCTGCCTCTGCCCAACTCTGCCAGCCAGATCCAGTGGCTCCGAGGGCTATATCTGGCCTCCAGGCTATAGGTTGCCAACCCCTGGGTTAGGTGGAAGATTCTGACCGCCTTTCGTAAAAAATTGGCTTGCATCCTTAAAGACATTTATCTGAGGGAAGAAACATGAAGGGGAAAGGGAGGTAGTTAAGTTGCCATTCTTGCATGTCCCCTATGCTTCTGGCTGAAATGACAGCTATTGCTGATA
This sequence comes from Crocodylus porosus, assembly GCF_001723895.1. NCBI lineage: Eukaryota > Metazoa > Chordata > Crocodylia > Crocodylidae > Crocodylus > Crocodylus porosus. The sequence goes on from NW_017728951.1 coordinate 20,914,321, forward strand.
AGTACAACATGATACTACCAGACCAAAAGATTGGCCAATGAACTGAACTAGGTTAAGATTCTGCAGTGGCATTAGTATTTTCAGACTGTCTAGTGGTAGAAAGGCTGAGTCAGGTAGCACAATTCCACTTGGGCTGTGACTGGCCTGCCATTCTCTAGTGGAGGACCATGTAGCACTGCTTATGTTTATATAAAGCTCACTCTGTTGCAACTCCAGAAGGTTGTCCAGGTTGTTTTACTGTGCCAGGAAGAGAATCTTGTCCACTTTTCCTGATAAGTCTTGCTCATAGTAGTTTTCATGCTGTTGACAGTTATGCCATGGATAGATGAAGAGAACAATCCTTCCATGCTCAACACCCAGCCAGCATCCAGGTTACAAAGTGGAGCGCTTGCAGGTCTGTATACTGAACCCTCTCTCCAATCTGCAACTGAAAATCTGACAAATCTTGGGTTGGGCAGACAAGCGATGTGACAGATGAGGAACCAAAATTCTCCTAGCTATGCTATGGCTACCGAAATAATTTGGCTTAGCCTTATTGGTAGGGACCTACTTAATTCACAGTTTAGCAGAAACCGTGAAGTCCAGGATTGTCTGCGAAATCAACAACAAATTAATAAAAATAAAATGCTGACTCCGTGGAGGGAGCCAGTGGTCCCTGCTACCAGGAAAGAAAGGCACGAACTGGTGGAGTGGCATCAAGCATAGCAGACAAGATGGTGGTTGCCCCCTTGCTCCTCCTCCCCTCAGTAGGGCCTCTCCACCAAACGGCACAAAGTGAGCCCCCACACTAAATGCCTGTGAAAGTGGGCTCTGCATGACACAAGCAGACCACGAAAAACCCTGTGTCTCTGCAAGTTAGATAGGTCCTTATTTATTGGATTTATCACAGCGCTATAGAGATAGACAGTAGTACTACAGCTCCACCTACCAGTCTATGGGATCAGGAAGGCACTAAACATAGATCATGGATTATTCAGGAAGTGGCCAGAGAAGCTGGCACTTCTCGTTGGTCTACACTGTACAGAAGTCTCTCTGGGGCCATTTCCAGTTCTGAGAAGAAGTTCTTAAGAATGGGATCTTTGTTCTCTCAGTTGTGACTCAAAGAGAAGTATCTCCTTCAGATATGTGCCAAGTTTGTCCTGCAGGCCAAGTGTACTGTGGAAAGGGTGATCTCATGCCTAATGCACAAGAACCAGAATCTGATGGGCTCCTGATACAAGGCAGGGGGTGTTTAGAGAGATCCAACCCTGGTCTGCTTGTCGTAAAGCATGTCATCAATTGCAACCTGTGCCAGGCAACCTAAGGTATACTGTGGGAATGCACTGCAAGTCTTCCAGGATGCCAAGTTCTAATCTGATGTGTACATATTCTTCCTGCTGCCATTTAAAGGCCTGACAGTACTAACTGAAATAAAATCAGAAGCATATCTGAGGGATGTTTGTATGGGGTGTACACAGTCTTAGCTAGCCTTCTATGCTCCTGAACGGTAGTTCTGCCTTCAGCAGATTCAAAATACAAAACACAATGCAACCTAATGGCATGACCAATTTAGTAGCAGTTTGGTTGGAGCCTGTTTGCAGACGCAAGTCACTTAGTACTGAAACTTGGCTCAGGCAGTAACCGATAGCATTTTAGAAGCTAAAATTGCCCCCAATGAATTAGTCTTTGAATGTAGTGTGAGGCTTGATGTCTGCACATTTAGGGTGCTGACAGACATACAACGCCCCCCGCCATTGTAATCATAGTGCTTCATGAGAAGTGCCGTGAGTTACAGTGATCTCCCCAACCCAGTAAGCATTCACTGTTGGGTCTGGGGGGTTGGGAGATCAGGCTCCAGCTTGGAGTGACTGGATTTCTACAGCCCCTTCCCCTTAGATCCCCTGTCACCCTTCCCAGCTCTGGTGTTGTCTTGAGGATGGGAGAGGGGAAAAGGGAGGGAGCTCAGGCTGGGGTTTACCCAGCCTGCACTGGAGGGTGGGGCAGGTGGACTGGAGACCCTGCATCTCCACTACTTTTAGATGAGAAGGATAGACTTTGTACCCAATAAGATTTTCTCTGCACCAGCCAGTTGTCCAGGTAGGAATACACCAAAGCACTGTAGTGGACTGTTCCATCTTATGTTGGAACAGCCAAGAGCCTGACTTTGTATCAATAGTGATTTTGACCTAGTATAATTTATACTCCTAAGGTACTTCCTGTAAGAATGGTACAATATATCTGCAGAAATGCTGAGCCATAAGGTAGTTGAGCAAAAGCAAGACATTTGGTGGATTCCACCCTTTATATCCTCAATAAACAGAGCTGTCTCCGGGCATACAGATGCTATGCAGATACCGATTACCAAGACGTTTCAGAGCTTGAGAACAAGAACATCATTCTGAATGGTGTACCATTACCAATCACTCACTGCAAATAATTTTTCAGTTTTACCAAGTATTTGTTAATCAGAAAAAGAAATCTGATGTAAAATAAGGCAGCCACAATGCACTCCACCACCAATTTAAGGATACCTTATTCACCGACCACTACCCTATGCTCCTTATCCATCTGAGCACGAATGACATGGCTCGGAGCAATCCCAGCTAGGTCATAAGAGGCTACAGGGCTTTGGGGGTTGGGGGCAGAAGTGGCGTTTTTCTCAATCCTCCTGGTTTCAGGTTATGGGCCAAGGAGGGAGAGGAGGATTGAGGTAGTCAACCAAAGACTGCAGCGCTGGTGTCACTGTGAAGGCTTCGGCTACGATAGCAGTCCGGTGAGAGAGGCAGTGGTTTACTGGGAAGAGATGGCCTCCACCCTCACTTAACTGGGATGGAAGCTCTTCTCAGCCAAAATGGCTGACCTGCTTGACTGGGCTTTAAACTAAGCCCGCCAGGGAATGGAGGGACTACTGCCACAGCAAGCCCACTGGGCAACTTCTGCAAATCCAGCAGGCTAAGACATTCAAGGGAATCTAACCCTACCCCAACCCTGAAACAATGTCCTCCTGGGAGTGTAGGGGAGACTACTGCCTCCGATAGGACACTTACATGCCTGTATACCAATGCCAGGAGTTTGGGGAACAAACAGGAGGAACTGGTCCTCCTGCTAAACAAGAATGACTATGATCTCATAGGGATAACAGAGATCTGGTGGGACTGCACCTATGACTTGGCCACAGGTATAGACAGCTATACCCAGTACAGGAGAGGTTGTGCAGATAAAAGGGGCGAGGGAGTAGCTCTAGGTCAAGGAAAGCTACGCATCCCTGCAAGGCGCCACTGGCACCCAGGGTGGACGACTGGAGACCCTCTGGGTTAAAATCCATGGTGAACATGGCACAGGGGACACAATGGTAGGCGTCTACTACAGACCTGCCAATCAGAAACAAGAGCTCAACCAGGAATTCACCAAGGAACTAGCTGAAGCTGCACACTCCTGGCGCATGGTTGTCATGGCAGACTTCACCTACCTGGACATCTCTTGGGAAGAGCACTCAGCCAAATCTGAGCGGTCGCAAAGCTTCCTCTCATGCGTGGACACGCTCTATCCGACTCAAGAAGTCTGCGGACCAACATGAGGCAAAGCGCTGTGCGACCTGGTACTGACAAAGGGGGGTGATCTAGTCAGCAACCTAATGATTGAAAGGAAGCTGGGAGACAGCGACCATGAGCTAATCACTTTCACTACCCACCGTAAGGCTGGCAAGTCAGTCAGCAATACAGAAGTCCTTGACTTCAGGAAAGCTGACTTCGACAAGCTCAGGAGGCTTGCTGGCAAGGCCCTAAGGGACCACAAACTGAAGGGGAGGAAAGCTCAGGATGAGTGGTTGGCTCCTCAATGGAGCAATCCTGAAACCACAAGCAATGTCAGTCCCATCTTGGAGGAAGGGTAGCAAAAAGGTAGAGCAACCTCACTGGCTCTGCAGGAAACTTGTGGACCTCCTGCATCTAAAAAGAAAGACCTATAAAGGATGGATCCACCTCAAAGGAGGAGTGTTCTGCACTGGTCCAGACCTGTAGGGAGTAAACCAGGAAAGCCAAGGCTGCGACCAAACTCCAACTAGCTACATGTATCAAGGATGATAAAAAGCCCTTTTTTTTAGCTACATGGGGAGCCAGAAGAAAAGCAAAGGTAACCCTGGACCCCTACTAAACCAAATGGGACAACTGACAACCGACACCCAGGAAAAAGCTAATGGGTATTTTGCATTGGTCCTTCACCAGCCCCAAGGGACCACCCTGCTCAACACGGGATGGGAAAGCCAGGGTGAGGGAGAATTGTTACCCTATGTCACTGTAGACCAGGCTGGACACCTTCAAGTCAGCTGGCCCAGATAGTTTATACCCCAGGGTACTTAAGGAGCTGGCAGACATCATAGCTCAGCCACTGGCCCAGATCTTCAAGAATTGTGGCACTTGGGTGACATGCCCAAAGACTGGAAGAAGGCCAGTGTGGTGCCTATCTTCAAGAAAGAGATGAAAGTAGATCCAGGGAACTACAGGCCTAATCAGCCTGAGCTCTCTCAGGGAAGATCTTGGAAAAAATTATCAAAGAGACCATTCTTGACAAGCTTGCTGATGGCAACATCCTGAGGGACAGCCAGCACGGCTGTAGGTCTTGCCTGACCAATCTCATTTCCTTCTATGATTAGGTGACATATCACCTCGACAAGGGAGAAGAGATTGACGTCATATACCTTGACTTTAAAAAAGCCTTTGATCTGGTGTCCCATGATCTCCTCGTGGAAAAGATTGGCCAACTGTGGCCTCAGGCACATCACAATCCAATGGCTAGGGAATTGGCTCCCAGGCTGGACCCAGAGAGTGGTAATCGATGGAAGTAAGTCCATCTTTGGGCCTACACTTTTTTAACATTTTTATTAATGATGTGGACATTGGTATCAGAAGAGGACTGGCCAAGTTTGCCGATGACACCAAACTTCGGTGTAAAGCATCTACACCTGAGGATAAGCTGGTAATCCAGGCTGACCTCGACAGGCTCAGAAAATGGGTGGACAAAAACCTGATGGCATTCAATACCAAAAAATGCAAGGTACCCCACCTTGGGGGAAAAACCCGCTACAGCTTATAGGCTTGGCAGTGCTACGCTTGCTAGCAGCATGGCTGAAAGGGACTTGAGAGTCATGACTGACCACAAGATGAACATGAGCCAGCAATGCAATGTTGCAGCTGGTAAAGCGAGCAAAACTCCAAAGGTGTTTCTCAAGCAAATCCTAGGATGTCATCTTCCCACTGTACTCGGCCTTGGTGAGGCCACAGCTGGAGTACTGCATCCAATTCGGGGCTCCACAATTTAAAAAGGATGTGGAAAAACTTGAGAGAGTCCAGAGAAGAGCCACACGTACCATCAGAGGGCAAGAGAACAGGCCCTATAATGACAGGCTGAGAGTCATGGGACTCTTCAGCCTGGAAAAGCACAGGCCCGGGGGAACCTGGTGGCTACTTATAGGTATACAAGGGGTGTACATCAGGATCTGGGGGAACGCCTGTTCACCAGAGCGCCCCATGGGATGACAAGGTGAAACAGTCAAACTCCACCAAGACCATTTCAGGTTGGACATAAGGAAAAACTTCTTTACTGTCCAAGCCCCCAAGGTCTGGAATAGACTTCCTCCAGAGGTGGTGCAAGCACCTACTCTGGACTCCTTTAAGAAACATTTGGACGTCTATCTTGCTCAGATCCTTTGACACTAGCTGACTTCCTGCCCCTAAAGCATGGGGCTGGACTCAATGATCCTCTCGAGGTCCCTTCCAGCCCTAACGTTTATGAAATCTATATTTATAACTTAAAGCACCTCCCTATCCATGCCATAACATGAACCCTTGATTATTAAAACCAAGGACTTTAAAAATCGAATTCATTGTGTTGCTTACTATTTGAGCTTCAGATCAAACAAGCTAAACTGACTGGCTTCAAGTTCTGATTCTAGTCAATTTTTATTCCAATTTTTTTCTTGACGCACTATATTGTTCTTACATAGTGCTTGCTGCAAGTGTGAGCATAACATATACATAAATAAATGAAAAACAAAACTTCACTGGGAGATCTTAATTTGGGCCTAAGTAGTGCACCTTTTATTCTAAAGCCATATTTTACCATATTACCTAAGACCATTTTCATAGAAGCGATGAAAATAACATATGAAGTTATTTTTTTTCACAAACAAAACCCAGCTGTTATGAAGGGAAGGGGAACCAAATATATTTTTGTTAATTAAAAAAGTTTGATTTTGATTACATTGATAAGAAAAACTCATAAAATATGTTTTGCTGTTATAGGTTTACAGCAGTTTGCCTCTTGCCAATTGTTTTTCAAAGCACAATACTAGCCATTATTAAATAAGAAAACATATCACATCTGGATATCATTTTTCCTAATCAGTTGCTCAAATATCTGCCTTTTTATTACAAAAAACTAATGAATGTTTTATTAGAATAATCTATTTTGGATGCTTTTTCAATCTTATAAAAATAATTCTTTATTCCAATAAGTACATATTTAGAGGTCTGCAAAGCATTTTAACCGTACGTTTTCAGCCCTTAAGATGTTTAATACAGACCACAGATACTTCCTTTGAATGCAAAACAAGTCCTGTAGCAACTATAAAACAAGTTTTAAGATTCAAATCAACAGTCAATGAGAATTCTAACTTGTATTCACCCAGCTATCTAACAAACAGGAAAAAATCCACACTTTTCATATTTTGTGCCCTTTTCGCAAAGAAGGCTTAATGGCATACTGGGCTGCATTCGTAGGAACAGGCTACCCAGAGACATCATAGAATCCCTATCCTTGGAGGTTTTTAAGACCTGGGTAGACAAAGCCCTGCCTGGGATGATGTAGGTGGGGCATATCTACTAGTTGTTTGTACTAAATATGACTCCTGAGGCCCCTTCCAACCCTCATTTTCTAAAACTCTATGATCTAAAAGAAACTGGAACATGGAGTTGGGATGCACATGCATAACCTGAATTTCTAAATAATAACGTCATATTAGAATCATCCACAGAGGGCAATAAATAGCTTTCAGTTACTTAATAAATGGTAGACAGTGAACCATCTTTGACCTGTCCAGGAGAATTTACCAAAATAATGGCCTATAAAGTTGCAAGAAGAATTTTACTTGACTTCTCTGTATATACTTTTAAATCAAAAGATTAAAGGGGATTTGCAACAGATTCCAAATAATTACATGTGCTTTTAGCACAGGGCAACCCTGTTTTTGCCATAAGCTCTTTGAGGATAATAACTGTCTTGTACTATGCATTTGAACAGGTAGCTGCTGGGTACTACTTCCCTGCCCTGCCACTGATCCCTTCTGCAGCCAAAGGTACTCTTCTCACATTAACACTGGTAGTCGCTCTCCAGCCCTGCTCTCTTCCTAACCCATTCCTACCCTACCAGAGGGGAGTGGGGTGGAGCGCAGCTGGGTTGCAAGCACTTGGTCGGCCACTCTAAAAGGTTGATCTCCACTGGTTTATGGCACATGTTCCCAGAGTGCTTGGTAATCCCAGGGGCAGTGAATCCTGGGATTCTAAGCATCTCCTGCCTACCTGCAAGCTCCAGACCCAGAAATATGCAGGTGACCCCACTCAGAGACATCCTGCATCCCCTGCTCTCAAGCATAATGAAGGCCAAAGTTTTGAGGGAGATGTCAGAGCAGGCTAAACAGAACATTACCAGGCTTGAAGCATGCAAGATGGGGCAGGTGGCTAGGGCATCCAAGCTGGGAGATGTTGCTGCTCAGTGGCAAACAGCCTAAACAGATGAGAGCACAGACCGCTGCAATGTGTGACTAAACATCACTTAACACCAGCTGATTGTATCTCTATTAAATAGAATTTGTATTAATACCATCCCTATTCTGCAGCAGTCATTGCCTTTCATCAGAATTATATTTAATATGTTCTAAGAAAATATCTTGATTAAACTGTCATCCCAATTAAGTGGAAATAAAACTAAGCAATGGAGATTCAAGGGGGAAAAAAATCCAACTTTAGTCTCTAAACAGGTTGAAGTTTTCTAACATTATTAACTGAAGTAGTTGGTAAAAAAATAATGAGTTAAAATGCTTAAGCATAAAAGTAAACTGCTGTTAGAGAAGCATTTTTCAGATTATTAGCCTTCTTAACCAGGGAGCAGACTGTGGTTTTAGATTAAAACAATGCCATAATTAAGGTACTTTCACATACAAACGGATGCATTAATGTACTTAAAAATCTGATCAAGCCTTTCTAGTAACCCAAGTAACAGAACTGTCCACACAACACAAGAGCCAGATATGTACATAAGACATTTTAAAAAAGAAACAGTTTTAGTCCTCATTTAAGTTTGTGCAGCATGCAATGTGCTGGTGCATCTGAAATTTGGCTAGCAAGGGGCAATGGGGGGAGGGGGAGGCATCAGAACATGAAAAGTGTTATTTCTTCTCTATGCCAATTACTGAAAAATGAACGCAGAAATTAGATATACAATTAGACTGCACAACACCATAATTTACTCCAACCACATTAACAGGGCAAATAAGTTGGTTTTAAATTGATGAACTGACAAATGGACGAATATTTTTCATTCATCACTTTGTGCCAAATGGCACAGCAAAGCCCCCCAAAAACAATGAACCCCACTTGGTATGTTTTGCAATGCCAGTTGCCTTATGAACAAAACAACAAAAGCATATGAAGAAATCTTAATGCAGAAGGTGTTGTTAGGTGCAGCATTAGCTATTTAATACTCAGGGCTATACTCTTCTCTCCAAATGCATATGGAAATAATGGCCTGTTAAAATACTGTACTGCAGGAGAAACCATCTTTCCAAAAATATACAAAAGAAGTAGACTATTATAATTTACAGTAAAAATTTGGAAAGTGGTAAGAATGTATTCAGTTTAAAATATAGCAAAGATCCAGAAGTTTCATATTTTTACTTCAGGCCCCAATCCTGTAAACTGATCCATGCAGATAGGCATTATAAAGGAAAAAGGTTGGAACCATATTACCTTTAAAAAAAAAAAACCACCCAAAAAACAAAAACAACTCAAGTGAAGAAGTTTGAGGTAATTTTTAAAAAGTAAATTCAATATTTATTTTACTTTAGCTCCAGACTCTTAGCTTCATGTTAGTATATAGTAGAAGCTAACTTTTTTCAGGTCAGAAACTGGTTTCACATTCAGGTAGCTACACACCATCTTCTAGAATCACAGAAAATTATACCTGGAGGTTATCTCATCCAACCCTCTGCTCAATGCAGGAGCATCCCTATGTAAACTATCCTGAACAAGCGCCTGCCTAACTGTTCCTAAAACTAAAGGAAAAACCTTGTCACACAACTACCAGGCACACGGCCCCAAAATGCCAAGAACAGCCTAAATAGCCACCAGTAAATCAGGAGACAAGGGCACTATCAGATGTCCTGACAGTAAAGGGCAACAGTACTCTAAAATACATTTGAGACCCCAAGGAAGCAGACCATGTCCCCTGCTACTGGGAAAGGCAAAAATCCTCAAGGTTGATGCTGATCTGACAATGGGGGCAATAATTCCTTCTGGATCCCAAATGTGGTTACTGGTATAACCATAAGCAGAGGACCAAGACCCCCTAACCAAGAAACTAGGAGTTCATTAGTCCCAGCAGAAGCACTGACACATCCCAGGCAAAGTCCTCACTCATGGCTGCAAGCCAAAACCAATGCTTCCAAGGACAATGGGAGGAGTGGGTAGGGGAAGAAAAAGAAAGAGATCCTGATACCTGCAGCAAAGGGAGAAAAAAAAATCATCCCCAGCCCCATGCGGCAACCAGCAAAGCCCAGAAGCAAGGGAAAAAAACAAAAATCACCTTCCTGCTCTACAACATGGGGATGGCAAAAAGCATTACATATCACACAACCTAACTGGAGAGCCAGAACACTCCTTTCTGTCAAATGACCCCCTCCTTATCCCAGCTTATTTAATCTTCTTTCCTAACTAAGCTGGTCATAGAGCTCTGCTTCATTTTCCTGCTGCTGAACACTGTCCTCTTGACTTTCTACCTGCTTTGGGCTGCACAGCTCTTCTCACGAGCTCCCAGCAGTGAGAACTGGGAGAGAGGGGGCTCCCAACTCTTGCTCTTCATAGCACACTTCAGGCATTACTTCTCCTAAATCATCACCAGGCAATGCTTATTCCAACCTCTTACTGAAGACTTCCAATGAAGGAAATTCCACAACTTCCATAGACAGTTTATTCCCTTGCCTTGCTGTTCTAACAGTAAAAAAAAATTTTCCAGATGCCCAATTTAAACCTGCTTTGCTGCAATTTCAAGCCACTGCTGTGTTCTGCTCTCTGCAGTGGGAAAGAAAAGGTGGTCTTCCTCTTTATGGCAGCCCCTAGATATTTGAAAACTGCTATCATGTTCCCCATTAAAACTGCCTTTTCCACAAGCTGAACATGCCTATTTCTTCCATCACTCCTTATACAGCTTGTCTTTCAAGCCTTTTATTATTTCTGTTGCCCACATTTTGACCCTAACTTCTCCATATTCTCTTCAAAAATTGAGCACAGCTCACATGCTTTTTGGACTACAGAATAACAGAGAACATAACAACCAAGCCACATTCCCCACCACCATTATAGCAGTGATCAGCATCCTCAGCAAGTAAGACCAGTGACTGGACGGTAAAAAGTAAGATTCTATTAAATTCTGAAGTGTGCAAAAGGACAGCAGTACTACACCAACCAGTCACAAACTGAGGATCAGAATCATAGAAAATTAGGGTTGGGAGGGATGTCATGAGCCCATCTAGTCCAATCCCCTGCTCCAAGTAGGACTATCACCAACTAGACCATCCCAGCCAAGGCTTTGTCCAACCAGATCTTAAAAACCTCCAAGGATGGAGACTCCATCACCACTCTAGGTGACCTGTTCCAGTGCTTTACTACCCTCCTTGTGGGAAGGTTCTTCCTAATATCCAACCTACACTTTCCTTGCTGCAACTGGAGACCATTGCTCCTTGTTCTGTCATCTGCCACTACTGAAAGTCTAGGTCTGTCCTCTTTGGAACCCTTTTCAGGCAGTTGAAGGCAGCTATTAAATCCCCCCTCAATCTTCTCTTCTCTCAACTAAGCAAGCCCAGTTTCCTCTGCCTCTCCTCACAAAGTCAAGTCCCCCAGCCCCCAGAACCATTTTAGCTACCCTCCACTGGACTCTATCCAATTTGTCCACATCCTTTGTGTAGTGGGGGCCCAAAACTGGATACAGGACTCCAGATGTGGCCTCACCAGTGCAGAACAGAGGGGAAGAATCACTTCCCTCGACTCCTATTAACGCAGCCCAGGATGCCATTAGCCCTCTTCACTACAAGGGCACACTGTTGGTTCCTATTCAGCTTATTATCCACTATAACTCACAGGTCATTTTCTGCAAAGCTGCTGCTTAGCCAGTCAGTGCCCAGCCTGTACCAGCTCATGGGACTGTTTCATCCTAAATGCAGCACTTTGCACTTCTCCCTACTGAACCTCAGAAGATCTCTTTCAATCCCATCCTCCAATTCAGAAAGACCTGTCAAGGTCTCCCTGAATCTTAACATTATCCTCCATTGCATCTACTACTCCCCCAGCTTGGTATCATCTGAAAACTTGCACTGCATCCCATCTTCCAGGTCACTGATGAAGACATGGACAAAACTGGCCCTAGGACTGATCCTGGGGCACTCCACTTGATACCGCTTGCCAACTAGACATCAAGCCATTGATTATAACCCTCTGAGCCTGACCAGCCAGCCAGTTTTCTAACCACCTTACCACCCCGCTCATCCAATCTGTACTTCCCTAGCTTGCCTGTTGTGGGAGACTCTATCAAAAGCTTTGCTAAAGTCAAGGTAGAGTCAAGTCCACTGCTCTTCCCACATTCACAAAGCCAGTCATCTCATAGAAGGCAGTCACGTTGGTCAGGCATGACTTCCCCTTGGTGAAGCCATGCTGACTGTTACTAATCACTTTCTCCTCCAAGTGCTTAGAAATGCATTCCTTGAGGACTTGCTCCATGATTTTTCCAGGGACTGAAGTAAGGCTGACCAGTTTGTAGCTCCCCAGAACCTTCCTTTTCTTAAAGATGGACCCTGTATTTGCCCTGCCCAGAGCAATCATCATTGCGCACTAGCTTTATTCTCTGAAAAGCTGGCTCCTAAATAGCTTCTCCCTTCCCTTTGCTCACACAGATCCCCTTGGCCTTCCAACACCCTTACTAGGTGAAGAAAAGGGCAGTGACTCAAGTGCAGGGACAGAAATCAAGGGCTGAAACACAGAGGTTAAAATCTAAAAAGTTTTCTGTTTTGAACTATACAATGATCTGTCAAGAGACCCTTCCTATCAGTCCTCATTAACACATCCCATGGTGGTAGTAATCTATTTAACTAATTTTGAGAGCCTACAGTTCACTGTGGGATGCAGCACTTGGATCAATGACCTTACTGCAGGCCAGCTGGGCAGCCTTAAATAAGTTACAGCCAGGCTTTGTGTGTTGCTTTCCCCATCTGTAAAATAAGAATAAAGATACCAACTTTTTTTGTAAAACACTGAAGCAGCTGATGATAAAAGCTAGGGGGTGTTATGAATCCAGCACCAAAGGCTGCAGAGCACCATCAGCTTATTTTGCTGAAAATGTCAGAAAGGCTTCTCAAACAGCATGCATCCACTCCCCAAGCAATGCCAGTGAACCTACCTGTAATCCTGGAGTCTGGTGTCTTCAACCCCTCATGAAGTACTGGATACATCATGAGAGTCTCAGCCCAAGCCTTCCCTTGTTGACTGTCACAGCAACCAATACCACCCAGGGAACTTGCTAAAATGACTTGAACTCTTCCATCCTGGCTGCCTCCAAAGAACAGCAGTGAGAAACTATGCCACACCCATAAGGTCCCTTCTCTTGTAGAGGACACAAGAACAAAATCTCTCTCCAGCTCCCAATCAACATTACACACAGCCATCAGAGGAGCAGGTAACACAGAATGGACTCACATGAAGGTAGCGTACAACTCTACCTCTTTCCCTACATTTGCCCAGTGCTTGGACAAAACTGACACAGGAGAAGCTGCAAGAAAGCAGCAGCACTTTTATTGGAGATGTTCTGTAACATCTGAAAGCTCTCCGTTCTCTGTTGCTTGAAAGTACACACCCACAACTGGTCAAGTCAGCAGTTTAGCAATGCTCTACACTCCCTTCCCAGGGAGTCCTGAGCCAAGTTCAAACTCACAAATCACAGCAAAATAGGGCAGGAGGGGACTGACCGTACACAATCCAAAACCCTGCTCAAGGCAGGATCCTCCCTGTCCAAACCATCCTTAACAATGTTTGTCTAACCATTTAAAAACTTCCAGTGACCTGGTCCTTATATTCAAGGCATTCAATGATCCTAGCATAACGTTAAATTATCCAAAGATGCAGAATGACAGCCATGTTTTATACATTTTGCTTCTTCTACTATTTAGACACACATATACACAGAAAAGGAGAAGAAACCACATCAAACCAAAAAGCACTACCAAAACAAAACACTATGCTACACACACACAGCTAACCCCTGGGGGCAAGAAGAAAGGTAGGAATGAGCCACACATGACAGATGTTAGTCACGTCAATGCACTATTGGAAGGCACTCAAATACTATGGGAAAGCAGTACGGGATATGGCACAGAACTGAATGTTTAAGCTGTCTGCCATTCCAAGGACACAGCTGGCAATGTACAGATTTAAGCAATCAAATAAATCTACACTGCACTTTTGGACACTGGTTTAGAAAGTTTTGCACGTGCACACATCTTCTAAGCTGCCTAGTGGACCCAAGGTAGCTCAGCAATAGAGTTATTTTCAAGGTTTCATTTTATACACACCCACTCCACGGTTTTACAAACAGATTTGAAAACTCGGAGATCGCAAAATGGAATGAGTAGGTAGCAAGCTTTCGACTTGGACAAGGCAGTCTTTTCTACCCAGCGTGTAACAGAAGTGGGGAACTCGTTGCCACCAGATGCTGTGGAAACCGACGGCTGAACCAGACTCACAAAGGTGCTAGATCAACTACATTTAATTGGTCTAATGACAGATTTCATATCCACCCAAAAAACCTTGTCGGCCTATGTCCTTAGACCAACATGGCTACAACCACTGACCCCAAAACCATTATTGGAGGAAAGGAGCGTGAGAAGGTATTGGGCCACTGAAGAAAAATGTCTGAGCCCTTAAATGTTGCAGCAGTGGGAAAAACCCTTGTGCAGACCTACTGCAGATGCTTCTTCAGCTCGACAAAGGGTATTTATACCCAAAAGCTTGCAAAGAACAGTTTTTCCAACTATCTGAGTTAGTCTAATGAAAGATATCACATTTACCGCCCCCCGCAAAAACCCTGTCTGCCTATATCCTTAGACTACCCTGGCTACTACCTACACCCCCAGTCAGACATCGGGCTTGTTGGTTGTAGCATTTGTTTCAGACACCTCACAAAGAATGATTTTTCCAACTACAGAGTTGTTCTAATAAAAGATATCACATCTACCCAAAAAAACAACCCTTGTCTGCCTATATCCTTAGGCTACCCCATCAGACCCGGGCTTGCTCGTTGCAGCCTGATTTGTACCTGAAAGCTTGCAAAGAACAAATTTTCCAACTACAGAGTCGGTCTAATATGAGATATCACCTTGACCCTCAAAAAACCTTGGCTCCCTAGATCCTTAGACCACCCGGGCTACAACCTCCACTCCCGTCAGGCCCAGGCTCGTTGGTTGCAGCCTGGTTCATCCCCTAAAGCTTGCAAAGGGCATTTTTTTTCCAACTCTTGAGTTGGTCTAATAAATATCACCTTTACCGCCCCAAATATCTTGTCTACCTAGATCCTTAGACCACCCCAGCTACAACCTCCACCCCCGTCAGACCCAGGTGTGCTGGCTGCAGCCCAATTCAACCCCTAAAGCTTGCAAAGACATTTTTTTCCAACTACTGAGTCGGTCTAATACAAGGTATCACCTCCCCCCCCCCCCCAAATAACTTGTCTGTCTAGATCCTTAGACCACCCCGGGTGCTGGCTGCAGTCCCCTAAAGCTGGCAAAGAACAATTTTTCCCCCACCTGAGTGATTTTAATCAGATAACACATCTGTCCACGCAGATGCGCCCCCCACAACCAACTCCCCGCCCCGCAGCACCCGTGCGGGCTGGGCCCCGGAGGCCGGACATGTCGAGGCGGGATCCGGACGCGAACTCACCTCCCCGCGGGCTCCTTTGTGCCTCCCTCGCGGCGCCTGCAGGGGGGCAGGAAGCCCCGCCCCCTGCCCCGGCGGTTGGCCACGCCCCCGCCAACGGTCGGTCGCGCCCCCAGCCCGTTGGCCACGCCCCCCGCCAACGGTCGGCGGCGTTCCAAGCTCTGCTGATGGGGGGGGGGCTCCTCCCCTCCCCCCATCGCCTCAGCGCTGAGGCGGGAGCCGCCACCTTCCCTCAGGGCTCCCCCCACCTGCTGCCACATCCAAGTCGAGCCTCCCCTTGCAGCCATTCCCTCCTCACGGGGTTCGGGCTGCAGGGTCTAACCCGCTCCATCACGGCAGGATGTCAAATCCCCGCCCCCCCAATACAATCCTCTCTTCAGCAGGGGGATTCACAAAGCAGCCGGGATTCCCGCCCAACGGCTTGCAAACGTACCCCCCGCAACCCTCCCTTTAATTTTGGCCCGATGTTAAAAAGTAAACGCACGCAATACCCCCGCTTACCCCGCAGCGCGGCTGCCCGCGCGGTGCGTGCGGCTCCGGGCGCGGGCTCTGCAGTGCTGCACGCGCACACACTGCAGCACAGCTCGCGCGGGAGCCCGGCGGAGTGTGTGCGCTGCTCGCCGGAGAGGCGCGGCATGACCGCTAGGCGCTGGCCGCGATTTTTTCTTAAAGCGACATGATTCTTCCCCAAAGCCAGCGCCCTTCTGGCCTTCCCCTCCCCCAAAAAAACACTATCCACTGAGGAAAAACAGGTTAACGTTGAAGTCTGGGAGCCCCGCTCCATGAAAAGCTACCTAGGTTCTTTGGGCAGTGGGGCGACCTTTTATTAGAGCCACGAAATAGTTGGGAAAATTGCTCTTTCCCAGCTTTCAGGCCCAGATGCCCTTTTTTGGGCACAGTCTGCCGTGAAAAGGTGTACCGCGGCACCATGTCTGAAACAACCCTTCCAATCAACTTTTGCAACCTCCTCACGAAGCAGCCGCGCATTGGCAACATGGCAGGGGTGCGTGCAGGGGCACACGCACGCCCTGAGATTGGCGGTGCGCCCCCTGCAAATAGCGCTGAAGACACTGCGGGCGGTCGCCGCTCGCAACCCCACCACCAACACCACCGACAGCGTCTTCCGACAGTTCTCAATTGCCACTGGCCACCACCGCCGCTGCTGGCGGCATCTGCGAGTGGTCGCCGACCGCCAGTTGGCGCTCACCACCCACTCCCTGCCTCAGCGTGCCAGGAGTGGGAAGCTTCCCACTCGCTGCCACCATCAACACCGCTGCAGCCACCTGAGGGAGCTCCCTGCTCACCGCCACCGTGCCACTTTGCCGCCACTACCTGTAGGAGCTCCCCGCTTGCCACTGCCACCAACACCGCCATGGCCACCTGCAGGAGCTCCCTGCTCACTGCCACCATGCCACCACCTGCGGGAGGTCCCCGCTCGCAGCCACGGCCAACACCACTGCAGCCATCTGCAGGAGCTCAATGTTCGCCACCACCTGTGGGAGCTCCCCGCTAGCTGCCACCATCAACACCGCTGCAGCCACCTGAGGGAGCTTCCTGCTTGCCACTGCTGTGCTGCCACTGCTTGCAGGAGCTCCCCACTGACCACTGCCACCAATACCACCACAACTACTTGCGGGAGCTCCCCGCTTGCCGCCACCACCAACACCACCACGGCCACCTGCTGGAGCTCCCTGCTTACCACCCCCATGCCACTGCCTGTGGGAGCTCTCCACTCGTCGCCATCGCCAACACTGCCATGGCCGCCGGTGGGCACTCCCTGCTCGTCACCGCCACCTGCAGGAGCGCCCTACTCACCGCCAACGCCAACACCGCTGCAGCCACCTGCTTGCACCCGCTGCCTGCAGGAGCTCCTTGCTCGTTGCTGCCACCAACACCACCACAGCCACTTCCAGGAGCTCCTGCTCGCCACTGCCACCAGCACACCACTGCCTCCTGTGGGGAGTCACTGTGTCCCCCAGCCTGCATGGGCACACAGCTTTCATGCTGCTGTGTATGTGCCATGCAGTGATGTACCTAGACTCCAGACATGCAGACAAAAGTGACAGTTTTCACCTGATCCAGACACAAAAAAGCAGTTTATAGCTGTGATCATCACAAGTGCACAGCTGTACACACCTTCCAAAATGGGAGATTGGGTGACAATCTGACCCCTCATTGCATGAGATATCAGATAAAGATGTTACAAATGTAGTGTCTTGTATCTTGCATCTGGCAGCCTGGTGAACTTTTAGTATCAGGCCCCCTTGGCCAGACATAATGATAATAATAATCAAACAACGGAAAAAAAATTACCATTTTTGGGCTCCCTTTCTGTCTGGGTCCAGTTTGCCCATGCCTGTGTCCAGCCCTGGTGCCATGGATATTCTCCTTCCCCTCATTGCTAGTTAAGCACATGCACGTGGGTAAAGAACATTTCCCTCTGCCTAAAGAAGGGCGTTTGTGCCCAAAAGCATGCAAAGAACAATTTTACCAACTATTTAGTTGATCTAATAAAAGATAGCACCTCTACCCAAAGAACCTCATCTGGGTAAAGAACAGTGACACTGCAATGCAGGACTAGGAAATAATAAAAAACTGCACATGAAGTAGCAGCTTCCACCTGAAAGTACTGCCTTGAGAAAATGAAGGTGTAAGGTAGAGATAAAAATAATTACGTGGTGTAATAAAAGTGTGATTTGCAATGTGTGTGTTACATGATAATAGGGAAAGAAATTACGACATCGGGGGGAGGGAGTGATCAGTTTTGAGGTGAAATTTGAAAAAAGATAGAGAGCTGATGAAGCGAAAGATGGCAGAAGGCAGCTCCAGATGGTTTGAACATTAGAGAAGAAGGTTCTTACACCAAAAGTGGAGAGACTGTAGGGAAAAACAGGGGGTAATTGTTAAGAGTGTAATGTGTGTACCAAATATTATCTTTATAGACAGAATATTATCCTTATATACCTACAAAAGCAAAATCTTGTATAGGTAATATATAGCAAAAGCAAAAGCTTTTACAGGTAATATGACAATATAACATGCTAGAACCCTCTTTTTAGTTGCTTGCTACTTTCTCAAATGTTCTGCTTCCAGGCTCATCTTGTCTATGCTTTCCTCTAAGCTTGAAGAACATTCACCCCACCACTTTGGAGCCATGCAAGTCTTAGAAAAATATACTCTCTCCTTCTTTATAAAATACTATTCTTCACATGGAACACTCAAAATGGGCCAGTCCTTGCTCTTGGAAACACAAACATGACCATAGCAATCAAGCTATGATGTGTAAAATTGTTCACAGTAGGAGTGACTGCTTGTAAGAAGTGGTATTAAAACTAGCTTCACATATAGCTGGCTCTCAAAGAGATACTCAGATATTGCAATGATGAGGATATACAAGCACATTAATTGAAAAGACAGAAGTTGGAAAAATGCTTCAAAATAACTTTACTTATTTCATATTTTAACATAAAACACTTAAATGTTAGCATTAGAAGCAATTTAAAAGTCACTGAAGACCTGCATTGAAAATGCAACCCCACCAAAATATCTATCCATCACATTTCAAGTATGTATGTGCTATATTTGACTGCTGCTGTTCCTTGACTTTTGAAGTAGTGTCTGTGTGTGCGCGTTGGGGGTTGGCTGCATACTCATATAGTGATGCACTGTAAAATGAAGGAATTGCATGTGATGTAGTTTGGATTTTTCTTTCCTCTTCTTTATTCTGTCTTTTTAATAAAGATATGAAGTGTCATACCCACTGCTGATAAATATTAAGCATCCAACTTTGAACTGGAACAAGTCAAGAAATGCAAAAATTCAGTCTTGACTAGGAGAGTTAGGATGACTGCATGATGAAAGGAGTGGACTGGGACTCAGATCCTATTCCAAGTTACGACAAAGATGGATGTGCCTGTGCAACCTTGATCAAGCCGCATAAGAGGGCTGTAGTACTTTGGAGGTCCTTGCTTTGCTTTTTACTGTGTAGTGAATTTAATTTCCTATGCATAAGAATTTCCTTTGCAGGTGCACACTAGTGCGCAGAAAATCACAAGGATGATCAATCATCATGATTCAGAACATACATAGGATTAGAAAGAAACTTCCTCGCATGAGAGAGTATTTCATAATGACTTTTGGTGGTTTTTCTCTTTTTTGCTATTGGCTACTGTTGACTACCTAGATTTGGCTTCCTCCAGGTTCAAGTGTTCATATTATGCATCCTAAGATGATAAGATGTCCAGTTGCAGGTTATATGTAATGGACGAATCATACCATGAAAAATGATTGCATGAGTTGTGTGGGAAATGCAACAAATTGATCTGGACTAGTAGGAACTGGTAATAGATTCTTCCAGCCACAAATGTTCGTCTTTCAGGTTCAGACTGTCAGAGTTCAATAAACTTGACAAGTTAAATCAAAGCCACTTTTGGCTGATATAGCAGGGCATCAGCACAGAATTAAATAAAGCCTTAAAAAATAAACGCAGCTATGTTGTTCCTTCAGGTGTGACTCTTCTTTCCCAAATCCAAGAGACAATTGGAATATCAACTTTTCTTGGGACCTGATTCAGTGGAATAACCCATCACTTTATGTGGTATGCAACCTATTTTGCACTGTCAAGACCACATGTCTAATCAGCGGACCTAGCTGAGCTATTCATTAGAAACTTGGCCAGGCCACAGACATTTGCTTCCATGCTTTATGCCAAGCTCCAGAAAAGGAGGAGGGAGTGGCAAGGAGCTCATGTTAATGAGTTCTTCATTCCCCATGGAGAGATAATCAGAGCAGTGCTCAGAGATTCATCAAATTTTTTATTAGCACTTTAATGACCTACATGGCTTTTTTTTTAAAGGAGTTACTTCAGCAAAGAATTGGATAATTCCTCACACAGCTGTGTTTTAGGAGGCAGCTCAAGGGACGTGTTTGCCAAATTACTTTGCTCTATTAAAAAAAAAAAGTACCATAGTGTTTCCTGGGTGCTTCTTTTTTCAATCAAGGGCATTATGTCCTCCATCCACCTCTTCTGTTTTTTTGGTTTCTTTTGTAGTCATTACAGCTTTGAGAGCTGTAGGGCAAAGTGCCAAACAGTAACGGCACTGTATGTCCTCACTCTGCAAATGACCTTAAAAGCTCTCCAGGCACAATCTCTCTCCTGACATCATTACTAATGGTCATATAGACCAGTATATAGGCAGGCGCCTCCAGGTGGTTATGAAAGATGTCTTCCAGGGGTGAGCGCCAAATGTCTACAAACCACTGCATCTTCTATTCGCCAAATGAGGGTTAAATTTGTTTGATGCTGGGTATTAGACACCCTAGGCACCAGAGCAGCAAGTAGCTGTTGCCAAGATTAGTTTTTTTTTTCATCTGCGCCTGGTGAGAAGTATGCAACCCGCTTTCATCCTGTGTGAGACCTTGTCACAATGATCTATGCCTTTACTACCTTGAGAATGGATTACTGTAATACATGCTAGATGGACTACACAGGGTGATCATTTGGAAATTACACATAATGCAATATTATTAAGTGGAATTCTATACAAAAAGAACATATTGCATCACTGCATGCATTCCCCAAAGACTTCCATATATGAATTAGAAGCAACACCACAATTTCTAAAACTGCATAATTTGAGACCTGCTTACTTGAAGGACTGCTTCTCTTCTGATGACTTTCTGCCACAAAATGAATGAAGGTATCTGAACACCTTGTTTTACGAGACAGAGACCTATTTGGGAACATGACTCATCAAGTTTCTTTGACTCTGGAATTTGTTGCTCAGGCTCTTCTCTTTGCTCCCATGCTCCTTCAGAGTCCAGATTTCTTTCTGGGTTGTTATGAGGGTAAATGCATTAAAAGATTACAAGGTCCACAGATACCATGGTAATGGGATATGTATAAGTACCAGAGAGAGATAATTTAGTTTTCCTGATTCAAGTCCTAAGTGTTTCCTGACAAACTCTAGTATAATAAAGCACAAATGTACAGCTCATTACGTTTGCATTTCCTTCAAACCACAGACCCTTTCCTTTGGGCAAAGAGGACAGGAAAGGATGCTTTCTGCCCTCACTAAAGTCTATCAATTACATTTTACTCATGTGAAACAGGATGGTTATTCAGCATTCTCTTCTCCTCTCTGGAGGCTGCCTTTATTATACTTTTACCCTCAGAGCTGACTGGTACAAATGAGGAGTAATTCCTTTGAGGTTATGGGGAATTACACTGGTGTAATATCACTAGGAATGGAAACAGAATGAGGCCCCTGGAGACTAGGATACCAAGACTGGAAATATCAGTCCCATTTATCTACAGAACTGGCCCAGAAGAATAGTTGTTCATATCATAAAAAAATAAAGTTCTCATTTCCTCCTTGTCCCTTCGGGGAAGGAAAGAACATCCTGTTCTTCTAATAATGTGAGCAAAAGACTAGTTATTTTTGGCCCCAAAAATCCTGTTTAAAGCACATTTTTAAAGGACATCTCTACTCCATGCCTCTTATTGGCATTAGGAGCAGAGTACATTTTTTTTTGCATCAAGAAATCCCTATTTATTGGTTTAGCATCATCTAAACTCAGACTAAAATTCATACCAGCTTAGAATAGTGAAAACCCTCCATTGCCGATTATGAAATACTCTCAGCAGACAGCAGTGATTCTGAACAGAGCAATGCCCATAGTCAGGGTGTGTCATCTCTAGTGCTGCACCTGGGGCAGAGTGCCCAGGGAACATTTATCACAACTGCAGTTGAAAGGTGGGTCAGGAAGATGAATGCTAAAATACCGGTGTATAGGGTCATGGGCAGGGCAGGGAAAGTATCTTGGTTCAATGGCTCCCTAAGAGTTTCACACCCAATACACTTGTACAGGCCCACATTGTAGACTAATGCTACCCTCCCCAACCACTGATGTACACTGGACAAAGGACACAGCTGTAAGCAGCATTTGCCTCCTTCAGCAATAAGTCTCCCTGAGTGCAACTATTTACACACCCAGGACCTGTGTTTTACAACCCATGACAAACTTTTTTGAGCAAATCAACTCTGATCATGTTTCACAGATCATGCAAAGGTTGTTCACAGAAAAAAAAAAAATCAGCATTGACACCTATTGGATTTTTTGTCATTGATTAAGAAAACTAAGCCACAGCTCCCCTAGTCATTGAAAAATTTGAAATATATTGTCTGGAATATTAATTTCACAGCCAAGAAAAGTTTCACTGGCTTCTCTATTGTTATTGATATAATTTATAGCAGTACATAGACTGCAGAAAGTACTTAGATTGTGATTTCTCCGAGGCAAGGACTGTTGTTTTTTTCTGTTTCTCATGCTTAGCACAATGGGTTTCTGGTTTTTGATCAGGGCTTGGTGGTATTATAATACAAATAACAGATAATAAATACACACTTATATTTTCCAAGCAACTCAACTGATATTTCTAGGGTCCTCCTTTTAGTATGATTTCCATGTACGAGAAGAAACAAAATTTAGAAATGTTAAATTATATAACAGTTAGAAACTAACAAACTGCTAATGTTTAAAGCTTTAAAGCTTCCTCTTTAAAAATTACTAATTGCAGCATAAGATTTTTAGCTCATCAGAGTCTCAAAAGCTTCATATATTCAGCCAGACTCCAAGTAATGGCAGTAGATGGATTTTCCCAGTATATACCCAGTCGGCATTATTAGCATGCAGCAATAAACTCCGGTGCAGATCGAACCAGAGTTTATCACACCTGGGAGTGCCATTTGAACATGTACCTGGAACCGCAGCATGTTCAGCTGCATTAGAGCAGCCCCAGCTGGCAGCAGACCCTGGGGGTCAGCCTGCCAGCCCGGGGCTGCTCCAACCCAGCTCAACGTGCTGCAGAGGGGTGGCTGGGGCACAAGGGTGCTCCAGTGCAGGACTAGCTGGCAGGCAGCCCCCACACAAGCATTATCATCTCCCAGCCAGCCCCGTCAGCATCTACATATGTGCTGCTGCCGAGTTTATTAGTTTTCTGTGGCCTAATAGGGTTGCACATGTAGATGCAAAACATTTACTGAGGAGCTAAATAATCTACTCCGCAGCAAATGTCTTGTGTAGATGCGCTCAGTGACTGCTAATGCGAGGAGTAAGTTCTTTCTCAGTTGACTGAAAGTCAGCCAGTGAGAGCTCAGTCATATACCACTGAAGTCAAATGGGATTTGCCATCAAACTTCCAAGAGGTGCAGGACAGACCAATAGGACTCCATTTTGCAAAGTGTTGAGCATTCTGGCTGTAACCCAATGAAGCACTTAAGCATGTGCTCAGTGTAATATAGCTCTTGTTCTTAGGAGTCGCTGAGCACAAACCTAGAAAATCCATCCAAAGTTGTTCCCAAGAAGTCAATGAAACTATTCATATACTTAAAATTAAGCATGTGCTTAAGTGATTTGCTGGATTAGAGCCAACCCTTTCCATAGCAAATAACTTTTAAAGGATTCTGGGCTGTCATGGGGCAATAGTTTCATCTTGCTGTCAGTAGGGAAGCAAAGGGCAACGTGTCCTTAAAACACATTGTCCTTTTCTTCCCTAGAGCCATCTAGTTCTAATTCAACAGAGACAGACAGATGGGGATATGGTACTAGGAGACTCAAAACACAATAGATTCATATTTTTCAAAATATATTTTAACCATACCAGATATAATCCCTTTCCCCACTGGGAACAGAACCCGGCCTCAATAATCAGTGAACTCTGAGGGCTAAGCAAACTCTGACAGCTGCACTGCTTCCACTTGCAAGAGGTACGTAAATCCATGCACCAGAATTCAGTGATATAGTCACTCAGCAAAGAATAAGTAAAATGCAAGGGAGGAAAAAAATCACTTACCATGACATCAAGATGAGAGTTTTACACAGAATAACGTATATGCTACAAAACATCACACGTGGAGCCATCTGGCAAAAATTTAAGAAAAATGTATAAATTATATTTAATGGGGGAGAGAGCTGACAATAATTTGTAGAGAAACAGGCAGTGGAATTTTCAGGAAAATCCAGAATTTCCTGGTGGTTAGCTAAAAGGAGATGAAGACAAAAGGCCTTACAATGTGGTTCCATTGATTACAATAGAGGTACCTGGGTGTATGTAACCCGAGTTATCTAGTCCATTTTCATTTAGCAAACTATCAAGAAAAAAATATTAATCTTTGATTAAAATAAAACACACATGCATGGATTTACCTTTTCTTTTTGACAAATACCTAACTAACAGGTTTTGTAATAAACTTGTCTTTTATCACTTCTGAGGGTAAAAACTTTAGCTGTACTAAAACTAATAGTAAAACTCCCTTTTATTTCAATAATGATTTTACCCTCACTTTCCACAAAGTAGAATGGAAATGAACGCATGTCACAAAGCCGTGTGTGTGTGTGTGTGTGTGTATGTTATGTGTGTACACACATAAACACAGACACACCATTTTTGTTTGCTTGCTTATTTTACAGGATAGGCTTTGATAAAAAATGCTGCTTTCCCAAGAAGTAATGACCTTGTTTTTCTCAGCAGGAAAATTAAGTCTATTGTGGATTTGTTGCATGTATACATAGGATTATCTATCAACCAGTTACAGCATGTCTATTTGTGGACTCTTGTTTAAGCTGGTTTCCTCTCCTTATACTGCTGCACTTATCCTCAATGCTTAAACATTTGAGCCTGGATTTAGCTAGTTACTTAAGCATGTGCCTAACTTTAAGGGTTTTGCCAGTGCCAATAAGGTTTCACTGGGACCAGACGTGCTTAAATACCTTGCTGAACTGTGACCTTTATTTAGATCTCAGTGCCAAAAGTATGAAGTAGGGTGACACCAAATGGTACTGCACAAGACTGCAGTTTATGCCTTGTGTACCCTTAGCAGAGAAGTAAAGCTGCAACAAGACTTTATCAAGACTTTATTCTATAACTGTATACATGCATTTCAGAAATAAAAGGAATGTACTGTAATGCATAAAAGAGCAACAACACTAAAGACGGTACAGTAATTTTTGGAAGGGAAAAGAAAATTTGGACAAGTGGCTGGCCTTCCATCTATATTGAACCAAACCAGAATCTCTGATCCAAAATCTTTCCTGAATATTAAAAAAGGCTAGATCTAAATCTAGTTCCATGGCTTGCAGCTCAGTTCCTTCTCTGTATTTTAGAGACTTTTTCACATAGGAAGTTCTGGCTCATGTCCTTCCCCTTTAAAACACCAGAGTGATGT
The DNA here is from genome assembly GCF_001723895.1 of Crocodylus porosus. Classification (NCBI taxonomy): domain Eukaryota; kingdom Metazoa; phylum Chordata; order Crocodylia; family Crocodylidae; genus Crocodylus; species Crocodylus porosus. Next base: position 20,939,774 of record NW_017728951.1, read on the forward strand.
AAAGGGGCCAGGATACAGCTTGCTGGCAATTTTTAAAAGTTGATATCCTTATCTGGAACTGGTCTTTCCAGCTGCACCTGGTATGTGGAGGAGAACTTAATGGCTTTGAACATCAAACTGTTCTTCAGGCTAGAAAAACTGTTTAGTCTCTCTCAGCTGCACTTCATTCTGACTAGCTAGAGGAGGTTCAAAGAAATTGTGCAGATATTCTGGAATGTAGCTTACACTGTGTGGTGTAGACTGAGATTGATATTGCTGTGCCAGAATATGGTTTGTCTCTATAAATTTATCCCTATACTGAAAAAGTGGCCAAAAGGAGCTGCATGGTGCTTATCTTGATTAATTTCCACCATCCAGCGGAGTCCTTGATCCCATCAGGCATCAAGATGGCTCCAGAGGTTCCCTGCACCTTTTCCAGAGGCTTCCCTGCACCAGTGCAGTGGATATTCCAGGAAAGGGGAAATCAGGATCTAAGAACACTGCTTCTTCCCAATTTAACATGTGGGCAATGCGTTTGGTTAAACTATGGCACTTAACAATTAAATAATTCAAAACATGCTAGCAAAAAATACTTTCCATCCTATATAACTCACTGCCTAGCAAACAGGTCCAGCTGCATGTAGGATGTCCAATCCGAGGTTTTTGAGTGGTGTCCAGGGTTTTCCATGTTTCAGTTTCTGACGGCAATGGGAGGAGAATCTTATCACACTGGACTAGAGCTGAGAAACGTGGATTCTATTTCTGTTTCTGCCAGAGACGTTCTGTGCAACCACAGGCAAAGCACTGGGATAACAATTTCACTGACTTTGAATCCCTGAACAAGAGAAACCTACGGGCTGATGTTCTGAGGTGCTGAGCACAGGATGTCCTTACTGACTTAGAGTAATGACAAATCGTTCAGTTCCTCACAACGCATTATTCTATTGCTCACCATGTCTTGCTCTTTTGTATCCAGCTTTCCAGTACTAGCTTTGGATGTTATGAGTCATTAACTTTTTTTTTATGTTTGTGATGCTTTATATTTCTTTTTTAAAAGCTCCCCAACAATAAGCCTGTATTAGCAAGCCACATTGCCAAACCAGTTATATTTTGTGTAGGACTTCAATTTGTATCAAAAGAGGTTTCTGTTGATACAAGGCTGAAGAGCCACTATCCATGCGAGTGCTTGACCCCCTGGGCGACAGCGATCATCGCCTGCTGGAATTCACCATCCAGCGCAAGGTGGCAAAGGCCTGCAGTAAGGCAGCG